>NW_003852442.1:5308600-5435260 GCF_000181295.1 Otolemur garnettii
TACCTGTTCCCTAATGCACCCTGAGTTCCCTACGGGGGCTCTTCCCCTCGTGTCCACTATAGTACCTGTTCCCTAATGCACCCTGAGTCCCCTACATGGGCTCTTCCCCTTGTGTCCACTGCAGTACCTGTTCCCTAATGCACTCTGAGTTGACTTCCATTTTCTTCCCTTCTTGTTTCCTCACCCTCTGAGAAAACACAACTAAATATATCACCACTATCCCCTACACCGCCCTCCCGACACTATTCTGCACTCTGAGCATGGCTCTTCCCCCTTCGAGGCCTGTCCATCACTTCGTCTCTCTGCGCCACCGGCCACACGTCCTGTTACCATGACTGCTGTTCACCATTGTTCTCCAGCGCCCAGTGCTGGCCTGGCCCCTCAGTAGGAGCTTCCCAGATCATGAGTAGGAAGAAGATAACGAACAAGAACTGAGCTGCCTGTGTCAACAAGGAGCAAGAGTGGTTTTCGGCTGTACCGTCCTGCACCAGACAGAGGTCTGACTGCCCCCACATGAGTTTGGATCCCACTTGGCTCACTCGAGCATTTGACCTTGAACAGTATCTCCGGGGCGCTTTTCACCTCGGTTTCCTCATCTGTAAAACGAGGAGTCGAACCCAGATGATTTCTCTCGTGTCTTCCAGCTCTAAAATTCTATGACTCTATATTCTAGGCAATAAACTTTACAGCTATGAATAAATTAGTGGAAATGAATATTTAAATGATGTGCAAACATTCACGCAAGTGCTTTCTTAGAGTTTTATGTGGTAGGAGAGTCAGAAGTGAAACCGAGTTACAGATGATAGGAAATATTTGCTGCCGTGGACATCTGGTACCTGGCTCCTATGTGTCTAGGAAGGGTGTGTAGAAAAGTATTTATTGAAGAACTCCTGGGGTGGGGAGAGGGAAGGATCATAAGAAAAGCAGGTATCTGAGGAAGTTGCAAACCCCCAAATAGATGGATGTTCCAAATTAAGATGAGATCATGCTGGATTAAGGCAGGCCCTGAATCCAATGACTGGTGTCTTTTTGTTGTTGTTGTTGTTGCAGTTTTTGGCCAGGGCTGGGTTTGAACCTGCCACTTCCGGCATATGGGGCCAGTGCCATACTCCTTTGAGTCACAGGCGCTGCCCGACTGGTGTCTTTATAAAAGAAAGGTGAGAGAGGTTTAGAGAGAGACAGTGACGCATACACACACACATGTGCAGGGCTGAGCAGAGGGCCCTGTGAAGATGGAGGCAGAGATTGGACTGATGCCCCCGTAAGCTAAGGGATGCTGACCTTTGCGTCCACAGCTGGAAGCTGAAAGAAGCGAGGAAGGGAACACAGCTATGGGGACACCTTGATTTCAGAGTTCTGGTCTCCTAAATTGCGAGAGCATAAATTTCTTTTGCCGAACCCCACCCAGGCTGTGCCTGCCCTAGCAAAGGAACACAGCCTCCCTTCCCAGAGTAACAAGGATACCTACAGACATGTTTTTCCACCACACAATCCAGCCACCCCAGCCTGGGGAGCAGCTGCCAGTTTGACTATTCCTGGCAAAGACTCTTGGGTCCAGGGACGAGGCGTGTTTCCCTGTCTCTATCTCCTCAGGCCTCCCATGAGCCTCAACAATATTCAGCATAAAGGGATAAACAGGTGACATCTGAGCACTTCAGTGACCTATCGAGCTGACCTCGTGCCTGCTCATCAGGTGCACAACGCTTGTGCTGGGCAGGTGGACCCGAACCAAGAATCTTGACTTAGAGATGTGAATATACTTAAGAAGAAGGAAGGACTGGATATTTAAAGGGAAGACCACCTAACTTCTCATATCAGGTAGGACAAAACTGGAAAGGGGGAGAGAGAAGATACTGAGACTAAGGCTGTGCTCTGGCTGGTCCTGGACATCAGGTGAGTCTGGGCCTTCAGGTGTGGCTGGGGAGCTTGTTGGGGAATCTACGAGAAAGAATTCCATTTGGGGAGGGATCTAGAAGGGCCCTTTGAAACAGCTCACCATTTAGACCTGATTAGCTTGACCTAGTGACAAAGCATGGGTTGATGGGTAGGACCAGAATTTGAATTCAGAATCAAGGCTTATACAAAATCCGTCTACTACCAGGCACATCTGGGTCCATGGGAGGGTGTGTTTTATAAACCAAAATCAATTGTTCTTTGGACAAAATTCTAACAGGATGAGCCTAAACATGGGTGCCACTGTGACCACCTGATCTTTTTCTATCCTCTTTGCCTAAGCACTACCTATGCTGATCCATCTCCAAAATTACCTGTTGCCCTTCTTTTAGGTCTGCACAGTTTCTCACCAATGGCAATTCTTTTTATAACTTTCTGGCATTTATTCCTGTATTGTACTCCTTCCAGGAGTACATAAAAATGTAAGTGAAACCATGTTAATCACTTATTACTGAAAGAATAATAAATAGACTCTTGCATTTGAGTTCTGTTACTTTTAAATCTTCATTCCTGAATGATACAGAAAACTGTATCATTTACTGTCCCCCAGCCAGTAAATAAAAAGGCAAAAGATTCGCACAATAAGCCAGTTCTGTCAACACACCAGCTTGATGTTCTGCTTCTTCACAAACAAAAATAAAAGACAAGAGAGAAACAAGGACCAAGAAAAGAAATCTGGAGGTACAGAGTCACCTCTGCCCCATGTCTCAATACTTGAGCTGCTTATTAATCATGAACTTTTGTTCAAATCGTAAAAATCCATGAATCAATAGATGCTCATCCCCTCTAGCACTGGGGGATGGCTACATGACGTGGCACATTTATTCACTGCCCCTGAGCCTTGGAATATCCTCCCTGCATCCCAGGGTCTGTGGCTCACTGTGGATGCTGGAGGAGAAAAGAATCTCAAATATTTGCCGAGAAGCTATGGTGAACAAGGGCGAGTGGGGGACGGAGCAAATATACCATTTCTTGACCATGAAAAAGAAGTTAGGTAACATGCCAGGGTGCTTCTCCGTATTTTACTTCTCGTAAATAGTGTCCAAAGACCAGCAGCAGCCTTCTCCCTCTGCTGCTGAGAAAACTCCGAGCAGTTAAATCATTTGCCCTGCTGGGGTGAAGGCAAAGCCGGGGCTGGCACTGGGGACCGTCAAACTCCAGAAATCCCTGCTCCGGCTTCCCTCCCAAAGCAAAACATCCCATTTTCTTCTGGAGAATTATAGAAAAGTGGCTCTTCGTTTTCCTGCCAACAGGAGATGAGTGAAAAGAGCACTGGAAAGAAGCAGGCTGGAGAGACAGTCAGGATGGAGCATGTGTTGGGGGCAGAGGGAAACGCTGGCTTCTCTCCCTTCACACAGGGACAAGAATGGCTGGAGGTACAAACTCTGAAGTCTCTTTACTCCCCAGAACTGGGTCAGATATTCCAGCCGAGAGGGAACAGCGCGTTCTGTGCTCCAGCTGTTATCTGAGCTACGCAGCTGGGGGCAGGACTCCAGCACGCTCCCTGGGCTCAGAGCTCAAGGTTTCTGGAGCTCTCCCAGCTGGAATGAGGAGGAGAGGGGAGGTAGGAGGAGAAGAGATGGCGAGAAACAGGGAGCGACCTGCTCATTTCTAGGGCTACGGACAGTCACCTCGTGGCTGCCCATCAGTGAAAGTTCTCTGGTGGGAAGCTGCAGTATTCGAAAGCCAGCCCAGAATAGCCATAGGGGGCGGCTGATGAAACAAATAAGGGGACCTGGGTACAATGAGGTTGTTATGCTGAAGTCTGGAAGCCCAGTATTGAGATCTACTAGGTTAGGGATAAATGTAGATTTCCCAAAGCCCTTGAGACACAATGGGCTGGAACCCTCGCTTTACAGGGCTGGCACTTCTCATGCCCGTGGAACAGGGATTTTAAACCAAGCTCCGTTTCTAAACGATCCCGACAGCGCGATGCTGAATCTCAGAGCCCAGCAACACGCTGGCTTGGAAAACCTCCGCTTCCTGCCTGTACCCTTGAATCCGTCGTAAGTGCAAGAGGAGAGAAAATTCCTCCGATTGCTTCCTAGTTATCCAATGCTGTGGCTCCCTCATTCTGGGTTCTCGGTGAAAAAGCAGGAGTGGTTCTATGAATTTCATAATTTAAAGATAAATAATGAACACAAAACTTGGAGCGAAATACCCTAGTGCTCATTTTATTTAATATTCTCCATTGGTGGAAATAAATTAAAAATGAACAAGGCTTGTTTATGCCTGCCTCACATTGCTCTCCACTTTTGAATAGCAACCGCATATTAATTTGCCAAGATCCCATAAATTATAATTAGCCCGGAGGATTAACAACATAAATCCTTGAATTTAAAACCAACCTGCCCGGCTCTCTCTTCCCTATGCCCTGAAGTAAAAAAGAGCCATAAAACCTCTCACCGCTCCTTGATCCATTAAACTCCGGAGACATTCTTATTTCAGCTTAGCTAGTGGAGGTAGTCTTTGTTAAATCTTTTTAAAGTTACAGTAGCTCGATAGGAACTGGGAGTGTGGGGAACAAGGCACTGTGTCCATGTCCAGCCACGGTGCATGAGGATCCCGATGTGGGTTAGGACACTGGGATAAAGGACGAGAGAGGTGTTTTGGCTTAGGACAATCCACGCAGCGTCCTGGCCCTGCTCTGAGGTGAGCAGTGTCCCCTGATTCCACATCACACTGATCTATTGTGGAGAGTCCCGGAGTACTTGAAAGATGCATGTGGCACTCACACATATGTGGGCACGGGCACACAGACAACGTCCCCACACAGGTCATGGTCTGAGTGTGCACCTGCCAAGTTCATGTCACGCTCATTGGCAATAGGCAGAAAGGCAACATTTCCCAGATGACAAAAGTATTTAAACACAAGACGATGGCAAGGGTCAAAGCAGTGGCTTTCCTGATGATCAAAACGGCTCAGTCTTAACTGGGTACAGACTACCCAGATGGCCCTTCCTCCGGGACTGTGCATAGATCAGCCCGGACCATCCCTCCATCTGAAAACACACCGAGCCTCGCGGTCATTTGCTTTTGCTTTGACCCCCTCTTCTCCCCCTTGCAGCAGCTGCCCCCTGCAGCAATGGCCAGGCATGAATCCCAGGGGTGTGCAGGTGGCTGGTCTCAATGTGCACCTCGGCCACATAGGGCTCCGGGTCAGCCCCCACTGGTGTGTCTACTAAGGCACTGCAGGCCCCCTCTGATGCTTTTGCAGAGGAAGTGGCCTTGGTTGTGGCAGTGTCCAGTCAAAGCCAGAATCATGGGGCTAGAATACGTTGAATACCTCAACAGTGGGCTGGTAGGTTTCACTGCCACCAACACAGCCTCTGTTTCATTGAGCTACTTTCCCCCACCCCAGATTATAAACCAATAAATGTTCATCGTAGAAAATCTTGAAAATAAAGATTAAAGAAGAAAATGAAAATGTCACCAGGCAGATCGTATTTCTCTGGGTATTTTCCATACATGCGCTGAGTGGGGGAGATACACTCTAAACTATATCCTGTTTATTTTTCTTAAATTATTTCATGCCTACCTACCGTGTCCCTAACCATTCTTCAAAAATTTCATTAAATATTCCACACATGACTCTAGTATAATTTCTATAACTAATGTCTTATTGTTAGACATTTAAGCTATTTTAATTTTTTTTTTAATTGAGTCAGAGTCTCACTATGTTGCCCTTGGTAGAGTGCAGTGGCGTCACAGCTCACAGCAACCTGACACTCTTGGGCTTAAGTGATGCTCTTGCCTCAGCCTCCCAAGTAGCTGGGACTACAGGCACCTGCCACAATGCCTGGCTATAGACTATTTTAATTTTTGATTATAAATAATTTTGGGATAGTCACCAGACCCATAAACTTTCATGTGGGCATAATTATTTCCATGAGGCACATTCATAGATCTAGAATTTCTGGGTGAAAGACGTAAACATTTTCAAGAAAGTCCGTGTGACCTAGAAATATGTGGATGCCACCAGCTACCCAAGGTGAGGGTAGGGCTCTGCTGGAGATTTGCTGAGTGCAAGTAGTCCGTGAGGTCAGGTCAGCCCTCCTACATTTTATTTGAGCCATGTGCCCCAAAGACCTCTGCCTTGATTTCCTTTCTTTTTTCCATCGAAATAACCGGAAAGAGGAGAAGAGCAAACACAGGAACAAAAATAACACAAAAAAGGTTGTAATCAGTGTACTTTCCTCAAATGTACAATTATACCACCTTCATCCTTGAATCCCTTAAGTGAAGAGGAATCACCCCGTGAAAAGTTAGTTGGTGCGTGTGAACACAAGCATCTGAATTCTAAAGATTCTTCCACTCAAACTTAGTGAGCACAGATTACAAGTGTTGAGGTCTTGGGTCAATAGTTCTCAACATGTCCTAAAAAAATTGGAAGGCAGGGAGTGAAAAGTTGATGGAAAGCAGTGGTCCTCACACTTCAGTAGGCATCAGAATCCTTTGGAAGGCCTGTTAAAAATATAGATCTCTGCGTCCCATTCCCAGATTCAGAAGAGCTGGGTCGAGTCTCAGAGCTTACATTCCTAACAAGTTCCCTGCTGGTGCTAGAAACTACACTTTGAGAACCCCTAATTTGCACAGGTTACCAAAAACTACACAGTGGAATACTATGGAATGGCTAAAAAATGATGTGAAATAGTAAGTATTGGCCTAGAAAGATATTTACCATATTCTATAAACAAAAGGAAGCTGATCATATGGGACTGTGTATAATACCGTTCTGTTCTGGGACTCTTTTTTATAAAAGCAAAAATAGCTCTCTGTGCATTTAAGTAAACATAAAGAAATATTCTGAATATTTCTGAATATTCAGGCTTATATATAGATAAGGATTTAGGCACAGGCATAGATATACATATGGGGATTAGTACATTTGTGGACTCAGTGCAGATACAGGCAGGGGCGTGGACATGTACATAACTATGAGTGGGAGTGTGTGCATGGTCTCTGAGTTTTGAGATTATTCCGTTTGGCTTTTGTTATTTTCTCTCCTTGGTACTCTCTATCTGTTCAACCGTGAACATAAATTGCTTTCATTATAAGGAAAAAAATTCCTTTTAATTGTTCAAAGCAATAGCAGACCTCCATTACCAGTCACTGCTTGCGAAGTGCTTACCCTGACCCTGTTCGTAATTCACTGACAGGTACGGGGGAGGGTGGGGGGACCACCTGCCCAGGTGAATGGTGGCATCCCAGGGAATTCATGTCCAATGCTGGTTGCACTCGGGTTCTCTACCTTTATTAACAGAAAACTACAGACCCAGCTGAGTGGACACTGCTTGTCCCTCCCCTGCTTGTCACAGCAGCGGGCTCTGTGACACGGCCTCCTCCCTGAAATTTACATGAGGTATACAGGTCTTAAAATGACACAAATGGATGTCAAGTTCTCCAGTGATCTTTCTTGGGAATTACTGAAATTATGTCCTTTCTAATTTGGGGCATTAAAATACTATTTGTTTTACAATAGGATGGATGGATAGACACATGGAAGGAAGGAGGGAGAGAAAAAGGGAAGGATAATTAAGTGATAAATTACAATAAAATGTTAATTCCGTATATTCAACTTTGACGTGTGTTTGTGAGTCTTTGTCACTTCAGTTTGGGGAAAATGATTTATTTTATAAAATAAGGGCTACAGCAGATGACAAGTGAGGTTTTCTAAAAGTTAGCAATGTCCTTACATACCAGAACAAGATGGCAGTAACCCTATACTACCTCATTTTTTAAAAAATGTTATGGTGTTCCAAGGTTTGAAAACTATTGTCCTACAGTAGCCCCCCACTTGTGGCCCTGGGACTTCCTCTGAGGCCACCTTTAGAGCCTCCCAGGGGTGGTACTGAAAAACGTGACAGTTTGGGGCAAGGTTCTTAATAAGTTCTGTCCCCACCTTACGGCCCCCTCCCAAGAAAAAGGTGCCATCACAAGTCTGTTCCTATCTTTTCTAAACCACTTCATTCTTAGACTTCTTTCTTGTAATTCTGCACATCATTTCCCATCAAGGACTCTTTGCCTGAAGGACGGGGCCCCCTGGTTTGCCCTACAAAGTGCTCCCATAGACAGATAGATGCGTAGACAGACACACAAGGTCGTTAAGACGTCTGCCTTGGACAAGGAGCCCATTCTCCCTACCACTGTTCTTGATCACACTGAAACAGAATGCCTTCAGTGGGTTTCCGTGTTTCAGCAACACGTCCAGTACTGATAATAATTTTTCAAGCCTTTTATGAACCGCTATGGCGTACGGACTAGACAAGTCATTTCAAATGTTACAGGATTTGTTAAGATCTTAAAAATTAACTCCATTACCAAAGTGGAACTACGTATGACATCAGAGAATACAGAATACATTAGACCTTGGCCGGCACCCTTTTCTCCCCTTGTTGTAATGAAATGCAAGTTCACCAGCTAAGGGTTTCTGGACGGGGGTCTCAGGAAAATGGGAAGAGGACACTTCAGTTTGGAGGGGGCCAATCCCAGTGGTTTTCTCGGAGCCCCCGCACACTTCCCGATAACGCTTTTTGCTTTGTGACACTCTAAGCATTTTCCCTTCCTGAGGATTTCAGCTGCTGGTTTCCCCTAAAGGTACTTTAATACCTGGGCTGGGAGGAGAACGGTCACTTCATACAGAAATTAAATACATAAATTAATAGACGCCTCTCCGGAAAGCCTTTCAAACAGGGAGTCCAGCTGCTTCGGGGACTGCACAGTCAATAGGTCGAGGCCTCGGTTAATGTATAGGGAAGGGCAGAGGAGGGATTAAAACGGGCTGAGAGATTCAGCAGAAATCCACAAATACGTCCAGAGGTTTAACCACTTCGGGGCAGATTTGTTTTTGTCAGGGAAACGCCTGAGAGGGTTACGCTAAGAACTCACCAAAAACCAAGAAGTAAATGAAAATGGCCAGGCCTGCCCTCTTTTTTGCTTCCTATCAGGGGCGTGGCTGGTCAGTGCAGATGGAAGGGGGGGGGTAGGAGGAGGAGGAGGGTGGCAAGGAGGAGGAAGAGCCCCCAGCAACCTTGAACTTGGGTGCTCGATCCCACGAGGGCATTCTCTCCTCCACCTGTCCTCTTCAAAGATCAGAAAAGAACATCATTCTTAGCAGGCGCCTTTGAGTTAAATGAGCTAGAAAGATGTACAAGTGTTTGATGAAAAATAATTTACACACATACCCTTTTAGACTCAGAACCTTTAAGAACTCAGAATTGTGTCCAAAAAGGCTCAGAATCTCTATAGTGTGGCTGCAGTATACGAACTCTTTACTACGTAGGGTCTGTATGCCTGTTTGTATTTAATGAGATCATTTTCCAACTGTTAGTAACCTTCTTTGTTTGTTTGTTTGAGACAGAGTCTTATTCTTTTACCCTGGGTAGAGTGCCCTCGCATCCTCATAGCTCACCACAATCTCAAACTCTTGGGCTCAACTGATCCTCCTGCCTCAGCCTCCTGAACAGCTGGGACTACAGGCAACCGCCATGACACCTGGCTAGTTTTTCCATTTTTGGTAGAGACAGGGTCTCACTCTTAATCAGGCTGGTCTCACACTCCTGAGCTTAAGGGATCCACCTGCCTCGTGGATGACAGGTGTGAGCCACTGACTCTTAGCAACAATTTGGACGATTTGTTACGCACCAGATTTGCAGGCCTGATTTCCTTCAAAGAAGAGCTGCAGTGATTCTGAACAGACTCGGAAAGCGTGACATTTGCTAACGCAACAGAGACCAGGCACTCCTCACACTGTGGTTCCTAACGTGGAGTCCAGCACGTACCCGTTCAAAAACATCCCTCAGATTCATAAACATCCCCTAAAATCAAAGGAGACCCCAAGTAACTGTCAACACCCACCCCGTTGGCCCATTTAACAGGTGAGGAGCTGAGCCCGGGAGTGAAACATCTCGTGTCCAAAGTGTCTACAAACTGCTGATGAAACAGCTGAATTGAGCAGAGAGCACGCACTTTCATTTTACTCTTTGCCGACAGATTATTTTTTTGGAAGAGGATTTAGAGGCGTTCAGATTGAATTGTAGCATCTGTAACAGAACTCTCCCCCAAAATATAAGCACTTCAGTACATGGTTTTGCTTTTTACTTTTTTTTTTTGGCCTTCATCTGTGGGGGGAGCCCCGAGTCAGGTGTCAGCTCTAAAACGCTCTACTTCCTAAAAACCAAAGCCATCAAACATGTTTCTTTTATGTACCACATGCCTCTGGGAGGAAGTATCTAGAAAGTGGATGAAAAAATATTAGACTTTATTTTTCTTTAAGGGCAAAAAGAAAGTGGGGGGGAGAATGAGAATCCATCTCAGGTAATTCCCTGTGGAAAGTTTCTGTCATTTGCTTTTTCTGGAAAGCACAGAGAGTTCTGTGGACATTTATTTCAGGGTGCTTCTGCATTTGCCCAAATTAAAAGATTAATGGAGGGGTCCTCATTAAGATACAAATTTGGGGGGTGGTGGTGGCCTATCCTGGATGAACTTAAACACATTCCCTTGAGCTGGGACCTGGAAAGATACATCATTGTAAAGAAACAACCTCAAGTATCTGTTAGAAAGTAATTTGGGGCGATTTACTAAATTTCCATCAGTTGAAAGTGCCTTGCCCCAACAAACCAAATCTCTCTAAAACTTGGAAATAATCTTGTTTTCATAGGAAACCCTGCAGAATCGTTGGGTAAACAGAATTAGACTTATTTCATAAGACCAGCCTGTCACGCACTTAATCTGTGATCACGTTTGAATAAAAAAAAAAAAAATCTTTCTAAAACATCTCCAGGCATCTCCCTCTCTTCACATGGGGTCCTTTCAAATGAAACTAATTTCCGGGCACTCTTATCCAATTAATCTTTCCTGTGCAGAATTCAGAATAAAGGACACCGTTTCTGAGTGGCTGTTGTGGAAGGATGGCTTCTGAAAATGGTCTTTGGCAAACGCCCATCCTGGGTCCCCTGGCTCTGGGCCACCCCATGCCCACCCCGTTTGACCTTCTTCCTGCAGATGTGAAATCAACCAGAGAAATTATGCCCAACCCCTATGGGGAAAAAAGCCTCATTGGGTGTGTCATGCACACAGAGCCCCTTCTTGCCAGTGGACATTTGTCTTGTTAAAAAATTCCACCGTCCTCCACTCTAAAAGGGAGATCTTGTCTGCTCCACAGGGAGACTGGAAAACGCATTGCGTGTTCCAAAGGGAAGAAGGTCTATTTCTGCAAGCCCAGCCCCAGCCCCTGAATTATTTTAATTGCAGCCGGGGATGCCAAGGTGCTGAAGCACCCCCTTAGGCTGAGTGCTTAGCTAGGAGGTACTGAATTAAACTGTCAGAACATGCAGAAAAACTGCAACGCGGCCTGTCAACAACATTTGTTAAGAGACACGGGTGAGCCTGGTGACTTGTGTAGGAAAAGAGCTGCTTGTGCAGAGCCATCAAAGCACAGCCTGGAACTAATGGGGTATTCAGAGGTCTTGTTCTACTTCATTGGTCAAAGCCAACACAAGCCTGTAAGATTTGGGCCCGTTTGCTGTTTATTACTATGGTAATAAAGGCCACTTAAAGATACAAACCCATCTCGCATTGGCTCCAACCCAGGGCTTCTTTTCAAAATCGGATCACTCAAGTTCTCTTTTCTCAAGCTCTTTAAAAACAATCTCCTCTTTTTTTTTTTTTAAATGGTAAAAGGAACAAATCCTGAAAAATTATGATTCTTATCAAAGGACAGCATAGTACTAACAATTATATTGTTTCTTTATCTTGTGTTAATTTCCTTTTTTTCAACACCTGGGAGGGTCAATTTTCTGTACCATCCTGGCTCAGCGACACTTCCCAGGTATTTGATCAAACATCAGCCCAGGTGTTTTGGGGAACACATTTGGTAGGTGTCATGAAAGCCCCAAGTTAAGTGATGGTAAATAAGGGAGATTATCCTACATAATCTCAGAAGGCCTGAATCAACAACTTAAGAGGTTTTAAGAAACCTTTCGTTTCTTGGAGGAGAAGCAATTCTGCCTGGGGTCAGCAGCATCTGTGCCAAGCATTGCGCCCACCTTTCTGGCGTATCCACAGTATGGATGCTGGACTTGTGTGCACACACTCACCACTGCAGAAGCCAATTCCTTGCAATAAATCTCTTAATAATATATCTCCCACTCGCTCTTTTTCCCTGGCTTACCCCTGACTGATCCATATCCTCCTATAGTCCCCGGCCTCTCATACTTCAACAAAATATCTTTAAATCAGAAGTCTCAAACTAGAGGTTTGCACACTGTACAAGGTTTACATTCTTTTTGGCCCTACCCGTGTATTTGCATAATATGTTAAAGAAAGGAAAAAACTCAATTAGTTGCCAACATGTAAAACTCCTAAATATTTCACAATTTCTTTCTCTCTGTCTCTTTCTCACACACACACACACACACACACACACATTCTGCCTTTCTGGTTTTTTTTAGAAAAGGAAGGAAAAACTTGGAGATTTGGCTTCCATGGATCTGTATCCCCACTGGCAGCATCAGCTAGAATAGAAAGTAACTTCCTCTTTCAGCAGAGCACCTGCTCAGCAGTTTGCCACAGTCTCCACTCCTCCTTATTGTCTCCCCAGGAGCATGGCTAATCTGCATAGGCCTTTACATCAGTTTGTCTATCCCCCACCAAGTCTCTTGTTGAAATTTGATCCCTCTTGTTGGGGGGTGTTGGGAGGTATTTAGTGATGGGGCTGAGTTCTTCATGAATGGCTCAGCACCATTTTTAACTTAATGAGTGAGTTCTTGCTGGGGGGGCTATTAGTTGTTAAAAAGAGTCTAGCACCTCCCACTCTTCTCTCTTTCCTCCCACCTCCAGCCTTGTCATCTCTGCATACACCACTGCCTCCCCTTTACCTTCTGCCCTGACAGAAAACACCCCATGGCAATCACCAGAAGCCCAATTTTTTTTTTTAAATTTCAGTTTAGTATGAGGGTACAAAGGATTAGGTTACACTGTTTGCATTTGTTAGGTAGAATCCAAATTGTGGTTGTGCCTCTCACCCAGGAGGTCTGCCATATACATTGTGCCTGCCCAGTGAGAGCACAGAAATCTCCTTCTATCCTCCCCTTCCCCCACTTTACCCACTGCCCCCAACTTGAGTTTAATTGTGTTCTTCTCTTGTATGGGTGTATATTTGTTCATCTACTGCAGCGGTTCTCAACCTGTGGGTTGTGACCCACAGGAATTGTATTAAAGGGCTGCGGCATTAGGAAGGTTGAGAACCACTGGTCTACTGGTTTCATACTAGTATTGAATACATTGGATACTTGCTTTTCCATTCTTGTGATACTTTACTAAGTAGAATGCTCTCCAGTTCCATCCAGGTTAATACAAAAGATGTAAAGTCTCCATCTTTTTTATGGCTCAAGAGTATTCCATGCTATACATATACCAAAGTTTACGGATATTCATGGGTTGACGGGCAGTTGGGCTGATGCCCAATCTTGAATGTTCCAACTATTGGACTTGTGAGTCACATAAACCTTTTCTCTTTATAAATTACCCAGTCTCAGCTATTCTGTTGAAGTAATGCAAAATGGATTAAGACAATACCCTTTACTCTACCAAGAGTAGAAAATTAAAGGGCCATGTGTTTCAAGGAAAAAAAGGGAGGGGGAAATATATATTATTTCTTGGCATAAATGAAGACCATTTCTATGACTTCAATTTTTGAACAAAGTATGTCCAGGTTATGACCCACTTCATCTCATGTCTAAGACCTTCCTGGTAGGCATGTATTGTTTGCAATTCCTTCATAAATGTTGCATATTTTAGGAAAGCAAATCACTGTGAAATCATTCCTTTTACTTGTTAACAAAAGAAAACCCTAAATATTACCAAGGGGAGTTTGTAACACACAGGGACACTATGATAATGGCTTTTGAAGAAATTCATTGAATGGCAGCCCTGAGGATGAGGGAAGGGGGTGGAAGACTCCAGTACCCCCCTTTCTAGGCAATCCTCACACGTACTCTTTCGCCCACAGTAACCCTTGACGGTTAAGAAGGAGAAACCAGTAGAAAATGCCACACACGGGGAGGTGGGCATTTCTGTTCAGTCCCCGCGCTCCAATTCACACACTAGGACTCCATTTCTTCCTCTGAGAATGGGGGGCGGTGGGGTCTCCAAATGTAACTCAGTCTCTGCCTAGAGCTTCCAGGGTTCAATCCTGGAACAAATGTCTCTCCAGGGGGTGAGAACCAGGAACATGTGTGTTTTTTAAGCTCCCAGGTGATTCTGATGAGCAGACAGGTTTGGAATTTGCTGGACGAGAAAGTGCCTCAAAAACTTGATGTACCAAGGAATCAAATTCTGCAGGCATCTCCCTAGATACTGGACAGGCAATGTTCCAAGCGTGTTCATGCCCTGGGACCACTGGGATACGGTTTTAAAGACTTGAAGCTTGGCCATGCTGCCTTAGTCACCTGGCAGGACCTGACTTATCATTTTGCCTGTAATTTATGTCACCCGGTGGTTTGGAAATTCACTCCAAGTTCAGATGCAAGGCAGGATTTGATGTCAAAGTCAATAGATCTTAACTGAGATCTCCAGGTACAAGATGCGAATCGCCTCAATTCCCATCTGGAATCCCCCTACCCTCTGCTGCCAACAGCTTATGTAAGGACACTTAAAGTGGGAAAGATGGTCGCCTTCCCTAAATAAAACACAAAAAGGATCCTTTAGCCTCCAAAGATCATTCGGCGGCAGGTCACCCCTGGCACAGGAACCTAACCTCTTCAGAGCACATTTCTGAAAGTCATTGCTCTCCGAAACTGAGGGGCTCTGTCTGGTCTCAGTGGGGGAGGGTTATGTTTTTTCCTAATACAAACAAAAGACATCGGAAGCATATGATAGCGCCGTGGGTGCCACTGTGAAAAAAAAATATGGATTTTGCTTTTGTAATGTGTGACTATTAGATCACAGTGTTGGTTGCAATAAATTATCACTTTCGGTTCCTGCTAATTGCTAGAATCTTCTGCCATGGGCTGCCGCGATGTGGGCCAAAAAAAAAAAGAAAAGAAAATTTCTGGAGCCAGATACAAATATGCATCCTGCTGGATTGTGAATGGCATCTCGGATCTTGAATAAATGCCTAAGGAAACAGCTGGGGATGAGGGCCTGGGAATCAAAGACGTCATTATGCAATTATGGAGAAAAGCGGGCTCTCTGTGAAAGAGAATTCTGACTTCTCTGTGAATCCACTGACCCAGGGCAGCCTCCGCCCTACATATATGCCCAGCTATAACGAGCACCTCCAGGGTATGACAGAACCAAGTAGGGTAACTGGTGTCAAAGTTAAAAAAAAAAAAAAAAAGAGTTAAAAAAAATCAAACCTGACCCTTTAAATGAAGAGATCCTTCTGTGTCTTCGGAGCCACAGTAAGAGCAAAACCCACAAGGGCGGCTGGCATCATTCCAGGCTTCTCCCTGGCGACCCTCAAACATGCCTACACATGGCCCCACCCTACCCGGATCCTTTTTCCTCCTCAGATTATAGAGAGAATCCAGCAAAATCTTCTGGGTACAAAACTCTGCCTCAGGCTCCTTCTCAAATGCTGTGATGGTCAAGTTTTGCCTTCAGAAGCTGTACAGCCAGTATTTGTTAAGCACCTATTAGGGGTGGGGTGTACCAGGAAACAACGTAATGAAATCCCTGCCCTCCTGTAACTGGTCCTCTCTTAGGAGGGGAAGAGAAAGCCAAATGAATGAAAAAACTGTAAGGTATATTCTGTCTGATGATGATAATGAGGATGTGGAAAAAAAGAAAGCTGGTGCTGACGGGCTGGACAAGGCAGGTGGTAACTTTAAATAGGATTTTCAGAGAAGGCTTCTTCACAGGGGAGAGAGGAGTGGGGGGCAACCCTGGGGTGGATAAAACGCACACTGAGAGCAGAGCCCCCTGGATCAGGGCCCTGATTCCTCAGACAGCAGGGAGGCTGGCACGGCTGGAACAGAGTGAGGGAAGGGGAGCGCCTAGGAGGTGGGAACCGAGGACTTGGTGGGGGGCAGGACCCCACGGCCACGCCCAGCCTGGGGCTTCCCCTCTGAGTAACAGGGGAAGCCCTTAGAAGGATCTAAGCAGAGGCAAGATGTGATCTAACTTATATTTTCAAAAGAGATTCTGCTTCTCTGTTGAGAAAGAAGCAAAGGGGAGAGGGCTTGGCTGGGGGCCCAGAGGTTCTTTAAAAGGGGCGCAGAGGAGTAATCCAGGTGGGGAGGCAGGGTAGAGCGGGGCTGTGGCTTCTGCCACATATAAAGGCCAGGGAAGAGTGTCAGGCCGGCCTTGTTAACTGCTGTGTCCCAGAGCTGAGCTCAGGCCCCTGAGCAGACCAGAGCGCATGTAACAAATAGCGGTTCTGTTTTGAAAAACCCTGGCAGGTAATAATCTACTTGTTCATCAGAAGACCGATTTCACTAGATGAGCAGCAACAAAGCCTGGCTGCATTTGGTGTATTATCTGTGTAACCTGAGCTTTCCTCTTCCCCTCATCCCTTATTCCAGCAGGACAGTTTGACTGATGGCCCCGGACGGCCGCCAGAATCCCCGCCCTATCCCTCCCCTGCCTCTCACACTGCTTGGCTCTCTGACCTTGTACCTGCCATTTATTTTTGTCTGTGCCTCAATTTCTCCATCCTGAAAATAAGAATGATTCTGCCGAGGGAACATTATGAGGATGAATGGGGTAATAAGGACATGCCCGAAAGCAGTTTGAGCTCCTTCAAGAAACAGCTATCACACAGGGGTCCATTTTTCCACCTCTCCGCTCCTCTCTGGATAAATAAAACTGCCAGAGGGGAAAAGTTCGTCTGGGGCATAAAGGAAAACGAAAAGACAGACACAGACAATAGCACTTTTTTCTAAAGTAGCTTCCAAGGCGTCATGAAGTGCCTTAGAGGAACCTCCTTTGCAACAGAACGGGGGAGAAGGCAGAGAGTGGCCAAGAAAGGGGAGGGGGAGATGATTTTGCCTCCATTTAGGGGCCAGAAATTGCCTCACAGAGGCTTAGAAAAAAATCAGAACTAGTTACCCCTCCTGGTGCCTGAAGAATTGCAAAGCTGACCAGGTGGTCGGGCGAATCCCTTCAGTAGTAATGTGAAAAAATTTGCCCATGACACCGATCCCGTTTGGGCTGAGGACATGCTTGTTTCGGCGCAGGGTAAACCTGTTAGATAAATAACTACCAGGATCCTTTCAATGAAAGAAATACTATCATTGTCCTCTTACTGCCTCCCTTAAGGCCTCTTTATGACTTCTTAAATGAGAGAGATCCTTGCTACTCCTCATTCCAGGTGTATTTTCAAATGGTCACTGACTTCCGTATAAATTTTGTACCGAAACTTCTAGAAAATGTCAGCTTATTTAAAAAACAATGATGGATTTTTAAGAGGGATATTCTAACTGGTGTGTTGACGCTGGTTTGTTTCTTCTTTGCTTTTTGGAATTCGAGAAATACAGATAAGAGTGGTTGTCAAAATGGTTAACAGAGTTTTAACACACAACTAATTTTTTAAAGCAACCCCTACTGGCCCGGCCTAGCGACTCAGACCTGTAATCTTTGCACTCTGGGAGGCCAAAGAGGGTTGGATGGCTTGAACTCAGGAGTTTGGGATCATCCTGAGCAAGAGCAAGACTGTATCTCTAACAAATAACCCGGCGTTGTGGCAGGCACCTGCAGTCCCAGCTACTCGGGAGGCTGAAGCAAGTGGATCTCTTGAGCCCAAGAGTTTGATGTTGCTGTGAGCAATGACGCCATAGTACTCTATCCTGGGTGATAAAGTGGGACCCTGTCTCAATAAAATAATAATAAAAAAATAAATAAAGTAAAGCAAAAAAATAAAAGAAAATAAAGCAACCTCACTGACAAGCTTTTCTGTAAATGAGGAAACTTAATTCTGCATTCCCAGGAGTGAGGAGAGGGATGATATCGGTGGATAACTTATCTGTCTCAACTCTGCCAGTGCCTCTGAGTGACCCTGGGGACTGTCATTCATTCACACCTCTATTCCTGCCTTCTCCAGCGTTACCCCAAGTTCTGCAAAACAGGGTACTGAGTGCTAGAATGCTCTGGGCTTCTTCCCCTTTGTCCCTTGGGAGGAGAGGGTGAGAAGCCTGGCCAGGACGCGGAGGAGAGGCCCGCTCTGGCAGAGTGAGCGCCTCTGCCTTCTCCCCTTTCTACTGCAAGCCTCTTACTCTAGTCAGACAACACAGCCAGGGAAGGCAAGGAAGCCACTCATGGTTGGAGAAAGAGGAACAGGGCTAGTATCTGATTATCTTCTTCTTATCTTCTATGATAATTGGTATCATTATCCTGATGTTACTGATTAGGCTGAAGTCCCCACCCTCACTGCTGACAGGAAGTTTGCGGTAAAATGAATGTGGAGATGTTGCCCTGCATGGGGACAGGACACCGAGGTGCAAGTGCTGGGCGCAGGAGGCCCACTGGGAACATAGTCTGAGCCTGGCAAGAGGGTGGTGGCTGCGCTGCTATGATTGCAAAATAACTCTTTTGCATTAAAAAAAAAAAGTTCATCCTATACACTGTAAGTACAATTTTTATGCAAATAGAATCTCCATGTAAATGAAACAGAAAACTATTGGGTCAGAGAGAAACCTTTTGATCTCAAAACTAAAGGGACTTGCTTTTTAAAATCAGAGACTACAAAGAAAAACAAATCCAGAGCCCTGTGCCTCAAACACTAGTATTTACTGGTGTAAATAAATTGGTATTTAGTGGTTTTGTACTTTTCCCCCCTCTCCCTACCTCCTCGCATTCATGCCGTGATGTTTTGTTTCTGACACAGATATAAAAGTTGGAGCCCAGATTGTTTTTTCTGTAAAAGTGTCACTCTTTTCACGGGTGTATTATAGAACAATCCATTGAGTGGCTATATCACAGTTATTTACCCAATATCGTAGCATCTTTCTTCACAGCTGGTGAATTGCTAAGTAGAAAGGAGACGGGAGCATCCTACTTTATAGGTTAAAAGTCAAATGTCCACCAGTGACTAATGGGGGCTGTACTAGGCTGAAATCCAGACTCTGCTGCTGGAGACCACGGAGGAGAGCCAGCACTCAGGGTGGGCTCGGGCTCACGGGGCGCCCCTGAAGAATACGTTCTAAATAACATTTACATCACCTCCAGAGAGGTCTCGAAACACCCTCATCTTTGTGTCCAGTCCTGGGGAAATTATGTCCCTGAAAGGTCCATAAATCTGTCTCTGTTTCCATTGCAATTCATTCCCTGTCAACCGTTTATTTGCCGGAGAAAGGACATCGCCAGATCGAATTAGATCAGGCTAGAGACCAATCACACAAAACAGTAACACGGCAGCCGGCATCATCCCTGAATTATGGCTGAAACTCACAGGCCCGATTCCAGAGGAAAGAGAGCTGGACCCTCAGAAGATATCTAGGGCCCAGGGAGTAGAGAGTGTTATGTTCACAAACCAACCACTTTGGAACACGGGAACAATACTGCGTCTGGCTTTATTTATTTTTCTAAACATACATCTTTATTGATTGATTGATAGATTGATCTGATTGATTTGCAGTTTTTGGCCGGAGCCAGGTTTAAACCCGCCACCTCTGGTATATGAGGCCAGCGCCCTACTCCTTGAGCTACAGGTGCCGCCCGCCTCTGGCTTTATTAATGTTAAATAAAGACTGTGGCTGGGCAGCTGCCATCTTGCTGCCCTGTTTTTAAGCCAGACAGCACAACTGCTTCCCAGTCCCAGTGGTTTCCGCTCTGCTATCTCTCTAGGTTTTAATACTGTTAAGTCTTAATAATAGGTAGGCTAAACACACGTGTCATGAATCCCGTTAGTCCTAAGTGGCTCCTTGCCCCTTAGACAATGCATGAGGAAAACTTTCTATGGCACGTAGGCAACCCTCCCTAATTCAGACGACTGCGTGGAAGTGAAGCTGATCTGAATTATGCATTTCTTAAAAAAAACAAACAAAAGAATGCTGTTAAGTGTGTGCAGAAACCCCTTTTCGGAAAATAAACTTTTATCTAGTAGAGTGCTTTGGTTAGCTGCCTAAATGAACAGGTTAGAGCATCCTCGAGTAAATACCTGCTTCTAAAATGCCTGAGGATACTTTCAAACTGCTCTCTCGCTAAAGGGCAAATTTCTCAAGATTGTTCCAGAGTATTCTTCGCTTAGCACACCCTTTCTCCAAGGTGAATGCACAGAGGTAAACCTCAAGCTGAGATCTTCATCTGAAGGATCCTAAATTCCAAATTCCTGGAGTCTACACCAGTGGAGATGGGGTAGAATGGGAACCCCGTGGGGAGGCAGAGATGCTGCTACCGCCTGCCAGCCTTCAAGTTCATTTATGCTGACAAAAGCCACGGAAGGGCTTCAAAGCAGGAATGAGATTACAAAAAAAAATTCTATTTTGAGGTCAGCACAGAGTAATATCGTAGGAGGCAAGCAAAAAAAAAAAAAAAAAAAAAAAAAGAGCCCCGTCTACTACTTCTCAGGAGAGTTTTTGTTTTAGCTTTTGGGCTTGTGCATGTGTGTGTGTGTATTATTTGTTTCATTTTATAGGAAGGAAAAAGTTTGGGGGAAGGGTTTTGTTACAGAATTGGTGAGGGGTCATTTGGCAGTATCAAATGAAACCATCGGCAGCCCTCTTGTCCCAATTAGAGTTAAATCCAGAGTCCTTTCCGAGGCACAGAAAGAAGGTGGGATGGGGCTCAAGAGCCTTGCTGTCTCCCACTGGCCTCCCAGGCTGTGCCGGGCCCTCCTGAACACACACCTGCCGCTCTCTCTTCCCTGACGCTCTCTACTTTTTCCTGCAGGGCACAGGACAGAACACTCCCTCTGCCCCGTAGCCCTGTAATGATTTTCAATCAGTGTGCCACGGCATACTGGTGTGTGGTGAAAAATTTTCAAGATCATTAATTAAATGATTTTTGAAAGAAATTCAAAGCACAGTTATGTATTCTTTTTTATACTGTTTTTTTTTTCTTTTGATCAACATCATTTAAGTGTGCTGCAGAAGTTGACCTGGTTCTTCTATAGGTTCAAGTGTTCCATGAGATTAAAAAGGTCGAGCAGCACTTCCATCCAGCCTTGTCCTCTGCCCTCTGCCCTCTGCCCCCTTCGGGGGGGTGGGTTATCTTTACAGCTTTGTTTCTCCTGGCACATCTTCCTTCCTTCCTATGTCCTTCCCACCATTAGAATGAAAGCTCCCTGAGGGCAGGGGATCCCGCTGTTAGCAGCTGCACCACTGGGCAAGCTTGCAGAGGGCCCTGGGAGAACACCAACAGATGAACCAGGTAACTGTGTGGCCAGGAGGCCTGCAGCACCTGCACAACTCACGAGCTCACACTCACACACAGCAGAGTCAGCAAGGACAGCAGCCCATGAGGCTTGGATCTCAGCCTGACCCTGGGCCCACTCAGACCCACCAAGTCAAGAAACAGCTCTTTATGCTCCTTCCAGTAACATTAATTGTTGGTCATAAAACTTCAAAGAAACAGCTATTTATAGCTTGATTAAAGCCCTTTTTTCCACACACACTCACCACAGCACTTTCCAGCCCAGTTCCCATGAGCACAGTGAAAACAGCCTCCTGCCCACTTCCTGTGGAAGCAGCCTGGGTCCCGAGGCGCGCCGACCCCCTTTTTTTTTTTTTTTTTTTTTTGTTCCAGAGTTCAGTCTTTCGGTTTCTTTTGGGTTTTCTCGGTTGGGTTTTTTTTCTACTCTTTTTCTCAGGCACCCAAGACCCCACTAAACCGCCCCCATAGCCAGCCCGACAACCAGAACAGAGGAACAAATAGGAGTCACCCCACAGGGTGAGAAGGCTCCTTCTCAAAACATCCCGCCCAAGGAAAACAAGCAGACACCACGAAGTTTCGCAAGGTCTCGGCCGACGAAAATGGGTAATCTGTTTATCAAGGCCCCAACACTCGAGCGGGGCCGGGGAAACATGAGTTTAGTACACCGATTCGAGGAAGCCAGCGCTGCTGTTGGGTTGGAAGGCCCGTACCTTGAACATGAGTCATGCTGATGATTTACTATCAACCATTTGCCGGAAACTTTACAAATATTTCTAATCATTACGAAAATGAAAATGTTGTGAGATCAATAACCTATTATCTCTGTATAAACCATGAGTAAAGAGACTCCCCCCAAAAAGCAAGTGTAAGGTGGCAGAGCCAGCCTCTACACCCCCTATGGAAATCTTCCCTCCCACCCTAGGGATGGGCACTTGGGCAGTGTGAATTGTAGCAAAGAAACAACTGGACACCAAAGTGCTCCAATTCGGGTAAAATGGAATTGGCTCTATTCCTGGTCAGAGCTAAGTTCAAGGTACAGTGAGGTCATCGTATACTTCCTTCATCACATGAAACATTAGGATAAACAATATGCGGAATTCAAAGTAAGCTCCAACAGGAAGTAGTCTTTGGAAAAGAAGGGATCTATAGGTCTCTTCAGCCTTAAAAGACGGAGGTCAAGACATACCTTGGGCCTCTCAGGGAGCTGTCAGTAGAGGGTGACTTTTCTTCGACTGTCTGGGGTATACCTGCTGTGGTCTTAGCAGCCCACAAGAAATACTAATTGTGATGATTAGTAAGTTCGGTGCGGTTCTCCACACGGACCACGTATCCGAGAGACGATGTGCCCACAGTAGAAGGAGAGCCCCCCTGTAGATGTTATCATCTGAGAAAAATGGAAACTAAAGTGGTCTTCATGGGTTAGGTTAGAAAACCCCTTTTAGTTTCAAAAAGAAACCCCCTAGGAAAACACTGCAAGTCTGTGGTCCTTTTTCTGACTCTGGTGGGCCTGCCTGCTGCAGCCCAGATAATGCAGCGTGCTCACCACAGCGAGGTGCGCTGGCCTTTGCGCCATTCACCCCTAGACTGTCTCCAGCAGCTCAGGGATGCTGTGCATAGCTCAGGGCCTGGATCCACAAGGGCTCTGCAGACCTCATCTCTGTCTTTCTCACCTGAGGCTCAGGGCATCACCCCTGGCTGTAGAATTTTGTGCGGCTGTGCTAGAGAAAGGACCCAGTGGACTAAAAGGCCCTGGTGCCTCCTTACTCTATAATGTCCCATTCACAAGCCACAGGCCATGTTTAGGAATGTCAGTGTGGGCTGCTTGGAGGCCACCTTGCAAATTGAGCCCAGCTAAACTGAGCCCAGACCAACGATATAGCTTGGGGGGAGATGAGCTGATTCCATCAGATTTTTCCCTTTTAGGGATCGTGGGGAGTCAACAGTGCCACCGAAGTCACACTACAGAGGCGGTTCCAGGAAGGCAAGATCAGGATGCAGAGACAAGCTAAGAAGAAGTTAGGAGTAAGCAGAAGCAACTAGAATGGAGAGGAGAAGCCAGAGCGACCTGGGCCACAGCGCCATGAAGCCTTGGACTGTGGAGGGTCCCAGGCCTCCTTGAGTCTAGACTGTCCCTCCCTCTACTTCCCATCCTTCCCGAGGCCTGTCTGGTCAGCATTTCCTGCTCCTCCTGAGCCATGCGTACTCACATTAAGTGAGGGAACCTGAGTGATTTCCTTGCACCTAAGGGAGCCTGCTAAAAGAGCATAGCAATGGGCAAATTCCAGGGAGGGGGCTGCAGGTACCAGGAAGTTAAGTCTCCCTCCCTCTTTCGGCAGGACTGTAAACATGAGGACCTGAGGGACCTTGCCTGGGCCAGCAGCCACGTGCAGGTAAGTGTTCTGGCCACCCAAACTGGGAAGTCAGATCCTCCCTACTCAGGACTCCTGGTCCAGCGTGGAGTCATGTTCTGGCTTCCGGCCTCTTGGCCAACTTCTTCCCAGTTTGTTGTTGCAGCCCAGGGTGAGATGAAGAATCTTAGACAAGTTATTCCAGGTCTGGCCTGACCTGCTCTGAAAATGGAGAGCCACCCACGCCCCGTCCAACTTGGCTCTATTGACTCACGCGATAGTTATGTGATTTTTATTATTTGTTCTTGGTATTATTTTTTATAACTTATTTTTGATATTATTTATTGACCTTTACACATTATCTATATTTAGATTTGTACCTCTCTCTGTACACAGCTCTGGGACATAATGAGTGTGCCTCCCAAGCCTTTCACTGGGAACGGGAAACCCGTTTGCAAATATGTTTCAGGTTAATCGAGGGTACAAAGGACTAGGTTACAATGTTTGCATTTGTTAGGTAAAGTCCCTTTTATAATTGTGTCCCCCCCCCCCCGCCAGGAGGTGTGCCATACACTGTAACATTGTGCCCATTAAGTGGGAGCACACCCACCCCTTCCCTCCCCTTCTCTCCCCATTCTCTTATTCCCTCACACCCCACCTTGAATTGATTTTTCTCTTATGTGGGTATTAGATCCTCTACTGCCTTCATAGTAGAATTGAATACATTGGATTCTTGCTTCTCCACTCTTGTGATGCTTTAGTAAGAAGAATGTGTTCCAACTCAATCCAGGTTAATACAAAAGATGGAAACTCTCCATCTTTTTAATGGCTGATTAGTATTCCATGGTACACATATGCCACAGCTTGTTAATCCATTCCTGGGTTGGTGCGCATTTAGGCTGTTTCCACATTTTGGCAATTGTCAACTGAGCTGTGATAAACAGTCTAGTGCAGTGGCCATCACCCAAACCCAGTGAGAACAGCTCACATCACAAAGTCCCCAAACTGCAGATGCTGGCATGGATGTGGAGAGAAAGGAACACTTTTATACTGCTGGGGGAACTACAGGCTATGCACCTCTTTCTTTAAGATGGTCTGCTGAAGGCCAAGAGCACCCCAGGGCTGTGGCCCAGGCCTCTTTTGGGCTCCTAAATCAGCTCCTTCCTGTTTCTCTCTGGCTGCTCAGACATTCTCCACTGCCGGGTAAACCAAGATGTTCATGATGGTCTGGTTCTGCCTGCGGCGCCGTAAGACTGATGTGAGTGGTTAACCAAAGCAGCCCCCACAGAAACTGCAAGGGTGGAGTCAGAAATTTCTTTCTATGAAAAATGCAAAGCACAACCTCAGAAAAAAGAAACCCAGTTTGCGTTAAAACCAAACAGGAGGATGATCCTTTCAACCACCTGGCAAGAGACCCTCTTCCCATGAACACAGGAACGTTCCCAAGGAGTTAGAAAAGACCCGGGATGGGAACTGCAGAGCTCCATGCAGCCCTCTCTGTGCCTCAGGAAAAAACCTCCAGCAAATGCAAGGCCTGGTGTTAGTGATCGGTTTACTGTAGCAGTATATTCCCTTTGTGCCATGCAATTGTCTTTGTTTTGCTTCAAACCTAATTGTCTTATCGTGCATTGGAGCCTGTAACACATGTGGAAGGGGGCTGGAGTCAAGAGCTTACGTGAGCCGATGAATAAAACAGCACTGCCATAGAGTTTTGTTAGGAAGAAAACACTGGTGTCAGGCAAAATAGGCTAGATTCTACTACAGAAACAAATACCCCCAAAGCTTACCGCCTTCACAGGACAAAGGTTTGTTTCCTGTATTTTCCTTAGGCTCAGTGGGGAAGCTCTGTTGACTGTGGTCACACGGGGACATAGCTGGACAGAGGTCCCCATCTGGACATCACTTTCTTGAGTGCTGGGGCAGGAGAGGGGATCGGGGTGAACTACGCACTGGCTCTTAAAATTTCCTTCCAGAAGGGAAGCACATCTCTGTCACTCACATTTTGTTGGCCAATGCAAATCATGGTGGAAATGTCTATTGTCAAAGGATGCAGGAAACTGCCCCTCTCCATGCCTTCAAGTGGTGGGACCTTGATGTTTGAGACCTCTCATAATGATCACACAGGGCTCCCAACTGTGGAGTGCCTAACTAACACTGTAGAGTCTTATCTAGACTCACAACAAAGATGAAAATGGCCCTGAAATCTGGTGTTCCGTGCCTGGCTGATGTGTGAGGTAGGGGTTCTGTGGGCCAGTCACACCAATCTTCTAAATTTCAGAATTTTACAGGTGTCTTCTAGTGCCCCTGGTCTCCCCACCCTGAGTACCTCCTGGCCTTCTTATTCTGCACATCTGCCACTGGTTATGTCTATAACACTGGACAATCTGTGACCTCTGTAAGCACAGGGAAGATGGAAAGTTGAACGCACAAAGAGAACTAAATAAAACACCCCCCTTCTATTTTCCCTACACGTCCCTTTACCGACGCCTGCATGCTATGAACAACTCTGTGCTTGTCAAAAACGACTACAGTTACCTTAGTGCTCTGGCAGAACTCTAAAAGACCAGACTGTGGATTTTCAAAGGCCTGTCCCTTCAGTTATGTGGCAAAATCAAAAGGCTGGGACCTCTCCAGTTGGCTGTGGTTCATAAAATAGTTTTATGAACCCTAGTGATGCCAACTCAGAGGACAGAGTAGGGTGCTGGGGACACAGTTCCTATAGCCTATGTTCAACATCTCCAAAGACGCAGAGAATGACCAGAGAGGTAGCTATTCCTTGGCACTTGCCTCTCCCTGCCCTGTACAGGGTGACATTGTGACCCTCCTCAATAGAATTCTCATAGCAAATCCATGCAGTTGGTGCCACCTGCCATTTACACATAAGAAGATGGAAGATTTGGAAGTTAGCGCTAGGAAGAAGCAGGTGTAAAGCTCTGGGAAGACATGCGTCTGAAACTCAAGTCCATGTGACTCTTTTCTTTTCCACTTCTCTGCTTCCCATTTCCCGAGGTGACCTACTTTAATATTGCTTCTAACTTTGCTTACCGAATGAGATTCATCAGAACCTCCCCAGTTAAGCCCACTGGCTGGTACCAGGCTCAGAGGTCCTGGGCCTGAGGGTGTAGCTGATGACGCTGTATCTCCACCTGTACTGAATGGCTCCATTCCAACAGACTGATTTTGACTTAAACCACATTCCTGTGCTTACGGAATTTCTCACGAGTGGTCTTTTGGTTCTGGGGTATGAATCTGATATCAACCCAGTGAAGCCAAACCTTGAGGTTTCTGCTAAGGTTTCACTTTGAGTGAACCTGCCAATCAGAGTGAAACTAGGGTAGAAAAAGGGGGTCTAAACCCACAGAAGTGGGAGGAAGCAATCTGCTTTGTCACTGGAGCACAGCAAGGCTCCTACCAGAGACCAGAGGCAGCCAGATCACAGGAGCTCCTAGCGTGAGAACAGAGCGCTTTCACTCACAGTCTGTATATGGCACAGTCTGAATTCCTGAAGCTTCATCTACTGGCTGTCCCTGGCATTGGGTTTCTGAGAATCGCAATCCCTTGGTAGAGACCCCATTTGAATATAAAGCAGTGAGAAAAGCCTTGACCTAAAGAGATTAAGATTTTTCTCAGGGCCCCATGAAGAGCAGGTAGTAGAGTTGGGCATGTTTTATTCCAAAGTGCCAGCTCTGTCCCGTTGTACCACATAGTCCTGAAAATGACAATCTGAAGCAGGTGATGGGATGATGATAATTAATTGAGAAAAATTAGCCTGGTCCTGACTAGCCCTTCTCTGCATCTCAACTTTCCTGTCCCCACACAGGGGATGGGAACACTGATGCCTGGGAACCATACCAAAAAATTATAATATAACAGTTGATTTCAAAGCTATGAGTGACAAACACAGAAAAGCTGTGTGTATGTGCGCGCACATGTGTGTATGCGTGTTACGTGTGTGTGTGGTACATATGCATGTGTGTGTTTGGAGGTGCAAAAATCTTTTCCTCACTCCCTAATTACACTGGAAGGGTTCAGCTTGCCAAATACATTATCTTAATTAAAGAGAGTTGGTGATGCCATCTTTTGAGCTATCTTCTCAATTCACAAAACCTCTTTTCTCTGAAAATAAATGGCATGATTTCTCAACAAGACCCTGATGGCCAGAAAGGGATGAGTAGACCAAAAGGTAGACACCCAGTCTGGGCTGAACCTTTCAGATTCTCTCTCCCAAGATGTTTGGAATTGAGATCCAGGGTGGACATTTTGGCTCTAAGTAGGGTTATGAGTACAATGTGCTGGCTGCTGATTTTCTGCTCTGTGTGCAGAGGAGTAGAAAGAGCTGATTAATGGCAAGAAAAGAATTAATAAGCCAGATGCACAGGGAAAAGCAGAGGGGAGGGACAGAGAAAGGGCGTCTCTTGTGGGTTCCTTGTGCTGCTCCTGTTCTTAGGGTCATTCCTCCTAAGCCCCAGCCTTGTCACTGTGGGATTCCATGGGACCCTCTTATGCCCTGATGTGTCATCATACCTTCTCCTCCTCTACGCACTCCAGGCTCTTTTAAGTTAGCCTGAAAGGCTTATATTAGTTGCAACATACATAATCCATGAAAGCAATGATTTTTCTGTTTTGTACCCTGCTGTGTCTCTTGTGCCTAGAACAGTGCCTGGTAAGTAAGGGGTGAATACCCAGCAAATACCTGTGAACTAAACCACATCGGGACTCATAACCTAATCAGCATCTCAGGGCATGGAAGGAACAGCTTGAGGATCTCTTTCTGCTTATTTTCAGCCTGCCAAATTTTCTGTATTCGTGCAATGGGGCAAAGCTATGCCCAGAGAGGCATATGTTGTAATCACACTTGTGTCCAACCCCTACTCCCTCCTTCCAAAGACACATGCTTGCAGAATTTGTTGTGTCTGCAAAATAATGATAGAGCTCCCTGTCGCAAAGGCTGTGGTATCCAGAGAGGATGATGTTGTAATCACAATTACCATCATTAAATGCATGAAATGTCACAGAAGAAAGAAGGAAGATGAGTGAAGGATGGTGAAAGAGTCTGTGAATGGGAGGTCAAGGCTGAGCATTTAAGAAAAAATCCAGATGGTGACAGGCAAAAATTGAAGCATGAAGGAAGTAAGAACAATGGGGACCATATGATTCAAGAATATAAGTTAAGGGGGAGGAGGAGAAGAGCCAAAAAAGAAAAAAAAAAAAACCTAGAGAGAGAAAGCCTGTCTCTAAGGGCCACAGGGATGAGTGACCTGGATTGGATGGATGGATGGATGGATGGATGGATGGATGGATGGTTGGATGGATGGATGGATGGATGGATGGATGGTTGGATGGACCCATGGATGGATGAACAGATGGATGGATTGACTGATGGATGGACAGATGGATGGTTGGATGGACCCATGGATGGATGGACAGATGGATGGACAGATGGATGGATAGATGGGTGGTTGGATAGTATGTCTGTCTTATTTTCTTGGACAACTCAAGAAAAAAAAAGACATGCAAAAATTGGGCTTGAACAAAGCATTTACCTAGTTGGACAGATGGAAGCTGGGTGGAATACACTGCTCGTAGGAGGGTTTCATGATGGGGACGCAAGTGACGTGTGTGAGAAGACAGTGACTGCCCAGTCTGACATGCCTTACAGCATTTCTCTCTGTGTTTACAGCCCCATAATCACAGTGTGCGTCAGCACAAGAGGAAGAAATGTGGGGTGGCATCCATGGGACTTTCCTCTCAACTCCAGCCACCCTGTTTTAGACATACACCCAGTCCATGAGCCATGAGAATGAGAGAAAAGTGATTCCAAAGCCATCCATGGCCAGGAGTAGACCTATGATGGTTAGTTTGCAACTGACAAAAGGTCAAACCAAACGATGGAGGAGTTTGTCAATCTAGGGAATTCAAGAAAAAGTTACGTAACCAAATTGCAAAAGACTCTGGGAAGGAACAAGACCTGGAGGGACATTGGAACCAGGAATTTACCTGCCTGAACGCTGTGGGCAACTTGAAGGCTGACAGCCCCTTTGAGGGCTTCGCCAGTGTAAGGAAATTTGAATTTCCCAAGTCTAAAAATTGAGAGGAAGCCTTTCGGGGGCTGAACTTGCAAGTAGACGCTTAACCACAGACTAACCAGACAAAAAATGGCACCTCCCAAGATAGCCACAAAGAGAGAAAGTAGGAGCAGAGTTTTTAGAAGAGATGGGAAGTGAGGGGGCTGGAAGGCCTGGAAAACAACCCCATCAATGAACCTCACACCTCTCCAGAGAGAGCTCTGTAAGGAGAAGCTTGTGTAACAAGCCTGGTACAAGCCTTCCTTGCAGCTCAGGAGAGTACAAACGTCAATCTTCAAATCATTTCCTTTTTAAGAACTCTATTAGCCAATGGCAATAAAGGAAAAGAATTTAGAAAAATCATTATTGATTATCCCTAATATGCCTTTCTTCTTGATATTTCATTATATGGGATGAGAGATACGAATCCTGTGGTTTAAAAAAAAAAAAAGGGACCATCTAAGGACAGTGGGTGAGGCCCTTTCTGCAACAATGGAACTTTAAGTACTTGACAATTTGTATGCTGTCGGTATGAAAGCATCGCGCCTCACAAACCCAGCAGCTGCGTGTTTACAGTTTAGGCCATCTCTGTGAATTGCATCCTTATGTTCTGTATTTTAAAAGGCCATTTTCAGCTCCTACTTAGCTTCCACTCAGAAATACCATTCAAATCAGGTCCCCGTGCGCGCCTGTGTTTTTTTAATCCACACATTGTCGGGACTGGCCACAGCAATTTTCCCCATTGTGCTTCACTCTGATGCTGAAATTCAGAACGCTGATGTCTGTCACAAAGCAGAGGCTCTGCCTGATCTGAGGGCTTGGGAACATTTAAACGGTGGGCAAGGGTGGGCACAAGTAAAACAACCAAGTTTAACATGTTTTAAGTCCCCAATCTGGCACAGTGCCGGATATTACACTTGGGGGGTTCAGTTTCATACCAAAGAAGCCCGGCTTTAGGTGTTGGGGAGCAGTGGGTTAAAACCCAGGTCCTGCCATTTTTTTGCTGTGATATCTGGGCAAATTATTGGGTTGAACCGTATGAAATGGATGGTAGTCCAGCATTTTTACTAACAGAAATTGTAATTATATACAGTTCAGCCTAATAGTTCACCCTCTTTAAAGCCTCATGTGTACACCTCCTGGGTAAAGAGCCCAACTATGAGTTGAACTTTTACCTAACAAATGCAAATAATGTAACATAAATGTTCATACTCATATAATAATCTGAAATAAAAAAAAAAAGCAAAAGGGGAATAATATTTCCACCTTTCACTTAAAATAATGATGAGGCTGACAGGAAAATACAGGAGTATCCCGGGAGTTTCCATTCAAAGGAGATTAACAAGCTTACGTTAATATTTTATATTATATTGCATGTTTTATTCTTTATGTTTACATACTAATATGCAGAGAAATACTTTGGAAATATTATGTAAAATTTTGCAGTGACTATTTTGTAAATAAAGGTGCATTTAGGTACCATTTCCCGTTTTCCCTGTTTGTTTGTATGGTGACCTTAGAGACACCTCGTATCTATTAAATGATAAACACTGAGCTTGGCAGATAAGCCCTTGATGCAAGTTAGCCCTGGCTGTTGTAATTTACATATGTTAAATAATTTCATCCTCATAACAACCGTGTGTGATGGGTATATATATCCATTTTGTAGGTTAGGAAGCTGAGGCAAGAAGAGGTTACCTATAATTTGATCGTATTAACACATAAGCAGTGAAGCTAATGATAAAGTCCATTTCCCCAAATTCATCCTAGGTGTAAGCAGAATCATTGAGACTAACTTGTGAAGCGGCCTGGGTCCGAGGCCAAAGAACATTGCAGAGTTAGCCCAGACAGTTCTAGGACAGTGGGGGCTGGAATGGAAGGTGGGCAGCGTAGCCAGAGCCACCCACACTTTTTCTTTTTAATTCTCTGAGAAAGATATCATCTTGGGTCTTCCAGAGATTCACCACAGCTTCATGGAATTCTGGGGCAAGAAAAGGGTGAGAACGAGCACTTTGTGAATTAAGATGAAAAGGCTACACTTCAGGGTTTCCAAGAAGGCCCACAAGATGGTCACAAATCAAGTCATCCAGTTACTAGGAAAAAGTGATTCTTTTACTTAGATTTCTGTAAAGGGCACAGACACGATACTGTGTGTGGTCACACGTAACCCAGAGACTTCACTAAAATGGGACAGCTTGTTCCCTAATACCGAGTTGGGACGTGTTTTGTAATATTCCTTTGAGAAAACGATACTCACTATAGGTTGGTGGTATTCTTAACAAATCTCAGCAATATATCACCGGCTCAAATCTTTGGACTAAGGATCCAATTTTTAAGAAACATTTTCAAGAAAATAATTCTGCCTATGCTATAGAAAGGAAAAAAAAACTACTTCAATGAATATAATTTAATATGTCTTTTGATGAAATTACAAGGAAAGGAGGCAGGCTACGAAGACATATGTAAACTGTATTTGTAAACCTCTTCTTGTTTCAATTTCTTTACTTGTATAATGGGACTGTGAATACCTCTATTCAGGGTTTTGATCATTAGCAACAATGATAACACCAATGATCACTAAAACTACATTATAAATAAAAACTCAGACATGGGGGGAAAAGATTGAAAGGAAGGGGCGGCTCCTGTGGCTCCAAAGAGAAGGGCCCTGGCCCCATATACCAGAGGTGGTGGGTTCAAACCCAGCCCCTGCCAAAAACTGCAAAAAAAAAAAAAAAAAAGATTGAAAGGAAATACTTCAAAGTCCTAAAAGATTCTAGATAAAGGTAGTGCCTTCCTCTTATTTACTAATGTTTCAAACATATGTAAGTTTTTTTAAAAATTGGGTACTAATAAATTTAGAATTGATTTTCTCTATTGCCCCCAAATTCTCAATCTTTAGGGTTGAAGTGGACTACCTGGGATGCGTCATGTAAATAGAGATTCCTGGCATGAGCCTACAGAGACTCTAATTCAGGTGGCTGCAATCCCCCAAGTGCCTCAGGAACTGTATTTTGAGAAACACCTTTATACTGAATTGCAAAAAAAGTAATGGCTGTTGCCCTTAGGTGGTGATTTTTCATACAGAGTTTCTCTGGAGTTGGGTATTGCTGAGAGGGGCAGAGAAGGTGAAATGTTTAGAAATGGAGAGGGTTAAAGTTTCCCACTTAACACAATGCCCTTCACTCATATCTGTTGTATATATTAGATTTTGGTGAAATAGTTAGGGTTTCTTTTTTTTCTCTTAAAGTTCTGCATTTAAAACCCAAATCCAAAACTTTAAAAACCATTTAACTATGTTCTGAGTGCAGAATGGAAATGGTTACATCAGCATTTGATTTTGCATATAACTTGCTATTTTCCAAACTGGGGGAGTTCGACTATCTCAGCTTGGTTATCTTTGTAGAGGGACGAGGAGGATAAAATAACATTTGCTGATCAACTTACTATGTCCCAGATCCTTCACCAACATTAACCTCATTTAATCCTCCTGGAGAATTTCTAAGTTCTCAGTATTCCTGTTTTATAAAGGGAGACATTGAAACGCAAAGTACAATTCCCTTAGGAAGTGGCAGAGTAGAGATTTACCCTTGGTCACTTTTTGTCTACAAAGTCCTAGAGATTTCCATTCTCCCACACTGCCCATTGATGGGCCAGCTCTTCAAATGGAGAAAATATGAAAGAAAAAATGGACTGATGAGGTTTCAGTTAGGATATTTCTGTTACTTAAACTATGGAAGATGGGAACACAGTCAAGCATCATTAGGGACCCAGGTTCTTTCTACCTTTTTGCTCCTCCAACAATCATTAGGTATCCAGGTTCCTTCTGTGTCTCTGCTCTTCCATCTTAAACACACAGCCCCAGTTTGGGGTCTAAGCTACTCATTCAAACTCTAACTTCTTTAAAGTCAGCACTCCAGCCAGCAGGCAAAAGAGAAGAGCAAAGGACCATCCTCTCTTCAGACACTACTACCAAAGACAGTGCCTCTCAATGTGTCTATGGTGAAAGACTTTTTTTCTCAGATTATTGACCAATAATGTGGCGAACGATATGTTCCCCAAAAGACACAGAAAATCTGAAAATTACTACAAAAAAGGAAATTAAAAAGGATATGCAAAATACAATTCCTTTTTTGAATTATTAAATGGAACAACTGCTGCACTTAATTCTGACAAACATCTACAAAGGCTGACTCTCAAACTCTGATATCATCTCTTAGTAGATCGGTGACCCAAACTCCACAGAAGCCCTGATATATGATGATTCTACTTATGTCCCACTGGCCAGAACTTTCTCAAATGATCACTGTAGCTGCAAGGAGGCAGGGAAATGTAGTTTCTTCCCAAGCTATTAGAAATTAGGTGTTTTATCAGTATGTGAGAAAGGGACACACAGCAGTGTCTTCCCCACTGATATTAAAAATGAAACAGAGTCTATGGTCATGCACTCAAATCTTCACATAAATTGATAGATCCACCTCATTCAATAGTAACCAATAACCACTACAATGTAAAGAAGCAATGGAAAGCTCTTAATCATAAGCACTTCCAGACAAAGAAAATGAATGTACAGATTCTGAAGCTCTCGATGCAGCTAGCACCAGCCTAGATGAGGTTGTCATACTGAACAGCCACATGGATGCATGTTTCAATGAAAAATAAGATGTTGCTACTCAATTACTTAAAGTACCAAAGAGGAAAATATGCTCCTGGTCATGGCCTCTTCTTTCTGGAGTCATAGTGGCAGAAAAAAAAAAAAAAATCAACCTGCCCAAATTATTTTGGTTTTACTTTCCATTAAGAAGTGTAAGATGGGTGGATTTTCAAGATGGCGGTGGTTGAGGGGATTATTTTTCTTATGCTGGGCGAGAGAGATGACCACTATCCTTAGCTGTGTGCTGGCTTAAACTTAGCTGGGAATGGCATCTCAACTCCTCATGTCAGCCTAAATTCATGCCAGAAGACAGCTACACATATTCTGGTTCTAACAACATGCATTTGAGGACAAGAAATCAAAGACTCAGCATGTCATAAATACTGAGATTAGGTTGTACGATAAATATACAGATAGACTCAAAGAACTGCCAGAGGACAAGACAGTAAAGGAGAGACTGCTATTGCCCCAATGTTGATGATCATGGTCAACAAAAGCACTGCTAATTTTCATCATTGATAAGTACAGTTTCGATAATAAAGATGCTGAATATTTTTAAAGGACTTCAATAAATAAGAAAAAGGCCATCTTTAGAAAAGCATGTCATGATGACTGCAAATTCATGAAATCTAGATCAACGGTGTAGCTTTTCTCTGCCCAGAAAGGACTCTTACCAGGTTTCCTTTCTGAATCTCAGAGTCTGTGTCGTAATACGGCCACAGCCAGGTGCACACCCAGAGAATTCTCTCCACATGGAAGCCTTGTTTCTATGGAGGACGGAGGGACTTTGTGGGCAATATGACTCAGGGTTTCCTCACAGCTTGGAATGTCTATGATAAAAGTGTTTTCAAGTTAAGAAGAGAATGAATGAGTGAATGAGTGAATGAACGAGCAAATGAGGCTTGGCCAGTCTTCCACCCAAAAACACCATGCGGCACACCGGACATGGATTTGGTTGGAACACTGCTGATCACCATCTCCAGAGAAGAGGGCCTCTCACCAACACACTTTTTTCTGGGAAAATCTGGTTCAGTTCCCATCTCTGAAACAGAACCAGCAGTTTTCAGGCCAACAGATCGATTACATGATACAATCAAGAGACCAACTTAAAGAGGTAAGTTTACAACGTGAAGGGGAACTCGGGGCTGAAACTGAAGATGGACCCAGGAGTGGTTTTAAGGAAAACCAGCAGAGAGTGTCACTGACCACAAGCCCGAGGCTGCAGGGGGACAGGAGGCAGGCAGAGAGCTAGGGAGATCTATTTAGGACTTCCAAAACCTGAAAAAGCTTGCTTGGCATAGACAAGGAGAGAAGGAGCAATAAAAACTCCAGTTTCCCAACTAGACGGAAAACAAAATGAAACTTGGTTTGGATCATCAGTGAACCCTCTCAGGGAACAGGGCTCTAAGAGGGAGGGGACAGTAATGCCCTTTTTCTGTATTTTACACCCTCTCAAATGGTTGGCATAATTTTCTGGCATTCTTTAATAACAACTTAAATACTGAAAAACATATTTTCTCTCATTTAGGAAGAAAGAGTCATTGTCAGGCTGTAGGAAATGTATACAGTGAGTAATAATAAAGGCACTTAGGAGATGACCACAGTGTAAGACTTAGCCAGGTAGCAAAGCTCCTTCACCATGAGCTTCAGCATGGTAAGCATGCATTTGATTAAAAATTATTAGCCTAGAAATATGTGTGCTTATTTGACAGTCTATGAAATAAGTGGGCATCGTAAAAATAAAAAGCCCATCATTCTCAGATGTGTTTGCTTTCTCTGCACGTTCACACATGGGGCGCGGCTCCCCAGAGTTCCCTCACTACATTCCCAGACCCAAGGTGGGCAGGCGGGGAGGCACAGCAAGAAAAACCCCGCTCCGGGAAGAGCGTTGTCCAAAGTTTCTGCACTGGGTAGCGGGGATAAGGATGCCATGTGAGAAAGTTCCCAGGCAGATTATCATAATGATCACCCCCACTGCTCTCCTCCACTCCCTGAGTGATAGAGAACACACCGGCTTACCAAAGAGAGAAGAACTTGATTTCAATTGCTTTAAAGAAACAAATTGAACTTTAAAAGAGGTCTCTAAAACAATGAATGTGAATTATTACTTGGTATAGTACACCAGGCAGGGGTGTCCAACCTTTCTTCTTTTCTGGGGCATACTGGAAGAAGACTTTGTCTTGGACTACACATTAAATACATAGACTAATGAAAACAGATGAGCAAAAAAAGAAAAAAAGAAGCCATGCATACTTTTTGTGATACCCACCACCACAGATTAACAAAAACTCTTTACATAATCCACACAGGCCTGGGAGGCACAGGTTGGACACCCCTGGCTCAGCTGGCTTCTGGATCACCGCTGTTGTTGGCCTGCCCTGTCATGCCCTGAACTTCTCTGACTCTCCTTTCCTCCTGAGCAGCGGCCTTACTACTGCACTAGTCCAAACACATCTGTGTGGGCCTGCCTCATTCACATGCCAAAGAGCTTTGCTCATCTGTGTCCAATCCGTGACTGAGGCCAGAAGCTCCACCCTTCCAGATCATGGGGATTTTCTAAGTAAAAATCCTAGCAGTGCATGACTGTCCATTGAAAGCACCCAAACTATTAGGCCATTTCCACAGAGTGCCAGGAGACCGTCTGGCTGGAGGGCACTTGATAAGCATGGTTGGCTTCTCAAAAGGTGTCCTAATTTGGGGTCCTTCCCAGTTTGTTTCTGGGGAAGGAAAAAAAGAAAGAAAGAAAACGGCAAAAAACCAAATATACATTCCTAAGAATAACTTAGAGGATGGTATTCTGTCTGAGCAAGCATGGGTCTCGAGCTCATCAGGTTTATAAACAGCAGCCCTGCGGCTGAACCCTTCTTGCCTTGACATTAGGGAAAGAGCTTAACTTTTCTCTTTGGAATGAGCTTGCTCAATCTTGGAACGATAACTCTTGAGGAGGAGCAATCAAAATATTTCAGAAACATACCGCATGCATTTTAGGATAAGAACCAGATTCTTTTTCACAGAAGGTGTTTTGAGATAATACTAGCTGTTTGAATACCAATCAATTGCTTTGAATATGCTTGAATATATGACATGAAAGTTTGGGTAACTTTTGGTTACATACAGGGAGAAAATCTAAGGATAAAAGGCTTTTCAATGAGTCTATCTGGTATACCAGGGTAAAGCTGGTTTACATATAGTCTGATATAAGACTGACTATTGCCAGTTACCAGAACCCGAGTTAAACACAGACCCTGCCTCCTCCTTCCTGGCTTCTATTTTTTCCAATAGCACAGACCTTGGACATCTCTGCTGACCACACACTGCCTGGTTTAATTAACTTCTCTTTTCTATTCTTACATTGAGAGGAGTTTTATTTTATTTTTTCACTTCAGAAGCCCATTTACTTCAATAATGGTTATAACAGCATAATTCCCATTAGTGCTGTTTCATAGCTTCCAAAAAAAAAAAAACCTACCAATAAAAATTCTTTTTTACATGACCCTTTTCCTGCCAATAGGTTGTGAAAAGTAAGCGGACTGTGAGTTCCTAGGTTTACCCCCAATATGAATGACTACAGTCACGTGTGAAGGAGACAGCGATGTAAAAGGTTTTTAAACCAGAGTTTAACAAAAAGGTCCTGTCTGTCAATGAAATAAAGCTGTTTTGAATTTGTTCCCGATCACTTGGCTCTTTTGCTGGAAGCCCTGTTTGCTTGGTGGTGATTAATGCAGAGCGCGTGGCCTTCGCCGAGCGCACGAGAAAACTGGCAACTCCAGACGGTATTCATCATCCTCGCCACCAGCCACATGCTGCACGCAGCACTTGCCTTTATCCGCCCCGATTCCAGTCCTGGGGATACCCAGCTCCATTTACCTGCACCCACCTTTCCACGGAGTGAGATGTCACATGTGGGGGCTCACGCATCGTTTCTTTCTGGGTAGTAGCGTACTGGCTCTGCACTTGACTGATCAAATCTACCAACTGACATTGCAAGATTTCAACTTTGAAATCTACCAACTGGAGCTGTGAATGTATAAATAACCCCTCGTGCAGTGTCCACCGCGATAGTGCAGATCTCAGATCGCACGCAGGTCGGTAAAAACAACTGTCAAGTTTTAGGGGTGGGAATTGCTTATGGATGTGCCCTACAGAAACATTTTTCAGCGTCACCCCCCATCTCCCTTCTCTCTTGAGTTTTCTGAGGTCTTATGAGGTGTGTGACCGACCACACAACTCCACATTCAGGAGTGAATGGGGAGGCAGCATGGATCTTCTCCCAGCAACACTCGATTTGGTCTAAGTCCCAACTTTGTAGCTTATCTCCGGCAAATACAACACATAACATGCCTCAGTTTCCCCACATACATCATGCTGGGACACAATTGTCCTCACCCCTGAGATAGTGAAGGGCTTCACGTGGTGGCACGCTTGGGCAGTTCCTAAATGTCGCTGGCTACTGTTGCTACTATTTTCGTAAGGATTACAGAGTCGTTCATCTGATGCTCCTTCCTCATTCACTCTCATCAGATTCCACCAACACTAACTGGGTTAGGAATCCCCCACTGCCACGTCACCCCTGGGTGTTGGCACTGCAGATCAGTGACCCCAAGACTGACCACAGCGGATGCCAAGGCAGGAGGAGCCATTAGAAAATCTGTGAATTCTCCTTTGGTGTAGGTTTCTGGTTCAAGGCATCTTATTCACTGGCTTCTTTAGTGTCCTGCACCTGGATCACAGGTACGCCCAGGAGAGGCCACCTGATGAGGATGGCTTCCTTAGAAAGTCCCCCGGAGAAAGAGAAGGGGCAGCTTTTCATTTGCAGATGAGCTGCGGCCCTGTGTGAGCAGCAGGCTCCTTCTGTTCAGCCACAGACTCATGGAATCTGGTTTGCCAGGTGCTGTTTTAGGCAGGAGGGAAAGGGCAGCAAGTGACTTGACCTTCTAGTGGGGAAGACCCACCCTAAATAACAGACACATAATACATCGGGCGGCGATGGGTACTAGGAAGAAAAAGAATTCAAAAACCACGGGAGGCCAGCAGGGAGCAGGACGCCCTATTCCATACAGGGAGGTCAGGGCAGGTGTCTTGGAAGGAGGTATTTGGGCAGAAACTCTAAAGGGAAAAGGGGCAGCCCTATGTGAGCTCAGCAGAAGAGCCTCTAGGAGTGCAAAGGTGCAGCCTTTACCAAGTGTGTAAGGAAACACAGGAGGCCGGGGTGGCTGGAGCATGGAGTGGGAGTGGGCAGATGACTGCAGATGAGGTCAACGGGGTCACGGGACTCTGATCCTGCAGCACCTGGCAGAGTGTCTTAGCTTGCACTTGATTTTAGAAAGCTTAGATCTGACTTACATTTTATTTATTCATTTATTTTTTTGAGACAGAGTCTCACTCTGTCACCTTGGGTAGAGTGCTGTGGTATCATAGCTCACCGCAACCTGAAACTCCTAGGCTTAAGTGATCCTCCTGTCTCAACCTTCTGAGTAGCTGAAACTACAAATGCCTGCCACAACACCTGGCTAGTTTTTCTGTTTTTAGAAGAGACGGGGTCTCCATCTTGCTCAAGCTGGTCTCAAAACTCCTGAGCTCAAGCGATCCACCCACCTTGGCCTGCCCAGAGTGCTAGGATTACAGGCATGAGTCACTGTGCCTGGCCTGACTTGTGAGTATCAGAATCATCTGAAGCAAAGATAGAGGCCCCAGCTTCGTGGATAGAGCCTGCCTCTTTGTATTTTCATAAGGTGCTTCCAATGAGCCTCATACCCACCGAAGTTGGAGAACCTCTATTTTATAAGATTTACCCTGGTCCATATAGGCAGAGTGGCCTCCATCCTGGCTTGCAAGCACCTGTGATTGTACCAAGACAGCCTCTGCCACTGAGCACCAGAGCCCGGACCTGGGCGGTGGCAGTGGCAATGGCAATCAACGCTCAGATGCTGGATATAGTTTGAAAGAAGAGTCAAAAGAAATTGGTATTGAACTGGACATGGGATGAAAGAGCAAAGAACCAAACAGACAGGATGACCCCAAGGCTGCGGCCTGAGCACCTGGAGGACTTGGTTGCCATTCATGGAGACGAGAAAGAGGGAGAAACGGGAGTGAGCTGAGGAAGGTGCAGCCTTGGCGGATAAAGAGTTTGCTTCTGCACAGACTGGGCTGGGGAGGCTGACCGGCCAGGTGAATGAAGAGACTGAATGGACAGATGGATACGAGCTGGAGCTCAGGAGAGGCCTGAGATGGAGAATCTATTGTGATTTCTCAGCAGAGTAATGTCATCAGCCATAAGGCTGAATGGGCTCACCCAGGAAGTAGATATAAAGGCAGGTGTTCCCAGCAGAGGTGGAGGTGATGGGCCCAGACATCCCAGTGTGTGGAGTGCAGGTGGATGGGGACAACCCAGCCAAGTGATGTAGCAAAGTGACGTGTTTCTGGGAGAGTGTTCAGGGTCACAAAACGCTATGATGGTCAGAGCCAGATGAGGACGATGGGTTGACCATCAGGATGAGCAGTGTTTGGGAAGGGACAGCAAAAGCCTGAGCGGAGTGAGTCTAGGAGGAGACATAGACATGCTGTCATGCTGACATCAGTCCATGGGATCAGAACTAAACATAAAGATACCGAGGCACAGAGAGGTCAAGTGATTATTCAGGGTCACACAGCTAGTAAACTAGGAACACATTTTAAATGGTATGTTCTGTTTTTACTAGCTGTTCCCTACTAGAGGGTAAGCCGCCCTGGGGGACTCATCTGACTTGTCCACCTGCCTGTAACAAGCTCTCCAAATGCACCCTGTGTGGCAGGGAACTGGCACTTAATGAGTAGTTGGTAAAGGGGTGAGTCAAGTAATGGACCCGTGATCAGTTTGACACGATGCCCCTTACACAGCAGGTACCAGCTTTTGTCTTCTTAAAAAGGAAGACAGAATCTCCGTAAGGAGTGTTTGCTTTTTACCTACGTGATGCTGATCTTGAGAGGCCTGTGAGTGTCTGATGAAGGCCACAGAGGCAAAGCCTCCAAGGTCATTTCCAATGATGCTCCTTTCAGGGAGGCCGTTCTGATATCGACCTTCTAATTCACTTCCCTGGTGCTCTGTCCATAGCCTTCCTTAAATGGGACACTCAACAGTGGCATACAGACGGGTCTTCCTGAGATTGTCACGCATGTGGACCTGTCATCTCTGTCGTCAAGCCAGTCCCCTCTGCCCATGACCTGGATTACAGTGCGGACTACCCTTTCCAGCTGCCGCTGTCGTCTGTAATTAAACTGAGGCAGCAAAGGCTTGGGGAAGTTAAACTGGAAAATGGCTGCCAGCCACATTTGTAGGGTGCCTTGTTTGACCTGGACCATTTCCAGAGGAAAATTCTCCAAGGAGAAAAGTCCTTCTGGTGGAAGGAAGGCAGGTGGTCCCTTGAGGCAGCAGGCTCCCATGGCAAGGAGCCCAAAGAATGCAAATTCCCCTATTGAATTAAGTGGGCACCTGAGTGCTTGCTAATCCCGCGCTATTGTTCGGCTCTGCTGGCCCCAGCAGCTGCAGAGAGGTAAACCTCCAAGAATAAGTGGGGGAAATTTATCCAAGGAGGCTTCCTGGAAATCATTCCCTCCCTTCCTTCCTCCCTTGCTTCCGTGTTGAGCTCCACTGCCTGCTGGATTGTTAGGTGACCAAGGCGGATTGCTTCCTGGCCCTGACAAAGCCACTGGGTGACACAGGTAGTGAAGTCCGTAAGTAAAGCAGGTCCTGCCTGTAAGTGTGACGAGGAAATAAAGTCCAGTGGGGATAATAACCAGAGAAGGCATGAGACCTGGGGCGCTGGCCACATGAGGCCCTAGGGGTGTTTAGGGACGAGAGGACAGCAAGCTTACAGGTTGGGAGATAAAAGGCATCTGGGCTGGAGGTAGGAGACAAGAGACAGACCTGCAGGGGAAGCCGGGGTGGATGATCACAGGCTCCACGTAAGGTGATGAAGAGACTGGATTTGGGTTTTAAGGTCCCCATGGTGGAAGGTGGGAGGTACACAGGAGAGAGGCTTGAGCTGAAGGACCCTTCTAAGAGATTCAAGAACAATGCCCAGGAACAACGGTCATGAAAACTCAGGAAGATTCTGGAAACTTTGTAACTGCAAGGGGTTGTTACTGTCACTCTGTGCTTTCCCACAGCAACAAGAACAAGTGTGCCAACAAAAACTAAGGTGGCATCAGGGAGACACACAGGCACACGCCCAAGCGTCTTCCTGAACGACCTACTGACTCCTGGCAGCCCACTCCCCTGCCCAGGAAAACCGCACCACCTGCATGAACACAGATCACTGGTGCCCGTGCAGTGGCCACCGGAACCTCATGATTCTGCCCTTCCTTATAAACTGAATGTCCTCTCAGCACAATCCTGTCCCTCTTCCAACACAGGATTAGATGCCATCCAGGGCCAGCAAGTTCATAATTTACTTTTATCCTTCCCCACACCTGGTGTGAACCCCTTGGGCATTTCCTGACCCCTTACACGTGCTAGTGTCCCATGAATTGTGTCCTCCTCGCAGGACTGGCTTTCTGCCCTCACCTTTAACCCTCACAGGACCACAAAGAGGTCGGCAGTGCTGACTAGGTGGCTGAATAACTGCTTTGCTCAAAGCATTTTCAGGGAGACTCCTGTGCAAGAAATGCCATGTGAAGATCAGTAGCAAAAGCTCCTGAAGAAAGTTCCAGGCATCTCCCTGTGTGTCCCCACAGCCACCTCAAGCCTGCCAACAAACATGATGACAACGGTGACAGCGTCATCTCCGCAGGTGCTGAGACAGAGCCTTGCACCCATCATCTCATTTCGTCTGCAAACAACCTTTATTTCTATCTTCACAAATAAGAACACTGAAACTCAGAGTGGAATCTACCAAATTCCTCCAACCTATGTCCTGAACATCATCTTAGAATAGGGGTTCTCAACCTTCCTAAGGCTGCGACCCTTTAATATAGTTCCTCATGTTGTGGTGACCCCCACCCATAAAATTATTTTTGTTGCTACTCCATAACTGCAAATTTGCTACTGTTATGAATCGTAATGTCAACATCTGATATGCAGGATGTATTTTCATTGTTACAAAGGGGTTGCAACCCACAGGTTGAGAACCACTGTCTTAGCTCCTCAACAAGTCATTTTTCTCGATGACTATGGATTTTCTTTTTTTGCCTTGTATTAGGACACTTGGTAACTGCCAGGGAATGGACCCCCCCGCCCCTCGTGTGAGAATCTTTTGCAAACCACATCTAAACCCACAACGTGCCTCTGATGAAAGAAAACCCTTCTCAGCGAGAAGATTTATAAAAATCATTTCCATAAACACGAGACATGGTGTTGCAGCGCCTTGGTGAGAACTGGAGAATTCTGCACACTTCTGAGACTGCTAAAATACCCAAATATTTGGCGACGTGTCCTCAAACAGCCTGGCTATAATCATCTCCAGAAAAATCGGGGGTTCTGATTTATGCAACATTCTGGTTAACTGAAAATTGCCGATTTTTTTCTGTTCTGTCGTAATCTCACTGTCTTTGACAGATCCTACCTAAAACTTGATTTCAACCTGTAAACAGGAGCCATCCTCAACTAGCTGTCGAGGGTTTCTCACTCCTTAGGGCCCACACAAATGAAAGCTTGCTCTCTTAAAGAGCTATTTTGATTCCATTTTCTTCCCATTCTTGGAGACCTGTGGATTTTTCACAGGGGCTTTTTGAGGTGCTGGCATGTCAGGATAGAATAGAAGGGAAATCACCCCGATGACTGTAGTGGGAAGATCTGATTTTTTCTAGTGATGGTAAGAAGGCCAAAGTAGACCCGTACTTGTTTTTAAATCAATTGTTGGAATCCTCCGTTTGGATTCCCAGAGAGGGGCCCAAACCCCTCAGGCTTTTGTTTAGTTTAATTTTCTAGCTATTGTTTTTTAGTTACTGTCCCTTTTACAAAGCAGAGACCAAGTCAATTTATATAATTCTGATGAATATGCCATATCCAGACTGGCAACCTATAGACAGAATTCAGCCTGATGTGAGTCACGGGAGGGGAACAGCTACCCACGCTGGGAAATATTCCGATTTTGGAACAGAAAGGAACGCTGTGAAAACACTGCTATCAAGAGCAGAGACAGCTTGGGCCAGGTACCTCTATCTGAAACACCAAGGATGATTCTTAGCCCTAGTTCCTGAAGATCTACTCCACATGGTGGGGGCCACGTGAACTTCTCCCATCCTGCTCCCTCTGCTAAAATGAATCGTTCTTCATCAGAAGGGAGGAGACAGCCCAGGGGTGACACACAGACTAGCTGGGGGCGTTGGTGTTGCCCCGAGTTTAAAATAGTGTAATGGTTTATCAATCTCCCCTTTCCTCGCCGCACTCCAGAAGCAGGGTACCTGCCAAAGTCCAGCTAAAAATATCCTCGGCATCTGTAGCCCATCAGCCATCTCGGGCTGATTTGGGTGGGTAATCGACCTTTTGAGCAGGTGGAGAGCCAGAAATTTATTTTTTCCTGGATTGAGTCGGAGTTGACTGAAAACAGATGTTCCCCCCCCCCCCCGTGCCGATTTGACGTCTGTAATAGAGACGCCATCAAGCGCCACTGAAGGGGTTGTTCAAACCCAGACCAGACAAAGAGAGGCCCCGTGGTGCTCCGGGACTGAAGGAGTTAAGTCAAGCCACCTTTCTCCTTGGGGCTGAAAACCAGGAGGTGCCTCTTGCAGGAGAAATAGGAGAGATCCTGTCACTTCTTATTTTCAGGTTTGCAGAAAAGCTCCCCCCCCCTTTTTTTAAATGTAAACATTCATTAAACTAATTTGAAGTTGTCATTACTCTCCACCCCTGCTGTTTTATATCAGATTATTCCTAAGTGCTTGGTGAAGAATCCCATAAAGCCACACTTGATTCCTCTGCAGGGGATAATCGCATAGTTTGCTGTGTGATTTACGCCGGCACCGGGGAAGTGTCCTCAACTTTGAAAGGCCTTGGTTCCCTGGCAAACAGTCGCTGCCTTCCCTGTGGAAATAAAATTCCAATAGTCCCTCCACGACTATTAAGAGGTCCCCATTACCTTTGCTCCATCCAACTGGAGATAATTAAAAGCAGTTCAAAGCACACGCCAGAAGGTATCAGGCATTTTATTAATAAATGCAGAACCAAGGAAATGATATGTTCCGTGGTGGGTTTAAACCGTAAGATACGCTTCTGCTTCCTTCTGCCCTTCTCTCTTCCCCGCTCTCTCCCACCTTCAGCTTAGGCACGTGGCCCTTCCTGCCTTTGAGATCACACCAGGCAGGGAGGTGTATTCTGCCTCTGCCCCTTCTAGCCACTGTGGTTGTAAGGGCCTCACAAACCAGGCTACTCGCCCTTGGAGAAAATGAGGCAGGGGAGAGGGCAAGGAAAAAATACTGTGGGCCCTTGAGGGAGAGCGTCTGAATTCCAGATTTGCCAATGTCACCGTGACCCTCTGTTACCTTACAACGCATGGATATGATGGGAAGAACAACCGCGCTCTGAACTTGACAGGTGGCGAACATACACAAAGACCCCAGTACAGGGCCTGCCAGAAGCTATATTAGCCATGAACGCGGTTAAGAGGTTCAAAACTGTAACACTCTGAAGAGAATCAGCCCTAGGCAAAGTGAGGACGTGGGCAGTTTGTTTGGGGTGTGGCTCCAGCTTTTGTTTTCTTTCTTTCCTCCCCTTGTGCACCCCTGGAGACCAAAGGTGTCATAGATCAGCCTGCACAAGACCTCCAAGCTGCCGTGGGCTCTGTCCCAGCGGCTCTGAGTCTTGCCTTCTAAATAAACCAACACTTGTGTAAACATCAGCAGCCGCTAGCTGTTGAATGTGCATCCCCACAGGTAAAGCTCGCATTCTGCTGGAGATTCCAAGGCTTTCAGCCCAGGATACAAATGCTTGGTACCTCGCCCATACACCCCCTCCTGCACTCACTCCAAACATTCTGGATAGATCATGGGGCTTTATCCTCTGGAATCCAGGCAGGACTTCCAGAATCCTTCTTAACACTTGGAGCAGTCAAGGCAAGCTTTGGCACACAAAGTGAAATCTGGTTGTCATTTCTGCCTTCACCCAAAGGAAGGAGAGGTTCTTAGGACCGTAGCCACTCATGGTCTCTCTCTTGCATCCAAGAGGCCGTGCCATGTAACGGTGTGTAAGTCTGGATCCCAGTCTGAACGCTCTGCCATTTACTCACTAGCTATGTGACCTTCTGCAAACCCCTAGCCTCTCCCCCTTGTTTTCTTATCAATAAAATAACAGCATCTATCTTACTTGCTTTTGAGTGGATAAAAGTTCTCAGAATGATCCACAGCACCCAACAGCTTTGATTAACCTCTGTTAGTGGCAGTAATTACTGGCCACTATCCCTCGACTATGGCGCCCGTCTCACTCTCTGCAGGTACCTCTGGAGAGACTGGGGATGTTAATAAACAGAGAGGACAGGGACAAAAGCCATTCTCCACGCAGCAGCATCGGCGGCCTCATTAGTCACATTAATCAAAGATGAGCTTGTAACTCAGTGTGTAATTTAGGCCACAAAATGAAACCAGGAAATACTCCTTGAGTGCCCGGTTACTTTGGAAGAGAGAAGATGTGTTTTTGCCGCATTCCTCTCACTTTGCCAAGCCCTCAGAATGGAGTAAACCTGCTATTTATTGCCACTCAGGGCCAGTCAGTTATAAGATTCTACCCAGCAGGAATTGTAAAAAGGGGGGGGGGGCCCTAAGGTGAGCCTGCCATCCAACCGTGGAGGCAGCAGAAAGCGCCGGGCAGCCTTGTCTGATACCAGCGTGCTGGTTTTCAAAATCCTTACCAATCCACAGCCAGTGGCCAAAAGTCTCATCAGAGAATAAAGAGAAAGTGCTGGAACACTCACGCCAGGCTGTACTCACCATGTGGACGGCAGAATGGCACTGGAGCATTCTGCATTTTCCAAAACTATTTTTGGAAGTACCACAGATAGAAATCTCACCAAGTTCAAGGAAATGAACCAGCAGAAAAATCAGGCTTGGCATTTTTCTTCCAAGTCTAGGTGAGGACAAGGGTGGTTGACACAGGAACAATGATGGATTAACTGCACATCTGGTTTGCATCCAGGGTATAATCACTTGGAGCCTGTTTGGGCTCAGTTACTTATCAGCTTTGTATAAAAAAATAAAATAAAATAAAATGGAAAGTGTTCAATACAAAACTGCCAAGGACGAACTTTAAATGAATGAACTCTCAGTGTACCGAAAGCAACATTTCTGGGGGGAAGGAAACAAAGAAACGGAGCGTGATAAATCACTGAAATTGTTAATAAAGCGATTTTTGTGTGTGTGAACAAGTCCAAAGTATTTTTAAGACGCAAGAAAGGCAATGTTGTCTTTGCTCGATAAATGTGGTTGGATTATGAAAAGAACAACTTTTTTAAAGGTTTCAGGCTCACTCATTTATCAAGGTCTCCGTGTCCAAACCGTCACTTAATAAAGATGAGGGTGTAATGGTTAAGTTCTCTAACACTGTTAATTTTCTACTTTGTACATTTCAAGTATCAAGGTCAGTATCTCAACGTCAAGATCAAACCCACATTGGTGAGCTGGTAGTTTAAGGTATGTGAGAACAGGTAGCTGGCACGAAAGCTAATGTACTTACTTAAGCAGTTACACACTAGATTAAGAACTTCGACGTGTGGGTGTCTTTTACGCTGTATTTTATGGTTAAACAGTGCACCTCAGGATGACAACAGACTGTAGTAGCATATTCATGTAATTTTAGGATGAAATCAATTTCTTGCAAACACAATTATGGTTTCATAATTCTCCCACCTGCTTATGACTCCCTGTGAATTAAATTAAACCACAATTTCACATTAATTTAAGATGCCATTTTCAAAAGGAGATATTTTCTAGAAAACTTAAGGCAGATAACCATCTCCAGAAATCAGAATAGTATGGACAAAAAGTGATAAATCTGTACAACAGTTATCGATTTAAAGCAGAGTTCAGGTGTTATGGGCTGCCTAAATTTCCCATGTCCAAAAAAGTTTCCAGAATTCCCCATGTCCAACACATGTAGAGAAGATCAAGCCCCTTTCTGGTTGTTTCATAGGTAGGGACTTTCAGAGCTAGCCAAGAAAAATATAGGATCCCCAGTGAAATTTGAATTTCAGATATATGACAGTTTTTTTTTTTTTTTAGTACAGAATGCAATAATTTTTAGTGTAAGTATATCCCAGACCTTGACAGTATGCCCACAGATACAGGTGGGTAACCCAGACATAAAAGTTTAGCTCTTCAAAAAGAACTAGTTGGCTGATTACATAAATTATATGCTCAAGGAAACATTTTTTCTCCCAGGGATGGGGTCAACCTCATACAGGTCAAGTTACTGTCATTCACCACAAAGAGATGTGAATTTCTTTCCAACTCTCTATATCAAGGTAGATAAACTAACTGACTTCTTCCCTCCCTCCCTCCCTTCCTTCCCTTGCTACACACATCACTCACTTCCAGTGAAAAGTCGCCATAACAATCATCACACAACTCATGCAACTACATTTACTGAGAATTTACTACATGCCAAAGATGATAACAAAACCAGCTTGTTATATCCTCAGAGCAGCTCTATATCTAGGAATAATTTTTCTCCCATTTTATATATATTAAAAAAAAAAAACAACCAGAGGCTCAGAGAGGCAAAGAAAGTTGCCCTACCTCACACAGCTTGTAAGGGGGAAGTGGCTCTAGTCTATCTGATTAACTCTCTCTATCTGCCTAACTCTCTCGTATAGCCAGGCATTATATACACGCTATTCTGGAACGGCAACAAATGGAGAAGGGGGAGTGAAAAAATTAATAAGGCACGTTTCCTACCCTGGCTAAGCTCATGAAGTAGGCTGGGAAAGAAAGGTGTTTTCAAAAAGCACCTTTACAGGAAGGGAGTTTTGCCACCCCCGTGAGAATAGCGTCCTGAGAATGTGTAAGGGCCCTTGAAAACGCAAACAGTGGTCTGGACAATTATAATGATGATATGTCTGTATGTTTAATAACATGGAGAGAGATCCAGACCACGCAGGGACATGAAAAGAATTTAGACAATACAATAGGTGAGTAAAGGAGGCTTCGTGGGTCTTAGCGAGCAGACCGGGCTGGGATTCTAAGACAGGTCTTGCTGAATCTAAATTCTTCTTGAATATCCATTTCTCCTTCCTTGTCTATTTGAGTTCCCTGGGAATGTCAACCATGGATTATCAGCCTGCAATGCTCTGCAGGCTGGTTCCTCTGGTTCCCATTTAGCAGAAATTTGGAAAAGAATCTAACTTGTCTTCCACGGATCCAGGGACTTTCACTGGTGTCCCCAGGACTAACCTGCTACCTGAAGGCAATGAGGGAGTTAATAGGAATCAAACCTCCAGATTGGGTTCAGTTCAGCCGCGGGAACCACAACGGCAATAATAATAGTGTTTACAGAAAAACTGGGATGAGAGGGGGCCCGAGAATCAAACCTATCACACTACACTAATGCTTAGCAAAAACAGTGGGTAAAAATGCTGTGGCCAGTGAATTACAGTGGTCATCTTTTCTCTTTGATAGTTTGGGGTCCATTGATTTCCACTCCAATTCATGCCCTCACGCTGAGGGTGTGGGAGCCAAACTAATTAACTCAAGTCACAAGTCAAACTACCTCCTTTTGCTGTTTATTCAGAACAATAGGCCACCGCATACCAAGGACCTTATCATACCTAGGTGTTACCGCCCACATCCTGACCCCTCCCCCTTGTCCCACTAGCCCCCTTGTGCACTCAGCCCACATCCTGACCCCCTCCCTTTTTTGCACTCGCCACTCTACTCTGCACTCGCCCCACTTGCGACATTTATCCCTTCCTTCTCATTCGCTCACCTGAGACAAAGAAGACTCGTCCCTGAGCCAATCAACCCTGAACACGACCACCCTGTGCCTGTCAGTTTAGGACAGTCATGGTTTACCTACCAGTAAGGGGATGGGGTGGGATGGTCTAATGGGAGGGAAGAGGGAGAGGTATAAAGGGACTTTCTGGATAGTCTGTAAGGGCTGTTCCCGCTTTTTCTTAAAGGGCAGCCCAGGCTCTGAGCTTGAATGAATAAAATTCCTCATGCCTTTGCAGCGATGTTCGGACTCTCAGACTGGGGCTTGAATTGAGTCTGGGGGTTAACAAGGGGAGCCGGCTGGCATAAACCTAAGGTTGCCATTGGAAGACTGGCGGTGTGCTAAGACAGAGGCCCAGGCAATTGTGGCCTAGACCATTAAGAGCAGAACTACAATGCTGCTTCACAGGACCCTCTGAAGTACTCTCAGCATCAGAGAACCTTCCAGCACTCCCTAAGCAGCCGTAACACATTAGTGGGTTAAGCTCTTCCGTTCAGGCCCGCAGCTGCAAAATCACTTCTGGCATTCTCTACAACGCCTTCCCAGTTTTCCTTCCTATTCGGAATGGCGAACAATGACACTGGATCACATTTTCAAAAGTGACAGATCATCAGCATCTGGTCGCTAAAAACACGCTGCCGTACACACGCGCCTTAAATGTTAGCCCCAGGTTTTGTAGGTATGAAGAGGTCAGCATACCTGAAAGGGGCTGTCTTTAGGTTTGAACTGTTCCTATGGCAATTTGGAAGAAGCAGGAAGCTTTTTTTTTTTTTGGGGGGGGTAAAGAAATCAAGTTCAATTTCTCCACATTTTCAGGATCGTTTAAACTTAGGGAGATTCTTTTTGAGTCAAATGGGTGGGGTGGAGAAGGGTTAGTACAGCCAGGAGGCATGATTCTCTAGGGAAGGGGATCTGGCAATGTGTAAAAATGCTTTTGGCTGGGGACAGGTTTGAACCCCCCACCTCCGGCATACGGGCCGGAGGTCTACTCCTCTGAGTTACAGGTGTCACATTTCTTTCTTCACAGGTCCATTTCTTTTCTGAATGTATTAATCTTCATTCATTCTTTGTAAGGTTTTTGTTTCTAGTCCTTATCTTGAGCATTGTGATTGTTGTTAAATGTTAAGCCTTTTTAATTCTGTGAAGGCAAAAAGTGGCAACCTAATAATCACATGTATATGTAAAAATAAAAACAGACAAACAATATTTTTGGTTGGGCAGCACCTGTGACTCAAAGGAGTAGAGCGCTGGCCCCATATACTGGAGGTTGGGGGGGGGTTTCAAAACCATCTCTGGCCAAAAAAAAAAAAGTTTTTGGTTGCCATGACTGGGGGAGGGTGCGACTGGCCTCTGGTGGGTAGAGCCAAGGATGGTGCTCAAAACATAATGTATAGAGCAGATCCCAACATACAGAATTACCTAGCCCAAAATGAGAAATTCTGGACTGAAGTGAATACCTTTATCATGCTAGTGTCCCATATAATCATCTGCCCCAAATGAAGTTTACCACGGGACACAGCATGTACTCACCCATGACACTACTGTCACATGGGTCCATGGTGGCTTCTCCCTTCATTACACATACAGTGAATTCAGTTCTCCAGAAACCCTGTTTCCCGCCCCTAAGTTGAAGATTTCTGGGGTCACTTCGCATGGAAAGAAGGGCTGTTTCTTCGCATCTAGTGAGAATCTCATTATTTAGCAGTAAGAGAGTAGAGAAGAAAAAAGTTGGGGAAAAAAAAGGTGGGTAGGTGCTGATGGGTGGTTTGACGAGATGAGAATGGAACGGGGATGGTGGGCTTTTTACGAGCTGAGCTGCGCTAAGCTATTCGAATTAGTAATTCTACCAATTAAAGCCTTCTATTTCACGGAAAGTACTTGCTAAATAGAAGATTAGGCCACAGATCAGGGAATGAAAGAATTACCGAGATGGAACTCAAATATTTATGAGAAATTTACATCTGGGAGACCTCCCTCTTCTCATCCCTGCTTCCAAAGGGACATCCACAAAGAGAAGATGAAGAGCAAAGCTTAGTCCTCAACACCCACAAGCCCAAGGAGTTGGACTCACTGAGTGTCAGGAAACGAGAAGTCTTTGGGGTGCTGCGTGCCTATGGTACTACCAGAACATAAATCAACTAATTCCATAGGCCACATAGAAAAATTAAACTCACTATTCATAATGATTTGTCCTTGTGGGTGTTCGCTGTGGTTATGTGTTGTTTGTTAAAAACAACCCAAAACATAACGTCTTTAAACGATAGCAATTGTCTAGTTTGCCCTGATATGTAGTTTGGATGGGGCCTTGGGATGGGGAGGGACTGATCTCTGCTCCCCAATATCTGGAGTTTCAACTAGGATGACTTCTACTGGGCTGGCTGGCCATGGGCTTCCCTACAAGGTGCCTCTACATGGCTGGTTGGGCTTCCTTCAACATGGCAGCCTTAGGGTTGTCAGGCATTTTACAAAGTCACCCAGCCCCGTTCTATTGGTTAAGAGGCCATTAAATGCAGCCTGGGTCCAAGGGGAGATGAATTCAACTCTACCTTTCAATGGAAGGTGTAACAAAGAATTCGCATTCATCTTTATCACAGTGTCAGCTCAGCTAATTTACCATGTTGAAACACAGGTAGTGAGAGTAAGATGGAGTCAGGCAGGCTAGGTGGGACATGACACAGCTGGTCTGGTCAGGTTTAGGTCCCGCCTGACCGTCAACTCTTGTCACCCATTCTAACTGTTTTGTAAACTTAGCTCCCAACCTAAAGATGCCTATCTGGAGTAGTATAGGTGGATTGATTGAGAAGATTAACTCTTGAATTAAGACGTAATAGGTCGCTGAGTTATGCTGATTATTGCTTCAAATAAGGTTAATGTGGTCTTTGCTTTGAACTTTCATATATGTAACTAATTTTAGAAATGGAAAAACAGAACAGTCTTCGAGAGGCTATCTTCACTTTCTCCAGAATCTCGGCCTTCTGATGAAGTTTGGTGGACCTATCCCTGTCTCTGCACAGTGGCTGACAGTGACCGGTGGCCAGACTCTCTGCCTCTGGGAACAGTGTTAACTCAGAAGATCTGGCTAAATAAACAGTATGAACCAAAATAACAGAAAATAGGAAGTGCCCTGGTATTCCTTATTGTTCTTTGCTTTATTCAATCAAATGGGACGCGGCTGAGGAGGAATTTTTCTTTTTCTTCTATCTGTTCAGTCCTGATGAAATACACAAACCCCTTAGGGAAGCCACATTCAGGGAGGTTCATCAGTTGCATGAGGAAGTGGAAAACCACGGTACACACAAACTCTCAAAACACACACACAAAATCTCACCAGGTACTTGTTAGAATTATCTCTCATTCACGAATTTCCCCACTCCACTTTATAAGTTCTTCAGTTCATTCTTCCAACCCCCTTTGAAAGTCTGTAATTAGTACCAGGAAATAATGTACTCTGCTCATCAAGTCTGAAATTCCAGCCTGCACCTCTGGAAACGTTTTCTCCACAGTGTCATCTGGAGATGGAAATCACCCCACGTGGATTTTCCTCCTTTAGAAAGCAAGTGAAAAATCTGTACCAGAAGTCTGAGATTCCTGAAATGCCAAGTAACTGAAGATGAGGAAGTGGGATTGCCAGGGGATATGTTTTGCAGGTCCAACTAAAACAATAGCGATTTAAGTAGCTATCATATAGACACTTGATGAATCCTTTTATTATCTCTGAAAGATTCCTCATTGCAGCATGCTTTTGTGGGTAAAGTGCTATATATTGGTACATGTAGCTCATAATTATGTCAGCCTAACCACAGCCAACACTGACAGCCCCAAACTTTAAAGATTTTATGCAGCTAGTGCTGAATACAGCTTCTTTTATTGGCTCAGAGAGCAGGTATCAATTATAATGAGGTAATAAAATTTGCAAGCACTGTTCATGTCCTGCTCTGATTTTTTTTTTTCCCTTTCTCCTAGAGATAATAATAGCAGAAAAAGGAAAAAAAATCCTTTCACTTCTAACTTATCACTGATTCTTTGAAAGCTCTCACTTTGTAGGGCCCGGGTTCTATAAAGGTGTTTGCTTCCCTGGGCTGGCAAAGTCTTCTTACCTAGACAGAAGCTGCACATTCCTGAGGCACACCTTGCAAGTCGGAAGCTCCAAGATTAACTGTCTTCATTTGCATAACTATAAACTTAAGGTAGGGCTTCCAGAGCCTGTATCCTCCAAATTGCACTTACTGATGAGATGCAAAATCCACTAAAAGCTGGTCCCCAACCTAAACCAATTTGTAAAGTTGTTTTGTTATTTAAAACATTAAAGAAATTAAAGTGATCGGAATATAATTAGATTAATATTCATATCTTCCGAGTTGCTTTAATTCTAATATTAAAAAGATTAAATATCCGCTCAGAGGATTAAGCAAAAAGTCAAGCTGTAGCAACACATTTACATTACCTTACTGTGCAAATTATAAACCTAATTAATCTAAAGTTTCCTACAAATTGAATTGGATATTCATTCGCAGGCTAACACAACTTGGGGTACTTAAAATTCACTCCGATATTGTTTCCTTACGTGCCTGCGGAAGAGCGGGGCCACGATGCCGTGATGTAGGAATCATATTAGAATGGCTTCATTTGGGTTCTAATTGGTGGAAATTAAATCTCACCAGAAATTTATGTAGGGGAAAAAAGTAAAGACTCTGTAGTTACGTATGTGTGCAATAATAAAACATACCCCAGCTTCCTTTTCTAGTTGCTGTGGATGAATTAAGAGAAGGCAAACCAATTGTTTCTTCCTAAAAGCTTTGAGTTCACCTTTTCTCTTTGGATGGCAGAGAGTATGATCAGAAGCTGTCATCCTCTTTTTATGGTCCCTTCACTAAGGGCATCTAGTCACTCTGCTCTGCAGCTCTGTCCCCACCTGCTTCTTGGCAACTGCCCCATCTTCCTGACCCCAAACACACAAACATCCTCTCAAGGTCTCCCTCAATCAATTGGACCAATTGTGTAAATTTCTGATCAATTCCAGATATAATAGTCATTCTCTTCTTGCTATCCAGTTCTTATGCGATTGGATGATGGTCCTTATAGTATTTAGGCACTTCCTATATTCCCAGTGCTATGCTGTTCTCCCTGGACTGGTTTCTCCCAGGCAGATGATTTCAGAACCAGTAAATACTTTGTCAGGTCCTCTCTTCCTTGGCCTTAGAAACCAGTAACATTTCAGAAAGAGATTCTTCCACAGACTTAAGTCCTGGCCTAAAAAAATAACCCACAGTGGACACAGAGCATGGAACAAGAAATAAATCTTTGTGGTTTTTAAGTCCCCATGATTTGGGGAGCTATTTGTTATCTCAGCAAATCTAGCATATCCTAACAGATATAGCTTCTCAGAACTACCATTAGCTTCCCCATTTTACAGATGGTAAAATAACATCAACCTCTCTTAACCTCTACTCCCTCATCTATGAAATGGGAATACACTACATTTTTTCATAGCTGCTTGGAAGTTTGAGATAATACAGATTTATGAAAAGCACTCAGTTACCTAGTAACCCTTGTTACTATTGTCTCCCCACAGTGAAGTAGAACAGCACAAATCATTCAGTTGCTAGAATGAGAGGACGGTAAAGACTGGCAGGTGTTCACTGGTCCCATACCCATGAGCACACAACAAACTACATTTTCCAGCATCCCTTGCAGCTAGGTGTGGTCACATGATCGAGTTGTAGCCAATGAAATAGGAGTGGAAGTAATACGTGCCACTTCTAGCTTGGGCCAAAGAATCTCTCAAGCTTCATGAGACTGGAGTGTGGTGACCTTCAGAAGGTCAGGTTGAAGCCACAGAATGGAAGGAGCCTGGATCCCTGAATCACCACTTGGAGTAGAGGGCCTTGCTGATGGGAGGACCTGTTTTGGATGTTATGTTAATGCAAAGCAAACTGCTATTGTGTTTAAGACACTTAGGTTTTCTTACAGCCTCCTGTGCACAATACAAAAATTGTCCTTGGGTCCATTTCCTAAGAAATACTTTCCCGGCTCGGTGCCTATAGCTCAACCGGCTAAGGCGCCAGCCACGTACACCTAAGGTGTCGGGTTCGAATCCCCAGCCCGGACCCGCCAAACAACGATGATGGCTGCAACCAAAAAATAGCCGGGCGTTGTGGCGGGCGCCTGTGGTCCCAGCTACTTGGGAGGCGGAGGCAGGAGACTCGCTTGAGCCCAGGAGTTGGAGGTTGCTGTGAGCTGTAATGCCACGGCACTCTGCCCAGGGGGACAGCTTGAGGCTCTGTCTCAAAAAAAAAAAAAAAAAAAATACTTTCCCATGGTACGTCAACACTTACTCCTCTGAAGGTCAGTTTTCCTCCAACAGGTTCAAACTTCAAGTCACAGGGGTGCTAACTGATCAGCATGAGACAGCCCATATCGGAGAGCTGGACTCACATCTATTTATTTTATTGTTGTGATGGCAACAAACATAATGGCTACAGCTTCCTTGGGAATAATCCTGCTATTAGCTTTAACGGGCGAAGGGCCATGACATGTGGTTTGGGTGAGTATCCAATGTTCGTGAGGAACACTCCAGGCTGCTAATCTGGGCTGTAATTTCTCATTTCTCCTCAACTGCTTCACTTTTTATGGGACTTATATTGATGAATGCAGATGATAACTGTCAGCTCACCTGGTAAAGCCCAGCACCAGAAGTTTAACAATTCATCTCACGCTTCCTAAAGGCAGTGTAAGAGAACACCACTCTGGGACTCCAAGAGGTTCAGCCCACCCTGTTCTCCCTACTCCCTCTCTGACCTCTTCCCCTACCCCACCCTCCAGCCTATTCCACTAAACACATTTGCTAGATTAATATATTTTTTTAATTGTACAGCAAATCATATCATTCCTGTTCTTAAAATGCTTCAGGAGCTTCTTAGGCAATTCAAGTACAGGTAAAAAGTTCTGGAAGGGGGAATACGTTCTTCACTCTCCCTGAATTTATGTCTGTGGCTGTGTAACTCTGCAGTGTCCTTGCCTTCTAACTTTGAACTCAGCTCTGTGACTTATTAGGGGCCATAGAACGTGATAGACTGAGGAATAGATAGGCCAGTCCTGAGCCTGGACCCTGAGAGGCCTTATATGTGTTTTCACTTGCTGTCTTGTGCTTCTCCATGAAAAAGTTACACCTGGTGTAGCCTTACTGGTCCCGGGAAGATGAGAGCACGTGGAGGAGAATCAGACCAGCTAAAGCGCCCCATCTAAGTCCAGTGTAGGCCAGAAACCCCAGTTGATACAAAGATGCAAGACCCAAACAGCCAGCCTGACCCCCAGACAGAGGAGGAAGCCCCACCACGAAGGGCAAGACCACTGGGACAGTGCAGCCACGTCCAGCCTAGTCCTGCAGAATCCCACAGCCATGTGAGAAATAAACAGTGTTTTTCTATAAACCCCTGAGTCGTGGCACAGCTTGTTACGCAATAGTAGCAACCAAGTCATGGGCCTACAATTCATTTCTAAGTTCTAATGCCCCGTTCAAACTCATCTCGTTCCAAATCCCTCTGTACCCTCCACTCTCCCCAATCATGCTATCCTCCCTTCAGTTTCTAAACATGGCACATTTTTCTAGCCCAGGAATCTTCACACGTACATTTTCCCTTCATGGAACATTCTTGCCCCTCCATGTTCCCACCCCTGGCGATTGACTACTCACTATTTATATTTCAACACAGATGCAGTTCAAGGGAAACCCCTGCCACTGTGCTGTGTAAGCTTAGCCTTCCTGGCCACTATCTGTGGAGTGTCCCACATGTATAGCAAATGAATTGCAGATGTTGACGCCCCTTAGGGTTTAGAATCCTACAGGTACCAGCCCCAAACAGCTTCATCCATTTAATTGTGCTGAAGAAGTTTTATGTATTTGCCCTGGTTTAAAAAAGTTGTCAAGTGCCGCTCATATTATTACTATCCTTACTTCTTACGTATCACTTGCTGTGGTCTAAAATTATCCTTTGGCTTTAAAAAACTAAATCATTTGTATGTATTCTGTGCCTCAACTCTATAGACCGAGGGTCAGCAAAATCTGGCCTTTTGCTTTTGTAAATAAAGTTTTATTGGCACACAGCCACACCATCCCCTACGCATTATTCACTGCTGCTTTCATGTTACTGTGGCTGAGTAGTTGTGAGACAGAGACAATATGTTTCACAAAGCATAAAATATCTACTGTCTGTCTCTTCACGGAAACAGTTTGCTGACCCTTGGACTAGATTGTTGCCTTGCACAGAGGACAGAAACCCGGTCACTTTTGTATCTCCTGTACCGTGCAGGCCCCTACGAGGTGTTCGCTGCGTATTTGTCTAGAGAGCGGATGACTTATGAGTTCAGCAGACACGTGTGTTAAGCTCTCATCTCCACACCAACGCTGAGTGTCTCTTAGTTTGGGGATAGCAGCAAGCAAGGTGCCGACGGCAGCTCAGCCCTGAGCATCAGGGCAGCCACAGCGCTGTTGACCACCCCGTGGGACTTATCTTTCTCAGACAGAAAATAGCCAAGGCCGTCTCCACAGGCAACACCAGGAGTGCTGGGTCTCCCTCTACTTGTGGGCAAGGCAATTTGAAAGTTTGAAGAAATGAGAAAAACTCAGAGTTTAATTTACTCGAATAAGCAATTGATGCTTTAGAGTATAATTATCAGAAAAGAAAAAGAAAAAAAAACCACAACACGTTGTTTAGCATACGTTATGTTAATGGCAGGTTAGGATGGCCCACTGTGCATAATTTAGCCAAACAATTGATACCAAATTTTAATATATACATATGATTACTGCTACAGAAACCGAGCGCTAAGACAAAACACAGGAGAGCTCATAATAGGCACACGTGAACTCTGAAGCCCTAATTACATCACGGGGGAGGGTAAACAGTTGTTGCTGAACCAAGCAGAAAGTGGGGATAATTTGTAAACAGGTAGAGTGGCGGTCCAGGTGCATGGCCATGTGCATGGGGCTGGAGGGGCCGGGGGCCCTGAGTTTCCATCTGGGCTTTGCAAAGATGGAGAAGTTCAGGATCACTTTTCTCAGCTGAAAACACAACCTCCAAGCTCAAGACAGGTCAGCTCCCTCCTGGCCTGCACGCCAGTTCCAAAATAGAAAGTCCAACACTGGCTTTTCCAAGGACGTATCTCTATGTTCTATGAAATACAACACAACTTTCTATGCCTGTGACCTGAGGCCCATTATTACCCCAGTTCTTCGACTGGGGTTGAACTCAGAGACATGAGTTCCTAGAATTTTAGGGAACAGAGAGAAACCAGTTCACAGCCATACTGACCACGAGACCGATATTTTCAGGACTGATGTTTAGAACATCTGTGATGGAGAGCTTGCGATCCACACCTCCCCTGCAGGTAAGAGATACCAAACCAAGTGGTTGTTCTGGTACGTTCTAGCTCCAAATTCAGGGTCTGTGAATCTCAATCTGTGAGTCGTCTGATTTCTTTCTCTCCCTCATTCATGCAGGATTGTAAATTGGCTATGTCATGGTCATACTGTGACCCCAGGCTTGGACTGTAACCAGACATCGCTGTGTAATCTGAGGGCGGCTGCTATGGGATGCTACTTCCTGTCCATGTCCACAAAAACAAACCAGCAAAAGAGAAAGAGAGACAGGCTTACGAGAAAGTGACCGAGTTTGGTCTCTCATTTTCTATTTCCTGAATTGTGGAGGGAAGTCCATGTCTGTGGGAGTCTGGCTTATACTGGGCTGAATAGAGGTCCTGGGCCCCCAAGAGGGGCCAGATAGAATGGGAGCCAACTTCATTTAGGTTGGGGCAAGACCATGGGGTCAACACTTGTATGGTGTCACAGACTGCTAGAAGGTACGTTGCAATATTCATGTATTTCCCCAAACCTCAGACTGTGATCTTATTTGGACCGAGGGTCTTTTCAGATGTGTTATTTGTTAAGAAGAGGTCAGACGGGAGTAGGGTGGGCCCCAAGTCTACCAGAATGTTTGTCTCCCATAGAGCTGGTTGTTCACATGCTTACCAGCACACCATAGCTCGAGCACCCACCAGCAGGCCAGGGTCACCAGAGGAGGGGCTGTTCCCAATTTTCAATAATAAAAGGCAAGGAAAGTCTAAGGAGGAGATCAGGTGTGGATTGCAAGATGCAATCAGCAAACTCCTAAAAAATGCAGATTCCCGCCATTATAATGAAGTTTCTCACACAGACATGTTTCGCTAAAGCAGGGATTTCTGAATATTTCTCTCTGGCAGTCTGGATATAGGGCAGATGGAATGGGAGGGAGCACCCATATCCCCATTACATAGTGGGGTTCTACCATGAAGCATTCGATTCTTCGCCACAGTGTCTGAGATTTTCCAAAGTCTCCTTTTCTGATATCTGCTTGGATTGAATGGTTCACGGCCCAGGGGAAAGTGTTAAGGTGAATATGGAAGAATCTTCCAAGTTTGGTGCTTGGTCAAATCCTGGCTGGTGAAGCTGAGCTGAACCCCCAGTCCCTAAATAGACTCCATCCCTCATTCAGTCTTGTTGGTGAGGCTTGGGACCCAGGATGTAGCTGGTCTGGACGGCTCTGCATGGGGCTCTGGGCACAGGTGGGATCACCTGGAGAGAAGAGGAGAAACTGCAAATGGCCGGGCTGCAAGGGGCTTGCTTGAGGACCCCCAGGAGTAAAGAGCCCATAACCAGCTGCAGCTCCTTGTCAGTCACTCTCTGATACTTAAGGCATGAGCTGGCAGCAGAGACACTTGTTATCCAGGGCCCTAATGTTTCTTTGATTCCCCCAAAGGTACTACGCTTGTAGTGGACACTACTGTTTTCCCCTTCCATCCCGTTAGATTCACAGTTCCCTTACAGGCCAGTGGCCTCCTTCCACAATCACCTGGGCCTCTGGGCCTCTGCCCTGGGCCTCTGCCCAAGGGCTTTAGCTCACACCAAGACCTCACTCAGGCAACAGAAAAGTAATATTACCAAGAAGTTAATGATCCTGGAGAGCCCAGAACCATGGGCGTTGGTGCAGAAAGACCCCAGCAACCCCCACTCAGGGAGATAACTCTAAGCCATATTAACCCCTTCCCTGACAGCTCAGAGACGCCCACTGGAGCCACCTACTCAGGAACGTACCTCCTTCTCCTCCACCCACGTCACCATGCTTCTCCTAGCGTTTCCCGGGATCATATCATCTGCCAACAGTATTCACTCAAATCCTTACACCAGTGTCCACGTCCAGGCTGGGTCCAGAGAAAACTGACCCAATCTAGTCCACTCTCCAGGAGACGCTGCTTTTCATGGACACTGGTGCAAGGGACTGAATGTGTGTTTCCCTCCCCTCAACTCCATATGTTGAAGCCCCCACCCCTATCGGGATGGCATTAAGAGGTGAGGGCCTTTGGGAGGAGACTGGGTCATACGGAGTCTGCGGGAATGGGGTTATTGACCTTATGAAAGAGGCTCGAGGGAGCTCTCTCAACCTCTTTCCATCATTGGAGGACACAGGAAGAAGACAGCCACCTGTGAACCAGGAAACCAGCCTTCACAAGACACCGAATCTGCTGGCAACTTGGCCTTGGACTTCGTGGCCTCCAAAACAGCGAGAAAGAAATATCTCTTGTTTTATTGACATTTCACTACAGCAGCCTGAACTTAGTGAAAAACACAGGAGGGAGAAACAGAGAGAAGGGCACCTTTTTCTTGACCACCTGCCGTTTTCTGGTGCTGCTATATCCCTGGATGAGGAACTTTATTATAGTTGGGGAGGGGGAATTAAGGGAGGCAGGAAAAGGCAGCCATCACAAACTAAACCCAAGGACGAGGATATGATACATTACAACAACAACAACAAAAGCCTCTGTTATCTTCTCTGGAGCAATCAACTGTGCTAAGCAGTTAGCACGGGGGGGGGGGGGGGCGGCGATCATTACCTACACTATATAGAAAATAAAACTGAGGCCCAAAGAAGCTCCGCACTTGCCCACAGTAACGCAGTTAGTGAATGACTGAGCCAAGGTGGGAAACTCAGGTGCCCCTGCCCCGAGGCAGTCCTTTCTGTTGATGGATTCTGTACACCAATTCATTTTGTAGTTTTAAATTCTGCCTCCATGTCCTATTGGGAAACTCTGACGAGGAATGGAGAACGTTCCCAGTGAAGGAAACTAACAGCATGGTCTCTGTTTCTGCAGTCAGCTGGCGACTTTGTCCATTTCCCGAAAGATTTCTCTCACCCACGCAGACCATAAAGCACATCCCTCTGGAGTCTGAGTCAGGCCACACTCCAAGCGACAAGCTGGACAAGTGAGATGATCTTTGCCAACTGAAACGGAGCTCCAGCCTGCTCTCCAGTGAGGCCAAATGCCCGGTGAGTTTCCTATGAGTCTCAGTGGCTGCTTGTTTAATTCTTTGCCCTCAGAAAGCCCTTACGGAAATGAGGCGCAGGCACTACCTAACTACTCGGTGCTGGTGTGTGATTCGGGGTTAACACAGTCATCTCCCCAAATGTTAGTTTTTGTTGTTTTTTTGAGACAGAGTCTCACTCTGTAGCCCAGGCTAGAGTTCTGTGGAGAGTCAGCTTAGCTCACAGCAACCTCAAACTCCTGGTTTCAAGCAATCCTCCTGCCTCAGCCTCCAGAGTAGCTGGGACTAGAGGTGCCTGCCATAATGCCCAACTAATTTTTCTATTTTTAGTAAAGACAGAGTCCCACTGTTGTTCAGACTGGTTTTGAACTCCTGAGCTCAAGCAATCCTCCCTACTTGGCCTTCCAAAGTGCTAGGATTATAGGTACAAGCCACCATTCCTGGCCTCTAATTGTAATTTTTGAAGCAAAAGCCCCCTGGTAGGAGCAGAGCTGACGTTTCCACAGAGCTTAGCATCTCCTGGAGTTCCTGGGTGGGGCTGAAGCCACTTCCTGGCTCTAGAAGTAAGCACACAACTGAGGCCCTATCAGGGAGATTTTCACCAGGCTCAATGACTGGACAAGAGAGCAGAAGTGACCAGAACAGCCTAGGCAGAGGAAATATGCAGCAGCCTTGCCCTTTTGGTGAAGCTGTGGGAAGTGGTGGCCAGAGGTACCCTGCTTCTGGAGTTCGCTCTACACATCCTCTCTTAGAATAAAGGTGGATCCTGCTGGATCCAGCTACTCCTGCACTCCACATTAACCCAGGACCTATCAGCTACAGATCTAACAGGTTCCCTTTTCTCCCTAAATTTATTTTGAGTTGTGTTCAGTCCTAGCTCTAACCCTCACCGTGGGTCTTAATTTTGTCCTTGGAATCAACAAAGAACAAGCCAAAGTCTCTGAAGGAGAAGTTTTCATAAACCAAAAACCATTAAAAAAAAAAATCTAACATCTGCTAACATGACATCACCTCTATTAAAGCCTGGTGGCTTTAATTCACAAAGCTCATGGTAAAGGTTCCTGGTGCTCTCATAGGAAATAAGTTGTACATAGATTTTCTTTTCTACTTTTTTTTTTTTTTTAACTCATGTTGCCACTCAAAGCCACATCTCTCTTCTTTTAGGATGCGAGCAGGCAGAGTCAGCACCTCTCACCTGCCCACGTGTCCAGGAAGCATCTGCCACAGAGGAAACGGCAGTGCCCAGGTATGATGGGAACTCTTCGTGACAGCAGGGCTGTCCCATTACATCACTGAGCAGAAAGGCTCACAGGGAAAGCTGAACAGTGATCTTAGCAGTCACGCAAGACAGAGGAAAAATGAGGGCACCATAGGTGTCTGCTCATCACGGGATTCTGATACAGCATGTGAGGAATCCAGGGACACAGGAATGAAAGCATTAAAAGCTATTTTAATTTAATTCGAGTTATAATTGGGTTTTGGTACTTGCATGGTTCCGCAGTGTATGAGAAAACATGCAATTGGGAAATTCAGATTACGGGAGAAAGGAGGAGGAAAAAGAAATAGGTATTCGGTCCCCTTTCCATAAAGTCTTCCTGCAACGACTCTTGCAAAACCTTCTGCCCCGTGGAACTGTGTGCATGTGATTAACTGCACACCAGCCCGGCAGCTCGCATGTGTAGTTAATTTGCTCCAAATTTCCATGCTGCATTATAACCCTAATGATCACTAATAATAGACAAACCCACATTTTATTGAGTAAGTAATTTGAGACATTATGATTTTTATCATGCGAATAGGCTCAGGCTGACCAATTTACACTGGGCAGAGGAAGATAAATAACCAGGGAATCAATCTCTCCAGCAGCAGACCCTGCCTCTTGGCAAAATGATAGGCATTGATTAGGAACGAGGGCCAGCTCTAGGCCCTGCTAGGCAACAAAGTCAATGAACTTCTGCGTTCTAAGCCAAAAGGTCAGGCAGGAAGGGCAGCTCCAACCAGGACGGGATGCAGGAGATGGTGGCGAAGCTTCGACTTTGGGGAAAGTGTCAGAGAGCGTGGGCTTTGCACTGGGTGGACGTAGGCTGCAAAGCTGGCTCTGGCCCTCGGACACTATGTGAGTCTGCACCTCCCCCTGTGACTACATTGGAGACAGGTGGAGGAGCTGCGGGTGCAGCGTAACCGAGAGGATGCACACGAAGGCGCCTGGCACATGGTAGCTAGAGAGTGCAACGGTTCCTTTCCAAATTTTCTGGAACATAAAGCCAGGATGGAAGAGGTATACGTTTCACATTTCAAAACCATTTTGCAGAAAGAAGCCCGACAAATTTCCCATTCATTTCTACAAAAGAAACCACCAAGTCCCTTCAAGAGGGGAAAACAGGACTGGGCTCCTTCCCTGTCCCCTAAACACGTGTGAGAAAAGGGAGCTGAGCTGGAGCTCGGAAGTGCGTTATTTATCACCGCTAGGAGATTAGACTGACTTTTGCCTGGAAACTAGAGTACAGGTATTTGGGATGAAAAAATAAAAGCAAAAAGTGGAAAAACTCAAGCCCTGGATTCAGTCTAAGGTTTGGTTTTAAATTGCTTCATGCCCTTGCCCTTTGACCTGATGGTTTCTGTCTTCCTGACAGAGGCTCTTGGTGGCCTCTGTTTCTAACCCTAGTCACTTATAATTCTGATCCTGAGCTCCCGGGTGCCAGCCAGAGTCCTTCCGCCCCTTGCAGGCCTCAGCCCTCGCCGGCCCCTCCAACCAGATGATGAAGTCTTTGGACTTAATGAGTGCGACCCCTGCTCCCGGATCCAGGTTCATAATGAGACACTGGAACCCGTGGGGCTTGGGGCTGACCAACGCAGGACACTGTCAGGAGACTGCCTGAGGTGGGAAGAATCCTTCCATCCAGAGTGGGGATTCCAGCCAGGAACGCTTCCCAGAGGGAGTGAGATCTGACAGAGGGGACAGAGATTGCAGGACAAGGTGCAGGGGAGCGATAGATAATGAACGTTACAAAGGAAGAAGGCCAAGAATTGAGGGACACCACGCATGAGCAAGAGGAAGGTTCCTACCTTTGTACTGATTTTTATCTTCATTTAGGTTGGGGCAAGACCATGGGGTCAACGTCTGCATGGTGTCACAGACTGCCAGAAGGTACAGTGCATTACAGCACGCTGAGTGTACTATGCACATTATGAGTGTGTGGCACTCCTGCCATGTTTCAGTAACGGGTAAGCAATCGAGCTCAGAAAAATCCAGTGCACTTGTTTGATAACCTGCGAGTAACTAGAGACGTCTGGAGCCTCATCCATGTCCCCCAAAGTCAATGTTCTGTCCTTGTATGAACCTAGAACCCACCAGCACCCTCTTCCTCTATAAAGTTGCTGGGCAGCCGCTAGCTAAGCTACTCTCTGCGGTCAGAAAAAATATCCCCCAAGCTGTCTGGATGGAGTCAAACCACCTAGAAGAAGCTCTGAGAGTCTCGGTCCCCTCTCTGACAAGTCTAGGGGGACCTATGGGTTCTGGGGACACCAATAATCTGAGACTCCTTTGCACGGGAGTGAGGGGCTGGGGGGGGGGAGTGAAATAAAACAAAACCAAATAAAAGTGATTTGCATGAGAACAGTGAGAGAGAAGTGGCACCAAATATCAACTCAGATAGAATTTACTGAAATGCATCTGGGATCTAAAGGTTTTCTCTGACATTCAAAGAACGTGGAGGTCATGACAATGATAAGCTTGAACATTTTCCACACGCTCCTTGTATGCGAGGGTCCACTCTGCATACGTTACTGACGGGAACCACACAATCTTCACAACAGCCTATGAGGTCGGTACTACTATGCTCAGTTTACAAATGAGGACATCGGGGTACAGGAAGGTGAAGCCCATCGGCCAAGGCCTTTTTATGTCAGGGAAAGTTTCGTCATAAATCTCTCCGGCACGTTACATGCCCCAGAATGTACTAGAGAGGAACCAAGGTGGGGTGGACTCCACTCTATCAGTCCATCGTCAGATGTGGCTTCCTGGGAGAAGCAACTCCTGACTGGGAGATGGGAGTCAGTTGATGAATGGAGTCAGTTGATGAATGGAGAAGGGGTGTTGTGGGCAGAGAGGAGAGGATGAACAACGGTCCAGAGAAGGGCGAGTCCAAAATGAAGAACCTGAGGCCCGCCTGGGTTTAACCAAGCCTCTCCCATACCTTCTTCTAAGAAAGATAGTGCCAGGAACAATGGCCAGTAGGTACCTTCTGACACACTGAGTCAAGAGGCCTAGGTTAGGATGGCCAAACTCCAAGTAGTGCTGGCATCTGGCAACCTTGACGCTGGACATCTTGACCATGGATGGCGGCTGTGGGCAGCAGATCGTGCCTGAGACCCAGCCATTTCTGACCTGCCTTTATTAGGGGCAAATGCATCTCCTCTGGCCTGGGCTTGGCTGTTCTGTGGCTTTCTGCCCTGTCAGAGGGCTCCTTTTCAGCCTCTTCTCACTTGGTTCTCAATAAAACTCCTTTTCAGAGGAGATGACTTGGCTTCTGCTGGAAGAAAGATGAGGAAATGCCAGGGCCTGGAGGGGTTAATGGCTTGTCCACAATGGCAAAGGAATTTCTGCTAAGGCAAAGGATAAGCTCTGCAACCCCCGAGCAAAATTCCAGTACAGTGTCCCCGGGTTCAAGATGGTAACCTGAGCATCACGTGGAAAAGGACTCCCCAGCTACAGGGAGGTAGCCAGAGCTTGCATTTCCTTTCATTTTTTGTTTTTGTTTCTGCAGCAAATCAAGTTCAGTTTATTCATGTTAAATCTAAAAACACCAATGTAGCGGCCAAACACCAAGTCATATTAATTATAAGACATTAAAAATACTCTGTCTGGGGGTGGCGCCTGTGGCTCAAAGGAGTAGGGCGCTGGCCCCATATACCGGAGGTGGTGGGTTCAAACCCAGCCCTGGACAAAAACTGCCAAAAATAAATAAATAAACAAACAAATACCCTGTGTGGCTGGTATTAGCTTTGGAAAAAAAAAAATCATCTTAGAAAAACGGGATCATGAAATGCATCTTTGAGAATTATCTTTTCCATGTGTTTCACCTCTTTTTAAAAAAAAAATGTATTTTTCTGATTTAAAAGCGATCTGCATGTCAGAAAACTCTGATGATATAAAATAATTTTTTTAAAAAAATCATGATTATACCACCCACCGATTAATAACATCTCAGCAACATTTTCTCCAATCCGGTTTTTTCAGTGTATGCCTAGGATATGTCAATACATATTTTAGTGATTTTTTTTTCCCCATAGTTAGACTCATAAGATTTTTCTTCCTTCATGTTCCACCCAATGTTATAGGATGAGTCTTTATTTCTCATTTTTTATTAACGTGGGGGTGGATGTATTACCAACTGAAGTGCCCTTTTATGCATTCTGTCTTCAGAAGACAATTCCTGGATCTTCGTGGGAGGAAAGACAAATATTGACTAAGGTCCAGCAGGGTGGTAGGTGACTAAAAAAAGAGAGCAGGTGGCCTCTTACCATGCCCTGAGGTTCACGGGGGGACAGATCCTTTTGAACTGGATACCGCACACTCGCAATTGCTGATCTGAATTAATTGTGGAGGAGGGAAGCGGAGAGAATGCTAAAGAGGGTTCTGCACAAGGGAACTGGCAGATACCGCAGCCCGGTTGCCATCATGTGCTAATGAGCTTTCTCTCGCTATGTAGGGGAGGAACATACCAGAAAAGAAACGCGGGTGCTTGTGCTTCTCTCGGATGGAAAGCCTGTCCTTTCCCTGCAGCTGGTGTTTCTGTTGGCACAGCTGACCACCCACAGGGCGGGCAGGAGCCACCAGGCAGAATCCTGACCTCTGGCAGGAGGATCTACTGACCTTGGGGATAAAAAAAATGTCTAGATGACCTTGCAGGGGATAAAACAACCTGACCAGAAACGCAAACAAAGCCAAACTCTCCACAACGTGCTCACCTGGCTTGGGGTTGGAGGGCCTATTTAATAACCTTGCACTAACAGGTAAGCCCGCAGGAGGGCTTGGCAAGGTGTGTATCCTGCCTCAGCTTCTGGGAGGTGGCAGGGTGTGATTGTGGACCTTGTAAACACGTGACTTTAAATTTGGTCTCAGCCACTTGGCAGCAGTGTGACCTTTGGCAGGTGACAACGGCTGAGTCCCAGTCTTCTATACCAAAATCCATTTTATAGATGTATCAGCCTTTATGTAAAAAACACCCAGTCCAGCACCCAGCATACACCACCTTCAATAAGATCCCCCCACACCTCACATCAGCTGACGCTGACAATATACATTCTTCTTCTCCATGGTAGACCTGAGAATCAAAGCCATTGTGGGCTCATCCATGCCCTGGCATTTGGGCCAGGCAGGATAGAAAAAGGAATGTCCACCTAGAGCTTAGAGCAGAACCAGAAAAATAGTTGTTGGAATTCTGGGGCAAAGATTGCTGATGCTTTTCTGATGGCCCTGGCTGTCAGGGCAGCCTGGTGCTCCTCTCTCTTCCTTGAGAGAAGTAATAAACTGAAAATCATTGAAATGACCCTGGCCTGAGTCTGGAGAGGAGCCCTACATTCTCAGTGGGGTGCCTCAGAAGCAATAACAAGAAATACAGTTAACACACGAGCCAGGAGGGACAAGCTCTGATGCTCATACTCCTTTTGTGTGTCTGAGCAGAGCCAAGACAATAAATTGAGAAAAGCCAACCTCAAAACCACTTATCGTCCATATGGAACAGTGGTTCTCAACCTTCCTAATGCTGTGACCCTTTAATACAGTTCCTGTGGGTTGCGATCCACAGGTTGAGAACCCTGATATAGAACAATCCCTTTGGCACCTCTATTGAATCTAATCCTCTCTTTATGTGTCTAAAATCACCCGACATTAACAACTTTCGTGTATGTACTGTTTGAAACAGGATAAACTTACCATGATGGCAGATTCCAAAGCACACATGCCTATTCTTCCTAATCCTCCATCCACAGCAGACATTGCTAATCAATCCCAGCACTCTTTCAATCAAGTGCAAATACAGCCTCACAGTCCTATCCTAAACAAAGCTCCAAAAAGCCACTGTCAATTTAATGGAGTTGGTAAGCCTCTTACAGAAGGAAAGATCAAGGTATATCATTCATCCCTGTTCCTCCATTAACCAAGGGCTCTGATAATCCAGGCAGAGGAAGGCCCTGGCTCTGAGACTTTCACGGGTGCTATTCAGAGCAAGCTGCACCAAAGGAGTATTGTCCAAAGCCTAGCACGTCATTAATTATGCACAGACCTCAGGCATTTATATAGAGATCCACCGGCAATAACTCTATGGGACAACACTGGGCCTTGAATTGCAAAGTTGAACATGGTGAGCATTGTCTCATTAACATAGGAAGAGTGATGACTTTTTGGTTACTCAGGAAAAAGAGGTGCCCTCTAATAGGCATTATCTGATGCATGGTGTGGTTGCAAGGGTCGGGAGAGAGTTGCAAGGAGTTTGAGAAGCCCCGTGAGAGGGGAGAAACTGGAGCCCAAGAAATGTCCAATTTCTACAGGGACACTGTAGTGAAAGACGGCCCTGGGTGTGATAAAGGAGAGCTGGGAAGAGTAGGAAGGCAGGATAACGAGCATGGGGGACAGCAGAGGTGGAAAGCAAGCTGCTGCCTACGAGGCTGAACATGCCGGGAGGATCAGAGGAGAGGAGACAGATGATTAAGTCAAGCAAAAAGCCAAGGGATGCTGGAGACATGTGGGGGGTGGTCTTCTCGGCTCCTGGGACAGTCCGAGGGGGCTCCTTTGAGAAGCTGACCTGCTGCTCACACACAGTCCTCCCCCCGCGATCCTAGGATATTAAGAAACATCTAGTGTGTCCCCTCCATCTACAGGTAAATCACAAACCACTAACCCTGCCCCAGCCCCCACTTGAGCTGGTCTCCTGGCCAGCCTCTAAGAAGCAGTCAGCCTTTTGTTCCTGGTACCCAGAGTCCAGCTAGTGTAAACCTCGCCTGGATTTCTGCACTCCTGGAAACCAATGGGATTAGGGAGGACTGGGTTTCCAGGACCGGAGCCAGGGCCGATGATTCTCAAAGAATAACCTGGTTTTGTTTTAGAGGGCACAGTGTGGCCTCAGGCTGAGGTTGCCTAGGGACATTCGTGTTGCGTATACAAAAATGAAAATGCTAAAGACGATCCCATATATTTCTTCTCTTTGGAAAAAGTCTATTTATTTGTTTATTTTCCTCGATTGTAGAGTAAAATGTTGTACGCAGAAAATGTTGACGAGTTAAAATAATCAGCAGTGAAATTACCCATTGGTGAATTAGAGGAAAATGGTTTTCTTTCCCATTTTTTATGCTTCTCTTTTAACTGCTTTTCAATAATCCGACCAGATCGTTTGTAAAATGTATTTAGTGTGATAAAGCCATTATCTTTTATTTTTAAAATAATAATTTAAAAGAACCATACTTAGCCAAACAGACCATCCCGGACAGTGGAAGGTGTGTTTAGGGATACAGTGAACCATTCCTCTGTGTCATTTACGGCATTCCAGCAAGCACGTGCTTTGGGCACTGCACGTAGGCTCTGATTTGACAAGTATTTTTGCTTTTAAATAATAATTACATCTCTTTCTCGAAAGAAAATAAAGAAAATGATACGGAAAGCATGCAAGATGTTTGATCCTGAAAAAGATAAATGCCTGTGAGAGAATCCAGGAAAGGAGAATCATTCCACAGCAGAATATACATCTGGGAATAAAGCGCAGGGTGCTGGGGAAGCCAGTCCCAGCCACTGGGCGAGAGGACAGAGCAATAAAGAGAATGGCATGTCTTGACCAAGCTCGAAGAGCATTCAGCTGCCCAGGAAAAACAAAGGCCACAGCGCCAGGGCCCAGGCAGCGCACACCTTGGAGGTGACGTCTGTTGCATTCTGATGGTTCATATCATTTCCTTATTGATGTAATCCTATCAAACATATAGAATGCCCAAACGGATGTCAGGAAAATTATTGTCATTACTAATAAGGGTGCTTTTCATTTATGTAGAGTGCCCTTTTCTGAGACAGTGAAATATTTTTACATTGGGCGTGAGGCTTTTTAGGGGAATTAATGCTTAAAATATCTCTTTAGTGTCATGTGTGGGAGATGTTACAGATGGGGACGGGAAAAAAAGATGGATATGAAAAATGGCAAGAGCGTATAATGGAAGGTGTCATTCCATTCAGGACCTCACTCCGGCAACATCAGGCCCAGGGGACCACGTGGGCTCAATCGTCCTACCACGATTGCCTCCTCCAACAATGAATCAGGGGTCTCCTGGGTGGCCCTTGGCTAGGCTGGTCATTGCCACCAGTTTCCACGTCTCTGTGAAATGGGCTGGTCACCCAGTCACAGCTGTCTGAGGGTGGGGCAGACAGCCCTAAATCTGGAGGTGCTGGCCTGCAAAGGAAAACATCTAGGACACGGCTGGAGCCGGAAGACTTGATGCCAAGGGAAGAAGACACAGGGGGACACACACTACAGGGTCCCACGTCCACAGGGCACGTACAATGGTCAGACTCACAAAGACAGAAAGTACCGTAGAAGGGTGGTTGCCAGGAGCTGGGTGTGGGGGGTGACAGGTGTGGGAGTGTTTAATAGGTGGAGCTTTAGTTTTGCACTATGATGAAAAGCACTCTGGACACTAATGGCTGTGGCACTGGCATGACAATGGGAAGCCAATGAATGCCACTAAGCTGCAGACTTAAAAACAGTTAGAATGTTGGTATCAATAATGCGGGAGGTTAAGCACAGAGGGAAGTGGGTATGTGGCAAGTCTCTGTACCCTCAGCTCAATTTTGCTGGGAATCTAAACCACTATAAAAAGAAAGTCAATTGAGTAAAAATAAAGCTAGAGAGATACATCGGCCTTGTAACTGTCTAAAAATGGGTAGGTGGTAAGTCTGATGTCGTGTATGATTTACCACAATTTTTAAAAGAAAAGAAAGAAAAACAGAGCAAGAAAGAGAAAAAGAAAAGAAAGAAAGAGAGAAAGAGAGAAGGAAGGAAGGAAGGAAGGAGCTAAAAAGCCCACCTACCTATGTGGAGGTAAACAGAGCTTGGTGCTCACATCCAGAGCTTTCCCTGTCCCTCTGGACTTCTGGGACTGATTATCTCACACCCGCAAGAGTCACATTAACACAGTAGGCACAATGTAAGGGCATATGGCACACCTCCCGGGTGTGGGACAGAACTACATCAGGGACTTGATAATGCAGACATTGTAACCTAATCATTTGTACCCCCATGTTAATCTGAATTTAAAAAAAAAAAAAAAGAATTACATTAACACAGATGCACAAAAACTCAAGGTCCCCTCCTTCAGTCCCCTGTCGGGTATCTATCATCTTTAACTTTGTGGACCAACTTGAGATGACCGGAAACAAAAGAAGGGCCTAGCTAGAGGCAGTAGCCTTGTAGACTGTCTCAGGACAGCAGTGCCAGGACAGGACAGTGGTCAGCTCCACACAGTGCTCTCCATGGAGACAGCCCGACACCAATCCACACCCTACATGCACTTGAGCTGTCTAAAGATGGCAAACCCAGCTGGACACCTAAGCATGCACCAAATGTCTTCAAGAGGAAGAGGACAGGGGCTTCTGTCTAAAGAGAGGCGCCCTTTACATTTTAAAGCCACCTTAGTGCTCATGGAGTTTCCTAATGGATTACTGAGAATATCAGAGTCTGCCCCTAAGTCTAGTTGGCTCAGTGTTTGACATTAGCCACGAACATCCAAATGGTGAAATGCACTGATGTAAGCATCAGGTAGCCTGAGGTATAAAGACCCAAGTGCATGATCCTTTTGAGCCTTATGAAGGTTGTGCCAGAGTAAGTGTGTAAGCTTTTCAGACAGCCCTCCTCTGTGAGCTGGCATAGCATGGCGACAGCGGTCACGATTGGTGGAGCCTCAGCTCCTTTGTGGCAGAGTTTGTGCAGGAACCTTAAGCCATCACAGCTAATGGGATTCCCCATGAACATCAAAGGGCAGCCCTGAGAGCATGTCCAGGGCGGGGGTAGGGGGTTGGGGGGGTGGGGGGTGGGAGGGGGGAGAAATGTAGAAAGTGTCTGAAGGGCTGGGTATTTTTGAAGGCAATTCAGAAAAATGCAGCAACTAAATTGGCCAAGTTGCCTTTCAGAAGATCCATCTATCCACCAGAGGAGAGGAGCCCTAATGGGGAAGTAAGAAAGTCATGGTTTAAAAAACTAAAAAAAGCAGGCGTGGTGGCTCACACCTGTAATCCTAGCACTCTGGGAGGGCGAGGTGGGTGGATGCCTGAGCTCAGGAGTTAGAGAACAACCTGGGCCAGAGAGAGATCCCACCTCTACTGAAAACAGAAAAACTAGGCAGGCGTGGTCATGGGTGCCTGTGGTCCCAGCCACTCAGGAGGGTGAGACAGAGGAGGATCGCTTGAGTTAGATGGTTGCAGTGAGTTATGACACCATGGCACTCTACAGAGGGCAACAGAGTGAGACCCTGTCTCATCAAACTAAAAAAACAGTAGACTCATAAATGTTTTCCTAAGTAATACAAAACCATTTCAATGTCTTGGCAGACATGCATTTTTAAACAATGGCTGTACAAATGGAAAATTAGACTGCATTACTTATTCATAAAGTTCTAGTTAACACTAAGCGCTGTGTGCGACAGTTTACTTGCATCCATAGCATCTTTTGGGAAGACGCTATTTTTTTTTAGTTACACAGTGTCAGACAGGATTGCCAGGCTGGACGAACGAGTGTTCATCCGGGTTCCTGGCAGCTGCTAACCCACCACCAGAATCAGAGAAATTATACAAATACAGGCTCTTGGCCCTTCCGCACCATTAAAATGACGGCGTGCATTTGTGCTTCCTTTCCGATTTTCTGTTTGATTTAAAACACTCTTGAAATTTGAAGATGGCAAACAATGTTTGATGAATCTACAATCTTTATACGAACGGGAGAGTCCAAAGACCAATAAATCCGTCGGAGAATTAATAATTGAGATTCCTGGAAGCTCTAAAAGGAAATATTAAATATGCAAAATCTTGTTGAAAAGCATAATTAAGTGCATCAATGCCTAAAGTTTAAAGGACAGGCAATTCCTCATTAAAGTTAGAAAAGCCAATTTTACATAGGGACATACTGCCCTACCTTATGGTGGCAGGGGTGGGGTGTGGGGGGGAAACAATGAAGGAAAATAGTTACCCTAGACCATGCTTTACATGAAGTGAAAGGTGTATCCTGTTCTACTTTTAAATTCCTTCATGTCCCCGTGATTCTAAACTAGTACTGCATCAGATGAGTTCTACCTAAATACACGTATCACACATCAGCATCCTTTAATGGTTTATAGATGCTTTGACAATTGAGCACAATTGTCACTCACTGGACACTGTGGGTTAACTGTGGTGACTGAAGGGATTCAGGTTTCACTGTACACCTTTCTCTCAGTGGCTGGTGGCATGCGCGTCTTTTCTCCATGCTTGTAGGAGAAGATGTAAAAAATGTCCAGGTCTCGCATGAAAACTCAGAGATGGGGAAGTGAGTTGGCCCAGCTGTGCTGGGGTGGGGCAAAGGTCTCCCGCACATCTGCACCCCAAGTCCCAGCCAGGGCCCTGCAGACACAGGCTTCCCTCTTTATCCATCAATGCTGTTTATCTTGTTACCCATCCTCACCTACGTCAGCTGGCCTGTTTGCCCAATGCACCATTGAAAATTCATTTCCAGGATAATCGATCCTTTGCCAGGTCATCCCCAAATATAATTTTCATTGTACTTTTTTTTTTTTTTTTAAGACATGGTGAGCATTCTCCAAATCCCAAGATGCAAATACATCAGCCTGTGTACTAGATACATTCTTTCCCTAATCACTGCCAGAGGCTATAAATTTAAAAATGTTTCCCTCAGTGTTTCAAGCAACTATGCAGAGATCTTGCCACACTTTTCAGGAGACTTTGGGATAGAGGTTAGTTTTAAGATGGGAAAATCATTTGCCTACATCTACGACAGCAAACCAAATGTAATTATCCAGGTAATTTTAAACCTATTCTTGAAAAACAAAAGTTTAGGCTGGGTGTGGCGGCTCCTGCCTGTAATCCTAGCACTCTGGGAGGAATGCTTGAGTTTGAGACCAGCCTGAGCAAAAGTCCACTGGTGGGTGGACAGCTTGAGTTCGAGACCAGCCTGAGCAAAAGTGAGACCCTGTAGCTACTAAAAATAGAACAACTGAGGCAAGAGGATCACTTGAGCCCAAGGTGGAGGTTGCTGTGAGTTAGGATACCACAGCACTCTACCCAAGGCAACAGCTTGAGACTGTGTCTCAAAAAGAAAAAAAATAGCTTATTCAATTTGTGTTCCAAGGGGACATACACATAAGAAGAAGAAACATGATGAATCACATTATTTTTTTCTAAAAGTATCCTGTTAATTCAGTAAGAAAAATAAATCAGAAACATTTTGGTGAGCTGAGGAGGGTGAGAGGGAAGGAGAAAAGAAGAAAGAAAGCAAGAAAGGAAGGGGGGAAAGAAGAAAAACGATCGATTTGTAGCTTGCAATTTGTGCTTTTTAAAAATCAGCTCTTCAGTGTGGCTCAGGGAGTAAGGCGCCGGCCCCATATACCAGAGGTGGCGAGTTCAAACCTGGCCTCGGCCAAAAAAAAAAAATTTCTAATCAAATATCCTGGATAAGTATTCTGCTCTCTGCCCGTGCTTTCTATGCAAACACGGGTAAGAATATCTGGACTGGATTTAGCTACAGAGTTGGAACATACCTAACAAGGTGCCCAGAACCTCACTCAGCAACACCCTGGGGGATCTTTTTACTTGCTAAACGCTGTGCCAAGTACCGAGGATCCAAAGGAAAGAAAACTTCCCAACTTTACTCAGAAGCTGAGCTGTTACCTCCTCCCAGCAACGAGATGTGTGCTGCTTCGTTCCTATGTTGGGGGGTCTTTAGAAGACACCAGGCGACCTCAAAAACCACCCTGAGGATTGCTTCCTCCTCCTTAGCCAACCATGGTTCTTCCCTGCCTTTGGCACAACGATGAGGAGAGAACTGTTTCTGAGCTTCAGCTGTCTTCTAAAAGCTTGGCTTGTGACAATCACCAAACCTTTGTGATCCGGAAAGGAGGATATTCGCCTGATAATTCAGATCAGAGTCCAAACGAGAGACTGTGTTATAATTGAAGGCTTTCCTGAACGGGGAATTGGGCGTTCCAAATGAAGGCAGTCGGAGGTTGCCTATTTTTATTCACAGGAGGTCCTTCTGTTAGTACCAGTACACAGTGTGTGGAATTAGAGGCAGAGAGGCCCAGGGTAGATCACAGGAAGTGGGATTAGTCCTTTCCTTTCCACTTAATACAAATAACGAAGCAATTAAAATACAATAAAAAATGTTCACTTTGACAGAAGCTATATCATCTTCTAAATATCTATCAGAACACCAATGTCATATTTTAAAGAACTTGAAAAAACAGTACTTTTTGTTTTGTATGGAATCAGAAAAAAAACTCAAATAGCCAACCATTACTTAGAAATAAAAACAAACCAGGAGGCGTCACATTACCAGAACTGAAAATGTAATCAAGGACTCTATCACTGCCACACAATCTCTATCATGATGACCCCTCTTTGCTCACTGAGCAGTTACCTAAAATTGATTGAGACCCTAGCACGAGCCAGGCATGCTGTCTCCTAGAGGTCAGATAGCATAGAGAGGCAGGCACGGTTCTTTGTATCTGGACCACCTGTATAAGTACAGAATTGCAAGCTGATGTAAATAATGGGAAAGGAAGGGGCATGGTTCTAAGAGAGTCCATAGCAAAGGAGGCTACCCGGGCCAGGGAAGTTAGGAATGTACCTTCAAAGATGTGACTGACTCCCACTCCTTTTTAAAAATTTAGTTCCAGTTTCAGGGCTAGAGAAAGGCTGGGTTGCGTTACCTTTAAAAACGTAGGAAGATATTTGGTAAAATTGGTCCAGGTAAAATATCCTGGCCCAATCCTCCCTGCCTCACCTCCAAACACTGGGTTCAAACTCCAAAGAACAAGGCTGCAGGTCTCTGGTTGTGATGAGGGTCTTTCTGGGAGGGAATGGGGTTGCTCAAGCAGCCAGCTGGCTGTCCTGAGCACGGGAGCACAGACTCCCTCATACACAAACACAGAGCTCCAATTCCTCCCTGGGACCAGAAAGCTCGGGTTCCAATGGATCCTTCCAAAGTGGTCGGTTTGGGGGCATTCCTAGAGATTATAAAGGATCTTACCAGCAGCCTCACTCTCACCTGACTTCAAAAGCTGAGATCTAACTGGCATATAAAGTTCACCCTGTTAATGTGCACAACTCATTGGCTTTTAGTATATTTTATGAGGTTGTGTACCCATCAGTACTAATTCAAGGACATTTTATCCATCCCCCAGAGAAACTCCACACCCTTTAGCAGTCAAGTGTCCATTCACCCCTCACTCCAGCCCCTGGCAGCCACTCGTCTACCTTCTGTCTCAATGGATCTGCCTAATCCAGATCCCATATATTCTAAATTCTATAATTTAGAATAATATGACAAGTGATCTTTTGCATCAGGGTTTTTTCACTTAGCACGTTTCATGCTTTGTACATGTTGCAGTGGGGATCAAACCTCCCCCTTTTGGACGCTGGCCTTCAGAGCTTCCAGGAGGGCCTGCTATGAAATCCTCTGCTCCCAAATGCAAACTGAGCCTTTGGGGAAGGACATTCCCACTCTGCCCCATCCTTTTGAGCCCCTAACTCCAGGGCACCATTGAGCAATTTCCATAATTCAATGCACATCCTTCATCTCTCCCAGAGTCCACTCCAAGATGACTCTAGAGCTGATCAGGGGTCTGTAAAGCAGTCTGAATTCAATAGAGAAATTCGACGCATATGTGGAAAGAGAGAACAGAAATTTGGGGAGTTCACTGCTTGCAGGACCTCGAGGCAATGGGGCTGTTCCCATCTAATTGTATTCACGCCTTCCCTGAGGTCAAGCGGGGGATAAATTATGAAGTCCCCAAGTTACCATCCTCCCTCTTTAAGCTAAATAGAGAACTGACCATAACTCTGTAAGTGTTGTTCCTTTGGTTATTGTGGTTACTGCAGTTGTAGTTATCTGGGCTTTTTTCTTTTTCAATAAGCCAACAGCACGGAGTGCTTGCTATAAGCTGCTGCCAGGCTAAACCCTATTTATACTATTTTATTTAATTCTCCGAAACCCTACGGAGGTGGCTGCTGCTCTCAGATGCATTTTGGGTTGAGTAAACTGATGCTGGGAGAACAGACATCAGAGGCAGAAAGGTTGCAAGCTGGAAAGCGCCAAACAGAGACGCCAACTCCAGAAGCCGAGCGCTCATCCCTGGATGCTTCGCAGAGAAGCCGCTGACATGTGCCGCCCCAGTTCCGGGCTCGGCGGGGGGGCGCCGCCTCTGCTCCGCCTGCCCTCCCTCTCGGGCTCCAGCCCTTCCATCAGAGCTTATTATTTGGCATCAATCAGCCCCCCAATTACATGAATGCCACAGCCACGAACACTTGTAATTAAAACTGGGACTGACATCCTGGAAGTGTGTTCCTCCCCGTCCCTCTTTGTCCTGCAAAGATATTATTGGAAAGAGAATGAACAATCATCGGGAACATATGCTTTCGGAATATAATGGGACTCAGCTCCTCGGAGAAAAGGCTGTAAAAGGGCGCAGGGACAAAATTTAAAGTAGACAGCTTTATTTACTAGCGACTGGGGCACGTCCAAGAAATAATAGATAAGCCAATAGGCTTGATACCGACTGGGACTGGTTTTTTTTTTTTTTTTTTGCCTGCCGCAGATTGCTGGAAAGTCCTCTCGCCCCCAAATTTGCGCCCACAGGCGGGCATCGGAGGGAGCTTTGCACAGCTGCCAACGTGCCCCAGGCACTTGCCTGTCCCAGCCCACCGGGCACCGTGCCCAGCTTGCGGCTCCACCCCCGGCCCCTCCACTCTCCCCTCTCCTGCTTCATTCCCCAGCAAAAGCGAATTGCTTGTTGTTCCCTGCCTTGTCTCAAGCCTGCGTGCCTTTGGTTCGCTCTGCCCAGCGGCTACCGGCCACCTCCAGCCCTCTTGGTCCTTGCCTGTCCCTCCCCTGTGCAGCTGGTCACTACAACCGCGATCACGTCTGTAGTAGCGCTTACCACGCGCCTGCGCAGAGAGCTTCACTCTCAGCAACCTGAGCCACGTGGCAGGTGAGCTCAGTACGCTCCGCTCCAGAACACTGCCCGCGCCTTTACAACAGGGCACCCATTTCTTTCCCGCCACTTCATTATTAGTGAGCAAACTCAAACTACAGCAGAGTCCTTAACCTGAGGCTCCCTGGGTGGAAATCTAGAGAGAGGTGGGATATTCAAATGGCCTGGATAATTTAGCATTTCCTCCATTTAGGCCACGAACTGCTGCAGTATTAGGTGCATCTGTGAGTCTGCGGAAATAGAAGTCACGGATGTGTTCGTATCACAGGACGGCTGCAGCTGACATCTTGAAATGTCATGTCCCTCCACTGCAATGAGTTGTCAGTGGCCCGGCCACTAGACGTGGTATTTAATGGATTAACAAAGAACAAAGTTTATTACCGGATCATATGTTTTACTATTTCAACAATTGTTTTCCAAATTGGCTTCTTTTGTGATCCTACGCATTTTATGTATTCTAAGACATGACTCTGGAAAGGGGGCTGTAGGTTCCACCAGACGCCCGCAGGGTCCCTGACACACAAAAAGGAGACGCTCCCTGAACAAAGGGAGTTTTTCCCGAATAGGGACCATGTCTCACTCATCTTTGCATCCCACGTCCCTCACCCTGGCGCCTTGCAGAGCCCAAATATTCCAAGAATGTCAAACCGATGCAGGCGAAGGGCCTGGAAAACGATTTTACTGTACACAGATCCGCGGAATGGCTTTTTATGAACTTTACAGATGTATCGTTTACTCTTCTGCGCATCTATCCATACGTTTAACAAGCAACAGATTGGGATTAGAGATGCAACTGTGAACTGGATAAGCAAACATCCTCTGCCCTCCCTGGAAACAGTTTTCTGAAGCTTCTGGACCCTCCTGGCCTTCTATACGTGCTGAACAACTCGCCGTGACCTATTTACCTACCTCCCATTTGATGGCGAGAATCCCCTGAGCTCCTTGTCAAGCTAAGCTCATTAACATACTCCTTCACTTAAAAAAATCTATAAACAGCAGGACGCCTGCTTTGTATACTTTTGTGGCAGAATTAAACACATCAGACCTCAAAGTGGCCACTTATTTCCAAGGAGATTCCATCCTGGTAAGCACAAACACCTGTGCAATGTGTGGGGAGGTGCATGAACCCCGACACCATCACCTCCCTCTTACATCTGAACATGGCTCTGTCTTGCTCCCAGGACTTACCCTTCTTAGCCTGTTGATTTTATTAACTCATTGGCCTCTCCTTGTCTCCCTCCTTCTACTCCGCAGTGGGTAAAACCAAGGATACACTAACAAAACGGATGGTAATAGTAGCTAGCATTCACACATCACATTTCAGGTACTGGCCCATCTTTCAGTGCTGTACTTATTTTATTGATGCATCTAATCCTCCTTACCACCCAGGGGCAGATAGTATCACTGTCCCCATTTTACACAAAAAGGATAAGCTATCGTTCCTTGTAATGCAGCTAGCAAGTGGCAGAGCCTGGATTCATACCCACTGGTTGGACTTAAGATTCCACATTCGCAAGCATGAAGCTCCTTCAAGTCACTCTACCGAGAAGTCCTCCGAGATTGCTCCTATCACTCCATGCAACCAACACTGGGCCCCTGGTGATATTCTTATCTCTCTCCTGGGCTTATGTTGTTCTATTAGAACTTTTCTGCCCCTCTTTTCTTCCTTTCCCAAAGGCAAGCACTGTCTTCAGAGATGGATCTAGCACTGATTATCCAGTATATGTCCACTGGGACCGTGCAGATGAGGTGACAAAGGCAGAAATTACTGGGAGTGTCAGATAAGACTTGTGTTCGACTGGCTCACAAGTGGAGAAGTGGGAGGCTAACTGACCTTGCCTGTGTGCTTGCTGAGGATGCTACTACCCAATGAATGAAGTCTATTTACCCCCATTAGATAGATGAGAACACTGAGGCTCAGAGAAGTCACCTGACTTGCCCAACATCACCAGCTAACTAGCAGCAGGATGGGGTTTTGAAGCTGACGCAGGAGTTAAACTCAAGGCTTCTTCCTTTGTGCTTTTCCCTTTCCACTTGACAACTAATCCAGAGAGGCTCTGGTGCTTGTTGGACACACACACGCACTTGTTTCTTGAGCCCACAGACATGGAAGATGCTACTTGTCTTCTTTGTAATTTTGCTTTCTCCCCCCCAAATGGTACCACCGTCACATGTTGCACAATGACATTTCAGTGCAGGCTGGAATGGCTATATGACAGCAATCCCGTAAGATTATAATACCATGTTTTTACTGTACCTTGTCTATATTTAGACAAGTTTAGATGCAAAAGACACCACTGTGTAACAACTGCCTACAGTACTCAATACAATAATGGGCTATACAGCTTTATAGACTAGGAGCGGGAGGCTATATCACACAGCCTAGGTGTTCAGTAGGCTCTGCCATCTTGGCCTGTGTAAGTACGGTCCACAAGGTGACAAAATTGCCTAAGGACACATTTTCCAGAATGTCTCCTCCTTGGTACGTGACACATGACTATTTCTACCCTTAGGTCATTCCAATTTTTGATTTGGATATTTCTATCCCCTTTATTTGCATAATGCATCCCCACCTCTGGGTGTATGGGGAACAAAAACTTCCAGGCACTGTATTTAGCAGATAAATGTTCGCCGAAAATAGGAAAGACTCTGGTTTACAGCCCTACGGAATCAATCACTTTCTGGTTGATTTCATGTGGAAGAAGCAGGCCACATTGATTGGGTAAGCATTATATATTTGAAACAATCTCTTTGGCTTTGAAATGGCGGTGTCTTATAGACATGACCTCAATTCTGACAATTATCTATTTAATTGGATCAATACAGACAGCCCACTCCCCCAAACCACTGATTCAATTAATCAGACCGTTGTCAAATCTCCTCTCCTCTTGGGTCTGTGTAGACACAGACCAAGTGGCAATTTCTCCCGAGATAGGCAACAGAAGTCAATAATCTGCTTTTGGATAAAGTATCTGATTGCTCACAAATTATACAGATCACATTGATTACTGACAAATCATAATGTTTACAGAGCACTATTTGGCTTTGGCTCCAGAGCATGACTAGGTATTTAATTAACAACTGTCAGATATAATTTACACCATTCCAATGACCAGAAAATGGTTGATTGTTGATTTCACATAGTAGAACAAACACTCTGCAGCCAGCCTTGATTTCACGTGGAGGGTAAAATATGTGGGGGCTTGATGATGAAGAATGAAACCAAAAAATTTCATTATTGTGTTGAACTGGAAGATTCTTGAAGGTCATGCTATCTCTGCCTCCCATGAGAAATTGATGTCTTGTTGCCCTCATGGCTAATAAACTTTAAACTGACTGTGTTTACCCTTTTTACTTTGACTACCAGGAAACTCAGAGCCAAATCTTTAGTGTACTACCTAGCCTTTTTGGGTACTGTGGCATGCAAATATTTTACCCTATTTTACCTGTTTTATTTATTTTTTTTATTTGTACATATGTTTTACTACCTCCCTCCAGCCTAGATGTCTGAAAACTAAAGCCCATGGGCCAAATCCTATCCACCCGCCTGTTAATTCACAGACCACCTATTTTGTGCAGCCTTTGGTATGCTAGGCAAATAATGGTGATGGAAATATCTAGATAAAAACTTGTGATGGCAAAGGATTCCATGGCACTGATGGAAGAATTTTACAAAAGGAAAAAAGAAAGAATATAATTTCATGACACATGGAATTCAAAGTTGAATAAAGTTTATCAAAACACAGTCATGCCCACTAATTTAGGAATTGCCCATGACTATTTCTGTGATACAAGGGTAGAACTTGATAGTTGTTATAGATACTGTATGGCCCTTTATAGAAACTGCTGCTCTCTGCTCTAGGACACCCACAAATCTTTGTGGACTAGACATGGGACGGATGGGTAGCTGACTAGTTGTACAGTACAGAGGATTGTGGTTAAAGTCAGTCTTCAGCTGTGCGCATGGAGGTTCATGTCTACAAGACCAGCGCTCTAGAAGGCCAAGGTGAGTGGATTGTTAGAGCTCAGGAGTCTAAGCCCAGGCTCTGCGAAAGCGAGACCCCATCTCTACTACAAATAGAAAAACTAGCTGGGGATTGTGGTGGACACTTGTAGTCCCCAGCTATGCAGGAGGCTGAGGCAAGAGGGTTGCTTGAGCCCAAGTGATTGAAGTTGTTGTGAGCTATGATGCCAAGGCACTCTATGCAGCGTGATAGAGTGAGACTCTGTCTCAAAAAATAAAAAAATAAATAAAGTCAGCCTTTACATTATTCTTGGAAATTGATAAAATCCAGAGGATCCAAACTCCATGTTTCTGAGAAGAAGTGCCATTTCAGAAGAAATATGTCATCTGCTATATCCACTTTCAGAGTATTAAGGTATCTGCTTTGGTCACTCCTAGTCTCAAAGGGAAGGTGACAGGCTGATGGCCCCGTAGAGGAGACATGGGCCAAATAAGGATTCCATGGCGGGGACAGATGAACAGGGCACAGGTGTGGATGGAGACAAGGGAACAGCTAAATGGGAATGCCAAAACGTTAGGAAGAATAATCATTAACTGATGATCATGGTCACAAAGAGAGCTAATGGGAACAGAGTCAAGATCAGAGGTGGGAAGGCCAATCTTGGAGTGAGAGGGAGAAGATACACAGAGATAGGGAGTAGAGACATTCATGAAATTAGGCTCCCATGACCCGAATTTTCTTTAAAAAGTAGGACGGGACATCATTTTCTAAGAACGACTGGGTGGGCCAGGGTGGGCCTCAAGACTTGGCAAGAGGATGATGTTGGATACCAGAGATCTTGCTAGTAGGAAAGAGAGCTAGTGTGAAATGGGGACAGGGCTGCCAGGAGCTGTGAGCACCCGGTTGTGATGACGCCTGGGCTTCTCCCCAGTGGGAGGGAAGTCACACAATAGTTTCCATCAAAAGAACAGGAAAGAAGCCCGACAGGTCTTTCATCAGACCTCACCTGGGTAGGACAGAAACCGACCGTACCCACCAGGAGAACCTTCCCCTCCAGAATGCCGAGGGCCTCTTGGATGTACCCCACTGCTTCATCAGAAGATTACAAAGGCAGCCTGGAACTGGGGCACGCATAGCGGAAAATCCAACTCGGGTTATACTCAACCTAACCAGGGGCTCATGAACCAAGCCAGGCTTTCCTCTGCGAAAGGCGATCGGTGCTCATTGGAAGGAAAAGCAAGCCAGAGGTTATTGTCTACAGAGCAGCTACGATGCAGCAGACGCCCAGGTTAACTTCTGAATCCTCAAGGAGACTGTTGTCACTATTCTGCAAACAAGGAAGTTCAAGAACACGTCGAAAAACTTGCAGAAGATCACACAGTTGGAAATAACAGCGGCGCTGGGATATTGTCTGATTCCTACGTCTTGCTTTTTCCCGAGCTAGGCCCATGACATCAGGCAGGTGCTGTACATGCTACATTTTCTGTCCTGTCTCTAGAGCCCTCCACCACACCTAGAACAGGGTAGAAAGTTGGGAAATCACGCCAGTCCAACGGCAAGTCACAGTCAAACACACACACACATGGTGGTTGCTGATACATCCAAATGTGGGGGACAGAGGTTCAGGACGACAGCAGGTGAGAGAAACAGCCCCCTTCATAACACGGTTTGGCTTTCTGCCTTTCTGTCTCTGACCCCTTGAAGGTACCTGGTGGTTACATCTTTCTCCTGAGTGTTAGAGAGCGTTTCAGTCCCTTCCTGGGTGGAGCCGCCGGTGAGCACTCCGTAACTGCTCACTGAAAGAGCTGACGTTCTCTGAGCGCTTGTCAAAGAAAATCAGATAAATGTATGTAACCCCCAAACCCAAAAGTATATTAAGAAGCCTGGGAATCAGACAAAACTGAATTTGAATTCACGTATAATCACGGGCTCCGGGGAAAGCGAATTCATTTCTGCGCCTTGGTTTTCTGGTCTCTGGACTCAGAATGGTAACGTCTCCTGTGTTGCTGTAAACTTGTAAAGCATGTTCAATAAGGTAGGAGGTGTCTCAGGAACTTAGTAGTTGCTTAAAAAGCAATGGCTAAGGGGTGGTGCCTGTGGCTCAGAGCGTAGGGTGCCAGCCCCATATATGGGAGGTGGTAGGTTCAAACCCAGCCCCAGCCAAAAAAAAAAAAAAAAAAAAAAGTGTAAAAAACCAATGGCTAAGAATTAGATTCTTTTCACCAAGCCTGGAGACTGTTAGGTGAAAACTTTTCCAGGCTTGAAAGTCTTAGAAGGATTTGCAGTCCCTTCTGTATTTCCTTGAACCAAATGTAGCAACATTTACATTTTTTAAGCCATGGAAAAACCGAGAGATGATCCAGGAAAACATAGACATCTTGAGAAAATTTAAAGGCTCCAAAGTGTTTTTCCATTCGGAGACAACAGAAAACAGGAAAGCATTAATAACCTGTCAATGCCCGGCTGCGAGCGGAACCTTCCCCAGGAAAGTATCTTTTGGTATAAATCACCGTCGGGCACGGCGTTCCCCAGCCCGATGTGTCATAACAACCGTGACAACCCCTCCCGCGACCATCCTCTTGGAAAGCTGCTGAAAACCTTTCAGATTTGACGAAACCCAGGGCCTTCCTTAAATAGGACCATCCCTTCCCAGAAAAAGATCTTGCTCCCTGCCAGCTCAAAGACCCAACGCTGGCTAAAGCGAGGAAATGCAGGCGATGGCTCATCTCCCCCGCGGCTCTCAGGAATTGACAGTCTCTAAATTACTGCCTGAGAAGCGTATCGCATGCCAACTGACAAAAGGAGGCGCGGAAAAATCCTTACAGACTGTGCAGAATCCTCTCGTCCCCTCTGGGGAGGTGGTGGTTTCTGGTGTTCGTGTCGTTGGCCCCAGAAACCAAGGGGAAAGTTTGTGATTACAAACACCTGGGAGCACGGCAGAAAAGAGAATGCAAAGAATCAAGAAGACCCCAACCTTGCCCTTGTAATAGGTTATTCTGCTTAAAAAAAAAAAAAGGAGAAATGAGATAATAAAAGTAACAAATAAATCTTCAATCGCTTTGCTTCCGGGAGCTCCATCTGATCTCAGAATGGTTCTCCCAGGCGACGTGGGCATATGAATGTCCTCATGTGACACCAACATAGCTCTGGGGGGGACCCGGACCCAGGTGGCCTGAGATTTAACCCTTGGTGTATGAGCTGCGAGCAGTGGGCAAGTCCAGTGGCTCTTGCTGCAGGTGCCTGAGCTGTAAGTGACACCATGGGGGACTTGTGTTTTACCTTCAGAAGATCACACCGAAAAAAAGAAAAAGAAAACTCCAGGGAAGACGAAAGAGTCATCAGAGTGGAAGAGAGACAAGATAGGGACGGGAGCAGCTCTCTCGGGGTCAGATGCATCACTGCCCTACTCACCACTCCCTGGAAGAACCTGATTGCAAGTCACAGCCTAGAAGGATAGGGGGGCGCAGAGGGACACGTTTTATTTTAAAGCAGAGGCATTTGCTCTTGCCCATGTGGAAGGATGCAGAGGGGAAGGCCCCTCCCTGTGCTCTGAGCTGAACCATCTGCCCCTCTATCCTTCCTCCTATACTGAATCCCTGCCCAGGGCTGCAGGGTGAGTTGCCAGGGGCTGAGGCTCCTTAGGGCAGGGGCAGGAGAGGACCGGCCAGCAGCTTAGTGAGAGACAGTCAACAGGGCACTTTTGGAGGGCCACAAAGTTACTGGCGGCTAGTGCCATTTTTCTTATTATGGCTTTCTTCAGTCAGGCTTATAGATAGCAGCCCAACCTGCCATTGGCCAGGCTGGCAGGGCAGGAGCCCAAGGTGTACTTGCTATGTTCCAGGTACTGACTGGCCACCAGGGACGGGAAACATGTTCTGTCCTGGTTTGTGGAGCTTCTAGCCCATTGCTTCTGTCTGGTTATTCGTTCCCACATCCTTTGAGTAATCACAGGGATCTCTAAGTTGGGGGCTGCACTGCTCAGGAGAGTAGCCACTAGCCAGAAATGTACGAATCCCTAAATGGATAACAATGATACCAATTAGAAATTCAGACGTCATACTGGTCACATGCCCAGCACTCAACAGCACGTGTGACGATGGGCTCCTACATTGCCCAGTGTGGAGACAGAAGATGACCATCCTTGCAGAAAGTTCTCTTCAACATCCCTGGCCTAGAACACCATAGAAGCCTCCTGACCAGTGGCCACACTTCCAGCCTGGGTGGCCATAGTTTATTCTCAACTCAGCAGCCAGAGGGATCCCTGGACTCTTCACAAATGCCAAGGCCGAGAGGGATAAAACACTGCAAAGAGACGGTTCTAGGTTAAGGGAGTCTATAGGGGCATAAAACTAAAATCCAGATGACTCTTAGTTCGCTTTCTGATCAAACACCAACAAAAGCTACAGGGGACACATACTGGGGACAGCTGGGGAAATCTGGATACAGACTGCATATTAGATAACACCACCGTCACAGCGTTCTGTCGGGTGTGATAATGGTAGCGTGGATATGAATGGTTGTGTAACAGAATGTCCTTATTCTCTGGAGAGGCCTGCTGAGGAATTTGAGGGTCAACTGTCATGATTTTCAATGGTTCATAACAAGAAGTGTGTGTGTGAATACATAAAGATACATATCATATATTTCATATGTATTTGTAGAGAGAGAGAAGGATGGCAAGATGTTAGAAGGCACCGCAAGCCTGATCTTGCCCCTGCCAGACCTCCAAGGGTCCTCACAGAAACCAAAGCCCTTCTAGGGCCCACAAGGTCCCACACGGTGTGACCCCATCTGCTCTGTGTTCCCATCTCCCTCACTCCCGCCATAGTGGCCACCAGATAGTCCCTCCAGCCCCCAGGGGTGCTGCCCTCTCAGGTCCATGATGTCCCCTCTATCAAATGTACCTGCAGGATGCCCAGTCCTATCCCTTCCATGGTGTCCCCTTCATCCCATGCACCTGTGGGATGCCCCGTCCTATCCCTTCCTGCCACATTCCCGTCAAGTCTTCCCGTCCGTCTGTGTGAAATAATCCAGTGCCCTCTCCACATTCCACCTCTCCTCTTCCCTGAATTGCTTTTCTTCATAACACTCACTGCCTTCTCCTATGCTATTTATTGCATATTTATTTTATAAATTGTCTGTTGCTTTGCCAACCTCCACAGGCAAGGGCTTTGATCTGGCTTGTTCCTGAGGGAGAGGTGTGGCCAGGGCCTGAAGAGGTCCTTTAGTCACCCCAGATGGATCAGGGAAACCCTGCTAAGGGCCAGGCCCTCCCCTCCACCTGCCTCACAAACATGGGTCCTTTGGGTACAGGAGTCCCAGATCTGATTCTGATGCTGTGGCAGTAAAGGGCTCTGGGCCCCCTTCCCTCAGTTTAATGTGAGTGCCCCTCCGTCTGCTCCTTTCTCAGTCCCCAGGTCCTCACTCTTGCCTGGGACACAGCAGATCCTTAATAAATATTTGTTAAAGCCTCCTGGGGAAGCCAGACTGGTAAACAGAGGCTTGCTCCATGGACTGATTATTATTAGTATTTTTGTTTTTGAGGAAGAGTGGGTCAACCAGGGTACAGTGCCATGGCGGCACAGCTCATGGCAACCTCAAACTCTTAGGCTCAAGTGATTCTCTGGCCTCAGCCCCTGAGTAGCTGAGACTACAGATGTCCACCACAACACCCATTTGCTGTTTCTGTTTTTAGTAGAGACAGGGTCTCATTCTTGCTTAAGCTGGTCTCAAACTCCTGAGCTCAAGCCATCGACCTACCTCAGCCTCCCAGAGTGCTGGGATTATGGGCGGGAGCTACCACACCCGGCCACAGACTGATTGTCTTTAAAATTAAAAACATCCCAGTGTGAGTGAGGTATGGTGGGTGAGGAGGGGCTGGCGTAGGCATTTTCGTAGGCAGCTTGCTCAGTACTCAGCATGCCCAAGACTCACTATTCCTCCTTTTCCTTCTGAAGAGGATTCTGAGGTTCAGGAAGGCTCGATGACCTGCCCAAGGTCACACCTTAATAGATAAATTATCAAATTCTTCTCTTAACCTAATACATTCCAAAGCTGAGGCTAGTCCTTACTTTCTCCAACCACCTCCCCAGATGAGGTTGGGATCCTCCCCCTCCCCACCATGGGTGTTGGGTACAGTCCCTGTCTCTCTCCTTAGTGGGTATGGCTGCCGTCTTCCATTGCTTTGCCTGAAACTTTGAGGCCCAGAGTTCCCTTTTCTGCTCATCACTCTCTCCTTGACCTCTGCACAGTTCCTGGCACCCTGGTAGAGCTTAACACATGTGCTGATGGAGAGGCAGAACCACAGCACCACAGCACAGCAGCCTCAGTCAGGAAGATTCTAAGTCTCCCTATCTCCTATTCTCCTGAAAAGGATAGGAGAAAGTTCGAGGTCATGGACCTCAGATCATTTATTACACTCCAGTGGACTGGCATTCACCACGTGTCCCTGCTTTTATCATGCGGTTCCCTGTCGCCCATGTCATGAACAGGCCTTTGTGGCAGCCAAGATGATCATCTAGCTATTAAGTCTGGAAAGGCAGGGTGCCTGCTGACACCACCTTCTCCCTCAGCCACCCCCATCAATCCCTCTAAATAATACAGGCTTGTTTGCAATCAAGTTAAAATGTGTTTAATGGTGGATAAATCTGATCCTGAGTAAGAATAATTGCATTACTGCCACAGAACTGATGCGCTACCTGGCCAAGCTGTCCCATATTTAGAAGGCTGGGTACATTTTTAGCTTGCCTTTGTGTGCGTGCTGCTCATTATACAAATGTGGCTCCCTTCAAAGGCCTTGGCACCTGACCAGTGCCCTCTGGTCTCTGGCTGCAGGTGGAAGGGTGTGGGGCTGGAGGACAAAGCCTGGGACCTGTACTTCTCCTGCCTGGAAGCAGCAGACAGCAAGGTCAACAACTCCAGGTAAAGGCCAAGGTCAAGGTCAACACCTTCAGGTGAAGGCCAAAGTCAGGGTTGGAAGGAGGGCAGACATGGGGAGAGGGACAGTAGTGAGGCCTGGTGTTGGAGTCTGCCCACTCATGGACCAAAGGGGCCCAGAAACCAATCCAAGCTCTGTCCTTCCATGGCCATGGTTTCATGTTGCCTCATGCCCCAGCTTTCAACATCTGAGGACGTCACAGGCTGTGGCAGGCAGGATTCTAGACAGTCCCCAGGCTTCTCTCCTGCTAGCTAGATGTGTCCCTCTCCTTTTGAGTGTGAGAAACCTATGATAGGACAGTTTGCTCTCACAATTGGGTCCAGCCATCCAGCATAGTGGGGGAGATTCTGCAGACATCACTGAGGCCTGAAAGCAGGTGGCTTTGCACAAATCACAGAGGAAATGATCCAGGGTGGGCCTGATGTACTCGGGTGAGCCTTTAAAAGGGACTCACCCTCCCCAAAGAGAGAGACTCAGACTTAGAGAGACTCAGCCTTGAAAGATTGAGAAGCCACATTGTAAGAGCATTTATGGATGGGGCTTTGAACCTGAGAATGGCCTCTAGGAGCTGAAAGCAGCTCCCAGTGAGCAGTCACCAAAAAACAAACAGGGATCTCGGTCCTACAGTTATAAGAAAATGAATTCCATCTACAACCAACGAGCCTCTGATGAGACCTCATCCCTAAGGAATACTTTTGATTATAGCCTTCGGTAGCCCTAAGCAGAGAAGAACCAGGCTGGGCCCTGATGCTAACCTACAGAACTCTGAGTTAATAAATATATGTTTTTCTAAAGCTGCTATACGGGAATAAATGTACATAATACATGACACATGAAACTGCTGTGACAGTTTGTTACACAGCAGCAATAGATAGCTAATACAATGAAACTAACTACCTCCTAAAGTTGTTATAAGGAATAATTTGCAGGCAAAGTGCTTTGCAAAGAACGTGGAAGACTGTGAGTGACTAATAAAGCCAGAGGTTGTTACGATTTCCATTATTAGGTGATGACACATGGGTAAATACTCAATAGTTTTGGTATCCTACAAAGAGCCCTCCCTGGTTTTGACACTCAGCAGCTATGTGATGCTGGGCAAATTCCTTGACTAAATCTATTTCTTCATCTGATAATAACACCTCTCTTGTAACCTTGCAGTGAGGTTTAAGAAGATAATCATTCCGAAGTGCCCAGCCTATTTGTTAAGGGTAATGCATGTTGAAGCTCAAAATTGACTCCTCTTACCAGTGGTTGGTGCAAAAATTGTCAGCATTCAAAATCACACCTATCCCTTGAGAGACCCAGGGACTGGAAAACTGTGTACTTTGAAGGATAAAATTCACAGAGGCATGGAGGGAGAGTGAGGCCAAAAATGACATTTTCTTTAGGTACAAGGTGGTTTCATGGGATCTTTTTGTCTAATGCAGAAAGAAAGGTTAATGAAATGATGGGGCCCCCAAGCAATTTTATCCAATCCAACGGCATCAGTGGCCGCCATTCACTGAGGATTTCTGTATCAGTTTCATTCATTCAGTGTCTAAAGTGTCCCAGGCCCTAGGCTAGATGCTGCACGTTTGGCCCACTGAGCAACAAATCCATGCATCTGGGGGTCTCCTGGGCATCCCCCAGGGGTGATTCCAGCATGGTCCCAACTGTACTCCCCCTCCCTCTTCTAGTCATCATCTTAGTTAATCCAACTGTTCCCCCTTCACTCTCCTAAGTGAGGGATTTGAGACTTATCTGCTCCTTCCACCCCTCACACCCCATGGATTCCAACTTTTGGCTATACTGAATCCTAACATCTCCTGATGGGGCCCCTCCTCTCCATTCTCATAGCAGATCCTACACAAGGTTCGTCACAGAACATCACAGATGTGGTGGCTGAAAACAACTCAGTGATTCTCTTCCTGTTCTGCAGGTGGGAAGGCTGAAATCAGCTTTGCTTGGCTGAAGTCAAAAGGCTGGCCGGGCTAGCCCATCCTGGAGGCTCTAGGGGTTGGTCCCCTTGCCTTTTCCAGCTTCTAGAGGACATTTGGATTCCTGGGCTCAGGCCCCTTCCTCAAATGCCTCCAGCTTCCGTCCATCACATTTCCTAATCCTGACTCTGCTTAGAAACACACACTCTAATCTGGTACCTAACGCCCTACTCAGGTGGGCCCCAAGGCCCTCCCAGTCCCGGCTCTGCCTCTCGCTGGCACTGCCCTGATGCTATCTGTCCCCCTTCTTGCTCTGCACATTCTCTCCTGGGTTCCAGGACAATCTCCTCTGTGTGCAGGGAGCCAAACGCCACTTGTCCTTTGAGACTGGGATGTCTCTCCTGTCTGGGCCAAGCTGTGGCCCCCTATTCTGCTTCCTGTGGGGCTACGGCTGCAGTTCCATTTCAGCACCTGCTCCCTCTGCTGCCAGCCCTGCTACTCCACCCCACAGGACCAGGGACTTTCTTACTGCAGGGACTGTGCCTTTTTGGTCTGGGTCTGCCTGGTCCTGAGTCCATGGCCTGGCACAGAAGAGGTGATGGCAAATGCCTGCCGAGAGAGGGGACCACACTCTGTGTCCTGCCCCGGCAATGTCTGGTGGTAGCCTGAGAGTGTGGCCAGACTTCCTCCTGGGGCCAGGGCTGCCCTCCCCTTGGCCCTGAGCTCACACAGCTTCACCATAGTTCGGGTTCCCTCTTAGCCTGAGCTGCGTTCTGTCTGCTTGAGCCCATACGTAGGGGGCTAAATGGAGACTCCCTCAAAGTGCAAGCTCACCTAGAACCTCAGAATGGAAGCCTATTTGAAAATAGGGTCTTTGCAGATGTACTTAGTTAAGATGGGGTCATAGTGGGTTCAATGGCTGGTGTCCTTATAAGGAGACGTGTGAAGACAGAAATACACAGACAGGGAAGACGGCCACATGAAGATGTGGAGACAGGCAGGGACTGGAATGGGGCTGATACACACCCCAAACAGCAAGGGCTGCCGGGAAATACTGTACAGCTGGGAAGATGCAAGGATGAAGTCTCCATAAGAGCTTGTGGAGAGAGGATGGCTTTGCCAACACCTTGATTTGGAAACTTCCAATTGCTAAAAGTATGAGAAAATACAGTCCTGCTGTTTTAAGCCACCTGGTTTGTGGCCCTTGGTCCTACAAAACCACCAAGCTCAGCTCCCATCCTTGGCTATGGCCACCTTGCTTTTGGGGCTTTGCCCTTCGACTGGGTAGTAAGTGATTCCATCTCCTCCCAGGGGTCAGCAAGGAGCCTTGGACGTTAGCCCAGTGTAGACTCTTGGGAACCTCAGCTGGAGAGGGGGTGTCACAAAGCAGAGAGCAAGACTATAGTCAGAGCAGAAGGGAAGGCAACGGAGAAAGATGGGAGCAGAAGCCGCCCTGAGACTCGGCCTTGTGTGTCTCAGGGCGTGTCCAGGGCTGACTGACAAGGGCTGGTCCAATGACCAGCTACTTTGAGCTGCTTTCTCCTCCCCTCTCCTCCCTGTTCTTTTATTAAATACAAGCAAAGGGAAAACAACAATAACTCCTTTCTGAAACACAAGAGGGGGGCTCTCGGAGTATAAAAGGCCAGAATTAAGCAGGGAAATTAAACCAAAAAGAAAAAAAAATGGCAAATAATAAAATCTCACCTAGGCGCAGGGGCCCAGCAAACTTAAGGAAAACCCAGTCCCTGCTGTGCCTTTTTATTACTTGAGGTATATGGAGTCTCTAATTTAAGGCTAAATATAAAACTAAAGCACACACAGCTGGACTTTCAAGTATTTTCAAAACACATTTAATACCTTCCCGAGAAACTCTCAGAGTGTGAGCAGCCCTGACTTTGCACCAGTATAAACAGAAGTCGGGGTGGACCGATGTTCGGGCTTCATAAGCATATTTCAAAAGGGAAGAGGAACGAGAGGGCCAGAGGGATTGGAATGCTGACCTGAGCTCACGGTCACATGGTCAGCTGAGCTATATAATAGAAACCAGCAGCACCTGGGGGACGGGGCCAATGCCAGCAGGGTCTGCCCCTGACCACAGCTCTGTCTGCCCTCATGCACTTTTCAGCTCTGTTCCTGCACTCCAGGGCCAATGGAAAAGTAGGAAAGATTCAAGTCTTCCTGGCAGATGTGAATGAATGCTCTGTTATCCCGGGAATTCTCCTTGGAGGAGGTCACGTCCACAGCGCTGGTTCTCCATGGTCCTCCATGTGGTATTTCCAGGCGCTTTGGTTCATTTGATAATTCAATGTGGAGAAACTTGAACATGCTGGACGCAGTGCTGTCCTCTGTGTGCTGGCACACAGCAGGGAGCAGGTCAAACAGAACCGGGGTCCTCTGCTCTTGGAACTGTCTCTTGTGGGGGGATGGGTGATAACGAGAGAAACAGGGAAATAAACACGATGGTGTGGCAGGGTGTGGTCTGCGGTTTGCAGAAGGTAACAGGGGAGACGAGGCCAGAGCATGTTGACACGGTGACACCCCACTGGGACTTGGTGTCCCAGTTTGGGTTACTAAGAGCCCCCAGGAGAGACACGGAGGGTGAAGAGGGTTTGGCCAGGTAGAGAGGGGAAAACTTTCTTGGCAAAGGTAGGAACAAAAAGCCAAGTCCCTGTGATAGATGTAAAGTCTGGCCACAGATTCTTCACTGCTCCTCTTGGCAAGGGGTGGCATCTGTACTTCCTCCCCTTTAATGCTGGGTGGCCTTGGGACTGCTGCCCCCAACGGTACAGTGAAAGTGACACCCTGTGACTTCAGAGGCTAGGTCAAAAAAGGCCAGGCAACCCTCCCCACCACATTGCTGGGACAGCTTCCCTGGAAGACCCCACCACCCTGAGACCACACTCTGCCCTGTCATGTCCAGCAAGGCGCAGGACATGTGAGCAGAGCCATCCCCGACTTCCCAGGCCAGCCCTGAATACCACTAAATGACCTTCACCAAGAACTACTGCAAAGGGAGCCTCAGCCATCCAAGCCCTATCCAAAGTCCCGACCCAGAAAAGCAAGAGATCTAAGAAAATAGCGGTTGTTGTACGCCAGTAAATGGAGGGTTACTTTGTTACCCAGCAATAGATAAACGGAAGAGGCCTGGCTCTCTGAAGGAGAGGATGGAATGAAACAACACGTGGAACGTTCCCGGTGTACAGCGGGTTCTCAGCAAACATCACATCACGTCCCGTTCCTTGTGACAATAGCGTTTGATTGCCTTTGGGTTTCATCGCCTATTTTTATACCGGGCTGCATTAAATCATAAATTACAGGCAGCTCATCCACGTCTGATTCTCACTAAGCGCTTGGTTTTATTGGGCTCTCAAAGTGAGAGGATGACAAACATGTAAATTGGAGTGGCTTCTCTTGGCTCTCCGAGGAGGAGGGTTCTGGAACAGGGTGCTTCAGGGGGAGAGAGGCCTGTGTGAATGGTCTTGCTCATGACCGCGCTGCGAGGCCCTGTGGCAGGCATGCCTTGGCGAGCCCGGTGCATTCACCAGGAAGTTTTTAAATGATTTTCTCAGTGATATCATTTTTCTTTCCTAAACAGCATAGATTGTTCAGCTCTCATGCTTTTTTGCATTAAGGAGAACAGGCAGCCTCTTTTGGAATGTTTCATCGTGAAGTTATTTTTCAGATCAGCATCTATAAAAGATTGTGTAACTTAGTGATTAGGCGGGTGCATTTTGGAGCCCCACAGGCCTCGGGGTGATCCCAGGGTCTTCTCCTTACAGACAGAAAGAATGCAGATGTGTTGGCAAACATTTACAAACCTCAGTTTACTCCTCTGTGAAATGGGACTGGCTCTTCTCCTTACAGACAGAGGCAACGCGGGTGTGTCAGTGAACCTTCATAAACCTCAGTTTACTGCTCTGTGAAATGGGAATAAACACAGTGCCTCTCTCCTAGTTTGCTTGTGGTGATTAAATCCGACAATGTACGTGAAATACCTAATAAAGGTCCCTATCCAGATTCAGAGCGGGAAATAATTTATCTGCTGTCCAGATAGTTATCATGTTAGTTTTGCTGTGATAGATTTGCTAGATTTGTCAGAATCTAGCAAATAAAAACACAGGATACCCAGTGAAAACTGAATTTTAGATAAGTGACGAATAATTTGCTAGAATAGCGTGTCTCATATATTTCATGGGATATACTTACAGGAAAAATCACCCATTCATTATTCATCTGAAATCCAAGTTTTTCACGGGCTACCCTGTTTTCAATCCTAGATTATTACTAACATTATTTACAATGATAACAAATCCCTGTTGTCCCAGTTTGGGTTACCAAGAGCTCCTAGTAACACCCCTGTCCCCTCCCCTAGCCCTGATTTTCTTATCTTTCGCAAAATCTTACATCTTTTATCCTCCTCCATCAGCCTCACTATGGACCACTGGTAATTAAGATAAGCTGAGAGGCTGCTCTAGAAACACAAGCTCTGTAACTTTTTCTGAAGCGACATCACTGCAGCTGTTACATAAGTGTCTCTATAGCAGAGTCATGAGGTTGGTGGTGGAGAGGCTCCCATCTGCCCCCTTTCCAACTTCCTGCTGCAAAACCACCCCTCCCTCTGCTTTTCGCCTCTCTCCCCTCCCTTCATGCCCGAGGTCTGGCTCCATTTGAAGCCTCTGCCCCCTACCCCCGGCTCTTTTTTTTTTTTTTCCACGTAATATAGTGTAGTTTATTACATAAGTGATTTATTGCATGCACCTTAATGCAGAAGGGGCAAAACTTGTTTAAAATAAATCCAACTGAGAGGATAATCTCTACGGGCAAAATGTACTTCGACTTAATTTCTCTACTGGGTATTACACACTATATAATTGCCTTAAACAGAAGCTGCACACACAAATTTAGCTTGGCACCAATATCTAGCTTCACAGAACACTCGAGTTACATGCTGGGTTTTGCTACAAATCCTTCGCTCCACCAGAAGAAACTCAACAGCATCCCTTGAAGAAATATTCAGCCTGACTCTCCCGCTGAGATTGGGGGGAGGGGGTTGGGGGCAGGAGAACAGCTGATTGTGTGCTGGATTTAAGGGGGCGGGGAGGCCTTTGTCTTGGGAGAGAAGGCAAAGCTTCCAGACTGTCTCTAACCAAGCCTGGCTCTTCCTTGGGCTTGGGTCTTCTGGACTCTTTATTCAAAACTGCATTTAGCAGCAACTGAAATCTCCTCTCCCTGGCTGGCACCTGGATGTGGGACATGTGTTTAATTAAAGTTGATCTTGGCTTTGCCCTTCTTTCTCCTGCAGATTAATTAGTTAATGCAGGTACTGACACCTTCGTGCATTCATTCATTCCACTCATACCCACTAAGCTCCTCTTGGGCCCCTAGGCAATGGTGGGCCCTGAGAATATCACAGTAAGCCAAATGTTGGGCGATGCCTGTGGCTCAAGAAGTAGGGCACAGACCCCACTTACAGAGGTGGTGGGTTCAAGCCTGGCCCAGGCCAAAACTGCAAACAAACAAAAAAAGTGCGTGCAATATGACAAACCAGGGCAGTGCCCTGGAGGAGAGATCTGTGGTCCTCTGAGAGCTTATGGGGGAAGCAGAGCAAAAACTCCCCAAGAAAGGGGCTTTGAGAGTGTGTATCAGCTTTCTATGGCTGTTGTAACAAAATTACCCCAAACTCAGAAGCCTATAATGACAAATTTGCTTTCTTACAGTTCTGGAGGGCAGAGGTCCAAAATGCAAAAGTCAAGGAGTTAGCAGGGATAAGTCCCTTTCTGGAGGGGCTAAGGGGGACTCTGTTGTCCTGCTTCTAGAGCAGTGCTTTTTAACTGGTGTGCTGTGAGAGGATCTTAGGCATGCCATGAACAATTTTAAAGATGATTCAGTAAATTATTTTCCAAAGAAGCTCAAAGCACAGTAAGTATACTCCTTTTTATTTTTTGATCAATATAATTTAAGTGTGTCATGGTAGTTTAACTATAGGTTCAAGTGTGCTGTGAGATTAAAAAAGTTGAAAAACTTTGCTCTAGAGGCTGCCTGCAAGCCTCAGTTCACGGCCCCTTCCTCCATCTTCAGAGCTGGTAACATCAGGCCAAGCCCTTTTTACTCTCCTCTCTCCCTGATCAGGACTCGTCTGCCCGTCTTTTTCCCCCTTTATGATTAGATTGGGCCCACCCAGATAATCCAGGGTAATATTCCAGTTTTAAAATCAGTGATTAGCAATCACCTTAACTCCATTTGCAACCCTGTCTACTGGGCAACCCAACATCTTCCTAGGTTCTGGGGACTAGGGTGTGGACATCTTTTGCAGGGGGGTCACTACTCTGTCCACCCACAAAATAGGAAGGAAGAAAAAGAATACTCAGGGCAAAGTTGGAAAGCTGTGAGGAGAGGTACCAATGATATGCCCGTGTGGATGCTGGCTGGGAACCCAGCTCAGGGCTGCAGGGAGCTGGCGCTGAACATGGCCAGAGAGAGGGCGGAAAAAACAATGGCGGAGACCGGTCAGTCACGTAAAGGATCTGGCCTTTGTCCCAAGAACATGAAATGCTCCTTTGCGTACTTCAGTTGGTGGAAAAGAAACTGTGTTTAACTAAATCTAAGATTCCAGATGCCCTTGTTTCATGTTTCTCTAAGGAAAGAGAAAATGTTGCCAATTAAAATATGGCACAGCGCTTTCTTATCACTCAGGCTTTTGATTTTATACTTATCACAAGAACTCTTTCAGACTTAATTAGACCTCTATTTTTGTCATGGATACCTCTTGTGCATACAATAAAAACTAAGTAACAATAGAAGTGAGAAAAAAAGGGATCAAGGCTCTCCTAAGTCTGTTCATGTTAAGGTCCTCTCTTCCCTGAATAACTTCCTGTCTCTGAATCACTGGTGCCTAGATTTTACCATAGCCGTCTTCTGTACCACTGAGAGCAGAGGCAATGCAGTCCTTAGAAGAATCCATGGAAAAAAGAAAAGCCACTGGAACTGGGCTCTTGAGCCGGCCTTGCTGTTATGTTGAGCAAAGCTACTTGTTTTTTGTTTGCTTGTTTGTTTTGAGACAGAGTCTTGCTTTGTCTCTCAGGGTAGAATGCTGGGGCATCCCAGCTTACAGCAACCTCAAACTCTCAGGCTTAAAGTGATCCTCCTGCCTCAGTCTCCTGAGTAGCTCAGATTATAGGAACCTGCCATGACACCAGACTAGTTCTCCCATTTTTAGTAGAAACAGGGGTCCTGCTCTTTCTCAGGCTGGTCTGGAACTCCTGAGCTCAAGTCCACTGGACTTGGCCTCCCCGAGTGCTGGGATTATAGGTGTGAACCACCTCACTCACCCATCTGCAAAGCTACTTTTGATTCTTGCTTCTGGAATGATGCTCGGCCTGCCGGCTCCTCCCCTCTGACAGCCATTTAGCTCCTAGAAGGTCAAGTACTCTGGTATTATCTCCTGGACTTTCTTGGCAGATGCCAACACTTACTCTGCAAGTTTTCTTGCCAGCTCTTTGAATGTTTACAAAAGCATTGGTCATATCCCAGGTCTGCCGGGGAAAGAGAACTTTGAGAACTTTGACACAGATGTCAGGGATGCTGGCATGGGAGAATTTCAGGGATGCACCTGAGGGTCAAAGATCAGGCTGGTGCTTTCCAAGGTCATCTGAGTGAAACAAGATTACTCCCAAATTTTGATGTAGAACTGAGAGGTGCTAATTAATAACAATAAGGAGAGAGCCTCCTTTACGCTGAGCAGGGTGCTAGCCATGTCCTACATACCCCCAAGTCATCTAATTCTTACTATACATTTGAGTGAAGAGGGTATGATTATACCCATTGTCTATGTTAAAAACTGAGACTTACGTGCATCAATTAACTCATCTGACCACACCCTGATCATGCCTGGTACAGGCAAGATTTGAACTCAGAAAGACTTCAGGTGTGCTCAACCACCTCCATCGGGTTGTTTTCATCCCCCATTAAAAAGTCTCCAAAACCCCGAGCATCTCTCAGTTCATTCTCCTAACACGTGGGGAACCCCTTTTATGCAGGCGGCTGCCTCTGCTCTGGGCTAGAAGACAAAGCATAGAGATCTACGGACCATTCACTCAACAAGCTCAGAGTGTGATGAAGGCAGACGGGTAGCCAACATCCCTGACCCGAGAGGGTGAACGGATATGCATTTCCGCGTGTCATGGGGCACACAAATGGCCCCATTTTACTTGTATTGTGCAATTTTCTTAAAGAATTTTGGAGGCTCCACATTAGGCTGCAAAGCATTCAGAAATTCCCAGGAAGGGAGCATGAAATCTGCATAGAAAATCTATTCCGGTCTCCATCCCATCCTTGCTTGACCTTACAGTTGCTTAAATATTTCCTTCTAAGGGAATAAGAGACAGATTGCGGGTGGGGGAGGCAGGTAAGGGCGGCGGAGAGGGGAAGGAGCCCATGCACTGGCTTCTTGGTGTGATCAGTAACACAACTGTCACTTTCATGGGTACCACTGTATATACACACTATTCCTCAGGTCAAAGCCAGAAAGAATAAAGTGTGAAACTAAAATATAAATCTGGGCTGATTGCAGTGGCTCATGTCCATAATTCTAGCACTCTCGGGGGCTGAGGCTGGTGGATCTCTTGAGCTCAGGAGTTTGAGACCAACCTGAGTAAGAGTGAAACCTCAGTTCTCTAATAAAAATAGAAAACTTAACTGGGCATCCCAGCTACTTGGGAGGCTGAGGCAGAAGAATTGCCTGAACCCAGAAGTTTGAGGTTGCTGTGAGCTATGATGCCATGGCACTCTAGCCTTGGCAACAGAATGAGACGCTGCCACAAATAAATAAATAAATTAATTAATAATAAAATGCAAATGTGGAGATTAATAGAAAGCCCAGGAAATTAGGGACATGAGGCCCAATGAATACACAGAGGTAATAGTAAACCTACTTTTTTTTTTTTTTGAGACAGAGTCTCACTATGTTGCCCTGGGTAGAGTGCTGTAGTGTCACAGCTCACAGCAATCTCAAACTCTTGGGCTTAAACAATTCTCTTGCCTCAGCCTCCCAAGTAGCTGGGACTACAGGCTCCTGCCACAGTGCCCGGCTGTTTTCTTGTTGTAGTTGTCATTGTTGGTTAGCTGGCCCTGGCTGGGCTCAAACCCGCCAGCTTCAGTGCATGTAGCTGGTGCTGTAACCACTTTGCTACGGGCGCCGAGCCAGAAACCTATTTTTAAAAAAATTCTGTTGCATGTCACCAGGATAAAAACTAAAACAGATCCAGGCCACGGATCTCCTTCCTTATCTGCACACATAAAAGGGACATTATCTCAGAGTCTGGTATCAAGAAGGTTTTATGGAAATGGCCTTCTATTACAAAATTCATTTTGGTATCATTTAGAATTTGATTTCAAATTGGGCCTCTTGGAGACGGGCATCCTCCTCCCTTACACTCCCCAGAAAAAAGCACCCCCCCTCACCGCGCACACAGGCGAACCACTCAAACATATGTCTATACTGAAGAGCAGAAGATTGGAAAACCAGATGGTATAATGCCTTTGGAATCTGACAGCCGCTCTGTGGCAGCGCTATCAGCAGACAGGGCTTGCCAGAGAGGCGCATTTGAGCGAGGGGCTGCCAACAGATACGCACCTCGCACGCTCCCAGGCGTGGGAGACGACCGACGCTTGTGTTTGAAAACAAGCAAAATGCTTTTTGCAGGAGCAGCAAGTGAGGACACAGCTCTGCAGCATTTATGCCACATATGTCGGAGGCCGGGGAGACGTTTTTGCAGGCGATGGTTCTATAAACAGTGCCTACTTTGGGTGTTTTCCATACGAGGCAGGTGGGAAGCGGGAAGGGAACAGTTGGGAAAATTGCAGAGCAACCTGTTTTCATGGGCTGTTTACTTTCTTTCACTGTACCTGTCTGTATTTGCCATATTGTCCCCACATTTGGGGGACGTGCTGTACGCTAGAGTCTCCCCACACGGACATAACCTTAATTTTACCCTAAATGCTGACGCAAACTGTCTACCATCTTTCACTATAATCTCCTCTTCTCTCCCCTCCTTAGATAGGGGGAATGGAAAGGTGTGGAAAGAGAATTAAAAGCAGAGACTTGCACTGATAATTATGGAGCTGTACCCACGGGGCTGGCCCTGTGCTCAACACTTGATCAATACACCTGCATCAGCTTATTGCAAACTTAGAGCAAATCGTCTTACAGGTGGAGAAGGTGGGGGTCAAGAATTCTATCACCCTCTTTCTATTTCACTCTTACGCCTGTGCTTTCTATGCAGGGGTAAGAAAACCACCACGAGGCAAGATCCACCTCTCAGGATGTGCCCTGCAGGAAGGGGCTCTGGCTCAGTCCTGCCCTTTTCAAAGTTATTTTGTTCATCCACAAGTCTTCAAAATTTCTGCATGGAGATTTTCTTTAGGGAACATGAGAGTTTCATTTAAAAGAAAAAATCCACGTCCGAGCTGATTTTCACGGAGGGAGGGCACGTTGTGATTTCACTTTACAAAAAGTCCTTTGGGGATCTGGGTCTGGAAGGACCAGTTTTCCCCTTTCCTTCAGGGGAATGAAAACGTCTTTCCTTCAATGCCACAGTTTAACTCCAGGCTGGGGCCTCCATCTCCCTGCAACTCACAGTAACTCACGGCAGCCTCCTTCATAAATTAGCGGCGCTGTCACAGATGTGTAAACGCAGAAATCACTTGGAAATGGTCCCATTTTAAGATCACACAATCTCCAAAACCCTACTGCAACATTCTACAGTTCCTTCAGGCCACCTCGGGTCTCCTTTACACTTGCAACGGTGCCCCTTTCAATTTGCATTTAAAAGACAGTAAATTGCAGGGTTCATAAACATGTTTATGGTGATTTATTGAAGAGTACAATGTCACTGCCGTTCTTCACACTTTACCAGTCCTGAGAATCAAATGTTGCCTATGTATGTAATCTCGCTGTCCCCATCAACCACAGAAGAACAAGCACGTTTGCAGTTTCTCAGTTTTCTTTTTTTTTCTTTCGTTATTTAAAAAAGATGGTAGCAACCACATTTATCTTTCAGCTAGAAGAAGCCTGTCCGAGTCCCAGCCTGGGTTCCATCCTTTATAAAGAACTTAGTTTTACCCATCAACACTCTCAAGAAACCTTTTTAAAAAACAATCATATCTGAAGACGAAAAAAAGAAAGGCTTTCCTTCAACTTCTCATTCCCTGTACCCTGCCCCAAGAACAGCAGTTCCCACCCGCCCCTGTTTCCCTGATGGTCCCAGCCCAGCAGGGGAGGAAGTTGGGTTGAAGGCAGGCTGGCTGGGATGGAGAGAGATACCTCTGTCTGTCTCTCCTGCTAGAAGCCTGGGCATGGGCTTCGGAATCTCTTACTTGAAAACAATGTGAGCAGAGAGGCTGAACTGGGAACATACTTCTGCTGCCTCCCAGCCAGCTAAGTCGCAAGAGGAGGGGAGCAAAGCCAAGACAAACTGTTTATCTAAGGGCACAGCGAACTCCCTGGCATCCTTTAGACTTTTTGCCACGGGGACAGGGAACCCTTTCTGAGTGCATTGAACATAAAGGGAAAGGAGGGAGACTGGGAGTGGGGAAAAAAGGGAGAAAAGAAAAGAAAGAAAGGAAGAAAGAAAGCCGTGCTCCTCATTTGCCCTTCCAGTGTCCAGAAGGGAGTATTTCTTGCCACCTTTTTCACATTATAATAATGGCTTCACAGCTCCTGAAAGAGCCTCAGTACAGCAGCAAATGGTGCGTGACACGGCGAAACCCTGGGCTTTGTCGCACCAGCTCCGCTCCACAGAAAGTCCTTCTCTGCCTTCGTTTCCCTGCCATTAACTGAGATGAAATGAGTTTTTTTCCCCCTTTTGATTCCACCCCCCACTGTCTATTACAGTGTGACGCGATTGGGCTTCCTGGCCCATTATTTCATCGAGAATTCTTTTATTCTGGGTTGGGAGTTCGTGCCTGCAAGGTTATCTGTGCACAAAGCAATGCCTGGGTCTTCGCATTCATTTTTGAAATCTGATCTCATTGATAAGAACGAGACCGTTCGCATTGCATGTGTCAGATAAGGAGCTCGGTGCCGGAGTCATAATTTTTGCGACTTCAGTCAGGGCTCCCTGTTAAAATATGTCAACCGATAAAAATGCAAGTATTATAAAAATAACCTTTGTACTCAAAGTGTCATCCTATCTCCTTCTTGTTTTTTTTTTTCCTTTTAAAGCACGTTATGTTCTTTTTCATAGGAAGCATCTCCTCATCTTCAGATGCCTATTTTCCTGATGTGCCTTTTTTTTAAGTTATTTTAAAAATGGTCTTCTTACTCCAATGCCACACTTTGGCATGTAAGGGGAGGGGGGAGAAAATAAAAAAAAAAAACCAAAAAACAAGAGGGGTTAGAAGGGAGGAATTGATGTAATGCAGTGTGTCCGATGGGGGGTTTGATTAATTTCCCGGCGATGGTTTATCCAATGTTGATAGGTAATGTTTCCTGAGCATAATAAGTAATAAATCAAACGCAAAGGTGCTTTGCCACTGAGCAGAGTCAGAGAACATTCAAGACAAGGGTCCAGAGTGTCCCCATGGTAGCTCCGGGGCTCTCCAGGACGAGGCTGAGCTGCCAGCTCGCCCAGCGGACAATGCTGCACTATCCCCACGTGGGGAGCAGAGGAAGATGTTGTCAATAGCGCCGGTGCCCAACAGACACGAGAGGCACAGCAGAGGCCAGCTGGCGCCATCAGGGAGAATGGGCTTCTTGAGGGCTCTTGTGCGATCAAAGCTGCCCCCCAAAAAGCCACCCCGGGACTTGGGCCGTGGAGGCTGGCGAGTGTGTTATATAAATATTAGAATGAGGCAGATTGTTGGAGCTCCTGTGTGTTTCCTTTCCCCGGGTGGCAGCTGCACAAAGCCGCCGGTGACAAAACTAAGAGACAGCCGCGGGCTTTCTCCCAAGCTGCATGCCAAGCCGCGTGGAGCAAGGTCCTGTCCCCATCCCTGTTCGGGGCCCCGTACACCCAGGCCTGCAGCTGATAACACTGTAATAGTCCTCCTTTGAGGACGGTGGCTCCTGCACGCTGATTAGTCATTTATCACACCTGGCAGCCCTGCTGAACTATAATTACTCTTCTCTTATCCTGCCGCACTGTCATGTCCGAGAGGAGAGGCGAGGCAGAGTCCCCAGTTAATGACACATTACCCTCTTGACAAGCACTTAAAGGTTTTATTGTAAATATTCAAGATATAAAACATCTGAGATTCCCTTTTTAATTATAAAAAGCAATTTCAGGGCCTCCCTTCCCCGTCCGCCCCCCCCCCCCCAAAGAGTAAAGTTTCGAGGCCTGCTATCCTCCGCTTACTGCAAACAAACTGATTTCCTTTGTCACGGAAACTCATTGCTACAAGTTAACTCAGTATCTCCCCGCAATTATCAGACATATTGGCTATGAAATTGGTAATTTAAACACACATCACATTTCCACAAAAGTTAAATTTCCGCCCCGAAAGAAGGGGAAAATGTGCATTTATATGAAAAATTATATATGAAAAAAAGCCTAAAATGCAGCATAAATAGTCCGGTTTTCCTCACTGGAAAGAGAGGGAGGAAGTCGGTGAATAATTTATTTTATTTTTTTTAAAGATGAGTCTCTAAGTGAGGTAAAAATTATATGTATATATATTTTTTTCATAAACTAAAAAATTGGAAATTTGTGGGTCGTTAAATCCGGATTGCCTACTTATAAGGTTCGGGGAGGAGGCCAACTTAGCATTCAGTGACTTCTGGGGCTATTTATATTCCTCAAGGGGGGCTCAGAGGACGCTGCCCTGGGGGAGAGAGGGACCCTGGCAGGCTGCTCCATCTTGCTACCTTCCAGCTAATTTTTATGAGGTGATCTTTCTGCTGTGAGGACCCTTGTTGCTTAGGCTTGAGGCTACTGTGGGCCAACTTCCATAACAGCCATTGGGATGGAGTCATGGGGAAAGACGGGGAGCTGATGTTAATAAAATCTTTCATTCTGACAGAGGAAAAATAAAAACCCACACGGACCCACACCATGCACACAGATGGGCACACAAGATGTAAAAGGAGCTGATCTGAGCCAAACTAGTTTGAACAGCCTCCCCCGGATCTCTACACACACACGCTTCACGAGAGCACACACTTCAGATCTACTCATGTGGACAGAGATGGACATGGACGTTCAAGAGTGCTGGGTTCTGAGATCATCTTGTTGCAGCTGGTGAAGGCCACGGCCACTGGGAGCTAGTGTAGCTTCCAATAATGAAGCAGCAGAGGAAGGCTCTCAAGCTCTCATCTTCTTTGCTCATGGACCATTCGGGCTGATCTCTCCCACCAGGCCAGCTAGATGGGTGTCTCCTTCCTCCAGAGCTCCTCACTCAGTGGACATGCAAATGCTTTAATGTACGACATGTCTCCGGCCTTCCCAAAGAAAAGAACATCTTTTTTTGGTCAGAGGTTCATGGGAAATGGAAGCACAGCCAAGGGTTAAGAAAAGGACTGATGCAGGCACTGGGAGATATGGAACAGCCAGAAAGGCGTATGGCGGCCAAACCAGGGATACAAACATACAAGCAAGCAGGAGACCACTCCTGAGAGCTGGGAGGGGCTGGTGATGTCTTGAGTGGGGACAGAGGGAGTCCCTCTCGCCTGCAAAGGAGAGCCTTGGGGAACAGGCAAGGGAAGAAGATGCTTCAACATGAGTCTCCTGGTCAGCTGATGGTCGTGTGTTTGCCTACATCTCTGAATGTATTAAGGGTTACTTGGAGGCCACTATCATGTTGGGTGGGAAGAAAGGAACTTTTCCGGAAATGCTCTCACAGCTCATGGCCCTGAAGTGGCTGAGGATTCTCATGAAGATGGAGATGACGGCTCTAGCTAAGACCTACTAGAAGTTTCCAGGGACAAGGTAATGTGGAGGCTCAGCTCTTCACTTTCCTGCAGGATCTTCACATCATCACCCAGCGGTGTTAACCTCATGGCTCACATTGTATAGAAAAGGAAACTGAGGTCTCAAGGGATGAAAATGCTTGCCCAAGAATTTCACAGCCCCTGCTCACTGCCTCATCACTGGAAGTCGTGAGGGGTGGGAAAGTCTAGGAAATAGTTCAGGGTGACTCCTGAGCACAATGGGGAGAATTTTTTAGAATTTCTTCTTTGACTTTGATTTCAAGGGCTGAATCTGCTGTCACTGACGCAGTAGAAAATCTCCCCTCACCTGCCAGGGGTTGACTCGTCCCCAGAGCGTCCTGCTCTTTTCAAAGGCACTTTATAAATCTAACGAAGTAACCAAGACCCAGATAGGCTGTCCTTCCCAGGATGTTGGTCTCAAGACATGCTCCCCCAGAGACTTTCTCTCCTTTCTCACATGACGCCTCCCTCCCTAAGGGAATGTCACTCACGCTGTGCTCATCATCTGTTTTGTCTTTGTAAAAAAATGCCATGTGAACACAGAGAGAAGGGTCCAGAAAGACCGAGGCAGAGGTCAATTAAGAAAGTGGATGGATCTGGGCAGGTTGAAAGCCAGATAGTGCCCACCCCTGGTGCCTTCCCTCTGTCTTCCTTGCTTTCCCCCCTCCTTTCCCTTCCTCCCTTCCGTTCTCAATTCCATTTTCCCTCCCTCCCTCCTTTTCTCTCTCCCTCCCTCCCTTCCTCCCTCCCTCCATTCCGTTCTTCCCTTCTTCTCTTTCTTCTTCCCTCGCTTCCTTTCTTCCTCCTTCCCTTTCTCCCTTCCTTCTCCCCCCCCCACCCCCTTTCATCCTTCTGGTTATCCCTCTCTCTCTTTTTCCTCTTCCTTCTTTTTTTGCCTTTCATTTTATTTTATTGCATCCTGGCCTGTTCATTCCACCGCCTTACAATGTGGGTGGTGAGGGACTTACCCTGGGGCTTTGGGGGCTCCCCAGTGTTAACAAAGGACTGTTGTCAGTGTGATGTGCATGTTGGCACTGATGAGACGCAGTCCACGGAGTCTGCAATAACACAGCTGTTGACCTTTTGTAGCTCAGGATTCTGGAAAAGCACTGAAGCTGGACAGTCTCTCCCCACCCCAGAACTGAGTCATGCAGACCAGCTGAGGAGCCTTGTGTGGCAGACAAGGCCCTTCTCCAGGCAGATGGGGCGATGCCACAGGGCCCATGACTGAGGACCAAAGTGCAGTCAGGGCTCATGGAAAACAGAGCCAGAAAGTAGGAAGCTGGGAGGAACGGAGGCCCTTGGTCTGACAGACAGCCCAGCTGGGCTCACCCTCTTTCTCTCTCTGACATACCCACACACACATCCTCTGTCCCACTTTGTTTCCTCTCTTTCAACATCCCTTCCTCCTCTTTGCATTTCTGTTCCATTCTCTTCTTTACTGGTCAGCTTCCTGCTTTTTTATTCAGAGACAGGGTTGTACTCTATTGCCCAGGCTAGAGTGCAGTGGTGCAATCATAGCTCCTTGCTGCCTTGAACTGCTAGGCTTAAATCATCCTGCCTCAGTCTTGCCTATACCCCTGGCTAATTTAAAAAAATTTTTTTATATAGATGCGAGTCTCACTATATTGTTCAGGTTGGTCTCAAACTCTTGGCCTCAAAAGATCCTCCTGCCTCAGCCTCCTGATTACCTGGGACTACAGGCATGCACCACCATGCCCAGCTAAGCTTCCTGCCTTCTCATGGTTTCTCTTCCCTTGTGATTCTTCCCTGCACAGGGTCCTAGTTGGACACCCAGTTCCTAAAACCACAAGATTTCTCAGTTTCAGTATTTATTCCCAACTGGTAATCTCTTTTCTGTGTTTCTCAGTTCAAATCCTGAGAGCTGAAGAACACAGCAGTCCACTACTGGCCTCAATGAACTTGACAGGTGGTGGAATCACTTGGGTTGTAGACAGGGATGCCCTAGGAACAAGTGTGGGCAGGCTCAGTGGATTCAGCATCTGTGGTGCTATTAAGATTGTGTGGTGTGATCTGATTGCATTCAATCCATTCTATCTCAAGAGTCTTAGGAAACAGAGAATTCATCAAACATACATATAAGCTAAGGTATTTCATTCACCATATTGATTGAACTAACCAAACTAAAAAGAAGGTCTTCCCATGTAATTAGAGTTCTTCGAACCACTCCAAGAGGAGAGATGGTTAGTGGTAGGCTTGCCCAACCTGCAACCCTACTTCCGACTAGTTATAAACTCTGAAGATCTGTGAAGAGGATCCAGGGTCTATAGAGCTCTAAATATACCAATAATCTTGTTAATGAAGGCCCCCAAAAGGGGATTGCTATTAGTCCCAAAGCTCTACACATTTAGTGACTAATTTTTGTGAATCATCAAACGCAGTGTGATAATTTCCTTCTCATTTTTACAGAGGACTCAAATTACAGGAACTCAGGGATTCTCTTGGCTACTTCCGGAAGCAAAATAAAACCCTTCAGAGAGAGCTAAGAGGAAGTGCGAGGACCTGCTTCGTCTAACCACCCAACTGGGGCTTATTTTTCCAGCCTGGGTGGTGATAAATTGATATTTCTGTGTCAACATTCTGGCCCCGGTGAAAGACACAAGGCTCAGCTGAGACATGACAGATCAAGAGGGCACAACCTTGATAGAGCCAGGGGCCTTTATCTCTGGGAAGAAATGAATTTGACAGACATGCTGGGATCTTCCACTTCCCTATCCAAATTCTCTATTCTTCTGTCCTTGGCTCCATGCATGAAAATGTTAACCAACGTCAATAAGCTCTGTTTACCATCTGGATTCCAGCTGGCCTAGATCAATGGCAGGGGGTGAGGAGAAGGATGTCTATTCCCCTGGGGCCTTTTCCAGAAGAGGGGCATTAGCACAGGTGGGCTGAATTCTTCATCCAAAGGTAACGGCTCCTGCCAGGTTGTCCCCTCCATGCAGACACTGTCACCTATGTCCCACACCTGCTTCTCTCCTTACTTGTTGGTGCACAGGAGGGTACCATCCACTCCCATCTCTACCCCTGGGAAACTATCTTTTATTTTTGTTCTACAAGCTACCCCCACCATGGTAGTCTTTGTGTTGTTCAATCTTACATAAAATACTCAATTCTCTTTCCTGCTGGGACCACCATGGAGACAGAAGGAACAGAATGAGACCTCTGGTTTTATTTGAACCACAGGCTCCAAGCAGCAGAGCTTAGGATGCCAGAATCACTATCTCAACAGCAAGGGCAAAGTCCTGCTGGGAATTTTTGGGGAGTACATTTTTAAAAAGTTGATGGTTTCATCACCTTCTTCCCAAGAAGAAAAGGACACCGTTTGGGCCAACATACCCTGACTCGCTCATTAGCATGAAATGAATTTACTTTGCTTTGCCTCTGAACTTGAAGGGCCCTGTACAGAAATAAAGACACATATGCGTGATCCTTCTTGAAACATGAGAGGACATATCGGAAAGTCCTTGAAGAGGTCTTTACCAATTTTTCTCAACCCACATATGTTACAGGAAAGCTCTAAACTCTCACTAAAACAATGGATTAAAAAATGAGATTCCCTCCAGTTCCACAAGCCATTTGTCTCGCCCTCTCAAGATTTACTTGGGGGGGAAAAAAAAAAAAAAGGATATAGTAAGATGCCCAGATTCCAGCAAGAAGAAACTTGAAAAATCTTGCCTTTGCTTGGAAAGTTGTTTTTTAACATTCTGACCCATCCCTCGTACAAAGTAATATCACTGTCAAAACAACAACAACAACAACAACAAAACAAAAAGAAACTACTCCATGTGTCCAAAAAAGGTCATGGTGCCTAAAATAATCATTAAAGCCAGCGCTGGGTTAATAAACACAGGCCTCCCATAAATGCATTCATGGTTTGGTTTGAGGCTCAAGGAGATATCAGATCCCAAAGACTTTCTGTGTATTTTAGGAAAGTAAAAATTGTAAATGCTGGAGTCCTGCACTGCCATCACATTGGGAAATCGGTTCTACTTGACTGACTATGGCGGTGTGTCCTTTAAGAGAACCCTGGCATTGTTTCCCCAAGTAGTCGCCTGACCACTCTCCTCGTACAACCTTGGTAGCATGACCTTGAAATACTCTGTGTTACTGAGTATCTGTGGGCAGAGGGAGTTTCTTGTGTATTCTGAGGCTCCCATGCCTAGAGTAATGCGTGTTTCCAAAGAGATGACCTGTACCTCTCTGTGGAATTAATCTTTCAAAAATTATACCATGAAAATAACAGTACTCCAAAATGTCTTCTGAAGACATCATGGGCTGGCAAGTAAGTTTCAACATGTCTGTTAGCCCTGGTCCATGGGTAAGAGGCTCCTGGGACATTATACTACGGAGGATTTGGGAGGAAAAGAGAGTGTTGATGAATTAGTGATGTTTGCCGTGGATTTGAAATTGGGGAATGATGTCAAGAGGCCTGTGGGTTTGCCATTCTTGTTTCTTGTTTATCTTCATCATCTGCAGGTTACTTAAAACCGAAAACCATAATAAGAAAATCCACTCACATCCAAAGAGTGGTAAAATCAGCACAGCCCCAACCTATTTAAGGGTATTGCGGGCCTGGAGTCTAAAAACAGAAACCAGTTCATGTCCAAAGCAATTGTTCTTCGCCAGCACAGAGAGGATATTAGGGGTACGCCTTCATAAAGCTCTTCGTCAGGCTGGTATCCTCTAGGTGACTTTCAGAACTATAGGTCGGGAAGTGACTCTACCTACGGCTTCTTTGTAAAATTGATTAACTATTTTCAATAAGTTTTTCCATCATCCCCGGTTGAAAATTGCAAGCGCGTTGCATATGTAAAAATATAAATGTTTGACTCATCTCGCCTAGGGAAATGCTGACGGAGGCGGGGTGGGGTGGGGGTGGGGGGAGGACGGGGTTGTGTGTCTGCTTCTGTTTCGGAAAATGCCTCCCCAAGCCCCAGTTAATTTCGATATTCCCCCATGTTCCCTTGCCATCTTGGATAAGCTTGGGTTGGATATTTTTCTGACCCTGGGATGTCCCCTCAATCCACTCTTCAAGGAGAATTGAAGGTCAGGGTGGTGCATTTTTGGCTCTGAGCCAGGACCTTTTGACAAAGCATCAGCCAGCCAAGGTCTTTGCATCAGAGGGATCCCGGCTGATTGAAGCCGAGAAGGCAGCGGTCAGAACACGGGCGTCAGCTGCAACTCCTGCACTCCTGCCCCAGTTCCCGGCCTTCTGATGGGAGCGTCCGGGGAAATCCCACCTGCCTGCTCTGAATCGAGGAGTAGAGGCTGCTCCGGCTAGTGACAGGGAGAGATCTGCACTGGCCAGAGATGCGAAGCGATTCATGGCACGGGGACCCTGATACTGCTATTAGCCCTGTGGTGTTGACAAGCCACATTTAAGACAACACAGCACCCTGCGAGCTGGGGACATCGATTTACAGGCTGAACTGTTTCCTCTTTCCTGACATAATGCGCTGTGACAGAGTGACAGAACAGAGCATTTGTGCACCTAAAACCCTCGCCATCAACAGGAAACGGAGATCTCTGCAGAGTTAAGTTCTGGAAGGGATCACATGCTGATGCCACTCAGCCTCCACTGCTGGGGCTGAAGTCATCTGCAAGTCAGCAGTTCTTGAACCGGTCACAGAGTCCAAAAAACAGGCGGCCAGAGCTCAGCTCCTGATAGAGTGGGGGTGGGGGGACAGGGAGCAGGCTTAGGGCCCAAGGTTCTTTCTTTTTGTCCAAACATCAGTTCATATCCTTTAAAAATGTCTAATAACACCACATGGAACCTTGGAGTGCAAAGTGTGACTTCTCCCCTTCCTTCTCCACGTGACATTTCTTCCCTCTCTCCTTTCTGCTGCATTTCCTGCTCCTTACCGGAAATGCCAAGTATGCAGTCACCAACACCATGGTGGGAATCATGAAAACGGAACCAGGAACTGCTGACCACCTCTAGCTGAGTGCCAGTACCAGGGGAGCATTCCCATGGCAGTTTTGGTAGCAGGGTCCCCAGGGTCAGCTTGTGTGGTGTTAAAGTGAGACAGAAATGTTAACTTACTTAAGGAGAAGCATGTTAATACCTCTCTGGAAAAAGTAGTTGCCAAGACTGTCTCCTAATACTAGTCAATGCCAGGCTGCTGCCTGCTTTTGTGAATAAAGTTTTATTGACACACAGCCACAACTGCTCGTGTAATGTCTATAGCTGGTTTCTCACTGTGAGATCAGAGTTGAATATTTGCAATGCAGACTGCATGGCCCACAAAGTGGAAAAAATATTAACCATCTGTCCCTTTATAGGAGGAGTTTGCTGATTCCTGAGCTAGAGTGCTCCTGACCTAGAGTTAGGGGACCTTCAGTTACGAAGCTCTGCCCTGCAGCAGTCTTGGCAAATATGGCACAAGGGTGTGTGTCCTGTGGTTTTGCTGGACTCAGAGATAAAACAGATAAATAGCTCTCAAAAAAGACCCAATGCTTCACTGCAGTGGTCCCATGTTTTTGTGTTAGTTAAGACAACTCCACTGGCTGTGACAGATACATCTCAAAGTCACAGAAACTTCATAGAACAGAAGTTTATCTTTCAGTCCTGTGACATTTTATGGACCAGAGGGAATTCTGCTCCATACAGTCACTCAGGGATCCAGTTCTACCCTGGGACTAATTCCATTGGCTAGAATGCAGTCACATGGCCAAATCTAACAGCAAGAGTGTCTAGGAAATATAATCCAGGGGTGTGGCCAGGAGCTAAGGGAGACAGGCTGACCGCTTAGCCACATGACCCCTCTGAGATCTTAACACAGCCCATCCCTTCTTACCTTCCTCTTGTTTCCCAGCATCATGGATTTTCCTAAGAGAAGAAGCACACTCATAACACACAGTCAGTCCTGTTCATAAACACCTAACGCACCATCCTTCCTAGGAGGGTACTCATCCCAGCAGGGCAGAGTGTAATGCTCAATTTAAGAAAAAGTGCCACAAAATGAACCCCGAGGCCTTGGAATAAGTAGGCCTTGGTTCTAGATCCTGCTCTTCCCAGTAGCTTATGTGCCTCAAACTTCCCTTCTTCAGCTTAGGCTTTCCACTTATCCAAGGGGAAGCAGCTGGGGCATTCACGGTATCGCTTTCAGCTCTCTCTGGTTCTGTGGTTCTGCAGAGGAATCCCTAACGGTGAAGCGTGATGCCTTAATGGGAGATAGATTTTAGGATGCATCCACTCTCTGAGCCATTTTCAATCTCAGCCCACAAAAACAAAAACAAGTCCATACCCACATCAGACTCGGCTAGGCTAACAGGAGACCCATAATAAATATTTCACAAAGGAAAACAAAGGAATATATTACACAGAGGATGAAGGGAACCGTAGCCCCAATTACTGCTTCCCCCACTGCAAATGGTCTCACATGCAGTCTGCTCGGGGTAATTTTATTATTTCAGGCACTGTTCACCACGTCACCGTGCAGAAATCAAAAGTGGACAGAAATTAATTTAGCCATCACAGGAAGGATGAAGAGGCACTCAGAAGGGTATTCACTGAATAAATAAAATATATTTTAGGAGAGAATATTCTGGTAATCACTATTTATTAATGCAAGGTTCTTTAGGGTATGAAGGATTCAAATGCCCATATTCTCCTAACTAAATCAGCATACATATTTGAGGAGCCCAGGCTAAAATATTAACAGTCCTTCTGCACCAGAAATATTAGCCCTTCCCTCCTTCTCTGCCCGCTTCTGTCAAAAAGCCACGGAGCGTACAAGTACAGCACCTCGCTAACCATGTAATTGATAACTCCCTACTCTATTCACTGTGGGAATCTGTCAGTTAAAGTCTAAAGATACATACACACTGCTATGAAAATGAACTTGCACGAGTCTGTCTGCGGATCGGGAAGGGCCTGAATGCAGTCAACATTTTGCTGCTTAATTGGTTGGGGCTAGCTTAACACTGCACATGTGTAGTCCAGAAACGGCACGCTGTAGGATGACTCTCTTTGACAGACTTATTTAGCGAAGAGGAGGTATTCTCCACCCCACCCCACCCCCCAGATAATTGCTCAAAATCATGCTTTCAAAGTCAAAGTGATTCAAACTTGCCTGTCTGTATTTTGCAAACACACCAGTCTGAAGGAATGCAAATGTTCTCTCCCATTTCTTAGGGGGATGCATCAGACTGGGCTGGTTTTTGTTTCTTTTCCTTTTTCTCCTCCTTTCTCTGAATAAGCAGAGAGAAGGAATACAAATCCCACAGAGTTGAGCCCACCCCCAGCGGGGCTCAGATGGGCCAAATCCTGCAGAGAACATGTTTCACCCAGGGTAGGCCAGAGCCCTCGGAGACAGATGGACAGATGTCGAAAGCAGGATCCTGCCAGTCAAAACACAGGGGCCCTCGATGTTCTCGGGGGTTCTCTGCAGCAGAACAGAGGGCTACAGCATCCCAGTCCTCAGGCTGCTCGAAAGAGTCATTTAACTTCGGGGGTGGCACCTGGCGTGCTAGCTGGAGCGAGGATTTTGAAATGAGACTGTCTTCAGTATGGCCCTGGGGAAATGTCCACTTCTTTGCCCCTCCTCCGTGGAGATGGAGTTGGTTGTGACTCTCCACGGAGCTGCCGTGGGCTTACGTGATGCTCATGCACACATTGTCCTGAGGGTAGTGGGGACGGCAAGCTGTCTATTTTGTCCCTGTTCCCTCCAGTCTGCTGGAAAGAGCTCTGTGGCCATTTCCTTCTCATAGTACCTTTGGATATTTATAGAGAGGTCACTGGACGGCACAGACATCAGCCAGCACAGAGTGGGGAGAAGCAGATACTAACTTCAGGTAACTAACCCTGCCAGGTCACCGTGGAGACCAGGCAGAGTTCAGGAAAGTCTGGCAGCACAGGGGTCCTCTGTTAGGACCCTGGCTCAACATCAAAACCTATGACCCCACAAGAAGAATGTGGATGTGACTTCCAGTGATCTGGAAAGTTCTACCATATGACATTCAAAAATACTCCCACAATGATGGAGCACAGATCTCCATAGCACAGATCTACGAATAAATCAAGAGCCACCATGTGGGGCCAGTCCTGAGACTTTATATAACTCCATCTTTACACTTCTAAAGCCAAGAAAAACATGAAACACTAAGTCCCACACATTGCCCACGGAGTCCCAGTCCTACGGAATTAGACAATCATAATCTCTTCAAGCTAGAGAGGACTTTTAAGATAATCTTGTCCCATTCTTCCTTTTCAGATGATGAAACTAAGCTGTGCAAAATACTCAAAAAGCCACAAACTCAGCTGCGAAACCAAGACTTCAGTCTCCTTGGGAGAAGTGAGCTGATCTGGCCAAAATGCTGATCCTGGTTTGGAGGGCCACGTGTGGTCCCTGTGACCATGTCACAATCAGTGGCATTATTATCATCCCTACCACCAGGGTGCCCAGAGAGGATCCCGAGTGATGGTGGGAGGTAAAAAATTGCTTTGTGAATGACAAAATAAATAAACTATTAGTATTTTAATTGAGGCTGGATTGCCAGGCAGTTGCCTTCATTAGCTGCAGCACAATTACTTGTGAAAATGGAGGTTTGACAGTGCCATTGTCAATTCAAGTGGCATTGGGTAGACTTGTTTGTAGCCAAGAGAACTACAAACCATTCCAAGAACGTTGGTGGAATAAAATTAGCAGCCGTCAAAGTGTTCACTCAAAATAAAGAAAGTGAAGGAAAATCCTGAAGGGAAGGAGACATGTTTGGCCACAACTGCCTCAGTTTTTCCACCTGTGAAATGGACTTACAGTGACCTACTTCACAAGGAAGATGTGAAAACTCGAAGCTTGTAAAGGTGAAAGATGACTATGGTCTAGCGTGGACTTGGGGTGGGAGATGGGGGACAAGGTGGCCACACACTGATTTATCCCCTGGTTATCAACCACATCCTCTGGGTAAGCACAGGGTAGCTTTCCTTTTGGGACACTGAGCACTACTTCTCAGGCTGAGAAGGTCCTGAGCTGCCACCTGGGACACTGGCAGGCTCCTCAGCACCTGTGACTGCACGTGTGTGTTCTGACAGAGGGCTGCCCACTCTTGGTTTTAGTGATGTCTGAGCAACCAGGCCCTGTCAACCCCACTGGTGGGAGCCCCTGTTTGATGCTCCTCTCCATTCAGAGCTGGGTGGAACTGTTGTAAAACCCTTTGGGAACCTCAGCCAGGCCCCAGCAATTCTGGGAAGTGGATATACCCCAAATACAATCTTGAGCAATAGCTCACTGGGCAGGAGCCTGATTCCAACACAGAGGCCAAGGCACCCAAGCCTCTGACCTGCTTTCCCTGGGACAGACCCTCATTTTTCTCTTGTTGCTGGTGAAGAGGATGTTAGTGATGGGAAGAGTTTTCACCAGGAGTCAAGCCAATGCCCAACTAAGAAAACCCCAAAGATTAGAAGGAAATGAATTAAACACGATGGTTATCTCTGGCAGGTGGGCTGAGGGTGGCTTGTTTCACTTTATCATAATGGAGGGAGGGCTACAATGCATGTAGAATAAGACAAAATGAGCCCCAACTGGTATTCCAGAGGGAAACGATACACCTCCCATATCTACATGAGATCAAAAGACAAGGGATGGGCAGGTAGGACCATGGGGACTTGGCCACAAAGGGGACCAGATGCTAACAAAGGTGGACACAGCTCCTCCTGTCCTAACATCCTTGCACCTGCTTAAAGACATGAGAGAGAGAGAAGGGGCCAGAGAGGTCACCGGGTACCTGAGAAAACAGCAAGTATTGGTGAAGTTGTGGAGAAACTGGACCGCTTATGCCCTGCAGGTGGGAATGCAAGGTGATGCAGCCACCAGGGAAAACGGTGGGACGTGTCCTCAAAAGGCTAACAGGTCTACCACGTGACCTTCACATGACCTTGCACTTCCGCTCCTGGGTGTGTGCCCAGAAGAACTGAAAACACATACTGAGATGCTCACTTACACAGAAGTGCTCACAGCCCCACTGTTCCCACTGTTCACAAGGGCCAAAAGGTGGAAACAATCCAGATGCCCACCCCCCTGATGAAGGGACACACAAATTGTGATGTAAACAGACAGTGGGGTTCTGTCCAACCCCAAAAAGGAATGAAGCCCCCTACGGCTGCCGTGGACCTGTGCTGAGAACACCCTGAATGAAAGAAAGCCAGACACCCACAAGACCACATAGTGTAGACCCTGCTTTGAGGAAGCACCCAGGAGAGTCAAAGCCATCAAGACGGACGGCAGGTTGGCGGGGGAGGGAGTCGGCGTAGCTGCCTAATGGTACAGGGTTAGATTGTGGCACAGTGGGCAGTATGCTGGAACTAGATGGAGATGGTGGTCGCACACCATTGGGGATGTACTAACTGCCCCAGACCTGTTCCCTTTAAAATGGTTCGCTTTATATGACGTGAACTTCATCTCATTTAAACAGAAAAGTAGGAAAACACGTATCCCCAAACTTTCCTTTTTATGTGTGTTTGCTGCCTCCCAGAGAGTGGGGAGGCGAGGGTGGAAGGTAAGAAGGGAGTTTGTGTTTGGGGGGGCCGGGAAGGGGAAGCGCTAGGATGGCCACACACAGGTGGGCCCCTCTGAGCCCTGCGGTGTGGATGGTCCCCAGCCTGCTGGGTTTCCGTTCCTCTCTGTGCTTCCTCCAAAGACTTAGCTTTCACTGATTTCCTCCCATCCCCGACCCCTGTCACTTCTGTAACCATAACAATTTTATGTGAGGCCCTCTCAGAGCACAAGGAATAAAGCAATCCCCCCACCCCAAATAAGGACATCAACAGAGAGGAGGTCTAAGGTGGGGCTCCAGTAGATAAAAATTAAGCCAAGGACGGGTTCATTGCACTCATCTCTTTTTTTATGGTTTCTGGTGTTTGCTTTGTTGAGGGGGGAGGCAGGAGAGAAGCCCAGAAACATCTGTGGTCACAACGAATCAAGCAAATTATGATTACCTGGAGGGCCTCAGGGCCTCTGGAGGATTCTACAAGGATGTCTGCCTCTGTCTGCTTTCCTGTGGGAGGCCATTTAAATTCAAGATCCCACACCTTTCTGACAAACACAACCCTTCTCTCCTCTTTCCTTCCAGAGCTCTTCAGGGTCCTCCCATCTGAGTAAGTCTTGCCAGAATGAGTGATTCAAAACAAACCCTTGATTCAAAGATGTAAGGGGACCAGAGATGCCACAGATGGGGCGAAACAGGATGACTTAACAGCGTGGATGAAATTGCCCCGAGGCAGCAAAAAAGCTGCCCATGTTGATGCCTGTGAGAGAGAGAGAGAGAGAGAGAGTGTGTGTGTGTGTGTGTGATGAAACCTGATTGCCCCACACCAGGGAGAAACTTCTCTGACGAGTTTATACTCACAAGCTAGATTCAAAGAAATAAATTGAACAAAAAAGAGGCACCAAATATCAGTCAAAAAAGAGTGTCAAATTTCCTCTGTGGTGGGTCCGAGAAAAAGAAAAGGGTATGGCAGGTCAGGAGGACGGCTGCAAGCATGCAAATGTGGGATGCTGTCCAACCCCCACCTTCCATGGCTGCATCTGAAGCAGGCATCAAGGATGGGCCACCAATGTCAGCACTACGATTTGCCCTTTGGAAAAAGCATTTAAAAGAGTAGTTGCGGTCAGGAGAACTAGAGTGAGGAGGTCAGAGGTAATAGCTCGTGCATTCCCTGTATGCCCCAGGAATTTTCTCTGTGTATTCTTTTATTTCAGCATCACAGTCATTGGGAAGTTTGTCTGTATTGTGTCAGGGGTGCATGTTCAGGCTTGGAGACACAAGGCCATGCTGCTTAGAACCTGAAGATCCTTACCCGCAGCTCGAGCTATGACGGCAAAGTGCACGCTCCTTCCACCCCACCACGCCTCTCATTCTCCGCCTCATGGGTCCCTTCTTCAGAAATTACTTGCTTGCTTGGCCTCCCGGGCCACTGCTGCCGACCATGTGCCCTGCGGCTGTTAGGCACAGGCCCACGCACATCACGTGCTCCGGATCTGAGACTCTGACCACACAGCCCTTGAGTTCTGGGAGTGAGTGGGGACCTTGGGTACCAGGAGCCTGAGCAGTCCCGTCAGTTCTCATTTCAAAACTACTTAAAAAATGAAGATCAGAAAGAAGTAGGTGTGTTTCACAAGATGCTGGAGAGATTAAAGTGTGCGAGGAGCTTTGCAAGAGGAGAAGCTCTCATTCGTTCATTCATTCTCTCATCTATTCTTCCATCCATGACGTAATTACCAAGCGCCTGCTCTCTGGGCAGGAACTGTGCAGGGTGGGCAGGGAACAGACAAGGCAGATACAGTCTTGAAATTTACATTCTATGGAGGGGCAGTGCTTAATCCTGTGGATACAGGCAAATGCACCACTGAAAGGAAGTATCAGCTCCATGAAGAGGTTCTGCAGGAGTTTTCAAGCCCCCCCAAAGGGAGGAGGAATTCTGGGGATGGAGGGTGGCAGGTACAAAGGGTGGGGAGAGGTGGCTCTGATGGAGCTGGCAGAGGTTCGGTCCTAACAGCAAGCACAGGCCTTGTCTATTCCCTCCCACCCCCCACGTGCCTGCCAGAATGTCTTCAAAAATTGAGTTCCATCACTACTGCCCTTGTTGCAAGGCTTCAATGAGCTCTGAGATGCCTGTGGACAAAGGCATTTCCAACATGGGGACAACACCTCCAGGGGTGTCAATATGTTTTTTCTGGGGGTGGGGTGGGAGGTATGGGGATTAAAAAGCATTCACCCATGTCACAGTTAAGGCACAGATAGGCATGTGGCACATACACAGGTATCTAGGATGTCTGTGGTATTACAATTTAATGGGAGAGGGCAACTAGGAAAGTGTCTCAAAAGGCTTCTGGGGGTGTGGGTAGGGTGGGGGGCAATGAAATAAAAGATTGAGAAATGCTCTGGGCTGGGGTTTCTCACCCCCAGCACTTCCGACATCTGCGACCAGTAATTCGTTGCTGCCAGGAGCTGGGCTGCTTCTGTGGGACACTGGGGAGCATCTCTGGCCTCTCCCTCCGGATGCCAGGAGCACCCCAGGCCCCCTCTCCTAAGCTATGACAACCAAAAATGTTTCTAGACATGGCCAGATGTCTCACAAGGGGCAGCAATGGCCCCATTTGAGAACCCCTGGACCAGATGAGGTCACTTTTCTAAGAGCTCACTGATTGATAACTCTGTTATGAAGCTTGACCATGTTGCCTTTTCAAGGGGTAAGGGTGTCTTTTGTTGGCAACAATAAATTCTAGTCCAGAGTAGAAATACAGAAAAAGGAGGGACCCAGTTAGATCAATATCAGAGGCCTTTTCCCATTCAGTGACTATCCCATCAGCAGAGAGCAGGGGCCTGGGGAGCCTGTCCCATAAGCCTAGAAATCTCCATCTCCCTTTGTGTCCGAAGAGCCCTCATTAAATTCTGTGACTGCGCCAGTAGAATGTGACAGAGCCATGTCACAGCCTCCCCGGGCCTTTGCTGGACAGGAAGCTGGGATAATAAATTGCCTCTGCTTCCCGGCCTGGGTCGAGGGTCTTGGGAGGCTACACCCCAAACATCCCCTTCTGAAGGCTGGAGAGCTGGCTGACCCAACACCACATGGACACCAAGTGTGGGTCTCAGGGCTTGGTCAATCTATCCTCCTCCTCAGGCTGGGCGATGTGTCAGGTACAACTTTTTGTTAATCAGTCATCAATATTTATGTTTATGCTAAATCAAAAAACTAAAACCATTCCTGGGGTATCACATGATGTTTAAAACTTATGATGTCTTTGGGTTGATAATCTCAATGAAGATGGTTTCATCACATCATAACTAAACCTGGTTCGGTAAAATGAAGTCCCAACTGGGCCATGGACCCTGAGGCTGAGCAATTTCTTTCTTTACCAAGACTCTTGAGAAGACAGCGCAACCTAAGGCCGGGTATCGGGGAGAACGTGCGTGTTGGTGAATTAGGACGTTTCTGATGTGATACATAAAGCTCTCCCATTTTATTATCTGGACTGCAAGGCAGTTAGTCATTTAACTGCTGTTTCTGTGCTGTGGGTTCATTAGAAATGGTTTTTCTCTCTAACGCAAATCTAAAATAATCTGTTCTCCGTTGAGTATATTTTCTTTCAGAAAGTATTAGCAAGATGCAAATTTTCCTGATATTGTTTCATTCGTGAAATCACACTGCACTTTCAAGGGCAGACATGGGAAGAGGACTTTACACTTATGGAATGCAAGATTTTTTTTTTTCCAGAAAGGTGAAACATTTTAGAAAAGCATTTTAAATAGTCAACATAAATGTTGCATGAGTTTTGTGCTAAGGAAAAGAAAGCAGAGTAATAATATTTTTTTGGAAATAATCCGAGGATAGGGAATGTTAAATGAAATACGTAAGCTGAAGGAGAAAAGAAAAACAGAACAAGAATTTCACATGTGTGTATTTCTCTCTAGTCGGAGACACACATTCCCAATTCTGTTTTCCAAAGGTAGTGGGGGCTCTCAGCTCATAAACCTGGTACACCCACACCCCTCAACGCTGCTCCCGTATCTGGCCCAGGAACTTGCGTTGTTGAAAACACCCAGAAATGCTTTTCATTTATTGTTTTTCTTGGGACACAGAACAGATAACTCCAACCAAATTCAGGGTTCAAACTTTTTACTTGCTAAAAGAGTGGCTCCCTAAAATAAAACAAAGGCAAAAAAGTTAAAGCCCTAAAGTTGCTTCTCGTATAATTTGGGAGACTGAGATAGAGAGACAACTCTCTAAAATTAAAACAAGAAGTAGAAAAAGAAAGAAAAGAAGGAAAAAAAAATGAGGGAGACCTCCTGTTCATCAGACACATTGTTACAGAAGTTTGAAGGTGTTCTTTAAGAGTTCATTTTGAGTTAGCTAATTATTTAGTAGCTCTGTTTCATATTGCTTATACAAAACATGGAGATGGTTCTAGAGGGAGTCTATTTTTCTTCCCTTTATCACCCTCCCAGTCTACCCAGCTGCTTCCACCAGGGAACGGAAGTGCCCACATGCACACACGACAGCCCGACTTTTGCAAAGCAGCTTAATTATTCATTACAAGATTCCATCGACACAAGCTCTGGTCTGTGGTTTTGTAATAAGGGCCGTTATCTTTGCTGGGATTTTTGCTCCTTCAGTAAGGGGGGACGTGGAAGAGATTTCCGCAACCCCACTTTAGACGGGAAGGGAATGAGAGGATTTTAATGCCCGAATTTGATGTCCTTAACAATGCCGACAGCTGTTTAATACCAGCGGAAACAACAGCTGAGTCCCAACTGCGGGGGAAAAATAATTAACTCTTCAGTGCGTTCGGAGGAAGGGATCCTATGAATCAATTACGGGTCTCCTGCCTTACCTGCAGTTTCTGTCAATTACTCAGCCACTGGGTGGGGAGGCTCCGCTAATAAAATGACAGGCGGCCCTTGCAGGCGAGAAGATGTAAGTTCAGAGAACAGATTTATTAGGAAACGGGCCTGTTCTAAGTTTGCCATTAATTAAAATTAAGAACCATTTTTTATGTTTCCACTGAATCACAGAAGATAATGAGCTAATGTAAAAGGGAAATAATAAAGTAGGAGTCTGGGGTGACCTGATGCCAGGGAGGGGACGGGGGCTGAGCTGGAAGGGAAAGAAAAATAGACGCTGTAGCCGAAACAGAAACAGAGGGTGGGATGTGCAGCACGCTACTTTATGACATGTGCCATTTAATTTAAATGGAACATTTAGACACCTGGCCATGACGGTAACTTTGCAACTCTTCACCCCTCCTCCCCCAGAGGTGACTAGCAAGCCTTCTGTTGAGGCTTCAGGTTCTGTTTTTTTTTTTTCTTTTTCCTTTGCCCCTGCTTGCAGACATCCTTCTGGTGACTATTTCTACTGCTTTTAATTTATAAAATATTATAGATATCAATAACATCTGCTTAAGATCCTGCTTAGAAATAGGTGGCGCTCACTCAGTGGCTCCGATCACATAAACTGCTCCCGGATCCTTTCCATTTGTTTATAATGGGAGACTTTGAGCAGACGTCTTAAGTAGTCAATGTTACAGACAGCAACAGTGCGTGAATTTAATTTTGCTCTTTGTCTGAATGCCACCCTTCTGAGGATGGCAGCTGATGGCCACGGAGCCTGGCTTCATCTGGAAATGAAGTGGCCCCACCACGTGCCCAAAGGTGACCCAGGAGGACAACCTGTTATCCCACAGGAGGTCTGGGGCTCCTGAGTCGACGCAGAAAACTTCCAGGAGATCAGAGTTTACTAAAGGGACAAGTGGAGGGAGCATGTTCTGAGCAAATAGCAATGAACAAACTCTGACCTGGTCTGGGAAGAACCGGAGCACGTCCTGGGTGCCTGATCTTCGCAGCAAGGCTGAGATGTCCACACTATTACCCCACCCTGCTAATGAGAAAACTGAGATCCTAGAAAGACACACAAACTACTTCTATCTTGTTACTGTTCTACCCAAATGGAATTCAACAGATGTGTGTGTAAAATCCTCAGCTAAGATCTGAAATCCAACATCTTAAGATGAAGGTTCCAGAGACTTCGCTTACGGGCTGAGCTCTAAAAAAAACAAAACAAAACAAAATTCCTAGGAGATGTGGGAGATATTCTAAAATAAATTTGGTCTGCCCAGCAGCCTCCTGTTTTATTCTGTTCTGCCAGGAAGCCTACTTTACCCCATTTAAACCCGAGGGTCAGTTACAGGCTCTATCTCCTTTCCATGTTGGTAGACACATGACCTTGGCCAGCCTTTACACCACCTTTCACCATAATGCTTGACTCATGGATAAAGCTTGTGAATCTTATCTGGGTTATGGGTATTCTGAGAGGTAGAGTCAGGAGCTCTGCTGTTATGAATCTGGTACGAGAGTGGGAGTTTGGTCCCTCTGGCAGCCATTCTTCCCACCAGGAAGCAAAAGCCTGTTAAGTAGAGATCGCCATAGCAAAAGACGGGAGGAGACAAATAATCCGACATGATTTTTGAGCTCCTGGAGCCAGCCGGACCTGAAGCCACTCCTTCAAAACTTCTTAGTCTGAGAATCAGTATCCTCTCTTTTGCCATATGCTAGAATCATGACCAATATGGAAGCAGGAGGGGAATAAACAACACTCCTGTATGAAAGTTCTGGACATGTAATATACCATCTTCCTAAATTGCAATCCCAAATCAATTTTCAGCAAATTTTTCCCGATTCTGGCACTACATCAAGTTCTTAGCTCCATAACTTTTCTAAGGCTTTGAATGTCTTAGTCTTCTGCTTCCATACTTGGTGGGGTTCCTGGCTCAGACATAATTCCTTGGGCTAAGCCTTCCCTGGTTTTATTAGGTAGTTCCAGCTTCCCCAGTAAGCCAAGACCTCTCAAGAGTTCCTATTCATTGTTAAATTCTCAACAACAAGTATTTAAAAATAACTCACAGTGAACTAGAGCCTGTCCTCGAGGCATTTACCTGGTAGTGGGGGAAAGACAGAAAATCAAAGGACATTGTAATAGCACAGAGATAGATCTGATTATGTAACTGAAAGCCAACACAGTGTTGTGCCTACCATGAGAGCTAATGGCTTTCATAGGAAGGGGCATTAACAGAATAGTAGGCCTGGGGTGGAGGTGACAGGCCCGCCCCACTATGTGCTGCTCAGGCCACACGTGAGCTTCTGTCCTGATTCAAACTTAAATGCAGACACCTGGGAAATCGGCCCATCTGCCTGATTGAACCACATCATGGCTTTCACATGCTTTTTAAAAGCTTTATGAAGATATAATTCACACACCATCCAACTCACCCATTACAAGGGTGGAATTGTTTTTAGTGTTTTCACAATAATTATCACAATCCATTAAAAAAATCTTTTTTTTTTTTTAACACCAAAAAGAATCCTGCTCCCCTTAGCTCTTAACCACAATCCCTCAAAGCCCCCAGCCCTTGGTGACCACTCATCTATTTTCTGTTACTATAGATTTGCCTCTTCTGGACATTTGTCTAAATGGAATCATATAATATATGGTCTTTTGTGACTGACTGCTTGGACTTCAAAATGGTTCCCTCCCCTCTCTTCCCATCCCCTCCCTCCCTCCCTCCCTTCCTCCCTCCCTTCCTTCCTTCCTCCCT
>NW_003852442.1:5435379-5468374 GCF_000181295.1 Otolemur garnettii
CCCTCCCCTCCTTCCCTCCCTTCCTTCCTCCCCTCTCCTCCCTCCCTTCCTCCTCCCTCTTCCTTCCTTCCTCCCTCCCTCCCTTCCTTTCTCCCTCCCTCCCTTTCTTCCTTTCTTCCTTCCTCCCTCCCTCCTTCCCTCCCTCCCTTCCTTCCTCCCTCCTTCCCTCCCTTCCTTTCTTCCTTCCTCCCTCCTTCCCTCCCTTCCTTTCTTCCTTCCTCCTCTCTCCTCCCTCCCTCCCTTCTTTCTTTTCCTTCCAGCAGCAGGAAACCCTCATTTTCACGAACAGTATCTTAGATGAAATATATAAAAATACCTATATGACAAATGAGAGGGGAACAGCTCTGGGGAAAGAGCAGGGTAGCGCCCTGAGGTTTAATTTAACTTTGTCCCCTGAAGCACCCAAGAAACACTCTAAGGTCTGCAAAGGAATTCAAGGCCCCAAACTTTAAGACTAGACAGAGAAACAGCCAGGTGGGGGGCCTCAACCTCTTGATCCACCAAGCTCCTTCCTCCCACCATTATATGCCAGCTCTTTACTGAACAGACTAGCAAGCACCACTGGGACCAGGTAGCTGGGCCACTCACCAGGTTCCAGGAAATCTGGACATATAAAGTTCTGTTACACATTTGAAAGCAGAAGAAAGCCATGCTATTTCAAGTCATCATCTTTCTCTCTTTCTTTTTTTTTAATTTTAAGAAACTGCCTTCTCCATGAAGGGGTATCACGTGACAAACGTGCCAAGTCCCTTCTTAGGGGAATACCGCACTTTGCACATGGCTGGGATCCAATCCAACAGAATATAATAAAATGCAACAATCTGTGCTATCTCCAATAGCTTTAATCTTTACCATGCTAATGATTCTTAAAACCAATGAGCAGGGTGTTTCTATAATAAAACAAAAAACAAAAACCTCCCTGGCAGCTGGAGCTCAAGTTAACTGTCAACCACCCTGAACCTTTAGGAAAAGCCTGCCCTGTGGCTTTGAGGTCAAAGTTTACATATGAAACAAACATATAACAGTCAACATAATGTCCCTCAGCCTGGGATGGTTAACAATGAAGCCACATTCCATTCTGGGGCATTGGTGATAACTCCCCAGGGAGGGGTTTAGCCACCAAGAGGAGCTGGTCTTTCTGGCTACTAGCAATGACAATTGTTCTCCATCCACTCAGAACCTCCAGGGCTCAGAACACATGGTTCCTGCCTAAGGTTGGTGGTCACAGTTCCTTGCAGGCCTAGATGGGTAGGACAACAAGGGACAGCTGCTGGATATGGAACTGATCCAGTCACTCATTTGTTCACTCATTCATTCATTCACACATAGGGTTCTTCTCCTATAGACTACACTGTGAGTTGGAAACAGGAGGAGGCTTAAGATTTACACTTTGCTCCTGGAGAAGTTAGAGGAATGGAAGGTTAAACAGACACAGACAGACATGCCTATTTTTAGTATTATACACGGGTGTGTGTGCTAAATGGGGAGTGAGATCACAGGAGCTGGGGAGGGAGGGACGGCTCTGTGGGTCCCTGTTGTCTCCTTGCCCTGCACATCCCAGGACCTGGCATTAGGGCCCCTTATACAAATCCACCTCTGGCCTCTCCCATCCTGCCCCTCCTGCTTCTACAAACCCACAGATTCGGAACTCCATGCCATCAGCAGCAGCTACCAACCCCTCCATCCTCCTGAGCCAGCTCCTGACTATTCACGGCGACCCTTCGTCTGGTGGGAACCTAAATATATGGGTCGCTATGAAAGTTTTGAGATAGCTGTGTTATGGCCCATTATTTCACTTCCAAAAAACCCAGTTGACAGCATCCTTTCTGATTCACCCACACAAGTTTCAAGTTGCTTGGCTTATTGGCATTGCTGGGAGGGCTTCGGCTGTCCCCATCTACAAGGATTTTACGTTTCTTGATTTTTGCCTGTCTTAAAACTTTCCTAATGACCTTTACCCTTTGGATCCTCTCAGTCAAACCTGCCTGACACCAGTTTTGGCTATTTCCTGTGTTCAGTTGCCTTTAAAAGCCTAGGGGGCCAGAAGTCATCACCTCCCAATTATTTCGGGGCTGGATTCGCCTGCTCAGACATAATTTGAATCATAACCTTGCCTCTTCCCGTCCAGATTCCTCCTAGTCTTGATGGGCTTCTCAGAGAGGCAGTGAACATGGTAAAATAGGCTGAGATGTATATCAGATATCTCAAGGGCTGGTAAGTGTTCTGGAAAGTTCAAGAAGGGGAGAAATGAACAGAGTGGATCAAAGGAAGCCTCTGGATGATTTGTGTATTTCAAGGGAAGCATAACAGTTAATAATAAACAGATCGTATTTGAGAGCCCTTACCACGTACCAAACATCTACACACTTTATATATATTGACTCACTCAAGTCTCACAACATGGCTAGGAGGTGGGCGTTATTATGCTTCCTGTTCCTCAGTTTGGAGCCCAAGGCACTTGGCAGGCAGGTAAGTAATTCTGCCAAAGTAGGACAGGCAGCACGCTTGATCTGAACCCAGACCACCATTGTCAGTAATACTGACAGGCTGTGAAAACCATTGTACAACATACTTAAGGTTGAAAAAAGGATATTCCCTCTTATGTAGTGATTCTACTTCTGGAAATCTACTCTTGGGAGACAGCTGACGATTACATATTACACTTATTAGTCCAAAAAACTCACATGTTACTATTGCATCTTACTTATAAAAAGGAAAATCTAGAAGCTATCTAAATTTCCAATGCTAGGGGACTGGTTAAAAAAACCTATAGTAATAACCAGTACATGGAATCTATAGGCATCGTTAAAAATGCTGTTAATGAAGAATCAGTAACATTGGGGGGCTGTGCTAAAATGGTAAGGTCAAGAGCAGAGCAGAATGGAAACGTCTATACCTTGTATGATTACGGATATGTTTAGATGCCAGGATAGGGATGGACCATGAAAGGGAAGGAGCAATGTGTGCCACTGTTTCATCCAAAACAGCTATCGGGGAATGGTTTGTTTCTGAGCGTATCCGTTATCTCCTCTTAACCCATTGCCTCTGGAAAACTCAACTTGATTTTCTTTTTTTCTGAGTGATTTCACGTGGAAAAAATAAATTACATCAGTGGGTTTAATATCTCAGTTGGATAGGTAAAGCTAGGTTCTTTAGCTCATAGAAAAGAAAACAAACCAAGCAAAAAAGCTTCGAATCTTCAGCCTGGCTCACGTAGTGTATCTGGAATTGATGAGGCGCCCGGCCATCACCCGGAGGTAACTTTTTCAGACTGGTTCTCAGGACTGAATCACAGCACCCCCGTCCTCCAGCTCTACTTTCGAGTCAATTGAGTCCAAATTAGATCACCCGTTTCGTCCAATTGTATAAACCACAGCAATACTGTTCGGGAAAATCTAATAGTGTTAATCTAAGAACTGCTCCAGCGTCCGCAATAGAATCAAACAAATAATCAATAACTCTCTAGATATTATAGCATCTCCACGTGAAGAGACAGAGAAGGGTCTGTGTTTGTGGAAGGAGCTGCTTAAATGGAATCAACTCTCAACGCGGCAAGGACAAAACCAAAAATGAAAAGCAGCAACAAAACCGTGTTGAATGACATCGTTTGTCGGACAGGTACTAACAGTTCCAGATTCTTCTAGAAGAAAGGGTGAATGAAGGCATGTATTTCACTGGTCATTTACAGAGCTCAGTAATGATGGGGACATCAACAATGACTCTGTGGTGTCCCATTTTTACTGATGGATAAGTCTGAGGTGCAGAGAGGTTGGTTCACTGGCCCAAAGTCCCCTGGACAAGTATGAGGCAAGAATGGAATCTGAACTCAAGTCTCGACTGAAGTTCAAATTCAAGGGCATCACGTACTGGTAACTGGCTGTGGAGTCTCAGAGCCTGAGTCCCTCTCTCTGTAAACTTAGGCACATGGATAGGATCTTTAAGGCTCAGTTTTTGTATCTTAAGATGCAAGTAAGTATCTAAACATATGAGCCAGGTAGAAAGCCCATCCTCAATAAAAGTTGGCTTGTAATAGCTTTATTGTTACACCACTCCAATTACTTTTAAAAAATTGCCAACATAACAACCATAAGCAAATAGTGAACTTGAGTTTAATTATGTCATAAGGACGCATGTACTTAAGCGTCTAGGCGTGCAATGACTGCTATCTGCCACCTATTTTGAAATGAATCATAAAATAAAATGGACTGATGGGTGGGTAGAGGGATGGATAAATGGGGAGAGATGCCAGTAGACACAAGTGTTTGTTGCGGAATCTAGGCAGTGCCCGTCTGAGGGTTTACTACACAATTCTTACAACGTTTAGGTATGTTCGACATGTTTCGTAATAATAAACTGGGGAAGGAATGGGAAACTAGAGAGAAATAAAGAAGAAATGAAAGGCTGCGGGTGACTCCTCCAACCTAATAAGGAGCAACAGGAGCAAGACCCTGACCCAACACGCCGGGTGATTCTATTTGCGTGGAATTCCAGAACAGAAAGCCACGGTGACAGAAATCAGCATGGGGGTCAGGGCTTGATGAGAACAGAACTGGTCGATTAGAAAGGGGTAGACATGAGCCTTCTAGGGTGTTGGGCATGTGCTCCGTCTTGATCTGAGTGGTGTTTACACAGTTATATAAATGAGTAAGAATCCACTGAGCTGTGGATCTCATACAGGTGCACCTTACCCGAGGTACAACACATCTCACGTTAGATTCTGATGCGGGCGGCTTGCATTTTCTAAATGCCCTCCTCTTTTCATGCCAGATATTCTTTCTAGGCACTTTCTGAGGCATTCACTTGGAAAACCATTTCAGAGAATGGTCTGACAGAATACATTATTTAAGCCTTTAAATGTAATGCGAAGCAATCTCACTTTCTTCGAAAATGACTGTCATCCCTGAGAGTAAACTTGGCCTGCAAGGAAATCACCAGTGTGCAAAACTCCTCAGCTTCCTAGCTCTGCCCAGTGCTCTCGGGCCCTTTCTTCCCAACTTCACAATTAGATTCTTCTGAAAAAAAAAAAAAATATGCCTAGCTGACCCCAAATCTCTGCCCTCTGGCATGAGATTCAGCCATTGGAATGGAGAAAAGAGAAGCCACCTCCAAGTCATACCACATGGAGGGTCACCTACAAGGTGGACATCCGTGATGATGGCTGGGCTCCCTGTCTCTTCTGGGAGACACTCCAGGAAAGAAGGCAAGCCTATCTCTCTTGTCCGCCCTAAGGGAATCCCTTTCCCAAACTCCCCCCTGGCTTGGCCCCTGGATCTTGCTCTGGATCACCCTAATATTTGGCCCTGATGGGAAAGAGAAGTGTGGTTCCCGGCAACAGAGACCTACCTGGCTGCCCAGTTTATCCCCAATTGCTGCCAAGTTGTCTTTGATGTACATTTGAAAGCCAGACCTCGTGGATGGAGGCGGCATGCAAAAATCAATAAAATGGAAGATAGTATAGAAACAGGTGAATTAGCACCCAGGGCACAACGTGACCTATGCTATGATAACTCGGGGCCCTCGTTCAAAAAATAAAGTTCGCCATGTTCATCTTCAGACCTAGGGAGTCAGAATTAACAACCTTGAACTTGGGGATTCTCTTACAAGTGTAAGAAAGCTGGAGACTCAAGGCCTGTTTGGGAAGAGTCCCTTCAGGCGAACACGGCTTCTAATATCCCTGCAGCTGCTCGTCCACGGAACCTCTCATCTACCCATCTACCCACCTATACATCCGGCCATGCACCCACGTACCACCTACCCATCCAGGCATCCACCTTCCCCACCCCTATCCACCTATCTCATGGCTGAGTATAAACCTCTGTGCCATACCACAGACTGCACCTCCTTTGATAGTCAAAAGCAAACTTCTTTTCATCGCCTAGTTTTACAGAGAACCATACCAACTTAGCCACAATTACATAACCATCATGCTCTAACAACCACTTGCCATGGTAGTTTTCTCCATTTTTGTCACTCACCTACATAAACCTTCCAGTTTCTGATATCACCCCCCAACCTTGCAGTACCACCTGGATTGCAAGAGCTTATAATCTGGAGCATAACTACAAAATGCTTGGCTTGCATCCTTTGAGTTACTGGAGCAAAACCTCTACCTTTAGCTGAGAACACCTGGGTGTTATGGGCCTGCCAGCCAACAGGCACAGACATACAGGTCTGATGACTCTGTGAGACATCCAGTCACAAGTAATGTCTTTCCCCCCATGATGCTCTGTGGACAGTATATTATAGAGTCTCCAGTTTCTAGGAAATGAAGGGGAAATGGGTACCAAAGCAGGCCCCACCGGTTCTGAAGTTCTTAGCTTGCTACATCATATAACTAAGGGAGAGAAGTTCAATAAAAGATGGTCTTAGTTTAACAAGAAGACATAAAAATATGGTGACTTAATGAAAAATAAAATAAAATAAAAGCTCCTAGAGTGAGATCTGCTCCTTGTGGACTAAGGGCTGTGTCGCTCTACCATAGAGCCGTACAGCCCAGTAGCTGATGACACAGGGAATCGTGGTTAGTGGGTTGTTTCCAACTCCCTTATTTAGTTCTCTGTCCCTTCCAGACTGTAAAAACCTTAAACGCAAAGACAATTTCTTTATTTCTTACCATCGAATCTGTTACACGCCTGGCAGTGCCTAACTCAATAAATCCCTGCCATATCGTGGAGATATTTCCATCTGTGGTAAGAACGTGACAAAATGAGACCGTTGTTGCAATCTCTGGTGCCTTTAACCTAAAGCGAGTGAATGCTTTCCACTGAGAGACAGTTTCCTTTCATTTGACGTCTTAAGCTTGTTCAAGGATGAGTCCAGACAGATAAAGGACGGGTGACATCAGCCCAGTCGCTCAGTGGCCCCAAACACTGACTTGGTTTTGAGAGTACGACAAGCCACACGCTGCACAAGAACAGTTAAAGCCCTGGCTCTATCATTTGCTGTCTTTCCTAGCCAGAGGTGGGGTGTTTTTTGACCAATGACCCAAATTATGGCCCATCTTAAGTTCAAATGTTTATGGCAAGTGCTAGCAATTCTTTATACCAGAACGTGGGTGTCTGGAATTAGTTGTGATTCTTCAGTCTTGTCCCCCCAGTAGGAGCCACAGCATAACCCCTTATCCCTCACCCCTGTGACATTTGGCCTAACCACTAGCCCTTTAGTTAAGCCTACCATGTGCCATAGATCCAATCGCAGACCTGAGCCACAAACACCACTGGTGTTTCCTTTAATCATGCAAAAAGATCTTCCCTATATACATTCTTTATTCTTTTTTTTGAGACAGAGTCTTACAATGTTGTCCTTGGTAGAGTGCTGTGGCATCACAGCTCACAGCAATCTCAAACTCTTGGGCTTAAGCGATTCTTTTGCCTCCCAAGTAGCTGAGACTATAGGCGCCCACCACAATGCCTGGCTATTTTGTTTTTTTTTTTTTTTTGGTTGTAGTTATCACCACTGTTGTTTGGAGGGCCCGGGCAGGATTTGAACCCACCAGCTTCGGTGTAAGTAGCTGGCACCCTAGGTGCTTGAGCTACGGGAGCTGAGAGCCACATTCTTTATTCTTAACTGTGGGAGTTTTAAAACTCCTGATGGCCAGGCTGTATCCTTATCCAATTAAGTCAGACTGTCCAGAAGAAAAACCCAGTCATCAGGATTTTTTAACATTAACTAGCTGATTCCAGGAGAGTTGAGAACCACTGATGGAATTCATGTGTGCCCCCCCTTGTCTTGGATGCATGAATTTGTGCCCATGGCCTTAGAAAGACTTCCAGCCATTTTAACATCTCATTTGTATGGGGTCTTATCAGCTTCTGGACCTCCACTTTACTAATACTGTAAATTTTGACAAGCCCTTTGATCTTTAACCCGGACACGTGCCTTCATATCACTGTAAGAATCAGCCCTCCTCACTGTCACAGCCTAGAAGTGGACAGATGGATGGACAGGTGGATGGATGGCCAACCCTGTGAAGATTTATACTGTCACACCTGAATTACTTTACTACCCTTATATTTTCAAATGTTGGTGTCACCTACTAGACTTCACGTTTGAAAACAGAGAGACCTTGTCCTTTTCTGTCTTAGGTTCCTCAGGGCCCAGCCTAGAACTTGGCTGGTGGTTTTAAGGACCAGCAACAGGTTAAAAAAAAAAAAAAGCCTTTTGAAAATAAATGAATTCAGTTTAACACCCTCATTGCGAAGTCTGCCCACTATTATTCCAGGAACAGAATTTCTTGGTAAAGCCAAGGATTTTAAAATCTTGAAGTAGAGGGGCTCCCTGGGTATTGTACAAAGAAATGGCTAGCGGTGAGTTCAGGTACAAATTCAAATTAGAAGATGGTCTTACTAATCTCAAGAGAAAGTGGGTAGAACAAGAGTTTTTGAAACACTAGGTTATTGTAGTATTAAATGGCTTGCTATCATAGAACTTCCTCTTTTCACGGATGGGAAAACTAGGGCCTAGCAGATAATTTACTTGAGATCTCGAACCCAGAACTCTTGTCTTTTATTTCAAAGCTCCTTCAACTATGCTGTGCCGAAGCTATGGAGTTCAATGCAATAAATACGTTCTTATGTGAACCAAAGGAAGAATTATAAGATCATTCAACCACCATATCCTGTGCCCCTGCCCTAATCCTGACCGGTTTTCTGGCTAAATTATCCACACTGGCATTTGGGGAGCTGATATTCCTCATCAAAGGAATTGAACCCTGGGGATACCTGCAGATACCATGTAATTTATATTTGGGTGGTTTGAGGGTACCTCCCTCCCCAGACGAACAAACAAAAAACCGAGGGAATTGTTGGTTGTCCTACTTGTGGTCAGCGAGGACAGACTCCCATTTCTAATGGGAGAGAGGTACATCACGGTTAAAAGATACCACTCAGCTTACCTTGGAAAGTACAAGGCACCGTAACTTCCCAAATTGGCAAAAACTACCTGCTATGGATTGTAGTAAAGTGTGTTTTTAAATTATTTCAGAACCATAAAACCTCTCCATAGAGAGTGCTTTGAAACTGCAAATTAAATATAGAACATCTATGAACTGTATCCATTTTTACAGTAAGTATATATTTCCATGGGGGTTTGTACCAACCTTTTTGTCTAGTTACACTAGTTAATAATGCAGTGAATTTGCAGTAATAGAGTAAATGTTATTTTGATGACACTATTTGATTAAATTAAAGATGACATTAAAAGGACCATTTCAATAAAGAACCGAAATATTCAGAAGGAACTAGGGCTGAGTGTTTAAGTCAGCCAGCCTGGCAGTCTTAAAAGGACCAAATGGAATTTCCTTCACCGAGTGACTGATGAGCAAGTTAAGGAACAATAGGACCAAATAATATACGGGGAAATATGAAGGCTCAGATTCCAAGACCCAGGCAGTTTTCGTTATTGGAGGCACGCCTGCCACTCACAAGCAAACAGCTCATGTGGCCTTGGGAAAATGTAGAAATAAATGCATCAAGTAAGATGAAAGTCAGAGGGAACTGAGATTTGCAGCAGAATCTGCTGAGGTGGTGACAGTGAATTGCATCCTTGCACAAACAAAAGAAAAAAGAGAGGTTTAGTCACGTCCCCCCCGCCCCCACCTCTTCTCTGCAAATTCACAAAGCCACAAGTGGGCCACCCATACCGGAGCAGGGAAAGCTTTGAGATTAAAGCAGGAGAGGAGAGTCCTAAGTATTTTTTTTTTAAGGCCGCTGTCTATATGGGGGTTTGCCACATAAAAGTTCTTTTCCTAACTGAGAGGTTCACGTACGTAAATCAAGGGACTGTTTGAAAATCCCTTGACTTAAGTTCTTAGAGATAGAATCTATCGGAAGAGACACTCCTTGTAACGTGACGGAGTTATAATCACGGTATTTCGCCAGAAAGTAGAACTGAGATGCCCAGTTCCCGCAGAAACACCTGTTCTGGCATCTCAGCCCTGAAGACAGGTGACATCTCTATCTCCACCGAGGGCCACTGCCTGTTGACAAGTCCAAGCCCACCAAAATGCTCACATTTGTTTTTACAACAAAAGAGAGAGAGGAAAAAACAACTTAGCTCCAGCTCATCTAATTCTTTTTGTGATCTCAAAAGAACATCATTAGATGCTAAATTTTCTCAGCTAATTCATGAGGTCGTCATGCGTGTCGGATCTCAAAATAATTATTTCCTCGCAGAAAGGGGGGACGGGGGTGCTGTTTGTTGGGAAAGTCACATGGTCACCATTTTCGTGAATATGGCCTTTTTTAAGGGCAAATACATCGGATTGCAAAATCGGTGATATTTTTGACTTTTTGAGTATAGATCGGGGGTATTCCTCCTCACCTTCGCATAGCAAGTCATTTAGAGAAATAGGATAATCTAAAACATCACAGCAGGCAAGTCTATTAAATAAAGCATATGGGTAAAACATCTGGGGTTCTGCAGGCTGAACAGAGTCCTCAAGTCGCTGGGAAATTAGTTCTTGCTGAAGATGGCCACAGAGCTGGAGGAACTGCATCTATTCAGAAGCCCCAGCAAACTTCCTTTGGAAAACACCCTATTTCCCAGAATTTTGAGTGGCAGGCTTAAATCGAGGTGTGGGAGAGATTCTCCAGATTCTCCAGCCGGCCACAGTCCACCTGGCCAACCTCCCGTGGACACCTCTATTTCTCCAGGCTGGTCTGAAGCAGCCCTCATCGGATCCCAGATGTCTTGTTTACAGCACACGTTTGAAACTCAAAAATTAGAAAGCATGCTTAAAGAGATTAAAAAGTAAAAACAAGGATTTTTAGGGCAAGGGAACGAGGGACTCTATATACTATGATACGCTATAAATACATGTCATTACACATTTGTAAAAACTCATGGAACGTCCAGAACCAAGTGAGACCCCCTGATGTCAACTGTGGACTTTGGGAGGATATTGACGTGCTGAGGTAATTCATCAGCTTTAATAAATTGCCTCATCTGGTGGGGGTGTTGATATAGTCGGTCAGGGAGGTTGGTGCAGGCGCTGTATGGGAACCTATAACAGCTCTAAAAACAAAAGTCTACTTTAAAAAAAGAGAGAGAGAGAAGAAGAAGTTTAATCTGGAAAATTTGCTCATAAAAAAAGTCCACTTCTCCTACCCTCCTCACGGGGCTTCTATTTGAGGTGAACTTTTTACTGTTCTGACTGTGAGCCGCGCTCACATGTCCCAGTAAAAATAGAATCTGTTTTTGGCCCAGGCTCTCTGGGACTCTCTATAACTCACACCTCTCACTTGCCTCAAGTTCAGCCTGAGAGTCACAGAAACCTGACTCATCTCCTCAATGCTCCTCACAACGTCGTATGTGCAGCCGCGGCCAAAATCTATTTTGGAGCCCAGGTGTGCGGATGTGTTGAACATCATGTGAGCACCGTCGCTGTGGCTTAGCGTATCGACCCCAGTTTCTGATGCCTGTGGTTTTGCCTCTGGCTGATCCCCTAACTCGTAAGGGTCTCTATTCTATGGGACAAAATCTAATACATCCTTCAACTGTCCATGCCTCTCTGCAGAGTTTCCTCATCAAGAAAGAACAAAGTGATCAGATATTTGGGGTTCCTACAAAGCGCTTTATGTATTTATTATTTATTTTTTTTTTGAGACAGAATCTCACTCTGTCACCTTCGGTACAGTGTCATGGTGTCATAGCTCACAGCAACCACAAACTCTTGGGCTCCAGTGATCCTCTTGCCTCTGCTTCCCTAGTAGCTGGGATTATAGTCACCCACCACAGTACCAGGCTAGATTTTATTTTTAGTAGAAACAAGGTCTTGTTCTTGGTCAGCTGGTCTTGAACTCCTGAGCTCAGGTGATCTACCTACCTCAGCCCCCCAGAGTGCTAGGATTACAGGCATGAGCCACGGTGCCCACCCTTATGTAATTTTCTGATAGCTCCCCCCACCATTTCTAGCTCTATCATAGAAATGTGTTTATATTCCTACAGTTCCTTACTGAGAAGTCACTGAGGCCAGGTCTATATCTTATTTGTACCAATTTATGGGTTTATTTCTAGTTCGTGGCATGGGCCTGGCACGCTGCTGATGCTTTACCAAGTACGTAAGAAAAATGGGACATCTGGGCAGCTACATTATTTTTCAGCACCATCATTGCAGATTTCCAGTAAAATATAAAAGTTGCACCATTCATCTTTCCATGCGTCATTTATCCATCCAGCCAACCACTCATCCGTCCTCATATCCATTCTTCTGTCCAACCATCCAACCAACCACCCATCCATCCATCCATCCATCTAAAACATATGCAATCATGCCCACTCTGCCAAGCCTTTTTTATGGGAGATTTATTTTTTAAAAAAAGATAAAGAAAAGATGACTGGAAAATGAATAAGATATGGTCCTTGCCTTGACATATGTTGCTACTGAACAGGAAAAATAATATATGAATCCAAGGACCATGTGGGGTCCATCGTTTTGTCCCCTGTGGCATCTTAGGCAGGGATTTACATTCAGTAGCAGTCGGTAAATGCTGGTTGAATTAATGAACAAAAACAAATACGATACAGGGCAGTAAATGAAAAGTGTCAGACACAACAGACAGACAACTTCATCAGAGCGGAGGGTGGATTGATCACACCCGGCTGGGTACCTCAGGGTAGGTAGACTCTGAGCCTAGACAGAAGGGCTGGCTCCTGTTAGAAACCAGGTGATGAGCTCAGGCGGTCCAGGGAAGAGTTTATTCATCCGTCCACACAGTCTCCACAGTCATTGCCTATTGGAACGCCTGGCACAGAGAACTGAGTACGTGGTTTTGTTTTGAAGTGCGCTGTCCTCTAGGCTGAGCTGGGCATTGAGGCAGGAGCAAAGGGGACAACAGTCTCTGCCCTCAATGAGTCTCCTGGGGTGATGACTGGGGAGGAAGCCAGTGGGGAAGTGGATGTTAGGAAGATGGTAGGGCGCAGCCATAAGGCAGCAATTTAAACTGTAAGGAGTGGAGCTGGAGTTCTAAAGGACTGTTGATGAATAGGTTGCTAATTTGACTAGGTTTGAATCTTGCCTTTGCAATTAGTAGCACCCATTAGCATACAATTAGTGTATAAAGCCCTTAAAAGGAGTTCCTTCTCTAAAGTAGGTTAAATATGCCCCCCACCCTGCTATAATTGGGCCTGTACTACTGATTTGTTTCACAAATCTATTATCGTATAGAGACCAAGGATAAACTTCAGCCTGCCTAGTCTAGGTCCAAAGGGGAACATTTAGATCACAGTTGCCCTGCCTGGTTAGAACAAAGGGTAAACTTCCCAAGGGCTCTATCTTAGGAAGTTAGAGGACCGGGAGTGCTCACTGAAGGACAAACGAAACTGTCAACCCACTGAATAGATGGTCAGTTTCACCACCACCGCCATTGCCAACAACTAGGGACAAAAATCCAAGGTATCAAAAATCAGGGGAATGGGTGATTTGTCATGAGCACTATTTGGTTTGGCTGAAGACTTTGCTGGCCCATGCTTCCCATAAGCCAAGGTTGGATTTCCCTTTTGATCCCTGGTTCCTGCTCCAGAGAATTATTCGAGAAGCCTGAACAAGTGCCTCAGAAGCATTTACTCGCTCATTCACTGAACACTTCTTGACAGCTAAGCCCTTGACAGGGTACTAGGGATGTATTGGTAAATCAAAACAAACGTGCCCTATAGAGCTCACTGTCAAATGGGTTTCCATGCAGGCATGGAAGGCTTCCTGGAGGAAATGACAACAGAATGGCAACATAAAGAAAGAGTATAGAGGTGAAGTAGAGGATGTGCAAAGGCCCTGTGGCAGGGGCTGGCAAGGAAAAGAAGCTGAAAGAAAGTCAGGGTGGTAAAAGAGTGGATACTTAAGGTGATATTAGTGAGATTTGAGTCTAGAGAGGTAGACAGGGGCTAGATTACTAGGTGGAGGAATTATAGGTTATGTTTATTCTAAGACCAATAGAAAGTCGTTGGTGTGGTTTATCTGGGGGTAGGAAAAACAGGAATGGCATATTCACATTTGAGTTTCAAAAAGACTACTTTGCTATAGTTTAAAAATGAGATGGAGGGGAACCATCTCCTAAGTGAATTCCACTGGCCTCTCACTTTGATACCAAGAATGCTGCTGTCTGTTCCTGGCATGCAGTTGCTAAGCACTGCCTCTTGTCCTGCTCAGTCCTTTCCTGCCAGCACCACCCTAGCTGGACCCCTTCATGACTGTAAATATGTACCTCTCTGACCTCTCTGTTACCCCTTCCATGGGCCCATGCTAGGTACTCCCATCATCTTGCTCCAGGGTACAAGGTAAGGCCATAGTCTCCAATTCCACCATGGAAGATCCTACAGAAAGATCAGCATTAAGACTGTCACTGTCCCCCGGAATGGGTATTGATGCAGCAGTATAGCTACTATAACTATACAGGTGGTCTGCTGATTTTGTCTTTTGAACACATTAACTGCCACATGAGTTGTATTTAACTCACAGTAATTTTTGAGCCTGAGGCCTTGTTAAGCATATATAACTTACATGTCTTTTGGCTGCCACACTAGAAAATATGTTTCCCCCCCTTGGGGCCACAGTGTTGTATGTCAAGAGACACATGAGTTGGCTGGGTGCAGTGGCTTACGCCTATAATCCTAACACTCTGGAAGGCCAAGGCAGGTGGATCTTCTCAGCTCGGGAGTTAGAGACCAGCCCAAGCAAAAAGTGAGTCCCAGCTCCACTAAAAATAGAAAAACTAGCTGGGCACCGTAGCTCTGGTTGGAACACCAGCCTGCACACTAAGGGCAATGAGTTAGAACCTCGCTTGCACCTGATTAACAAAAAAATAAAAACAGAAAAATAGAGAAACTAGCCGGGCATTGTAGTGGGCACCTATAGTCCCAGCTACTTGGGAGGCTGAGGCAAGGGGATTGCCTGAGCCTATAATGTGAGCTATGACACCACTGCACTCTACCCAGGACACAGAGTGAGACTCTATCTCAAAAAAAAAAAAAAATAAATAAATAAAATAAAATAAAATGAAAAATAAAAAAACAGAGAGAGAGATGAGTTACATAGACTTCACAAGGCCTTGGGTTCAAAATTAGCATGAGTTAAATACAACTCATTTGGCAGGTTATGTGCTTGACCCAATAAAATACCATAGTCCCAAGGGAAAAAAAACCTTTTTTTTAACATCCACTCTCCTTTTCCCAGGATCACATACCTCTTTACTTCACACCTCACATTCTATGTGGTTTGGATCAAGCAGATCCCATTATGAAGCTCCAAGATAACATTTATTCCAGGTCTAGGCAGAGTCACACTGATTGGCTCATGAATTTACATGTGACCCACTGAGAGCCAATGAGAGTCATTACATGTGACCTTCTGAGGGCCAATCAGAATCAGCCATGGGACTCTGGCTAGAGCAACTAGGAAGAGGTGACTGTCTCCCACAGAGTTACTTGAACTTAGAGGGTGTACATTCATTGCAGCCATGTCTACCCTCCCTGAGGGAGCCTGTCTGCAAATGAAGTTTACACAACTGAAAGGTAGAGAGAAATAGAATTATGACCATGCCAACTGATCACCGTGATCAAACCAGGTAGAGAAATCTACCCTTAGGCTTCCTAGTTCTATGAACCATTTGGTCTAAGCCAGTTAGGGATGGGTTTGTTGTCCCTGACAACTGAAAGTAAAAATTCCATCCTCATCTGGTCTCTTCCCCTCACTATCCTAAAACCAGTGTCACTTTCCACTTATTGCCTGAGATGGAAGTGCTAGGAAGTGAAAGCAAGACAGGCATTTGAGCAGGGTTGGAAAGAGCTGGATGTTTTAGGCTCCCAAGATTCCAACTCTTGCCAGAGTCACCCTTGGGCCTGCGGTTGCCATGCCCCCGCCAAACACTCCTGGCTATAATAAGAGGAGAAACGGAGAGCTGTAAATGCAGAAGCCTGTTTTCCCCATGGGTGCCAACCTTCTTGAAGTTTCCCAAAGTCCTAGGCATGAGGCCAGTAGATTATTTCACATTTCTTTTGAGAACTCCCAATTTTATCGCTGTGAGTGCCTAAGAGGGGCCCTTACTAAAATGCTTACAGGAAATAGTGACCTATGGATAAAGGATGCCAGCTCAAAATTCTTACCCCATACAATAGAATTATTTCAAGTTCAATCTTTTATGAGTTTAGAAATCTTCCATTTCTAATATGAGAAACTTGGGTGGGATACAGTAGGAATAGGAAAACAGTAGACCTTGAAATGCTAAAGTTCTGCTTTGTCTCTGCAAATTCAAGTGCACCTGCTATTACTTAACTTTCTAACTCAGAACTTTCTTTCATCCAGAGCTGATAAGGCAAATAAGCCCCTTCCTCTGAGAACAATGGCGTGCGGCTTGCATTAGCAAGCACTGAAAAGTTCTCAACTTTTCCTTTTTCCTCAAGGAAATAACCATTGACTAACACTCCACCCCCTGCCACGCACGCACATGGGCTGGAAACAATAAATTCAACCAAGAGACTGGCAGAGAGTATTGGAAAAGGATGAATGGGACCGGGAATCTCTGATCTATGATGGGGAAATTGAGATCTTATTCCCTTATTAACACCACCACGAGCTCGGCACCTGTGGCTCAAGTGGCTAAGGCGCCAGCCACATACACCTAAGGTGGCAGGTTCGAATTCAGCCCGGGCCACCAAACAACGACAGCTGCAACCAAAAAATAGCCAGGTGTTGTGGCGGGCCCCTGTTATCCCAGCTACTTGGGAGGCTGAGGCAGGAGACTTGCTTGAGCCCAGGAGTTGGAGGTTACTGTGAGCTGTGATGCCATGGCACTCTACCCAGGGGGACAGCTTGAGGCTCTGTCTCAAAAAAACAAACAAAAAAAACACACCACCACCAAAACAAGCAAAACAAAAACATACACAATATTTTGTATTTTTGTGTATGAAATACAATATTTTTGTCTGTGGTTAAGAATATGTTCTCTGGTGTCACGGCCCAAGTCCAAATGTAGGATTATACTGATAGCCGCACAGCCTTGGAAAGTCTATAAGCCTCTGCCCTCTCATCTGCCAAATGGGAGTGTTCCAATTAGGTTAAATAGTGCACGGAAAGTTACATGAATGTGCAGTGACAAATTAAACCAAGATTTTTGGGGGGCCAGACAGTGCAGGGTGCACACAGTGAAGTGTTCATCACTCACGAGGAGACCCTCTGACTATGTGCCTGTCACATCTGCCCCACTGGGTGGATATGGGGCAGCTGAGGCATGAAACTCGGAAGAAACCACACAGATACCTCTGTGCCTCATCCAGATGGAGCCAACGTGAGACCTGGAAAGGGGGACTGAGAGAATAGGAATGTGTTCATCTGTGAAATTAAAAGTAGGATAGCATGACATACGGCATTATCTGTTGGGGTTAGTCAAAAGCAATAATTGGGCTGAGTATGACGCTGAACACACTCGTGATCAAACAAAAGCAATTCTCTTCAATGTGGGGAGCTGATTCTCTAGGGGGAACGGGGGTGGTAGGAAGAAAGCTGAGATGGAGGAGGGAACTTGCTGGATGAGCTGAGGGCTGGCTGAGACCCACCCCATGGAAGGCCCCTGAGTGCTGCCATGACAAATTACTGTCAACCTAAAACAACACATCTGTTTATGATCACTCAGCTGCTGTGGGGCAGAAGTCCAGGAGCGGTATGGCTCAGATGGGTTTTCTGTTTAGGGACTCATGAAGTCAAGGTGTCAGCCATCCTGGGTTCTTTTCTGGAGGCGCTGAGGCAGAGTCTGCTCCCAGGCTTGTTCAGGTTATAGGCAGAACTCAATTCCATGTGGCTGTAGGACTGATGCCCCCATTGTCCATGCAGTTGTAAGGCAGAGGTTCCTATTCCCTTCTGACTGTCAGCCAGAGCTAGTTCTTAGCTTCTGGGGACTGCCCCTATTTCTTTCCGGGTACCCCCTTCACCTTGGAAGCAGCAACAGCACGCCAAGGGCTTTCCTGCTGGTGATCTCTCCACCCCCTCTCTGCTGCGTCTCTCTTATTCCCTTGTCCACCTTCCTCTGCTGCTTTGAAGGTCTCCTGGGCTAACCCTGGGTCCACCCTGCTAATCCAGGATCATTTCTCTCTCCTGAACTCAGCCGATGAGTGACCTTAATTACATCCGCAGAACTTCCCTTGTCATGTTACATAAGACATCCATGGAAGTAGCACCAAGAGAGAAGGTCAAAGGGGCCACAGGCTGACCCCTACCAGCCCCCAAGGTGGCTTCCTACATGTAGGTGCTAGAACCTCTCCCCGAGTGGGAACCCTCAGTTTTATGCTGCTGAGATGAGCAGAACTGCAATGCCTTTAGGGAGATCCAGTAGGCCTACATAAGAGCTGTCTTGGGGGCTGAGGCCTTTCAGGAAACGGCAGGTTTTAAAAGCAAAATTTCCTGGGATACAGACTTCCGGCTCCCTCCTAAGACAGTGCCTTTTTCAGCCTGGCCACCCAGGAAAGACACACACATTCCCAGACCCTTTAGGTGTGAATGCTCTGGGCAACAAGCATCATGAAGGTGCTTGAGAACAGTTTAAAAAGGAGACAGGCAGTTCTTTGGTGGGACAGTGACAGGTGTTCTGAACTGTAACAATAAATAAACCTTAGCTACTCACGCAACTGTCTATGGACCAACCTACTACTTGCTAGGTATCTGTAAGTGTCACAGGGAGGCAGGCATTACTGGCTTCGTTTTGAGCAAATGAAGGTTCAGAGAAGGGAATGAGGCAAGCTGGTCCTGCAGCACAGGTGCATTTGAACCCTGCCTGATTGCACTGTCCACACTCATTCTGCCCCAGCAGCCTTCGGGCTGGCATCGTCCCAGCCTTCCTCCCTCTCTGCCTTTGACTTCCTCTAGAACGCCCTTGGACCTAACACCAGCGAAATAACGATTTAATTACTGGTGCTTTTTCAATGACATAATTAAATATCCAGAGTCAGGTAAATCAACTTTAACCTATTCAAAAGACGCTATGGGTTGCCCCGGAATAGTTTACTACGGGACTTCTCCTATACATTTTTTTTTTTTTTTTTTGGTTTTTACAGATCTAAAATTAGTTTTCCAATTTGGGCCCTAGAGGCAAGAGGTGAAAATTGTTATAAATAGACTCTCTGGGTGGCGCATTCTTTTTGGCTCTTCTCAAGGGGCTAAGGGAGGGGACGAAGCAATTACTTTATAGAACAATGCAAGGGATTATCCTCTGGCGTGTTGCGATCAGGGGTTATCTGATCACAGAGCGTGGAGGGAAGAGACACTCCAGCATTACGGAGGAGCCGTCCTGAGAAACCCTAACAGACCAGGCAGCTCATCAGAGGAAAGGCTGTCCAACCCAGAGGCTCCCACCCGACTCTGCCCTCTCTGGATCGGCCAGCACCCTCCCGCAAGTGGAAGAGAGAGTGGTTCCTCACTCCTTTCATCTCCGTGAACACACCAGGGCGAGATGCACCTGCTTGAAATCAATGCAGGGATACAGCTGAGGGCGGGGAGAGAAAAATAATAAATGCAGCTAGGAGCTAAAAAAAAAAAAAAAATTGGTTTCTGAAGCTAATGACAGTGTTCCTGCCTTTATTGCTTCAGGCAGAAACAGGAAGTTAAAAATCTAAGAGGCTTGAGAAAATATAACATTTAGCAAACTCATTTGCAGGCCTCCAGTTGTATCATCCTAATTTATTTCATTGTTGTGGGGTTTTTTCTTTTGGGTACTTTTTTGATCTATTTTTAATGGAGGACTAATGTGCATCCTTTCCCCCCCCTCCTCTTTTTTTTTTTTCTTTCACAGGGATTTATTGAAAAGTAAGACAGTTTTTTAAAAAAGAATTTTTCTTTTTTAACTTACTCCTTTATGGAGGCAATGACGGGATAGAGGGGAAGAAACTCCCTCTTCGTAATCTACTCAATGCCTGCGTGGGGTGCTGATTCCTAACGCTTTATTTCACTTGAATTTTCTAAAAAGGAAAATGATCCTACTAACTTTGAGAAGGTCGTTATCTGACACCGGCCTGTTCTTGCAGTTCTTACATTAGAACCTGGTTTGGTCCTGGAGCTCCTCTGGGGGCCACTGCCAAGTTCCGTGGCCCACTTCACCCATGTGGCCCACCCAACTCTCACCAACACTGATAACAAATGCACCCGCCAGTTGTTCAGGCCTACGACATGTCTGCAGAGTGGACATGTGTAATTGCTGTATTTCTCTGGGCTGCAGCATGAAGAGAGACAGAAAAGCTGCCTCTTGTGGGCTGAACGCTGAGATCCCTTCAGTGTGTGAGTAAGACAAAGACTAGTTTGGCCATTTCCTGTCCATCTGGAAATTGCTTGATCTTTTCTTTGAATATTAAAAGAGAAAACAGACTGAGCTGTCTTGGCATTCTCGGACGAGAGTGGAGGGTGGGGAGTAAATTAATTTGAAGAATTTCTTGAAAAACTACTTTATGTGAGAGTCAAAGAGATCACAGTATGTTTTTCGAGCTGAATTTAGAAGCTCAGTGCTATTGAGTTGCCCAACAAGCCTGGGAGGGAATGTGGGACAGGTATTAATTAGCCTGAAGGGACAGATGAGAAAATTAAGACATAATGAGATGAAATGACACAGTCAAAGTCACAAGGGAAGTTGAAGTGAGAGCCAGGACAGGCTCCACATCCAGGGACTATCAGGTAAAACTTCCTCCTTGTTCAACCCATATAGAAGCAGCTGCCATCTATAGACAACATAATTCACAGACAAAATGAGTCCTTAAGAAAAAGAATTTTCAGGATTTTGGAAAGCAATAAGTGAAACAAGTCAAAGGTATGTTAAAACAGTGGAGGGAAGAGAGGGGGGAAGAATACAAGGAGGGTTACAAAAATGATAAAAACTGGAAAAAAAAAGAAAATTTGTAGAACTAAAACCAATAGTCAGATCAAATAGGGAATATACAATAAAAAGTGGGGAGAAATCATAAGATTAAAAGGCCAGGCTATTTGGGGAGGGTATATAAAAAATAAAAATGTCAACCAATGTGCACAATGTGAGGATGGTCATGCCCCCTGGGTGAAGGGCTCCACTATAAATTGAACTTTACCTTGTAAATGTAAACAAGGTAACCTTAATATTTGTACCCTTATATTAATCTGAAACTAAAAAAATCAAAAAGAATAAGGATGTCACCAAAAGAGATTATTTTAAAAGTGGAAAAAAAAACCCATCAAACTTTAGTTAGGGTACAGACTTTCAAACTCAATTTGATCTTTTTGATATAGAAACTTTAGAGGCATTGAAACTGAGCAAGGAGTAAATTTCACAAAGACACACAGCTTTCGTATCCTGAAGTTTGAGGCTTTCCATTTTAGAAAATCAACCAAACGATACCTAGTGAAGTGGCTCAATTCAAATCGTGTCTTTGTTCCGAAAGATGCACCCCTGTGGATGTCGCCCTTTAAAAATGGGAACTAACCTAAGTGTGGCTTGCTATTCCATAGAAACTAAAAGAAGAATTGGCACCATTAATACATATTTTTTACTTGTTCCAGATATTCAGGAAAATACTTTTTTATCAGAAAATACTTTTCTATCTGTCCCATGTTTGGGAGGCAAGGAAACGGCTATGTAGGAATGTCAAGGCATCTGTCCACCTTCACCTGCAGGGCTGCGCTCACTTACTTACAGGAGTCAAGGACCAGTTTCACAAGCAGCAGGGCATTCCAGGGTGTATCTAGCTGGCCCTCCCACATGTTGTGAACTGCAATCTTCGCATGCGTGAAGCTCTGCACAAGCCATTAGTTTCACACTGGGAGAAAGTCACCGAGTTCTGAGCACTTACATGGATGTCGATGAAACTCAACACTACGGCTCCATTCAGAGGATAACATATCTTGGCCACCAGGTTTTATCAAAGAAGATGTCCTGGGTATAAATTTGTGCCCTTCACTCTCACCACCTGTTTAGAACTTGACTCTATTTACTGGTGTAACAAACCTACTTTGAGCACTGTGAAAATAACACAGATCCTGTCTTCAAGCAGTTCACAGTCTGCTAGGAAAGACAGAGACACGAAGTAGCTTCAATTCCATGTGACAGAGGCTGAAAAAGGTAGAGACTGTTAAAGGAGAATCTCAATTATGAAGGTCAACTCTACCAGGAAAGGGAGGGTAGAAGAGAGTGCCCAAAGGATGGAAGGCTTTGTGCTGAGTCTTGAAAGACAAAAATCAATCCAAACTCAACAGCAATCTCATCACAGGCTGACAGAACCATAGTAAAGAAAAACTCAGGAGGATTTCAGAAATCAATATGTCCCTGTTGGTTTTTTTTTTGTGTGTGTGTGTACGTGTGTGTATCTTTTTTTTCTTTCATATCTCTTTTTCTTGATGAGCTTTTAACTGTCTGGCTAAGGACCCAGAAATAGCAGAAAATCAGGGCTTTGAAATGCCTATGGACATTGGCACCAGAGGCCTTGGGTAACTGGGATGCTGGGTTACCCATGGCTGGTGCTTCTTCCCAGGAGCCACATGCCACACATTCTGAAGCTATGCTGCTAACTCCTTCCGGCCATCAGAGAGCCATTTAGCTCACCAAACAGTACCAGTGCTGGGAAAACGTTTCCTGTCAAATGGTAGAATCCAGAAGGAGCTACCAGAAGGCTTAAGGGTCTTCACAGAGCTGCCTTAAACTGCTGTTTGTATCTCTACGACTGCACACCTTACTGGTCTCTTGACTTTTCCAGCTACGTCCATTGGGTAGACAGGACCATGCAGAGTGGAGCCAATGCCCTCCATTCCGCACGTTTTCTGAGGTTGAGCCAATGGAGCTGGGTCAGAAGTAGCGAAAGCTATGATGCCCTCAATGAAACTCATTAAGCCAATGGCTTAGACGTTCTGGGATCTCAGCTGCAGTGTAAGTTCACGGGCCTCAGTCTTTCCTCTTTCTCCCTCTAGGAGTTCTCCTATCCTGGACAGGTCATCTGGCCTGGGGTAGTGGACCTGCACTCCCAGGAGATGAATACGTTGTGAATAGTAGTGCAATTTTTGATGCTGAGAGACCAGGGTTTTGGTCCCAGCAGTTTCTTTTTCCTAGTTGAATGTACTTTGTCTCCTTATCTAGAAAATGGACACAATAATGCCTACCTCACAGGATGGTTTTTGAAAATTAAAGAGAAAAAGGAAAGGGTTAGCAGTAAAGTGCGGAACTAAAGATGTGTTATATAGAAAGCACTCGGTATGTGGTTACTGGAATTTTTTGGAAGCACCTACCAGGTATTGCCACCTCGACTCATTATCTAGCTAAATCTTTATAGAAATTTGGGAAGTTTCCCATCATCGCCCAAATTCTACAATGAGGAAGGCTTCAATCCGGGGAACGTCTCACACAAATCCAAGACCATCGTATTACACATTTGCAAATGAAGATCTTACTGCCTTGCGTGAGAGGAGGGACTGGGTAGGCAGGAAAGAGGCAGGCAGAGAACATCTCCTTCTAAAGAGCTGGACTTGACCTCAAACTTCAGCAATGGGGTTTGGAATTATTCCCTTCCGGGCAAGCAGAGAGAAGTGTGTGAATAGATTTCTCAGTTTCTAGCTCATGTGCGCCCTATACAAGAATGTCTCAAAATATTCCCCCTCTCAGGTATTATAACGACCTTCAGTCAGTCAAGTTCAAGGTTCTCCTAATAGTTCATTCAATTCAATTTTATCTTCTCATGCTCCATGCGCGAAAAGATAGATCTCAACTTTTGCAGCTACCTTTAAATTGTAACTTTTTACTCAACTGGCTTAAATCATGTATTTCGGTGGGCTTTTATTAACCCCTTCCTTCTGCCCCACCCCCACTTCCTGGAGGCGTACAGAGGTTAATTATTTTTCTCGTTGTTGTTGTTATTATTATTATTATTAGGGGGAAATAGACTTAGTTTTAAACTTTTCAAACTGACGTCATAAATTTTCACCACTTGTCACCACCTGTACCCAAGGTGTCAAAGGAAGCTGGCTGGCAGTGATGGAAACAGCTACTGTTATTTAAGAAGCCTAATATTTGATGGGAAATTGACTATCGCCAGGTAGTTTCACCATGTCACAAGGACACACAAAAAAGAATCTATTTTGCTTCTCCATGAAAATCACATCCAGGCTGCTAGAAAAAGAGCCAGAAGCACAATCATACACAATTTGGACATAGGTATACGACGTAATCATTACCCACCGGCCACTAGACTGGGAAAGGCAGATGGAGAGAAAACCTCAGTGTGCCCAGATAAGCCACATTCATCTACATTTTCCTATGGAACATAGCACAATGTATAGTGAAAAATAAAGCCAAGGAACTTAATTAGTACCAAAGTGAAATTAAGGCCTAAGTTGGTGGGCCAAAAAAAAAAAAAAAAAAAATATATATATATATATATAATAAAAAATAAATAAAAGAAAGAAAGAAAATCACCACGATTGAAAACAACAGTACTAAAAGCAGAATCCTTAATTTATATGAAGTACTCTTATTTGATTTTGATTCTTCTTCCTAATTTCACTGTAAGGGGATTCATTGCCTTTTCAAACCCAGGGATGGAAATCTGAGAATTTCTTCTCCCTACGATTACGGGGGATGCAAATACAAGGTACTGGGGGAATAACAAACGCTCTGTTTTCTGAGCACTCTCCCATGATTTATGAAAGGTGTACCTCACTGTGGGAAGATAATGCCATTTGAAATGGTCCATTTCATAAATCTATCCTGCTCGTCCCCAGCCGCACACAGGACCACTATGAACTCCTGAATCCAATAATGTTTTCATCCTCTATCGACAAAAAAAAAAAAAAGAAAGAAAGAAAAGGAACTTTGTTTGGAGCGAGGTAATGATGCTCTTACAAGGAGCAGCGGCTAACGCTCTGTCTCCGGGGCTTTCCGTGGCAATGGCCACAGAGCTTCCAAGGCGGGGAAACGTGGATAAACAAAATGAAGAAATAATCAACACGCACGACATCCCTCATGTCCTTTAACAGCTAGTGGCATTAATTACAGCAGGGGCCCAATCCTCCAAGCAACCACAGAACCCAATGTTTTGCCGGGATCCCCTCTTCAACCACGTGATAGATTTATCCTCTGGAGCTGGGATATTTCCTATTCATGCATGCACCCGTTCAGCATATCTGCTTGTTTATCTAACTGCAAGGCTGCTTCCAGGAGAGGATTCTCTGCGAAACGTGACGGTGGAGGCAATCGGGGAGCCATCATAAACTTCAGTGAAATTCATGGTTGGGAGTCTTTCTGGTCGCAACACAGGGGAAGTGATATATACATCCCAGCGCCAGAAAGGCTCCAGAAGACCCTCATGAAATATGGGCAGGGGCAGCGGAAACTTTCTTGGGATCCAGTGACATGGCCAGCGCAGACACGAGGAGGGACTACAAATAAATGACTGACCCGACTTATTAGGGGGAAGCTAAAGCTTGTCTCCTTTCCATGAAGGACTCTGAGGACCAGCAGAAAGGAGGGGCTGACACACGGCATCGAGGCATCACGGATACAGAAAGGGGAAAAAGAAAAAGTAAATCCACTTGGCAGGGATGCTTAGAGCTCATTACCATGCGGCCCTAAAGACAGATGGAGACTTTACCTCCTTCACGTTTACATGGATGGAGCTGGAGAATATTCTTCTTAGCAAAGTATTTCAAGAATGGAAGAAAAAGTATCCAATGTACTCAACCCTATTAGGAAACTAATTTATAGCTTTCATAGGAAAGCTATAACCCAATTATAGCCCAAGAATATGGGGAAAGTGGAGGGGGAGGGGAGGCAAAAGAAGGGGCGGAAGGGGAGGGGAGGCAAAAGAAGAGGAGAGGGAGGGGGAGGGAGGGGAGGGGGAGGATTGGTGGAAGGAGGGTGATTGGCGGGATCACATCTATGGTTTATCCTATGGGGGTACATGTGAGTCTTTCTAAATGTAGAATGTAAACATCTTAATACAATAACTAAGAAAATGACATGAAGGCTATGTTAACCAGTTGGATGAAAGTATTTCAAACTGTATATAGAAACAACACACTGTACCCCCGATAGTATTAATGTACACAGCTATGATTTAATAAAAAAAGAAAAAGAAAAAGAAAAAGAAATAGTGGCAAAAAAAAAAAAAAGGGAAAAAAATGTGTTAACCTAGGAAAAGAAAGAAAAGTCTATACGTGCGTACATGTTTAGGGGTATTTTAGCCCCAGTGGGGATGAGAAAACCCATATACCCACACGCAGATACTAATGGCTGAAGGAGCAGTTAAGCAGAGGAAATGATGTAAAAATGTGAATTTGAAAGAACTCCTAACACAGGATACTCCTCCCGACACTCTGGAATTTGCATATTTTGACTTGTATTTAAAAAGCAATTTCAAGGTCAGCTTCAATGGAGAAACAGCCAACTAAGATGGGAAGTAACCCCATTAAAAGTCGCCCGGTGTTTTGCATACTTATTTTTCTGCTTCTATAGTGAGCAATGACGACTCATAAATCAAAAAATCAGGGTAAACAAATGCCGTAGAGGTTATTTTATACGGAAAGTATACTCCTTATTCTGTCTATTTATACACGCAAACATTTCTATTACCCGGATTTATAAAGTGTGTAATATGTGCTTGCACGCTTTAGAAATCTTGCATGCATTTGCATAAGTTAGGGAAAAAATATATTATTGTCCCAAGTCTCGGAAGACCACGGCCCAGATAAGATGACGACTACCTGAAACGCTGTTTTGTATAATGGGACAGAAGTCGTGTTTATTTTTTTTTTTAAAAGCTTCAGGCCTGTGGGTGTTTCTAAAAATATACATAAATACAGGCACATTTTCCAGTTATGTAGATTTCATGGTCTAATATCCTATATGAGTGGAAGTTGCTGAACTGGATAACCTTGGGCTTTTCTACCAAGATTCAAGGAACTTCAACAAAGAACGTACAAATGTCGAAAACAGTGGCCTGCCAAAAAGATTGTCAGACCCATCTCACCTTCATGAAGGAAGAGGGGAGTGAAGTAGGCTGATAGCAGGAGTGGAATTTGGAGAGTTGAAGACTGTCCTTAAAAGGGGCAAGGTTACCCAGAAACAGTACACTTAGGTATCCTCAAAGCTCAAACACTTCTGTGTCTCAAAGAACTTCTTTTTGGTGATTTTAAAAATCTCACATTTGATAACCATATTACTCAACCGTTTGATCAAATGGCATCTTAAAGCCACATCAGAAGCTGCATACAAAAGCCAGCCCCCCTTTGTCTGCTGGTTTAACCAAAAAGAAACCCCCTGTGTTATACATCGGACTAGAGTTGAAATAACTTTTAGGCATTTCTGAGAAAACAAAACATTAAGTCTGCCCTCAGAGGATAAACATTCACCATTGGGAAGAGGATACCAAAGACAGAATGGAGAATCAAAAGTAATTCACAAAAAAAGAATATTCTACAAAAGGTTCCCAGAAGTTGTAGTCAGTATACACCATCCCTCAGGGAAACACATGACACAGGATGGGAGGTGCATGGTCCAGGTAGGGCCTCCCCTCAAGACCAAGTGCTGCTTCTCCTTCATCTTGAAAGCCTGGTACGCTGACCATAACACACAACTGGGTCTGTTCCAAGAGGCATTTGTGACAAGCAGCATGGATGGCATGTTTCACTGAGGCCAAGCAAAAGGGCGGCAGATCCAGTGGGGTCACCGTCCTGTGTAAACCCCTCCATTGGCTGCTCACTGTGCTTAAACATTCCACACGTCTTCCCTTGGGCTGCAAGGCTGCAAGGCTTACCTCTCCAGCCTCCTCAGATTTCAGTCTCAGCTCATCTCCTATCTTTCTGTTTCTCAGCTGTGCCAAACTAGCATTTGGCACTTGCTATTGCCCCCGCCTGGACCTCTGGCTCCGTAGGGACCCACATGACTTTCCCTGGGCATCCAGGCTTCAGGTTTATTAAGGGCTTTCCTTATACAATTGAGCCTACCCTCATCCCCAGGCTGTCTCTATTGCTGTCTGGCATGAATGGTGACGCATCACTGTCTCTCACTTACATCTCGTTCACAAGTTCATGGTTGACCCTGTGACTGCACTAGAACCACAAGCCTTGTATCCCTTCATGGCTATAGACCAATCACTGGAACACGCTAAGTGTACAATAAATACTTGTGCAATGATGGAAGGAAGGAGGAATGGAGTAAACTAAAGGAGAACAGCCTTCTCTTGGCCATCCCCAATGCTGAGGTGATATTAAGAGCTCAAGCAGGCTCCCCGAGATAGCTGCGGGGACAGAGAACAGAATGAAATGGAACCCGTGCCTTGGAGGGTCTGGTCGCCTCACACAACTGTCCTACAGCTCTCTGTGCTCAGGCCTTTATGCTTGATAAATTATCACCGTCCCCGGGAAGGTTGTTGGTGGTATACGCTGATTCCATTCTGGTGTCACACTCTGAAGATCTTCGCCCCCATTAGTTGGAGCCAATGCTAATTTACTTCCTGTCCCTCCCCAAGTCACCTGTAGTCCATTTCCACATGTGTGGGAATCCTGCTTAACCAATTTTGCGCTGTCCTCTCAAAACAGCTATCCAGTCTTTCCTGTGATCCAGGAAGGTCCTGACATACAGTGTCAGATGATGGCATAGCATGGACATGAGATTTGAAATCCCGGGGTCTGCGTGGTGACCCCTGTCCTGCTGCCAGCTGTCCAGCCTTAGAGAGTCACCTGTCCTCCCATAGGACAGTGAGAATAACGGCACCTCCTGAGACAGTCAGATAACAACCTAAGTCCCGATGGATGGGACTAAATCGGATAAGGACAGAGGAAATGCTGAACACAGAGCTTGGCACACTAAACAGCTCAAGCAGTGTATGTTCAGCACCTTGGTTTATTTACTCAACCAGAGAAAACACGCTAAAAAGAAAAGAATCTTTATGGGAATGTGTAATGCTAACACCTGTATCAAATCAGCATAATTTAACACAGGTGTACTGGAAAATGAGGCAAAAAAGTTGCGTGGACTATTCGGATAATCCTTAAGTAAATCTGAAATGTTAATAAAATTAAAAGTTTGTTCTTTCTCTCCCTACCAAAAATCCCCATAGGTTTGCCCCCTGTGATGGAAATCTGACATGCCAATTGTTTTTTTTTAAATCTAGGAATGGGGGTGATTGATGGGAAGGAATTATTGAGAAGCTGCATTGAAGTTCCTGCAGTTTAAACCTATATTTCCACTTAATTTTCCAGGACCAGGTTTAGTACATCTTGTACCAAACAACATATGACCATATTCCAAAATCCAAATGGATTACTAATGGATTAATATGCTTTAAAAAGCATCGTTACAAGATTTAACCATGCAAAACTCCTTGCTTCTCTTGGCTTCCATTTAGCATGTGATAGCCTATAATACTTCAAGTTAAAGAGTTACAGAAGCCTGGAGTTTTATAGGAGGCTGACAGTGATGGATTAAAACCATACTCCAGACATACTTCAAACAGTAGCACTTATTTTTTCTTACTTCACTCACGGTTGATCTCCTGGAGCCATTTTCTGGAAACCCGAATTGCTGAGTGTGTCAGAAATCTCCCCTCACCTGGGCTAAGCTGGTTTCCAAACCAAGAGGAGAAAGTACAACCCAGGCCTGTTCCAAGACCCATGCAGCCTATGGACCTTGCCCAGGGTACGCCAGCCAGGAATTTGAGTTCTGAAATTGTCAAAATCTAGCCAGGAAGCAGGTTAGCATTCAAGACTCACACTGCTCCTAATAGGTTCCCTCAACTGCTTGTTAGCTTCCAGTCATGCATTTGTTCCCTGAGTGGGAATGGCCTACACTGGCTGATAAGAATTCTCATCCACCCTGGAAAGATCTCACAAAGCTTAGGTTGGTTTGGGGGTCTTCGAGAAGGTCATTCAAGATAAGCCTTGGGACAGACCACTCTTCACGGCCACCTGGAGCAGGTCCAAAGAACTCGAGCCCAGGTCAAAGTCAACCATTCAACTCACCATCTTCCCCATTCCAGCTTCTTTCAATCTCGCTTTCTCTATTTTTGTCCAAGGCCCACCATTCTCCTGGTTCTCAGACCAAAATTTTTCAGTATCTCCTTCTTCTTTGCTTCTCATGGATGTCCAATCAATTATCCTCTCAATTTGGCGCCACTATCACCTCATCCCTCCTCTCCAGAGCCTGCTGTGTCGACGGAGTTTAGAATCTCATTGTCCCTCAACTAGAAAGCTATCATAACTTTCTAGCTTGCATCTTCGGCTCTAGACGCCCTCTGTCCACCTGCATTTAAATCTCCTGCTAACATATTTGCCGTGCCATTGTCCTAGCCAAACTGCTGTGGCGCCACTGCTAGCTAATTACACATTTTCAATGCTGGGTTCTGGTGTTGAAGTTACTCCACCACAAATGATCCTGCATTTGCAAGGCCTGGGTGGTGGGTACGAAAAAAACAGATGCCGCCGTCTAATGGGATTCTTTATAGGCCTATGTGGAGGATGGTGTTTGGGGAGGAACTGATGCCTTTGGCTCCCATGCCTTGCTTTCCTAACCCAGATCTTTATCTTGTGGAAAGTCTTATCTGAGAGCTTGGAGGAGTTTACTTCCACAGTCCTTTCCGGTATGGGCAGAAAGTGGTCTGCACTTAGGACACTCACGGTTAAACCAGCGAGCGGCTGGCACAGTTCAACACCCGCCATTTTCTACTGCTGGGTGACTTTATGCAACTCACATCTGTCCTCCTGACAAGAGGGCTGGACCAGATGACCTCCAAATGCCTCTTTGGTCCTCACCTTGTTGGTTTGGTCTCCAGGAGGGGCCTGGGACCAGCCTGAGTCACCTCCCTTCCGGGAAGGTCCCTCCTGGAAACCACCAGTTCCCTGGCCACAGGCGATGGGCCAGCTGCTTGTGGTGTGGATAGAGCCTGTTTTGATTCCATCGGGTCCTCCATGGGGGGAATTCACCCCGGAGGCCACAGCTGCAGGCTTCTCGTTCAGGGAGGTCAGCGATTCCAGCACTTGGTCGGCACCTCTTGAAATCGACGCCAGGAACATTTCGAGGACAGCATTTTCCTTGGCAGGTGTGCCGGTGGCAGGGCCTACTTCAAGGTTTGCGAGAGCAGGCAAACGGCATCTGGGATCTATCTGTGGTCGTCGGTCTGCACAGTCTGAGGGGCGAAGTAAGAAAGAACCGTCTGACACAGCATGTTCTTATCCAGACACAGGCTGCATTTGGACAAAAAAAAACACCAGGCTGGAAAAACAGACTGTAGGGCACCTGGGATTGTCTCCAGGGCTGCCTTGGGTCACTGCTTGGTCAGATCAAGAAGCACTTCTCTGCCTGGAGCACACAGCCACCTTGGACCATGAAAGACGGGGTTCAAACCCTTCAAATAGAGTAGCAACTCCACTTGGCACTGCCAGCATGGAGGCACTTTCAGATTCCTGCCCACAGGTCTTTTTTCTCTGTCAATAGCTGGACAGAACCACATATTTGTTCCTCTGGATTCCAGGAGACCCGTAACTGACCCCATGACTGCATACTCCATGCTGTATTATACATGATGACTTCTGTATCTGCCCCTCTCCTAGATGATGGTCTTCTCAAGGTCATGCAGCATTTGCCTTTGGAGCCTCCCTTTGTCCTTCAGGCAGATGCCCAGTAATACGTGTTGAGCTGAACTGGCCCAGCCCAGTGAAAGGTGCTGTGGATGGTTGATTCCTACATCTTGCCTTCCTCACCCAGCCTTCTATCCTGAACTTCTACATGCCGGGGACTTTTCATTTTCCCTCTGCCATTCTTTCATCCCTTTCTTTTTCTCCTTCCAGGCTCAGAGGAGAAGAGGACCTTCCTTGACTACTACTGTCCAGGTTTCCAGAGCAGAGTGACCTGGGCTGCCCACACCCCTCACTGCCCATCACCCCCAGGGACTTGCCAATTCTCCACTACTCCCGAGCTCGAGGACTCTCTACAGAGGTGCTTATAGCCCTGTTTTCCTACTCAGATTGCAAGCTACTTAGGGGCAATGAGAGAACCCTTTTATTTATTTTTCACTAAAATCTATTAAATTGTTATCTACTGTACAGATGCCAGTCACTGTGCAAAACATTTCATGTGCGTCTTCTTATATGATACCCACATCAACCATCCCCATTTTATGGATGAGGAAACTGAGGCTGCTGATGACATGTCCAGGTTCATAAGAATGCTAGTCAGCAATGGGGCCTGGGTGCAAGTCCAGAATCAATTGAGCACAAAGCCCCATTATGCTTCGCTGCCCTTCACCTTGTCTTTGTCACCTCAGTGCTTCGCACGGCCAGTGACCTATGAACAGTGACTATCACCCCATTTGTGTGGGGTGGACACACCATTGACATCAACCTTCCCAGAGTTTCTCAATGCCTATTTCTCCTCTGCTTACCCGCTTTTTCACTTTGCTTGAGAAATCCATAGGATTGACCACAATGAAGAGGAAACTCAAATAATAGTAGCTTTACTCCCAGAGAAATTTGTGTTATCTAAAAAAAAAAAAAAGTCCTGGAGGGTGGCATCTGTGGCTCAAAGGAGTAGTGCACTGGCCCCATATGCCGGAGGTGGTAGGTTCAAACCCAGCCCCGGCCAAAAACTACCACAACAAAAAAAGTCCTGGAATAATGTTCCCCAGGCTATGAGGCATGGTGTGATTCTAGGGACCAGGCTCCTCCTATCTCTATACACAATGTTATTCCTTTGCCTGACCTTGGGGCTACATCCCAGAGGGAAGGGAGAGTATGGCAGGGTGAAGCCAGCTTGAAGGTATGGCTCCTCTGAAGATACACCCCAGAAGTTCACTTGGCCAGAACTTGGTCACATGGCCATAAAGAGCTACAGGGTGCTCAGGACATGGCATTTTTATTTTCAACCACTAGATGCCAGGAACAAGAAACATTCTTGCATTTCCTGAATCCCCCTCTCCTGGGTTTACTACACTGCTAGAGGTCAGAGCCTTGGTCTGTCATCTTGGACAGCCCCCGCGTCTCCTCAGCCGTCCATTTTCTCTTTTTTTTTTTTTTTTTTTTTTT
>NW_003852442.1:5468851-5481802 GCF_000181295.1 Otolemur garnettii
TTTTTTTTTTTTTCCTCTCTTTAGCATTGGAAATAGATTTTTAAGCAGTGTTATATAGCTGTTCCCTCTTCAAAAATCCTTCTTTCCTTTTCTTTGGTAATGTCTTTATAAATCACCGTTATAAAAATAAGGCAAGCAGAAGGAAAAATACGCGGTACCTAGAAACTGAAAATTCAAGTATTTGCTTTTTATGGGACACTTGAGGCTCTTAAAAAAGAGAAATGCTAGAAAACTTAAACACAAAAAAATCACTGTGTGATAACATAAAAGCCCAACAGAACGGAACAGTTTATGAAAATAATTTGAATATTTACACTTCAATTTATGGTCTGAAAATCACCCCAAACCGTGTTCTTATTCTTAAATGGATTTTTTGGAGAGAGTGTTAAATACATTTTGATTATTTTGACAACGATGTCTAGTCGGATGTTCTGGGCCATGATTTGAAAGCAAAATGGAAATTCCTTAAAAATCTAATCTAAGTATAAGGGAATGTACATTTATATGCGTGCATACATATAAACTTTAACAAACATCTCAACTTAAAAGAGTCCTTCTGGCTGTTGTTATTGTTAGGGAAAAATACCATAAATTTAACTGGAATGAAGCCGAGGGCTAAAATACATCGTGATTCTGTTGACAGAAAAGCTCGGGTTCAAGTTCATATCTTTTTATTTGCGAAAACTGAGGCTTGCATGATCACTCTAACTGTGGTTTATACGTAACATTACAGAAACACAGGAGTGCGGCACATAAAAGTGTTGATGAAAAGAGTCGAGTCTACCGAGCGAGCCCATTTTTGTCTTTTTTTTTTTTTTTTTTCCCCCAGCAAGTCAAAGAAATCTCTTCTCAGGATTGCTCAGATTTCTTCTATTTAGGAACTACATTTACAACTATTTTAACAGGCCCCCAAAGCATCAAACGGCTACACCAAAAAAAAAAAAAAAAAAGAAAATCAGTATTCACTTCAAAGGGGGGAAAAATGTTCACAACAAGAAAAATGGTAGGGGAAGTGTAAGTCCAAACACCTTATTATTAAGCTCATGGGTTTAATGAAACCCAAACATGCAAAATACCTTATGTAAACATATATGGACAAAGGGCTTTTGAAGTCCAGGTGACCACAGTATCCAGGATCGGGGATGATGATTTTTTTATTTACACATTCTAGCAAGACTTCATATAAAACACACACATACGCGCGTGCACACCCCTCAGACTGTTCAGTTTTAAGCATGAATCTCTGCAAATTTAAGTAAAAGGGATAACTAGGAATACATAAGTGTGTGGGCAAAAGAGTAATTCACTTGAGCTTCAGAGTTGGAAACAAAAATAAACACAGTAGGAGAAATCCCTACTTGATCTGCTTTCCAAAGAAAGACATTTATTCAAGGAGATACAGGCAAATTCCCCAACACCGGGGCACTGAAACGGAACTGAAAATGAGAGACGAAAGATAGAAGCCCAGGCACCAACTAAACTCAATAAATAAGTGCTTGATTAAGCCTGATAATTATGCCTTAATTGCCTTCCTTCCCTCCAATTTGGATTTAAAGAAAAACACACAACTGCAAATAGTACATTAGCTGACATGAGATCAGAGCACTAGTAGTTTTGTAACTTCAGATATCAAGTAACTAACGTCCATTTATCTAATTTCTATTGAGTGTCCATCTTAAGTCCAGCTCCGGCCTATGTACTGGGGCAGTGGGAGAAAAAGACAGAATTCTACAAAAGAAAACTCTTCATAGATGAAGACAGACACATGGGATAATGATAGAAATAATAACATTTATTGATCTAATAGCCCGTTCTGTGCCAAACCTTGTCATTGAATACCCTAGTTGACCCTTGAAGCAACCTATTAAGTGTGTCTTAAGATTCTGATCTCTGTTTCATACACGAAGAAACCAAAGCTCAAAGATATCAAATGACTTGTCCAAGGTCACCCCGATGAATGAATCATAGACTATGGGCTGGCCCTGCTGAAGGCCAGTTTCATGGGCTTGCCATGAAGATCAGCTCCTTGGATTTCTAGGTCCTAAGGAACAACCAGCCAGGCATTCAAAGCAAGTCTCATTTTACCTAAGGGAAAACCCAGGACTGGGAAAGTGCCATAGTCATTTTCTCGAGGCCAGAATTGGCACTCAGCTCTCTTGATTCCCAGACCCAGGTTCTTTCCAGAAACCAGGCTGCCTCCACCTAATCTTCCAAAAACAAAAACAACATTCCCGACAACATGTTACCAACTAGAAATGGCCATACTAGCATATGCTGCTTGAGTATGAGCCCTTACTGAATGAATGAACCAATAAACCACTCCACTCATGAGGCGGTGCCTGTGGCTCAAAGGAGTAGGGCGCTGGCCCCATATGCCGGAGGTAGTGGATTCAAACCCAGCCCTGGCCAAAAGCAAAACAAAACAAAAACCACTCCACACAGGTATAGAGCATCTGCAAAGAATATGTGTGCTTCTGTGGAATGAGTGAACACAGATTCCTAAATGCCCATAATTTCATCGTGCTACTGCACCTCAAGGAGAAATCATCTGGAAAACATAGGTACAAATTTAGCATTTAAGTAACCTACACTTCCCCCAGCTTCTTCCCTTCTCCCTGCCCCCTGCCCTTCTGGCTCGTATCTTTTTGACCAATCACATTCATGGTCTGAGATAGTCCTGTGTTACTTCAATCTTGAGGTAGGCAAGGATGTGAGCAAATGACAAAGGAATAGATCAAGAATTAACCAAATCCTGGTGGGCTGGAGCTGGGGCTTGTGCCAGACCGCCTTCCGCTGAGCACTCAATTCTACAAAAGCTAACGGTGTCTTCACCTTCCGAGACAGATAAAATGTTACTGAAGTTCCCGAAGATGGTGACTTCCATTCTGAAATCTTGGCACAAGACAACATGTGAAAACCTGGTTCTTGCTGGGAAAAAGAGTTCTTTACAGGTTGGTGAAACCAGAGTCTATTTAAAAACGTGCATCTCTTCCCTATCATAGCAATGTTCTGTGTTATGGTGATGGCTCTCCGGTGGAAATGAGCAGAAAGTCACACACACACACAAGGGAGCTCCTGGTTAAGATGCTGGAACTTTAAAGCAAGACATGTTTGAAGTGTGAGGGCCTGTCTCAACACTGAGGAAGGCAGTTACCACCAAGGACTTCATTGACATATTTTGCCTGAGAGCTGTCCTCCCAAACAGCAGCTGAGAAGTGTCAATTTCACTCTGACATCATTTTAAAATTCTTGTATTTCTATCTGAGCAGGTACGGGGCTGTTAGCTCCATCCCAGTATACCGCCACCCAGTGGCAGCAATGATCAGCCTTGGTCGCACGGCCTACCACAAGGCTTAGCCCATGAGCGTGTTTTCTCTTAGATATAGATGAACAATGTAATCACTGTTTTAAAAAATAAACATTGACAGCACATTGTTGCTAGGATATATGCGCATTTGGATATAGGTCCATGCAACAATTACAGTGCAATGCAGTGATACATGGACACAAAGGACTGCAGGACTTAGATGGACAGCATCATATTGGCGAGCTCTACAGAATGACCAGATTGTCAGTATGTTAAAAGCATCATCGTTACTCACACACACAAACGTCAACTACTAAATGCTGGATGAACCACTGGGGAAGAAATAAATACTTTCTAAACATTCAAAAGGTCTACGATATATATTTTACTATTATCTGTTTTTCATCCTCCTAACCAACTATGGAAGATTTTACAGATCAGGAAACTGGGTTCCAGAGAGTTTGAGTAACTTCCCTTAGCATAACCAGATAGTATGTAGCAAAGAGAAGTGTTCGTTTTTGGGGGGAGTGTTTTGTGACAAAGTCTCACTCTGTTGCCCTGGGTAGAATGCCACGGCATTGTAGCCCACAGCAACCTCAGACTCTCGGATTCAAAAGATCTTCTTTCCTCAGCCTCCTGAATACCTGGGACTCCAGGTGCCTGCCACAAGGCCAGGCTATTTTTTCTATTTTTAGTAGAGATAGGTCTTGCTCTTGCTTAGGCTGGTCTTAAAACCCTGAACTCAAGGGATCAGCCACCCTCAGCCTCCCCAAATGCTAAAGTTACAGGCATGAGTCACTGTTCCCAACTTAGAACAAGTTTTTAAGTGAGATATTTTGATCCAAAGCTCGAATTCTTTCCACTAGGCCATTAGCTTGAATTTGTAATAAATATTTCTTAATAGACAAGTTCCAGTTTTGATGATGGCATGTGTTGGGGGGCCTAACACCAGAGCACATAAACCCCTTCCTTTCTTCCTCCTCCTCTCCTCCTGAGATAAAGACACACAGGATCTGGCCAATCCTGCCCCTCAAAGTTCTTACCAAAGAACCTCCACCTTCTGGGAAAGCTGTGAAATTTGCCCACCTCCTAAAGCCCCATATAAAAGGGGTCTCTAACTGCCCACATATGCAGATACCACCTTTGCACTGCCCAGGTGGGTCACCCTCCCTGGCCTGAACATCTTCACTGTGACCTTGTCTCTGAGTGCCACCACTTACACCTTTCAACTTGATGACACCAAGATCTAGTTTTGAAACAAACTTTCAAAGCCACCTCTCATAAAACCAAACACATAAATGTAACAAATTCCCAGCTAATGTTAAAGTGCTATAAAATACATCTAACCACATTAGAAAGTTCTTTCCTAAGATGCCTATGGATTCATCACTTCAAGATCAAGCTTCAAAGACGTCCCATGTATTTCCCTGGGCTGCTCACCCTTCCTTTCCCTTCTCCAGCCAGAGCTTTGTCTGTGGATTAATAGCTCCTGGCAATCACCCTAGGCCACCATTCATGAAAACCCAGAACCTTTCCTCTGACATTTCCAAAGCGGATAACAACTAATTATTCTGGGAGAATAAAGTTCACATGATTAATTTTATCCAATAGGAAAAAACAATAGTCTATCTGATTCACAAAAGAATGAAATGTCCCCATTTCAAGAGATTGGTAGGAAAAGCTGATAACATGTTATGAATTGAAACTTTATATACGTGATGCGTGTAGAATTTCCAAAGCTATTTTCTGAAGGAGTTGGTATTCCAGCTTCCATTCATATGAAAAAGGTAAAACAAAATATAAACTAGATATCAGGAAAGGCAGACTCAAAGAATAGTATGATGTGGATAAAGGACTCACATAAAAGAAAATGAGTGCTCTATTTTTGGAATGATCTGAATTAGAAAGGATAATGATGATGATGAAGAATGGTGGTGAGGGGAGGCCAGGTTAGGCCAGGAAGGAGAAAAGGGAAGAAAAGAAAGAGAATTAAGGGGTGGTGCCTGTGGCTCAAAAGGGTAGGGCACTGACCCCATATGCCAGAGGTGGTGGGTTCAAACCCAGCCCCGGCCAAAAAAAAAAAAAAAAAAGAGAGAGAGAGAGAGAATTATGCCTTCAGGATGTGGAATATTTTTCTCTACAGATTTTATATACCTAGCTAAATAAAACCTTAGCTGTAAGTTCTTGGTTTTAGTACAACTAGTAAGTCCTTGTGGAAACAGGCCACACTGCTTAGTGATGGTGCCCTAGGTTGGGACAACCAAGCTTCAGGGCCTTCAGTTCCTCATCAGCTTGGGTCAAAGCTGTGAGCCTCAGTTTCTTCCTCCATAAATGGGAAGGTTGGGATCCATAATTGGAAAATCCTTAACAGAAGATTTTTCAACATCACTTAAATATGTTTAGAATATATGCACGGTGTGTCTTTGTCTGTCTTGGGGCCTTGAATTCTTCTGGATACTCTTAACAACAAAATGTAGGGTGGGAACTGGCCACACTTGTGTGGTCATAGGGTGGGAAGGGAGCCATTCTAAGAAGATCCACAGTATGACTGAGAATAGAGACCTTAAGTCACATGGTATCCCTTGACATGGAGGCTGAGATCAACTACACAGGCAAACAATTAATCATGCTCAATAAAAACTCTGGACACAGAGGCTCAGGAGAGCAACTCTGTCAGGTGACATTCCTTGCACATCGTCACACAACAATATCAGAATAATAATCTCTCCTGACTTCATGGGAAGAGGACGATGTAAACTTCACATTTGGTACTTGTCCTGAATGCTGACCCATCTGTCTCTTCTATTAGCTGATTTTAACCTTTATCCTTTTCTTGTAACCAAACGTAACTGAGAATACAATACCTTTCAGCGAGTGCTTCAAATTATCCAACATGGGGGTGGTTTGAGGAAGCCTCCTCAAGCTTGCAGGTGGTATTAGAGTGAGGATGGTCTTGGGCACTCTGCCTCCTAACTTCCAAATGCCCCCTTATACTTCATGGTACCCTGCGAATGTTCAGACATGTGCTCTGCTTTCTGTGACACTTGGCATTTGCAAAGAGTGGGCAGGAAGTCCATTTCTCTCCCACCTCCAGGACCTGTGAGACCTTCAGAATCACATAACCTCTCTGAGCTCCTGTTTACTCACAGTGAAATGCAAACGTTGAGTAAGCTGCTCGGTCTAAATGACTAAGTTATTAGGAGACTTGATAAAGATCGCAACTGTGAAAGCTCTTTGAAAATGCTAACCTCTTGTTCAATGATCAGATATTAAGAGCTATTATTACTATTATTTTGGAGTTTAAATGCTCCAGAATTACATGCGCTCTCTTGATTTTACTGTATCTCTCAGGACTGGCAGACTCGTGCTGTTTCCATCGGCAGGTGCTGAAATTATGTCAGCTCGAACTTTCATTAGCAAATGATTTTAGTCAGTGAAAAGTAATGGCAAAACAAATGCGGCATTTTGACGTCGCTGAATCTATTCTGGCACAGTGCGGTTTCGAGGCTAATGTCTTTTCAAACAGCTCTGTTTTGCCTGCAGACTTGAATACCCTCATTATAGTGTTTGAAAAAAAAGTTCCCTTATGTTTTTTTAAAGAGCGCCATTCTTCAAAAAGATGTCAAGACGCTCTTTTTTTCCCCCTTGCTACAAGGTGTAATGTAGAGATAAGCACAAAATCTGGTTGGAAATGTGACCTATATTGGACTGGCAAAGCTTAATATCAAGCAAACAGCTAGTTTGGGAGCTGGTTTTTGTCCTACCTTGCTGCTGATATTTGTAGAAAAGCATCACATTTTATTCGTGGACAGTGAGAGCAGTTTTGAGAGTCAATTACGGTTTTAAAAAATGGGAATCATTTGCTCATAGAGTTCATCAGAGTTTTGAACAAGTCCCTGGACTTCCTCCACAACAGCCAAAGCCAGGTCTTTTGGAAAACATTTTATTTTCATGCTCAGGGTAATAAGAAGAGAAAAGTCATGTTTTGCAGATGAAATGGTGCTGATAATAAAAAGTAGGTCACACTTTCTCTCTCTGTCTCCATTGCTCTTTACTTTCTCTGAAAGACAAAGGAATGTTTCGAAGACATGAATCAAACAGGCCAAGCTCCTGACCTGGGTGTTCTTTGCACTCTGAGGAAAATTAGGAGCATTTTCACACAGGGCTGACATTTCACAAGGGCAGGGAACTAGGAAACAGTGACTGTTTTCTAGGTGACCAATGAGGAGAGCTGGGGTGAGGGTGCAGACGGCGGCTCCTCCAGGCATTTGGGGTCAGTGAGAAGTACAGGTTCAAAGGACTGTGGGTGGCCATGGCCTCAGAACCTGGGACACTGGGATAGGAGAGAGGCATGAGGAGGAAAGCTTCACATCAGCACCCATGGGAGAGAATGTTATTCTGCACAATTATTTACTTCTCTGCTTCATGGGGACACTACCCATCTCTGCTCAGCAGTGACCAGGTTGCTTCCAAGAGAAGCTTTAAGAACTTGTCTTTTGGCTTGGCACCTGTGGCTCAAGTGGCTAAGGCACCAGCCACATACAGCTAAGGTGGTGGGTTCGAATCCAGCCTGGGCCCGCCAAACAACAATGACAGCTGCAACCAAAAAATAGCTGGGCATTGTGGCAGGTGCCTGTGGTCCCAGCTACTTGGGACACGGAGGCAGAAGACTGGCTTGAACCCAGGAGCTGGAGGTTGCTGTGAGCTGTGATGCCATGGCACTCTACCCAGGGGGACAGCTTGAGCATAAAACCATCCCAATTTTTTTCACTAATAGTACTCTGATTTGATCTTGGGGAACCAAGCCTCCCCAACTCTTAGCTTGGGAGATTTTGAGAATTCTGCAATATCAGCTACATGGTGGATGTTGCGACTCAAGCTTCGCCAAACTTTTAAATCTCCCTAGCAACAGGTGGAATCCTAGGAAAAGAGAAAGTCTGGTCTTCTCCTGAGATACTGAACCTGGAAACCAATGGCTGAGAGCAGTCAACATTTGTGTTGATACCCAAAAGAATGAGCTTTTCAGAAAATGGTGTTAATGATGAAGAAATAATACCAAAGGAAAAAAGAGGGAAATCAAGACCTTAGCCCCTGGATCAAGCTTTACCTGATCCCCGTGTGTCACCTATATTTTCCAGTTAGTTAAGTTTGACTGGATGAAGATTATTTCTTTCACTGTGCTCAAAACTGTCTAATACTGGCAACTCCACACAATGGGAAATTATAAAACTTATATTTTCCTGATCCCAGGTTATTATAGTTGGGTTCTCTTTCTTAGAATTTATCAAAGATTTAACTTGGAATGTATTCCAGACACAAACACTTTGATTTTTTCAAATCTGAGAATATCATTGCTGGAGTGGCCTTCATTCTAATGGACAAGGTAACCACCTTTGATGGTCTAGAAGAATCCTAGGTTACACCTGTTGCCTCAGTATTAGTCCTAATTATTAGAAGTATCTAATGTCACTCTCGAAAGTACTCAGGATTGACTAGATGGTAAGATCACCCTACTGGTCTTTCTTTCTCATTCATAAAGTTTTCATCCCTAAGAATCCAACCCCCCACCCCAAATTCTTTTTAGTAATAGTTGTGGGTAATTACACTCAGTGAATAATCTCATCTCACCAGCCTTCCCACGTTTGACTTTCGGGGGATTAATCACAGCTTTCAGCTGTCAAATGGGATTCTTGAGAGCATGGAGTTATTGTTTTATCTGAAGGAAACCCACTGAAAAGGGCCTCCATCCATCATACCTCCCCTAGTAGAAAGGACTGATTAAAACTTCCTGGCCTGCGAACTTGTTTGTGAACGTGTCGCTTCCTCCCTGCTGTCAGCAAAAGGTCTTCCTCGCGCAGAAGCATGTTTAGGGTTCGGCTAAGAGCATTGTTTTATTGAGATGGGACGGTTATCTGCGGCGAGTACACTGTGCTGGGAATCTGACCACCTCTGTAAACACAATGATAACATCTTGTCTGCACACTCAGGGAAGACAATGGTCCCGGATTCCCTTTCCCTAATTAGAGCCGAAACAATAGGCGGGAAATAGGAGGCCTCGCTATCATTATCTATCGGCCTTCATTTCTGGGCATTGATTGAGCTCAGGGTGTTTTGTGCGTGTGAAGAAATAGCACATTAAAATGTGGGTTTCTGCCATTTTTCTTCCTTGAGTGTTCATCTGGTTAGAAAGCTGAAGTGGCAGAGATTAAAAATCTGAAGTAGGGAAGTGCCTATAGCTCAAAGGAGTAGGCGCTGGCCCCATATGCTGGAGGTGGCGGGTTCAAACCCAGCCCTGGCAAAAAACTGCAAAAAAAAAAAAAAAAAAAAAATCCAAAGTAGAAGATTTGAGAGTTATAAACACTTGTGAACCGTACCAAGTTCTCTCTTGAAATTATTCTGGGAAGCCAATGTTGGACAGAGGCCCATGATGGAATAAGAGCTGGTGAAACTATTTTTAAAGAAGTGTTTTGGTCTGGAAGAGACACAGACTGGTGCCTTTCCCAAAGGGTGAATGAACCATTTGTCCTCTGAGTCAATGAAAGCAATAGCATTGTCTGTTAATTTGTTACTAGGAACTGGCATCATCACAACACAGTTTTTCTTGCTTTTTCTTTTCTTTTTTTCTATATGCAATGCCCAGTGCCCTGGTAAGATTTGGTGCCTTGATCTGCATGTGACTTCTGAATAGGCTCAGTGGCCAGCATCGTGAGAAGGACAGTCATTACCAGCAATCAAGTCATATTAAGTTGATTTGCATTTATGATTGCCCTGTAGAATAACAATTAAGCTACGTAGAGGGGAAAATCTCCCAGGCTCCTGTACAAGGGGTCTTTTGAACGGCAGATAACACAAAATTTAGTTCTTATGGAATCCGACTAGCCAAGATAAAGGCCAGGTGACCAAATTCTGTGCTTGGTGACTGGAGTGGCCTGTAAATAGAGCCCTCAAATCTGTACAACCCAAACGAATCATGAGCTGATTCGGGGTGGGTGGTAGTGGACAGAGTGGGGAGGTGCATGAAGAAAATTGGAGAGCAATTTTTAAATTGCATCAGGAATCCAAGCTGCCACCCAATCTCTATTTAACTAGCCCAGAGGTCTTCCACCTTCCCTGAACTTCCAGATCAGGCTAAGTGCTCAGGCCCCAGCTTAGCACCTACTGACCCTGGAATTAACTGATTCCATGTTTTTCCACCACCACTAGAGCAAAGGCTGCCCACAGGCAGGACCATCTGTGGGCACAGTTTCCTTCTGGCCTCATAGTGTCCGGCCCGGGTCCTGACCCACATGCAATAACACACCTCAGTTAAAGCATGGATTCTCACTCAGTTACTCACGTAAGAAATCTTCCGTTGCAAACAAACAAACAAAAAAATTACAAGAAACTGGAACTGTCTCAAAAGTTCAAGCTGTCAGTCCCTCATTCATTCATCTACTGAAGCTCCTCCTATGTACCAGGCACTGTTCTAAATGCCAAGGGCCTGAGACCCTAGCCCTGCTGTCCTGAAGCTCATTTTCCAGTGTTTTTCAACCTTTTTTATCTCACAGCACACTTGAACCTATAGTGAAACTTCCACGGCACACTTCAATGTTGATCACAGAGAAAAAAAAAAAGAGTAAAAAAAAAAAATACACATACTTACTGTTCTCTGAATTTATTTAGAAAATAATGTAATGAATTGTCTTTAAATATTTTCATGGCATACCTAAGATCCTTTCAAGACACACCAGTGTGCCAGCCAGGGCACGCTGGTTGAAAATCATGGGTCTCTTTCACAATGAATATGTAGTAAAGGGATGGATGGATGGATGGATGGATGGATGGATGGATGGATGGATAACATCATCGGTAAGTGCTAGGCAGAGAAATAAAATAGAAACATGGGATAAGGAAAATATGGGTGGCTACTTTGGATGGGACACCAGGAAGGACTCTTGTGAGGGACGGTGGGACCTCTAATGAAAGAATGGGGTCAAGCTCCATCTCTAAATGTAGTTGTCAAACCTCAGTCTCTGATGGTTCTCAGACTAACTAGTAATATCACTGAATTTCCTGCCACAGTTTCATGTCCAAAACAGCAAGATGAGCACACGTATTAGTTGGGGTAATGCTGGCTGCTGTTACATAAAGTCAAAAATTTAGAATTGCATTTTCTCACCAACTGATGGCTTTGTCCTGTGTAGTGACTGGGAGGCCCGGGCTCTATCTTGCAGGTGGCTTCCCAAGTCACCATTCTCATCATCATCAAGCCTACAGGAGGACTGTGCTTACAGGCTGATGCACGGCAGGTTTTAAAGGTCATATTTTGAGGGGGCCAGCATCATTTCTACTCATATTCCATCGGCCAGGACTTGTTCCGAGGCCCACTTGACACAGGGACCAGAGAATGTAGCGTACCCATATGCCACAAAGAGGCAGACACGATCTAAGTGACATCTCCGGGCCTCTGCCTGTGAAATGAGCAACCCTCTGAGGAGGGTAATTAATTGCAAACTCCCTCCCTACACGTCTAGACTCTCAGATCTCCTTAGGCTGCCTCAGCCTTGGCAACTGCATGATCAAAATCCAAATCTATTCTGTCAAGATGTAATGTGGAGTGTCGGATACAGGCTAAAGCCAGGGCTGAAATCCAATGGGTTAATTCGCCAAAGAGGGAGAAAAAAAGAAGATATCCAGACCTGCTGTGCTCTCAGACAGCCCCAGAGATGGAAGGCTAATAGTCCTTCTGGGATGCTGAGTTCTGGGCGGCGCCCTCAGAATGGACCGTTCGACCTTTTGAGGTTTTTCATTGCTCTGATCTCCTGCTAATGGACAATGTTTTCCAAGCTGATGGTGTTTTAAAGATACAGCATCTAACCAATGATAATATGTCTGACCTCTTGAGGGAGAACCCTGTACATCTTACTCTCTGAGCCTCCCTTATTGGCTAATTACATAACTTGACTAGAAGTTGGTTTTAGAGAATCAATTTTACCATTGCCTAATCACGAGTAAAGACCATAAAGTTTTATGAGAGCTGAAGGGACTGCCTTTTACAGAGGGGAACTTAAATGAAAATTAAAGGGGACATAAAATGATAAGAAATGAAATTCCACAAGGTGTTTTCTCTGGGCTGCCATGCTAAATTACAGGGCTGGGGATATAATCCTGCTTCTTACGTCTCTGACAAGGTACCAAGACAAGAGGGGAGGAGCTGGCGCGGTCACCATCAACAAAGCAAGAGATGGAATCCCTCGGGAGTGGTTTTGGGTGGAGATGCAGAAGAAAACCCCTGATCCCCCACTTACTGATCTGCATGACCCTGAGCAAATTCTCTGAGCCTCAGACTTGTCATCTGCAAAATGCATATAACATAATAACGACTCTTCTAGATTTTGTAAGACGCAGTATAATCACTAGCACAAAATGCTCAGCAGCGCAGTGCCCAGCACACAGTGAGCCTTCCATCAACGTTGTCATTACTGCTTGTGTTAATTATCCGATAAACTTCAAAACAACTTGATGATCTGTTCAATTTCTACACATAAGGGTTTGTATTAATAATGGGCTCAGGCTCGGCGCCTATAGCTCAACTGGCTAAGGCACCAGCCACGTACACCTAAGGTGGCGGGTTCGAATCCCCAGCCCGGACCCGCCAAACAACA
>NW_003852442.1:5481981-5493840 GCF_000181295.1 Otolemur garnettii
AAAAAAAAAAAAAACAAAAAACAAAAAAAAATAATGGGCTCAATGGCAGCAACGTGGGATGATATCAGTTCCACTTTATAGACGAGGAGGTTGAGGCTCAGAGACATTACAAGACCTCCTTAAAGTAACATGACTCTTGAAGGCCACGAATAGATTCTGAAACTAGATTTCTTTTTTTTGGTTTGAAAGATAGCATACTAGACAACTCTGTCTAGTATTTTGGGGGGTAAGGACCACAGACCAGTTTGGTGCACCTGTTCATAATTTGGAGTTCCAAACTATACCTTTGTTTACTGAATCAGAGTCCCTTGAGGTAGGGGCTGATGATCTGTACTCATAGTAGGCACCGAATGGTTGATGTTGTGGTGTATCTCGCACCAGTGCAACTGGGTAGAAATATCCTAAGAGTCTTGATCTTTAAGGAGTACAGCTCTGGCCCCATATGCTGGAGGTGGTGGGTTCAAACCCAGCCTCAGCCAAAAACTGCAAAAAAAAAAAAGTCTTGATCTTATTAAATTGCCAAAAGAGTTGCCCATTCTCTCCTTGTATCTTCCCCAACTTGTCTATATCTTTCAACCACTGTCATTCCTGACACTTTTGTGTCTCTGCAGAAGACAAGGGCAGATAAACATAGGTCATCAAGAAAAAGAAAAGATGACTTCTCCATGCCTAATAAGACAGCGTGGGACACATTTTTACAAACATCTGATTTGTTGCAAATGTCAACAAGGCACTGGGATGGGAACATGTTCTCACAGGCAAGCAAGGGTGAAATTATTATGGTGGGAAAAATACTTCATTTGATTGGAAATTATCAATGTTGCTCTACAAATAAGAGATCTTGACACACTCGATCGACATGAAATGTTACATCCTGTTGTAGCAAGGATGGGCAAGGTTCTGCTGCACTGAGGAATAACCTCCACATCTCAGAAACTTAACACAGTGAGAGTTTTATCCCTGCTTATACTGTACATCCAGAAACGGCTGTCAGGGGGCTTTGTTTGTGTTACTTGGGGATGTTGGATGATGGACAATCCATCTTATGCCAGTCCGTGGTCATGCTATTACAAGAAAGCATACAATCACCATACGCTGGCTTTTAAATATCCCCCTTGAAATGACACTTCCATTCATTCATGTTTCTTTGGCTAAAGCAAGTCACCTTTCTACGCTGGATTTCAAAGGGATGGAGGAGAGGAGAGGCTCACTGGATAAGGCATCAAGTATTATTACGCCCATGGGGTGGGGGGAGGATAATAAATTTGTTACATTTCGGGTTATTAAAGAAAATGTAACTACTTGGGTTAGTATGATACAAATTTGTTACATCCTTGGGTTATTAAAGAAAATGTAACTACTCTCTGCAAAATTTGATTAAAAATCAAAATATAGCTAGAATTGCATTCCTACCTGTACCAAGGAGGGAAGATAAGGCCCCAGAAGTATCATTACAATTAGTTTGGCATCTGACTTGACCCACTGAATGCCTCAGAAATATGCATGCAATATACCAGGAGCAGAGCAGTGCTTGTCACTTCTTCAACAGTCACTGGCCTTAGATGTGTGTGGCATCTTCTCACATCGCCATCTGCCTGACTCTCCCACTTGGACTAAGTGGATACAAGGAATGACCAACCTCTCTGCTCCCTTTTAAGTAAAATGCCTTATGTTTTTGTGTGAAGAATGAATTACATGCTCCCACTAAGAAATATACTGGTAGAAGGAACACAGAGGTCAGGAAATGAACCCTGTGCCTAGATCTCTGAAAGTAAACTTCTATCTAATAAGAACATCATTTCCAGACACCTCTGTACCAGATGACGGATTTCACTCACAAGCCAAAGTGAGGCTGAGGGTTAAAACCCTCCGGAAGGCGCATGGGACCCGCGCAGGCCAACTGTGCACACTTTTCAGGCTGTGAAATACGGCTCCTGTTTTGACACTTGTGTAATAGCATGGTTGTTCACTCGCCTTGTTTCTGTGGGGTTTATGGTCCATAAAGTTTAATAACAATCTTAACAGCTGAACAGAGTGCGCACGCGGCTTCAAAGCCTCTTACCAAAGGGGATCTGGATTTCTAAATTTTTTCTCCCCTTGGAATCTCAGTGTGTTCATGTGTCCGTCTCTCAGCGTTGTCCAAACAAAGTGGACCAGGGGGCACGCACGGGTGGTAGGTGACGTGCACTTGGCTTTGCAGACTCGTTTAAGACTTTGAAGAATCAAAGCTAACAAAGCCCAGTTGCTCCTCAATTTGGGTACCACAAACATCCATAGGGTTAGTGTGCCAGGGCTTCATGCAAATAACCCAACAAGAGAAATAAATGCCTAGTTCCTCGCCTAGGGTTGCCAGGCTGTGCGTGAGCTGGTGCAGCCTCCTCGATTCTCTGTCTGCTAACTGTGGTCCGGGGCCACAGCCCTCCCAGTTAGAGAACACACCCTGCCCTGCCTTGGTGTTTGCTGCTCCCTCTTACTGCTTTTTCTTTTTGGGGGGAAGAAGGGTGAGAGGTCAAAGACCGAAAATAAAAGATTATTCCGAAATGTGAACCAAAGGAAACGAAGTCCAGGTTCTGTGTGGGCAACACCGTCCTTAATTTTCATCTAGGGGCAGGTGAGCTGAGCTCAAGGGTTAAGGTGGATGGGGGTTTAAGGGGTCGGAAAGATGGGCATGGGGCATTCTATTTGGGCCGGTCGGTTCATTTGGCAGGTTCCTCCATTTGACTCCATGGAGGGGGGAATGGGGGATATCCTTGTTCTCCCACCTCCCCTAGACCTGCCTCCCACTTCATCCCCTGTTTAAAAGGTATCTCCTGAGAGAAGTCCTCACGGTACCACCTGAAGCACCTCCTTCCCTCTTTTTTTTTTCTTTTTGGTTTTAGATATTTGTGAGACATTTATGGATTTTATTATTAAGTCTTTCGTACATGAATCCTAAATCCATTTATGCCATTATAGGATTCAATGTGATGATTATTTGTACAAATCGGAGTGTTTACATCCTATGAAACAACATAGCCTTCACCACTTTTACCCTGTTACAGGTTTAAGACATTTATGCTCTACACCTGATAGATCCAACTTGTACTTGCAATATGCTCCATGGCTGTGGTTTCCCTTGCATATGAAAAATGAAACTCAACTATAGCCTAGGATGAAGGAGGGAAGGAGAGGGGAAGGGAGTGGGTCGATAGAGGGAGGGTTGGTAGGGGGACCACTCCTCCCCTCTTTTAACTTGCCCAATTGTTTTTCCTAAACAGCACTTAATGCCACCTGCCAGTAGCTTATCTGGGTACTTGCTTCCTTGTTTATTCACACACACACACACACACACACACACACACACACACACACGGAGAGCACAAGGAATCTGGGAGGTTGCCCTGTTGTCCCTGCCTGCCTACAAGTGCTGGTTTTGAGCAAACAAATAAAACACCCCCCATAAAAAAGGGTCAAGAGACCTTGTCACATAATTAAAAATAATCTACAGTAAAAGGAACTTTTAGAGTTTAAAATAGGGGGCTGACATAGTTGCCAGAATAAGGTCCTCCCCACGCTAGGACAAACTTCAAACTTTGATCCAAAGGTAACCTCTGCCTTCCCTGAAGCCAACTGAAGCGGTTTAGCTTGAGATTCTTCCCTCCTTCCCCTGAAAAATGAGTATGATCTTTGTCTTACATTTGGATTCAGAAGCCCTGGACCACGCAGCCAATAGCGGTCTTCCTTAGCAGAGGAGGAGGGGAGAGATGTGGACCAAGACTAGAAAACTCACTGGTGAGGACAGGGCTCCTCAGGAGAGAATCGGAGCTGGGGGAGCGCAGCGGGGAGCGCAGAGGGAGGGCAGCAAAGAGAGGAAATCCTTATCAGGCCACATTTCCATATCAAAGAGCCCTTCCCACTGGGCGAGCTTTGCCCGGTAACAAAGTTGTCTTATTCCAGGCCCGCAGGCTTTCCTGCCCAGCTAGGTTGGGCTCTGTAGCTCCTCTTCCCCTGTGGACACAAAACAGCCTGTTTTGGAAAGCCCCAGGGAGACAGCTCACCTCTTGGGTGGCTCCTGCTACTCCAGCTGTCCTTAGAGGCCTGATGTCATGGGATTCCCCTCCTGTGCCTGAGTTTACCCAAGGTCCCTAACTGAGCAGACAGAAATAGCGTGGCCTATGTCATTCATTCATCCACCCACCCACCCCACAAACATTTACTGAATCACGGCAAGCACCAAGTGTAAGTAAATAAAGCTGTTTCTCCTTTCCCCTACCCTTTGGTCTTTTAATTAATTAACAAAGAGGAGGAATAAAGGATGGCCCAGGACTCCAGCACTAAGGACTTGGGTTAACTTCTGACAATTGCAGTTGAAATGCTTTTTGATGCAACTGACGTTTGAAATCGAGAGCCCCCGTGGCCTGTCTTTCTAAGAAGCTCCTTCTAAAATGAATTTTATAAATAGGACACTATGCTGCTTGCATTCATTCGGGTAGCTCACATCCTAATGTTCAGGCTCCATCCTTTCCTTTCAGGGAACCATCAACAGTCAATGGATTTTCATTTTTTTCTTTTTTAAGAGCAGAATTTCCCTTAGATCTGTTTTAAGTTGGAAGCAAATATGTACGAAATTAGAAGGCAGTTTGCTCCTCCTCCTCTTCCTCTCCTGGGGTCTGCCCCCAACCTTGTGCTCAGGGAGCAGCTGGGCTTGTAGGGGTACAAGCCCCTCCTAGCCCATCAGTTCTAAAGCAGGGTTACGAAGGCCGGATTGCGCAATATCGTTAAACTGATCCCCAAAATCTAAGTCTCAGAATTTTACATGACCAGTTGAAAGCATGAACTGCAAAGAATGATAATATATTTTATGCAGTTAAAACAACACTTCAGGACAGGAGTGCTCTATGGGAAGGTGGGGGGAGGGTGGGAAGACTTAAAGCATGGAACCGACAGGGGCACCAAATGGGAAAGGGATGTGTGATACCAAAAAGAGAAAGAAAAGCAATTTTTTTAAACAGGAGGAAAAAATGGTTATTTTCTTCCCTTCACGTAACTGAGGATCCAGTGGTATCAAACCAAAGGTTGGCAAAAAAGCATCATGCAAAGGTCTCCGGATTTTAGAAAGTAGGGTGATGGATCATGGCTACGGGGACCAGGTGTCCTGAATCATGTCACTTGTCCTGCAGAATCACCTGCCCCTGCTCCTTTCAAAGAGGTCCCCGTGTGGCCGCTCTAATCACAGCAGGAAAACCTGGGGCAAGGGCTGGTCTGGGGAAGGGAGTGCTGTTTACCTTTACAGTGACTGTGTCCCACACAGAAAAGGCGGGTGGGACACAGTCACTCTACAAGATTGCCTAGACGGGATGACATCACAAGCACCTGTACCTGGCAGCTTCTGCTTAACAGCAACTCCACTTCACATGCCTTGCTGGTTTTGTAACTGCAACAGATCTGCTGGTGTCTGCAGAACGGGGGTTTTTCCTGCCTGTTCCCTTCTGTAGATGGGGTTTCCTAATTTTCAGAAATGTCAATAATAGGACAAAGGTGTTGATGACCTATGATTGTAACTGACAGGGTTTCACAAGCCGGGAGGGGTGCCTCACACCTGTAATCCCAGCACTCTGGGAGGGTGAGGTGGGTGGATTGCTTGAGCTCATGAATTCCAGACCAGCCTGAGCAAGAGTGAGATCCCGGTTTAAAAAAAAAAAAAAAATGGGGTGGGGGGGAGAGGCGCCTGTGGTTCAAAGGAGTAGGGTGCAGGCCCCATTTGTCAGAGGTGGTGGGTTCAAACCTGGCCCTGGCCAAAAACTGCAAAAAAAAAAAAAAAAAGATCCAGGCCTTGTGGTGAGTGCCTGTAGTCCTAGCTACCTGGGAGGCTGAAGTAAGAAGATGGCTTGAGCCCAAGAGTTTGAGGTTGCTGTGAGCTATCATACCACAGAACTCTACCAAGGTTGACAAAGTAAGACTGTCTCAAAAACCAAACCAAACAACAACAACAAAACTCACAGGGTTTCACCATTTACCAGGCACAGGGAATCACCACTTACTAGCTATGTGACCCTGGGAGGAAAATGACTTACCCGCTCTATAGCTTCAAACCTCCTATGTAAATTAGAACCCATAATAGTGCCCATCCCACAGGGATCTGAGAACTAAATAGAAAATTCTCCAGTGCCTGGCACAGCATAGCAACTGATGATGTGACTTGGTAGATGCCGTCCTGTTTATATAACTTCTACTATGCGGTACTTCTTACTCTAAATCCTAGCATGCTTGTTATGATGATGATCCTTGTTAACGCCAAGCTCATCTTGCAGCCAAAGACAATAAACTCTGAGGAGTGCCCAACAAAGGGTGCGTATGGTAACTCTGAGAAGTGCCCAGAATGGACTAGGTTTCTGTCTACAGCTTCTGTTCCTCTCACTGCACCAGCTTCCATGTGTGACACTGGAATTACAGGATGTCCCCAGAATTGCCCCTAAAGTCACCCTACATAGGCAAAATGGGAAACTGTAGTTAAATGTACCTTTCTTTACAAAATGGTCATTACAAAATTTTACAAAATAGTTTCTAGGTGCTGGCCACCTCTTTGCACAGTTTCTCAACGACTATTTTATATAGAAACAGGCATTTAGCTACCATTTCCCATTTTCCCTATGTAGGGCGACTTCAGGGGGCACTTGTGATGCCCTGTAGTAAGGACATAACATGTAGGCCGTATGTTGGTTAAATCAATAACAACAGGAAGAAGGCTGGACATAATGGCTCGCGCCTGTAATCCCAGCACTCTGAAGGGCCCAGGCAGGTAGATCACCTGAGCTCAGGGCTTACAGCCTGAGCAAGAGTTAGACCCCACCTCTACTAAAAATAGAAAAACTAGCCTGGTGTTCTGGTGGGTGCCTGCAGTCCCAGCTATTCAGGAGGCTGAGGCAAGTGGATCGCTGTAGCCTAAGAGTTTAAGGTTGCAGTGAACCATGATGCTGCTCAGGGTGACAGAGTGAGACTCTGTCTCAAGAAAAATAATAATAATAGTAAGAGATACTTACTGGTTTTTAAAGCAATTATTGCCTAATAACCACCTGCCAGGTGTGTCAGTCCTCTGCCATTAGCTTCTCTATGGACCCCCCAGACAAGCCAGTGAGGACACCGGTATTATTACCTCCCACGGCTGGGGCCGAAGGAGAAGCAGAGGAGGGACCATGAGGCCAAGCTGTGTGAAGTTCTCTCGGGGAACCTCAACAGAGCCAGAAAAACAACCGGATCTAAAACTAACAGGCCTCTCCCATAGGCTTATACTTTATAAACTCAATGCCTCTGACATAAAGTATCCAGTAGAAAACCTCAAACCTTCAACATTAAAAGAAATTAGTACTGGTCACTATCTCGTCTTCCCTTCACCCCTCATGTCTCTAAGGTTAATGCTGCAGCTGAGAAATTCCGACCTAAATCCTCTTTTGAGAATTCGGGATCTCTAATTGGGATTCATCTCTCAGCTCTCTGTTGCCGTCTCAGGTAGCGTCCCTGGCAGACGCTGCTTTGTGTCACCACCACGGGATGTACAGATTGTCTCCCCATTTACTTCCAAGCCCAGTTTTATAAACTCTGCCTTGTCACTCTGTTGCTCACCAATCCTGGCACCTAGGCTCTCAATGAGTGTTTGTTGAATGAATAATTGTGATCCTCTTAACAAATTATTTTATAGGAGGTCTGGGTTCCCAGCATGGCTGAGCTGGAAAGGAACCCACAGATGAGCTATGTGGGCTCCTTCCCTTGAGGGATGAAGGGGCACAGCCTGAAGAAGTCATCTGTCTAGAACCAAGTCTCCCAGTGGGTCCCAAAGGGCGGATTCAGCAATGAGGATCCCTAACTCAGCCAGGACTGCCTGCCCCTTTACCAGGCACCAGGGAGAAATGGTGCAGCCCCTTCTCACCTTCCCCTTGTCCTTCAGTCGGGAACCTGAAATTAGATGGAAGGGGAGAAACAGCTGTGAAGATCAAGGCTGAGCCTGCAGGCAGAGGAGGGGAAACACAACAGATCTGCTTTCATTCTAAGAAGACAGCGGGTGGGACAGTGGATTTCCACTAAGGAATAAGCTGGCCTTTTTACACGGAGCAGGAAATGCTCTGCCACTTTGGCCTTGGCCTTGCCGTCCCCACGGAGCCTAGTTTGATGGCTTAGTCACAGCACGTGGTTGCAGCCCAGGACAGCAGATGAGAAAATCAGGAAGCTGGTGTCAGATTTTCTGCTTGGGCACAGCTCCGGCCAAGGTCTTCACGACAGTCACCAGGGAAGGCCTGGAGTGTCGCCATCTAACAAGCTGCCTGACACTTTGAAATGCCTTAACCCCAGCTTTTCATCCACCTCTTAGCCTTGCCTCTCCGCCCCGCCCCGAGTGGAGCTGTGGGATCCAAGGGGCTGCCGATGTGAAGAGAAAAAGTCACCATCCCCTTGTCCTTGAGGCAATTAATCAGTGGTGACTCTTTACTCGGGGAATAATATTACTCAGAACACTTTTCTTCCCTGTAATATCAATTATGCAGCAGAGAAGCGGTTCTGAAAAAGATACAAAGGCATCTGGTGCAGTTCTGGGGCAAAGGAACCAGGCTGAGTTGTGGAGACCGTACAGTGCACAAGGCTGCTTCAAACACCACTGGCTCTGCTGCAGCCTGCCTGATTCTGCAGAAGACGGGTGCTGCTCCTGCTTTCTGCAGATTTTGAGGCAGAAAAACCGACTGTCAGCTCTGACAGCTGCAGCCAACACTGAGCTCTACAACAAGAGGTTCTCACTTCTCGTGGCAATCTTCTCCCCAAATTAGGCTTGGTCTCTACCTTATTTGCTCCTGGACCCCTTCCTAAGGCTAATGCTGGAGTGGGGATGGAATGTGTCATCCCCAAAGTGAGGCATAGAGTGACGTCTCTTGTCTGATGTGCACTCAGATCTGCAGGTGATCTCAGCCTGTGGGAGTTCATGCCATCCCTTCTCCGTACCAGGCAGCAAAAGAATTTGATGATGCGCCTGTGTTTAGAACTCTGGCTACCCGGTAGTTATAAAGAGGAAGAGCAAAAGGATGAGTAGACTAATAATTAAAAGGAGAATGGGGTTGGGGGGGGGGGAGAGAGAAGAAAAAAGAATTCAAACCGAAGTTTAATCCAAATTAGGTCCCTAAAGATATCCTATAATGTGTTGGATATTCTAAAGTTTCCACTGAATAGTCCTGACCTTGTTGACATACAGCCTCTGATCTTTTACCCTTCCACAGACCTTTGGATTATTGCCAATTCAAAGATCATCTCTGCATCTCGCTGTGACCTACCTTCATGGGCAGCGAGGAGACCTGGGCTCTGCACTTTACACTATGAAGATGGACTCTGAACCTCACGGCTGAAAGGGGAAAGGCAGCTGTGAGAAATTAGAGAACTTCTTTCTAGATGTGAGCGGACTCTGATAGAAAGATTGGGTCAGAGCAGGGAGGAGTGGTTCATGCTGTAGAATACGGTCTCTGAAACTTCAAAGTAGCAATGCTCCGGAAAACTGTGGTGCCCTTCTAGACAGGGTGAGTGAGTGACCTTTTGGGAAACCATGGAACGAAACCGCGTGGCACCAGTCTCCCACAGTAGAGACCACTGTTTTTGTTTTCAAATACTTCTGGTTAAAACTATAATTGTATTTAATATCCCTCCAGGAGGAGAGACACGATCACAATGACTATTATTGAAAGTGATACTAAGAGAATTGTTTTTATGATTCCATTTATTCAGAATGAAAAATGGCATTTGCCAAACATATGATCTGATGAGTAATAGACCGATAAAGCAACCAAAGAAGAAGATAAACTGGGTGAAAAAAAAAAAGCCCTATTTATTTGATCAGATGATTGTGCAATGTGTGGACTGGTTTGAAATAACCTTAGAGGCTACAGAAATGTCCTTCCAGTTGTTGAAGCTGGAACCTCTGTTTGGAAAACTCCTATGGGAATAAGGAAGGATCTTCGTGTCCAAATTACACTTTCCTAAGAAAACGTCTCATTTTAAAGGAAAAAAAAAAAAACAATACAAATTACTGGAGTGTCCCGTGGAGTATGTGCATAATTTTTCATGATATGAAGGTGCATTCCTGAGTGACGGTTCATTTGGGTTTAAAGCACAGATGTGGGGGCACGTTCAGGAGACAGAGAAACTGGTCTGGAAACTTCCTCTGACAGTGTCTGCGCTGACACAGAACAGGAGGACTTGAATCTCCTCATAAACACTGTACAGGTCTGCGTGGAGGTTTATGCCCCACACTGGCAACATGATGAAGGGTCTGTTACTGAATCGTTCTTCATCTAAAAAAAAAAATTAGTAATAAAGGAACACAATGGAGAAAGGGCAGCACAGTTGTTGGCAGGAAAAAAAAAAGTTGGGGGAAGGGCTTGTATATTGCACATAGCCGTTTTGGTAGCCCAAAGAGGGAATATAAGCTTAAAGTCCTGAATTTAACAAACCTAATTATCAAGGCTTAATTAGTACCAAGGGTACAGCTTCATGGAACACCTGCAGACTTAATTTATGTCCTGACAGAGAAGAACAAGTGTTAATGGGCTGTATTTATGTTAATACCTGAACCTTAGGAGCCAGTGGAACAAAACAGACCAGGCGCTGGTTTTCCAAGCTACAGAACAAATAGTAAAGATTTCCATCTTGATGCTGGTTTGCGCATTAATTCTTCAGGGATCTTGCAGATCTACTTAAACTTTTAAAACTAGAAAAGTGGAATATGCCAAAGCAGAGACACTGAGGGTTTGGTAATAGGCTCCAAGATCAAGCCACACGCTAGGGGTTATACGTCGTCCTTAACATTGACAGTGGCTGAAATGGCTGACATGCTGACATGGTCAGTGTTCAGGTTGAAAGTTTTCCCTGATGTTGGAAATATAACCCTACTGCTTCCACTGATGCTATGATATTTAATAGCAGTGAAAGTTGATGGTGAGCTCACTGTACAACAGTCCCTACGTGAAGGTCTTTGTATACACTGTCCAGTTTACAGATGAGGAAACTGTCACACGAAGGAAATGAAATCTTGCCCCAGGCCTGATTTCTAAGTGGCCCATGCATGATCTGCATGCAGTCAGGTTTCTAGCCCGATGCCTTTTAACCAATGAGCAAAACTGCCTCTCACATGCAGGTAACAGTAATGAGAATATAAAACATATATATAAACACCTGTTTGTATGTGCTGAGACCGCTCAGCACATAAGAGAGACACAAATATGAGAACTCTCAGTGAACTAGAAATAATTGCAAATTCCTCAGTCTGATAAAAGAAAGTGTACAGCAAATCCAGGTTTAGCATCATACAGAATAGAGAAGTACGGGATAAAGCAATCATCTCTGCTCTCAACACTGCCAGTCAGCACTGTACCAAGGGCTCCACCCAGTGCATTAAAACAAGAAAAAAAGAAATAAAACCTGCCAGGTGTGGTGGCTCACGCCTGTAATCTTAGCACTCTGGGAGGCTGAGGCAGGTAAATTGCTTGAGCTTAGGCGTTTGAGACCAACCTGAGCAAGGGTATCTCTAAAAACAGCCAGGTGTTGTGGCAGGCACCTGTAGTCCCACCTACTCAGGAGGCTGAGACAAGTGGATCACTTAAGCACAAGAGTTTCAGGTTGCTGTGAGTTACAATGCCACAGTGCTCTACAGATGGTGAGAGAGTGAGACTGTGTCTAAAAAAGAAAAAAAAAGGAAGAAATTTAGAAAATACCATTTGCAATGGCATAAAAACAAAATGCATAAGAATAAATTTAACCGGCTCGGCGCCTATAGCTCAACCGGCTAAGGCACCAGCCACGTACACCTAAGGTGGCGGGTTCGAATCCCCAGCCTGGACCCGCCAAACAACAATG
>NW_003852442.1:5494014-5563223 GCF_000181295.1 Otolemur garnettii
AAAAAAAAAAAAAGAATAAATTTAACCAAAAAAGTACAAGTCCTCTACATTCAAAACCATAAAACATCACGAAGATGTTTATAAATTTAAGACTTAACTAAATTTATACATGCTCTCAGACTGTTTATATTGTTGTAATTTCACTCCTCCCCAAATTAATCAACAGATTCAATGCCATACCATTAAAAATCCCAGAAATCTTTTTAAAAGAAACTGAGAAGCAGATCCTAAAATTTAGATGGAAAAGCGAAATACCTAGAATTGCCAAAATAATCTTGAAATAAAGAATGGTGCTCGAGTCCTTACATCACCAAGCTTCCAAACTTGTGGTAAAGGCAGGGCAATCAATATAGTAGTCATAGGTATAAGATAGAAAAAAAGAACAATTAGATCAATGGAGTACAACAGAGTCTAAAATAGACCAACTCAGACATATCTTGAATTTTGACAAAGGTACCAAAGAAATTCAGTAAGGAGAGGATTAGTCTTTGAACAAATGACACCAGAATAACTAGAGAACCATGTGGGAAAAAATAAACCTTTACCCCTACCTCACACCATATACAAAAATTAAATTGAGACAGAACATAGATCTGGAAGAAAACATAGGACAATGTTTTGTAACCTTGGAATCAGTAAAGAGTTCTAAGAACAACAACAACAACAAAAGTACTAACCATGATAGGGAAAAAAAGGAAGATACATTGGACATTATCGAGATCTTAAAAAATCTGCTTTTTAAAGAGATCATCAAGGAATCACTAGACAAGACATAGATTAGGACAAAATTCAAAGGACATATAAAAAAAAAAGACTTGAATCCAAACTATATAGAGAGTTCCTGTAACTCCACATTAAAAAGATGACTGTTTATTTTTTAACTGGCCAAATACTTGACAGAAAGAAAATGTATGAATGTCCAATGAGTTCATAAACCATGCATTAGTCATCTCAGCAAGAGACAGCACTTCCCACCCACTGAAATGGCTATACTTAAAAATACTGAAAATACCAGGTATTGGTAAGGATGTAAAGTGATGTGAACGCTGATACACTTCTGCTGGGAGTTTAACATGGCGTGACCACTTCAGACAACTGTTTGGCAGCATCCTAAAAAGTTATATCCTTAGAGCCAACAATTCCACACCGGGTACTCATTAAAAAGAAATGAAAATACAAGTGCATAAAAAGATTTCCACAAGAATATTCAGGGTGGCTTGATTCAGAATGGCCAAAAAACAGCACCCACCCTGTGTGCACCAATAGGTGAATGGATAAACAGATGGTGGTGTATTTTTACTGTAGGACACTATTCAACATTGAAATAGAGAGAACTCCTGCCACATGGATGAATCCTGAAAGCTTTGTGTTGACTGTTAAGCAAAAGAAATGGCCTGATTTCCATTCAATGAACTTCTAGAATGGGTGAAATGTAGTGATGGTGAAAGAATAAGAGCAATGTTTGTCTCAGGAAGTAGAAGGGATTATTGGAAAGGAGAATGAGGAACTTAGGTGATGGGAATGTTCTAGAACTTAATGGAGGTGGTGGTTACCTGAGTGTGTATCTTTGTATATTTGTCATCTGCTGGCTGGGCACGGTATCTCACACCTGTAATCCTAGCATGCTGGGAGGCCCAGGCAGGTGGATTGTCTGAGCTCACAGGTTTGAGACCAGCCTGAGCCAGTGTGAGACCCCATCTCTAAAAATAGCCAGGGGTTGTGGCAGGCACCAGTAGTCCCAGCTACTCAGGAGGCTGAGGCAAGAAGATCACTTGAGCCCAAGAGTTTGCTGTGAGCTGTGACACCAAAACGCTCTACAATAAGTTGATTTGGTGGCATGCAAATTGTACCTCAATAATATATGTATAATATGTGGATATAAATTCTCTCTTTCACATAAATGCACACAAGCACATTTGTGAAGAGTTATTTCACAGGTACCATTTTATCTTAGCAAAAGTGATCCTTTCTTTTTAGGGTTATTATCCAATGTCCAAAAATGCTTTTTAAATTGTATTTTAAGATTATGTAGGAAGTTTATTAATTACTGCCTGAGTGTATCAACCTTCCTGGAAAGAGAATGGGCTTTGGTGTCAAATGTCCCAGGTCATGAGCATGGTTTTTCTTCTCATTAGCTATGTGACCTTGTGGCAAGTTAATTATCTGCCTCAGCAGTTTGAGGACCTGAAGGGGAAGTGACGCTGGCCTTGTAAGATGCGGTATAGCTTCAAGGTGATAAGGGATGGAAAGCACACAATTAAGGCCACAGGTCTTGTTGTTACTATCTATAGCCCCAGCCCACTTTTTGTTAGTTTTGTAAACACAGAGTGCCTTTGGGAAGCCAGTCATTCTATAATTCTTTTTCCAAACTCTTCTTTCTGTAAATGACTAAGTGGATCTATGAAAACAATTGAAAACTATCTGGTAACTTTTTTTTTTTTTTTTAAATGGGTAAGTGCATTCTGGAAATAATTACTTTAAAAACATAATTTAACTCACTTTTCTATTTTTTTTTCCTCCAGTAGTATTTCTGTTTCCTTCCAAAACCCAATGGTTCCATCTTTTATATAAAAAGCAATTGCCTGAATGCTCTCAGAGCCTTTTCAGAAATAACTTTGGTGATTACTCATCTGTGAAAATAAATTTACACAAAGTTTGAGAATTGTTCTTTTTCTCAGAGGAAGGATTGAATCAAGCACCTACTTCATGGGATGTTAAGTTAGCGTCAAGACCAAGTTCACGAGATTATCAGTTCCCTAAAGAGAATGGAGCAAAAATGTGAAAGCAAACAAGAGCTTTTCTGAGCTGTATCAACTTCCGAGCATGACAGTCAAGTCTATACAGCCAGGCATTACGAGTCAGGGGCCGTGACATCATTCTCAAGAAAACATATTTTTGTTAGAATCTCTGAACTTACTAGAAACTATACTACACTTAAGTCTTGTGTTCTTCAATCTGTCTGATCAAAGGACTTTTTAAAGATCAATGGGCAGCATAATAGTATGACAAGTCAAACTTACTATTATTTCTCATTTGGGGTTTACATTTGCCAAACTGGTGAGAATTTCGATAGAATAGTTTCCAAACACCTTTATTAAATTCTAAAGGTCAATGGACCTTTGTCTATATACAGTGCAAATTTGATAACAAATATGGAATTGACACATGGTTGATTAGAAAAACACGAGAAACCACATAATGAAAGCTAGAGCACTGTCCCTACCACCATGTGGCAAAACAGACAGTGACTAGCATGAGGTTCTGCCCCAACTGCTTTTCTGCAAATGCTCTTCAGCAAATGACTGCACTTGTAGGGTACCAGGAATCAGGAAGGAAGATGCTGCATGCATCGAAACTTGGGCCCTTTTCTAAATAATACTTAATTCAGAAAAGAAAAGAAACCATTAAAAAAGTAAGCCAGCCTGAAAATGGGCTGGGACTATTGACGGTAACCGGCAGATTTTATTTCTCTTAATTGAGCGAGCCCAACTTTTCAGAACTTATTTCAAGCCTGTGATGCTATCAACTTAGAAATGTGGTTTGCAGAGGCTGAGGCAAGAGAATCACCTGAGCCCAAGAGTTTGAGGTTGCTGTGAGCTATGATGGCATGGTACCCTACCAAAGTGAGACTCTGTTTCAAAAAAAAAAGAAGAAGAAGAAGAAATGTGGTTTGAATAAAGCGGATATTACACTTTTGCATATGTCTAATAACTACCCTTACCATGGAAACATTTAAGGCAAACCATTGAATTTATTTTCCTAACGATACTGCCAAGATAAGGCACATAAAGAGTTCTCATAAACAGGCACTTGATGGCGTGATGGGATCTCTGGCTTCTGCACACCTAGTTGCTGAGGTGCCTGGGTGGATCCACAAGAAAAAATAATCAGAATTGGTCCAGTCATCAGATAAGTTCTGCTTGAAAATTCTGAGAAGTGAGTTATGCACTGTGCTGGGTTAGTCACTGTTTTTCCCATAATAGCTGCATTGCGGGAAACTGAAGCCTGATTCGGAGTGTTAAGGTCAACTTCATGTGCTTGTAAACATCTTCAAGGTGTGGTTTGAGTCCTGTCTTCTTTCTCAGTCTTGCTGAACTTGAACATGGCCTTGCCTGTTGTTCTTTCTATTGTTCTCATAGCCTGACTCTGCCCTGAGACTCATACGAGTAGGCTGGGGAGGTGTGAGAACCACATTGCTCCCTACACACATTCATTGGTGTGTTTCATAAAAGAAAAGAGAGACAATCAAGTGGCATTAAAAGTTAAATTCATGCTGAATTCCAGCCATGGCAATGACTTAGGTAGACCAGAAGGCTAATCTCAAAAGTTCACGTGATTCCAACTAGTAGAAAAGTTGACTACGGTAAGAATTCAGACAAAAAGTAGTCTAGGACTTTATTATTTACATACCCAAGCACCAATGAAAATCAAGAATGTCCAAGTTCAATTATCAATTTGAGTGGTATTTGCTCAGTTGGAGTGAACAAAGGAATAAGGCTTGAATCTTAAGTATTCCCACAAATACAACAATTAGGGATGTGCATGCATGTGTGTGTGTGCTGTATAACTTTTAAAAGTAAAAGATAAAGGCTAACTGTGAAAATGCAAATGGAAATTAAAAACTGCCACCATAAAACAAATTGTTCTGTGGCATTCAGAGTAACTGGTACTCAGGTACATCACAATCAAGGCCTTTGTTCAGCTGGTGACAAATTTTGTCCAGGAAAATATTGTACATCAACTGGAAAGACTCATCTAAAAAATCTTCTGTTCTAGCTTGCTGGAAAACAGAAGACATTCTTTTTGAGTTTGGTTTCCTCCTACCTGTGGGAACCACAAGCATGAAGGGTGAAGGTGAAAAGACAGAGAAGGGCAGGCATTTTCCAGAACAAGGGAGAAGCTAATGAGTCCCCATCACTTGCTAGAAAGGTCCTAAGAGGATAGCAGGGAGCCACAGCCAAAAGAATCTCCCAGGAAAGGCAGTAAAGAGAACAATAAGCAAAATAGTGGCTGCAGTCAAAAATCAACATGGCTGCCATGTGGGAGGAAGTGGGCAGAGCAGAGTCTGAGAGAGGAGTGGGTGGAGGGGGAAGTGTCTCTGGCCATGGCCTTGCCCTTCTCTACTTCTGGCATTTGTTTTAGCCTGGAGATGGGTTCTTAAGTACAAACAGAAAATAAAAGTCAATCCAGACTACTTTTAAAAAAAAAGGAAATATACTGAATGTAGGGAGCCCTGTGGGACAGCCTCACAAATTCACACTAGATAGAAGAGGAGATAGAGAGGGAACTGGCACTTGCCAAGTCCTGAAGATGCTCAGTGTGGTGCTAGAAGCTTTGCCAGACACAAAAGAAGGTGGTCACCCCTCATTTCGGGCATAGAGTGGAGTTGGGAGTCTTTCTTTTACTGCTAGTTACAGTCTCAGAGTAGATCCTGATATGTCACGGTTGTGTGCCTGGGTGACCGCTGCTTACTGACCAAAGTGGAGATGGGGGACTCCCAATTCCAGATCCCCACTGACCTCAGTTCTGCTCAGAGGGCCCCTGCTCTGCCTACAAGACCCACCGAGCTTCCTCCTGCTACTTTCAAAGGGAGGAATCAAGGGCATTGCTACTAAGCTGCCTGTGAGTGCTTAAGGACTGAGGGAACATCTCACCATACTTTATAATCAAGCCTAGGACGTGGCTTAGAATGAAGGGAGCCACCACACTCAAACAGCAGACTACCCTGATTTAAGGGGAAACTACATCCACAGCCCTCAGCCTAACTGCAGATTGATCCAAACCATAGTTGACTAAAGTCTAAAACAGAGAGAAGGGAGCTGCGTGATACTGTCAGCAGGACACCTGCTCACACAAAACCAGAATCACCTACCCAAGAATCTGCTACCCAGAAGACACTGGACCCTCATCTAGCTCAATGTTGGCCAGATTGTTTGGTTGTGTCTTTGGCAGGTGAACTTGTGTCTCAAATAGGAAGAACTGGAATATATAATATAAAATGAATAAAAATGGAGCTGCGTGGGCTAAAATGTGGGTGAAGGATTTTGAGAAAGAAGGGTTAAGGAAGTTGCTGCCCAACTCCCCCATCTCCTTGTGTGGTCTGGATAGTTGGGTGAGCCATCAAAGCTTGCTATTCCAACTGTCGGTTGCAACAACTCTTGCACTGACAGGGAAGGATCCTTCCCCCTATTACGTCATCAACTTTCTGAAGGCATCTTCTTAGGCATCTTGTGCCCCAGGTGTCCCCCACTGCTGACAGCCCTTGGTTAAGCTCTCATAACACTCCTGCCTCCCCAAATCACAGAGGAGCACTCACAGATAACTTCTTTCTTCTTCCCAATCCTTGACTTTCTTGCCTAATTGCCCAGAGTCTACTGCTCTCATTGCTAGTAGAGAATTAGTACGGAAGAGGAAATAATGTTATGTGGATGAGAATGTCTACATATGTGGGTCACTATGAAAGTTCTGAGACAGACTGTATTAAGGTCCATTATTTCAGGTCCAAAAACCCCAGTCAACAGCATCTTTTCTGATTCACTCATCCAAGTTTCAACTTGCTCAGCTTATTGGTGTTGCTGGGAGGGCTTCCTTCATTTCTTAAATCCACTGGGATTTTATGTTTCTTGATTTGTGTGTATATTAAAATGTTCATAATCACCCACATAGAAACAGAAGACATTCATTAATTATGTTAATCATCTTATTAAAGGCATTCTTTTTATATTATTACGGACCTAGGTTTTTTTTTTTTTTAATTATTGACTGCTTAAATACCATAGATTATGATTTCTTTAGCTGGTTAAGACCTCCTCTGACTTATACTGAACCGATCAAAGAACTGAAATCTGGGAAGAAAGGCCACGTTTGCGCGTTCACTTGTTAGAACTGTTGAAGAAATACAATCATTAGTCATTATTTAGAGGTTGATTTATTTTCTTTACCTTGACATATGAACTTCTCTTGGAACATTTCAGTGTCCTTAGAAGTTTACCCAGAAATGGATTTGGAATCATTTGTCATCTTGCAAAATATGAGAGTCTTTCTTGGCCAATTTAGAAAAGAAGGATGTTACAGCAAACAGACAGCCTCGCTGCTAATGACGGGCAACAGTTCAATATTTTATACCACCTTAAAAAAGTTTCAGTAACTGAAGGTGTTCTCACATTAATTCTTTGCATCAATTATTGACAGAGAATTTAATTTAAAGGCAACTAGTCAGTAACCTAGGGGTAGTGTTTTAAATAATTTATAATTGCTGCATGGGTGTGATCATGTTGCTATTGATTATGATCTAGTCAGTTCTCTGGGTCCAGCAGGTCTTATGCTAATTACTTTCCGTGAGATCACCTTTTTAACTCTGTCTTCCCTGGTAACAGGGACTCATTATAAAATAATTTAATGAAGTGCAATCTTTTAAAAGTCCTCTCTGAGATGGGGAAAAGGAGGAGAGAAACCTGAATTTAGGCTTAAATGGGGAGTTGAAAGCTTCATGGTGAGATTTACAGATAATAGATCCTAAAAGCAAACCTGCATATTGTTATTCAAATATCAGATAGTCAGGAGATAAGAGGGGTGAAAAACAGGGTATAGGAAGCAGGGGAGGGCAGAAAAAAGACAAGAAGTCAGGAACGTTCCAACAATTTCATTTTTCAACAGAACTGCCTAAAATTCACCTTTTTTCATCCCCCTGGGTTAATTTTTTATTCCCTGGGAAACAGACTGGTAGTCACTTGGAGGGATTTGAGAGAGGCAACCCATGATTTACTCAAATTTGGAAGAAGAGGGCCTACTGTATGCTTCCTCTTAGCCTCAAATAGTGTGAAGTAAAGAGAGGTGGGTTCCCCTTGCGGAAGGAGGTTCAGAATCAGGTAGTCAAGGAACGTGCCGGAAGTCTCGATGGTAATAGCTATAAATGCATTTTACTCAGTAGAAGTGCATGAAACCCATGATTTCTTATACTCTGTTATTTTAAAGAAGGCTAAGGTTGGTATTTAGATGATTTTTGAAAAGTAAATAAGAAAGTAATCAGCAAATAATAGCACAGATGGTACTTAGCTAAGGCTTCCTCCAGATGCTGGTTTGGGGAAAGAATGGATGTGGGAAATACCGGCGGGGTGAGCGGCCCACATCTACGCACCATCACTCTTCTCTCTCTCTTACTTTGCTCCTCTGGCGAAAAGAAAGCAACTTCAAGGTTGCAGAGGGGGCAGGAAGTGGAGATAGCAGCACCATTTCAGGGAAGCCAGGAGGCCTCTCCAGTTCAGAAAGGGACTGGTGCACGAGCCCCAGAAGAGACAGAGAGGGAGGCAGGGATGCCCTTTCAGAAAATGAGGGTCAATGAGAGTACTAGACAGACCGAGGTCAAGGAAAAATATGCAAACGGGCCTTTCATTTGTTTATTTTCACTTGTTCTTACTTATTTTTAGAATTTCGCTTTTTAAGCCATCGTAGTCCAACAGCAAATTTGCCTCTTTTGTCCAATGTCTGTGTCGAGGTATCATTCCAAACTCTTGTGACATTGATGTGCTCAGGGAAAAGAGGTATGTGTGTCTTTCTCTCTAGGAGCAATTGTGAAAGACACACCATGTTTCTGGGCTACTTGGTTTGAGATGTGAGAAAATTCCTACCATGTAGGAGAGAGAGGAGAAACAGAGACTCTTGCTGAAATAAGAACCATACCATGGCATATCATCTAATTCAATCCAAATGATGTGGGTGACTTGTAAACAGCGGAAGATAATAGAGAATTCATGCATACTATGGACTTTCTCCAGAGATCACACCTGAAACTCTTGATCTGAAGGTGAGGACAACATTATCTTTAGATCTTGGGTAGCAGCTATTGCAATAAACGTGAAAAAAAACAAAGCCGCGATGTGTATTTGCAGAGTTAAAAGAAAGGGGAAAAAATACCTGCTGAAATTGTCACCTGCCCACACTGAGGGTTTGCTTGCAAATGTAATTCTCACTTAAACCTAATGAAAAGGAAACAACAAATTTCTAGCTTATTCCATTTCCTCTAGCCCTGCTTCGTATTTTCAGATTTGGGTTGGGTTTTTCTCCTGCGTGGAGCCACATGGACATAGGCCAGTTCTCCTGGCTATCATATGGTGGGAAAATATATCTGAAGTGGCAACAGTGTAGCATAAACTGTCAATGGGCAGGAATTATTACTCTGAGATGCACCAATTGCACTTGGGTTTCATTGCAGACTCTTAGACGGGAGACCCAGTTTTCAGGGTTCAGGCTTCTGCATCATGGTATAAATCAGCATTTGGCAAGTGTTTTCTGAGAAGGGCCAGATAGAAAACCCTTACTGTGTGACCGCAGCTATGTGTGGTACAGAAAGGAATGAATGGGGCTGTATTTCAATAGAAGTTGACTTAAAGAAATAGACAATGGCTGTAATTTGCCAATCTCTGGTGCACCGCCCTATCATTTCATTGATGAAGACATACTCCTGAGGAGTGAGATGGAGAGTTGAGTCCACAGCACCCCAGATTTGAATTCAAAGAGAGACACATCCTTGTAAAAGGGAAGAAGCCGGCTCAGATGGGGTAAAGGGTCAGTTTCTAGGGGGACGTGGAGGTGGTGTGGAGGACTGTCCATGGACAGTTTCTTTGATCTCAATTGAGAGTTAAAGCCCTCAGGGGAGGTGTCACATTATGGGGCTTGTGAGACATGAAGAGGCTTGAGATGGCCCCTGTGAGGGAGAGAAGAGACACCCGTCAAGCACATGGAAGGATGGCTGGGCCGTCTGGAGGATTTGAAATTGTGAATGTAAAAGAACAGAAAAGTTCAGAAGAGTATCCTCTCACCACAGTACTGATAGGGACAGAGGACACAGGATTAACCTGAAACTATTTTGGGAGAACCAATTTGGTTGTCTAGGCTGTGTGTGTCTAGAAATGAGCAAATACATTCCACACCCAGCCACAGGAACAACGGGGAAGCCTGTTAGTGGCAATACAATAGTACATCCTGGCTCAGTCTGCCGGGAGATATTTAAGTCCATCATGAGAATGACGGCGCCCATCGTCCTCAAAACAAACAAAAGGGATCTTTTAGGTCTAGAAGAGAGCCCAGGATCCTGCGACGGGCCCCCTGAGCTGTCAGTTAACACGAGCTAATAGCATCTCCTGGGTCTTAGAATCTGAGAAACTAGATCCCAAAACAGTAACAGGAGTGACATCCCAGAACAGGAGGGACCCAAGGGCCAAAGTGGCTGCCTTTGGGCGGTTACCTGGAATTTCAGTTTTGAGAAGAGAAACAGGGAGGGGAGGAACGCTTTCCCTTCAATGCAGTCACGATAGCTGGAGTGAGATCTCAAGTCACTTTCAGAAGAGGGAAGGAATACATACAGCCCCACATTGCCTGACACCTCAGGTAGGGTTAAGCATTTTATGCAGGCATCAGCATCTTTAAGGAGCTCACCTTTTAAAAGGAGCCAGCTTTTTGTTGTAAATGGCACTGACACTACAACAAGAAAGTTCATTTCACAAAGATGATTCATTAAGAAATAAAATATTCATGGCTGACAGCTTGAAGGATCGCCATACAGTTATATTCTAATGCACCTGTCCTCTCTGTCAAGTCCAATGTGGGATGTCATGTCGCCAAAGTTTTATTTAGAAATTGTTTGTCAGAGTGAGCTTTCTAATGTGAATGAAAAATTCATCCCCTCATTAAGAAGATTTTACATGAAATGTCTACAATTTTCAATGAACGCAGGGACATGAACCAATTACTGTTAAACACTTAAAGAGACAGAGTCCTAAGCTCACTCAGCAAAAACCTTAATTGCACAAATGTGGAGAAAATTCAACACCCCGGAAGGCAAATGGGAATTTTGATTTGGAAATTTCCTTACCTTTTGTCACATCTGGAAAACTCTTATCTTTAAAAGACTTGGGGGAATTCGAACACACTGTTATATGGATCCCATGCATGCGCCATGCCATCTGACCCTTCTGTAACAACACACACATCCCACAGTGGAATTTGGGATTTTTACCCACTTGTTCAACTTCCAAAGAAAATGACTGACATGTTCTGGCAAGTTGTTGAGGTGTTTATAGCCATGTCTTTCTGTTTCTTTAAATACGCTCCATTACCTTCATTTCGTCCCACCCCGACTTTCATAATTTGTGTAAATATCAAACACGTGCCTTCAAAGCAAACAGACCGGATGATTCCAAAATGTTGGGACTTGGGAGAGAGGGAAAGAAGCCACAACAGATTAAAATACAGTTGAGCCGCACAGAAAATCAGAACTCCACAAGGGAATTGCTTGTATAATGAAATAGCATTTTACAACTCTGACAATGGATTAAGTTGACATGGAGACTCTTTTTTGACATACGGTCTAGTTCAGCTTAATCTATAGTAGGAAATAGTTCACTCCCTGAAACCTAGCGGCAGACTCAGGATGTGTGTGTGTGTGGTGCGTGTGTGTATATAAGTACTCACAGGTATGGGCCCCACTGTCACTTCCGATTTCAGAAAAGCTTGAGATCGACAACATGAAAACTGAAATGCCTCCTTCTCAACCCAGTAGATGCTATAAACTTAAAGAATTTCATATTCACTTTCATATGAAACATGCTTTGGTGAACTAGTTCAGGGAAAATTAGTTTTGACCTTGTAGCTGTGCCTTCCCATCCTATGGAACTCTAATGATGCTTTCCAAAAAGGGAGGACTTTGAATAGCTCTTTACCGGGTAGCCATTGTAGGTGTGAACCAGAATTTCATAGTCTTTCTCTCTGCTTAATTATATAAGCGGTTTCTTATGTATAAGTTGGTGCCAAAAATGTATATACACTTTAAAAAAGGGGAAAAAAGTATTACAATTATAATACTCAATATATACCGGTAAAGTTTGTTATTTTGTATACTGTATCCTCTTGTAATTCCAAATATCCAATGTTACTTGACTATCACAATTTTGATACGGTTTCTCATTTTTTACAATGTGTATACACTTTTTTGGGCCTTCCTCTGAATACCCATATTTTCACTATACATTTTTCTTTTCATTTACATATATTTCCCTCTACATACATATATGTTTTTCTTCATAATATCTTCTGTATTTTCTGGAAAGCAGTTGGAGCGTATGTACCAAGAGTCTTAAAACAGTTTAAATATAAGACAAAATTCCTAGGCATCTAACTTGAAAAACTGTCTTCAATTCAATAAGGGATTTTGAATTACTTACCTTGAAGACAGTAAGAGATGTTCGATGCTGTGTTATTTAAAATTGGAAACAACTTAAAGCTCCCAAAGAAGAAATGTACCTTTTCTAAGTCACTATTCAAAAATCACACTGAGGATTTATTTCTTATAGAATATGGACTAAATAATGTAGGACATAAAAGTGCATTGAATGTCTTGAGATTTTCTTAAAGCACACCAAATTTTTTAAAAGGAAAAGAAAAAAAACCAAGTGTTTAAAATAGGTGTGGGTATGTGAGGGATGTATTCTCCCAGGCCACTTTCTTCAAGTGTTTCTCCTGCACTCTCTCCAAGAATCTTTATAGTTTCATTTTTAAGTTTAAATCTTTTTATCCAGTGAGAGTCAATTTTTGTTAATGATGAAAGGTGTGGGTCCAGTTTCAGCCTTCTACAAGGTGCCAGCCAATTCTCCCAGCACCATTTGTTAAATAGGAGATCTTTCCCCTAATTTATATTTTTGATGGGTTTATCAAAGATCAGATGATGAAAAGTGTCTGGGTTCATCTCTTGGTTCTCAATTGTGTTTGTAGCCTTCAAAGATCTGAGACATACAGTAGAATCCCTCAGTAACAGAATGGAGCAGGCAGAAGAAAGGGTCTCTGACACTGAAGACAAAGCTTTTGAACACTCCCAAATGCTCAAATAGGAAGAGAAGTGGAGAGCAAAAATGGATCCTTCCCTGAGAGAATTCTGGGACTCCTCCCCCCAAAGCAAACATTCGCCCCATATGAATCCCTGAAGGAGAAGAGCATGGTCCGAAAAGCACATATACTCTACTCCAAGATATAATTGAGGAGAACAACCCAAGCATGGCAAGAGAGTCTCTGTTTTTTAAATGTCCATCCTTACCCCTACATATGGAAGCCAAGTTTAAATATAGTAATTAAAAGCCAAGTTTAAATACAGTCAAACTCCACACACTGCATATTTATGAACCAGGTAAGTGAGATGTTCTTTCATATACAGACCTAAGGAAGAAGAAAAAAAAAAAATCTGATCCTTCTATTAGGTAAATCAAATTATCAGTTAAAAAAAGGTTCCCCCTTCATCTTCTGCCGTTCGTGAGATATTAATGTATTGAGTTATCCCTATGGAAATTGTAAAAACTATTTACATAAATTGTACAGCCTACCAAATTGCAGCTTGCTCAAATAAATCAGGACACGGAGCCTCTGGTTTCTCTGAATTTTGGTTAGCAGAACTCTATGTTGGAAATTGCATCCAATAGATTTTTCACAATCTGCCCATAATTAGTTTCACTGGGAAAACTGTGAAGAACTATTTTGCTGCTTTTAAATTCATAATTTTGGTTCAAGAGCCCAGAATAAGATGTTTAGACAGAGTGAAAACTATTTTCTAACAAATCAATATTAATTTATCTGACTGTTATGGTCTCAGGAGCCAAAAAGTGTTCTTGTACTGAGCTGACAGGAAAGATTTTATCCTGACCAAATGTTATTCAAATATTTATAAGACTGGATAATTTAGTAAGGAAAATACAGATGGAAGAAGGCAAGAGTATTTTTTTTTCCTGATGCTCCTTTCGCATTTACAAATGACAAGAACTATAAAAAAGGTGGAGAGTGATTAGTAATCCCCCCCCCCCCCGCCAGCCGTGAGTGAGCTCCTTAAAGAAACAACCATTTAGCACACTTCACAAACTAACAGAGATTTTAAGGCATTTCAGAAGTTGTCAGTAACATTCACTGTTGAGCCACAGGTGCCACTTGGGTCAAAACCAAAACATCATCTGAGCAAGGGCAAGACTTGGTCTCTCCTAAAAATAGACAAAACTAGCTGTGTGCCTGTAGTCCCAGCTACTCAGGAGGCTGAGGCAGGAGGATTGCCTGAGCCCAGGAGTTTGAGATTGCTGTGAGCTATGAATCCATGGCACTCTTTACCTGGAGTGAGACTCTAGCTCAGTAAAAAAAGAACAAAACATTATGCTGTGAAAGGAACAACTTCCCAGTGATGTAACCAAGAGCCAGCTGACTTCATGGGGCTGCTGAGGGGATGAATTAGCTGGGTAGCACCAGGATGGAAGAACAGAAAAATAAATGAGTCTACACTTTACCTCATTATTTTCTTCAATTCTCCCAACAACCATGAGATACCATTTTGTATGTGTCTATGAACTTTTGATCCAAGTATTATTATATATACGTACAAATAGAAAAGTATTAAAGATACATGTGTCCCTAAATGAATTTTCTTTCCTTTTTTCCTGAGATAGGATCTTCCCCTTCTCCACCTCTCTTGGGGCTGACTATCATTTGTCAGGAGGCACAGGTGACATAATACAAGATTGAAGATCATCTTGGCCTCTCAGATTGCTGTGCCATTCTGGGAAAGTCATCTAACTTCTCTGAACCTATTCTTGAGGATACTGATACTGTCCTAATTCCCTATTTTGCCTGTCGAAGGCTTTAAAAACTGTAACATACTATACACACGTGAGGACATGTCGGCCTTGTGACACTTATCCTTAATAGTAACAAAGAATCACCGATAGGATGGAGAATGCTATTATTCAGTGCTAGTTCTGCCAATTCCAGAAGAAAATGCCTATCTCCACAGAGTTACTGCGGAAACCATCCGAGCAGAAGAATCAGAATCACCAGAAGTAATGGAATCACCAATGGTTCTATTGCTTCTTGAGTGATTACTGGAGACCCAGAATATTATATACAAATATCATCTGTCTAGATTCGTACTGTGGAGCTAGGAAGACAGCAATGTAAAAGATGAAACTGTGTCAAGTCACAGCCTTCATCTTAAAGCTAGATGGTGTTTGTCTTCAGGAGATGGAGCATTCCTTACTGTACCTAGAAGGGAATCTAGTCTATACTTGGCACTCCTGGGGAGGAAACTGAGCCCTGATCTTTAGCACAGGACTTGCTTTCTGCTTGAGAGACCTGGAGCATCACGAGAATGTCCTGTGAGTTGTGTACATGCAGGAGATCAGGAAGCTGGCCTCCCAAGGAGAATGTCTGTGTGAGGTGTGGCAATACCAGGCCTCAGGGTTATGGTAAAGATTCCCCAGATTCCAAAGGTCTTTTGAGCTAGAAGTCTTGCTTAAAGTCTGAGATTTTGCAAAACAAACTGGAGACATTCTGACACTTTGCATATTTCCCCCTTTTTTAATGCTGATGTCTGATACATCAATTTTCACTACTTCTTCCTGCTTTGTGATAATAAATAAGGACCTCTCAGAGTTCCTCAGTCCCCTGGCACAGACTCTGTGTCAAGCCTCTTCATTCCTTGTGCCAAGACCCTCTCATCTGGGGACCCCCAAAGCCCTTCCCACTCCAAAGTAGTTGCTGATTGGATATTTATTTTTCCAGTTTAAATGGATCACACACTTTGATCCTCTGATGTTCCTTGAAAATATATTTTGCCCCAAACCTATGAATCAGGTTCTAGAAGTTCTGGTCTTCAAGAAAAACCTGACTAGGGTTGGCACCCGTAGTTTAGTGGTTAGGGTGCCAGCCACATGCACCGGGGCCGGTGGGTTTGAACCTGGCCTGGGCCTGCTAAAACAACAACAAAAAAACAGCTGGGCATTGTAGCAGGCACCTGTAGTCCCAGCTACTTGGGAGGCTGAGGCAAAAGAATCGCTTAAGCCCAAGAGTTTGAGGTTGCTGTGAGCTGACACCAGGATGCTCTACCAAGGGTGACATAGTCAGACTCTCTGAAAAATAAAAAAACAAAAACATGTCTAAATAAGAATGCAAAATGTTTTAAGCCTAAAAAGCAGGGACCGGGTAGCCAAAATTTTACAAGCAGCTCCAGCGGCATGAAGACGAAGACTCCTAATGAGAACCAGCGTTTGGGGGGAAAAGAAAGATGACAAGTCCCTATCGCTCCTTCTGAGCTGGTATCATGTACAAGAAGGCAGAGCTTCTCCCCAAATCGTGAACCTATCCCAACTTACAATCACACCCCCACGCTGGGGAAACGCTTTGCCTTTCCACTTGATCCGTCAAGTTCTTTGAAATTATCGTCTCCCAGAGGTCGGGTTGTCAAAAAATTGCTGCTCACACTTCCACGAACTCTCAGATGGACCACGGGCAAGAGTCTATCGGCAAGTCAGGCAGGCGAATTCCCTCGCCAATAATAAATAAGGAGCAAAGGGGAGGAAGATGGGCATTTTGGCTGGATTCCAAATGCAAAAAACCTGCCGATCCACCTTCAAAATGATGCAAGATTGCAGTTTGTTTAATGTTCATCTTATGTGCTTAATTACCGATAGTGCTTGACTAATTATTTCTTGTTTTGTAGACTGTTTAAACAGAGAGGGAAGGCAGCGATATACTTTTGTATACCGAACGAGGACTTGTAACTCATTTTTGTAATCGCGTCATTCCCAGAGGGCTTCATTACAAACGCGAAAGAAACAGGATGCAAAAAAGCAGGTGACAGTCTAATTTCCACAGGTATGGGTTAAAGCATTAGAGTGAAGTCATGGAAAATGAAATAAAAAATAGCCTTTAGATGTTTCCAACCCTGTGAGGTGTTTTCATGTTAATGACAGAGAATCTGCACACGCAGCAGAGGCATCTCTGCTCGATACCGGCGTCTTTCCTGACACCCGATTTGATCCAAGATTATAAGCCACAAAATAGACCCCGGTTTTCTTATTCGTAAATAGAAGCATTTGGCAAGTTGCATATGGCCAGAATCAAATGGGATCCTTTCTCTGTTTTCGAGCTTTTATTGTACCTGCTTTTATATATAAATTCTTGGTCAGCTAAAATCATTACATCAGATTTCCAAATGGTTAGAAGAATTTGAAGCCTACACGGAAGGAGAATATAAGACACTCCAGAGATTCCAGACCAGGGGTCCTCAAACTTTTGAAACAGGGGGCCAGTTCACTGTCCCTCAGACCATTGGAGGGCCACACTGCGCAGGCCCCAGGATGAGTCGGCTGCTAAGCAGGACAGGCAGCGGTGGCAGAAATACCCGGCAGGCTGGATAAATGTCCTAGGCGGGCCGCATGTGGCCCGCGGGCCATAGTTTGAGGATGCCTGTTCCAGACTGTTAGGAGCTATTTCTAGATATGACGATGTTGCCTCTTGGACAGAAAATAGATTTAGTGATCATGAGATCAATCTTCCTTTTTTGGGGGGGGGGAAGTTGACTTGATGTGCAGGGTGGTGTTGGATGTTTGGGGAAGAGGGGGAGATCCGGGAAGTATGAGCCAGTCACAGAATCTGCCTTCAAGACATGAATAAACACATAGGGAATTTGAAATAAGATGTTCAAAAGGACAGCAAGCCCCACCTTTACCATCACAATTATCATCCTGAGAGGGGCCACCATTTCTCAAGGACTTCTTCTGTCTCATACTGAGATGCAAGCTTCATATTTTCCTCCATGGTCACAGAACCCTGCCATACAAGGCTTACCAGCCCCCTTTTCCAGGGGCCAAATCTCACTTCTAGGACCTTGCAGGTTGAGCCCGTTGCATTCTACCTCTTCCATTTTCCTCCCCAAGTTTTTCTACCTCGACAAATACTTAGGATGACAGAAATGACAATTTCCAGCAAAATTTCAAAAAGCAATTTTAGTAGCATGGTTGGGGTAGAAACCAGACTTTTGGAGGGGGAGTGGTAGAGAGGAGAAGCGAATAACCTTCACAAAACCCTCACGTGTACTGAGCAGTAGGCCACGCACTTGGAGCTCATCTTGTCTTTATAACAAACCTATGAAATAGGCATTATATATAATATAATAATAGCTCACATTTGTGAAGTTGTGTGCTTCAGAGAATGAACCAAGCCCTTTATATTATTTTAACTGATGCTTCCCCAAATCCTGTAAAGTAGTTAAGATTGTTCAGCCTTCCCATTTCATTGAAGAGTAACCTGAGGCTTAGCGGGCTTAACTTGTCCTCTAGTTGTGACAGTTACTCAATGACAGGGCCAGGAACTGAACCCAGGGGGTTGTCTGCTGTCACCCCACATTCTTTGGTCACTGGAGACTGGTCAGGGGCCACTTCTGGGCTAAGTCATCCACCCAAGGGCGGGAAACTAAGGAGGGGTGGTGCCCACTGAGCATCCTGAGCACCCTGCCCCATTCCCCAATGAGGACAGGTGCTCCAGAAGACAGGCAGTGCCACTCAGAATCCAACGAGGACTTTCTAAGGCAGCACCAGGCCTGCCTAGAGCTGTGGCTATTCTAAGAGAAGATGAGCTAACATGTGTGAAGCCTGGAGTCCAGCGCTCAGCGCATGTGGAGGTTTTGTAAATGTTACCAATTGTACTTGTTCATTTCTTCTCTCTATCGTGTCCCTCCAATACCCAGCAGCCTGCCTTCTACCCCACCCATGTTAGTGAGATTGCTTTTTGAAAATTTACTGGAAATAAGTTCTAACATCTATCATCCTAAGTATTTGTCGAGGCAGAAAAATCCACGGAGGAAAATTGCAGAGGTTGAGCGCAAGGAGATTGGCTTTTAGCCCTGAGAAAAGGGCCTGGGAGGGCTTGCATGGAAGGTTTCTGTGACCGTGAAGGAAAATGTGAAGCCTGCATCTCAGGGACAGACGAGAAAGGGTCCTCAGAAGCCTGTAAAGGCAGCTCTGATTCATCTGTCATCTAAGAGGCAGATGATGGGATTCAGAATTGAACAGAAGTGGTTTCAAACCATCCCTCTCTCCCAACCTGGTTGATTCTCTGTGGACTCTTAAGCAAGTCATATAACTTCTTGGACTGTTTCGCCTGCTGTAAAATGTCTATCAAACCACCTGTGTTGCTGGGTGGCACAGAGAGTTGGACATTATACTTCCAGGGATATTTCTAGGTCCATCCATTCAACAGATAGTTATCTATTGTTCACAATGGGCTGAGCATTCTTCTAGGCCCTGGAAATAATAATCCAGCAAAATAGACAACAATCTCCATATCTGTGAATTACATTCTTGTAGAGGGAGAGAAAACAAACAAAAAACTCATATATGTCTAGGACAGCGGTTCTCAACCTGTGAGTCGCGACCCACAGGAACTCTATTAAAGGGCTGTAGCATTAGGAAAGTTGAGAATCACTGGTCTAGGTGATATCTATGCCTATGTTAATGTGATGGGAATAAGTTCCACAAGAAATTAAAGCGGGGCGGGGGGGAGAGAAGGTGTAGTGGTCAGGAGGTACCATGTTTCCCTGAAAATAAGACCTATCCAAAAAATAAGCCCTAGCAGGATTTCTACGCATTTGTTAAATATAAGCCCTACCCTGATGACAAGACCTAGTGATGGGTGTGGCTATACAGCATATCTGCATAGCCACGCCATGCATTTCAGTGAGGAGACATCCCCTGAAAATCAGCCCTAGTGTGTCTTGAGAAAAAATAAATATAAGACAGTGTCTTATTTTCGGGGAAACATGGTAGGATTCTAGACAGCAGATGGGGAGGAGCAACCTTGCTGAGAAAGTGCCATTTGAGCAGAGATCTGAATTTGGAGAGCGTAGCTCATGGGAAGAAAGAACATCCCAGGCAGAGGAAACAGCAAAGGCAAGGCCCAGGGACAGCAGTGTGCTTGGCATGTGTGAGGGGTGGCTGAAGGAGGAGGAGAGGAGAGGAGGGGAAATGGAGACAGGCCAGAGGGAGGTGGCAGGCTGGGGCAAGAGGGAGGGCTACGCATCCTATTGTGATCCTATTCAACTTTTGATTGGATAGACAATGTGGAATGCTTAAATCAGAGTGATTAACACAGCCATCATCTCACTTACTTGTTGTGGTAAGATATTTATACTCTACTCTTAATAGTTATGAAACGTACCATTGCATTGTGCACAAATAGGTGAGATTCCCCCCAATCAACTTTCAGTCTGCCTGGAAGAGGATATAATAAAGTCCCAGATAGATAAATTAAGCAGGACCAGCCTTTCCAACCTTTGCCTTCCTCTGAGCAAATTGGAAGATGAAACAATCTAAATGCAAGATCTTCCTTACTGAGCCTTCCACTTAGTATTGACCAGGGAGGGCTTTTAAGAAAAAGTATTTGTTTCTAGAAGAAGCATTTAAATGTCCCGGGGCTCTTTGAACTGGCAGAAATAGGAACCAGTTAAGTTCACAGGCAAAGGCGCAAGATGACACAGAGGAAACTCACATTTTCATACTTTATGCCTTCATTTTCAGTAGAGTTACAAGACTTCCTGTAGGAATTCAGAGTTTTATCTGATTTTATGCCCCAAACTAAGAAGAGCATTCCACTGGGTTTGCCAGGCTGTTAAGATGAAAATATCTGTTTGAGCACAGCATAATAGATGAGGTGTTTAAGGCATTTTCCTTTAGATTTTTGGTTAATCTTCTTTGAGTTAATTTTCGGAGATAAAATCCAGTTATAAATAACCTGAGGGTACCGTGCCTGGGCAGTTCGGAGAATGGCACATCTTTAATGGCCAGAAATTCTGCCTTTTAGAGGTCTCCAGGGGAAGAAGTACTTTGAAAATTATCCAAAGCAAAATAAGTCGAAAGCATTAACAAATTAAAGAGAGTGGGGGAGAGAGAGAGAGAGAGAAAAGGATGAATGAGAAACGTCTTCAACATTCACGAGACAGCAGATCTTACCCTTGAAACTCCTTTAAAAAAAAAAAAAGTCAAACACTCAAACTCTATCTGTTGATTACAACAGAGAATCGGTGAGTTTCTGTCATAGGAGAATATGGGGCCGGGGTGGGGAGGGAGTCATCCTTTTCACAAAAGGAAAGAAGAGAAAAATCGAGACAAAACTCAAACTGCGGGAGGAAGAAGAGGACGAGAAGCGGCCGTCACGTAGACCGAGGCACAGTGGGCATAATCTTAGAAGAAGTGGTTTTTGAGCTGCTTTTTAAGATAGCGGACAGAAAAAGGAACTAGAAAGAAAACCTTCCGTGTTTCTCTGTTGTTCAAATGAAAACCAAAATTTATGAAAAGGATTATAAAGTAGCACACATGTAAGGGAGTCACATAAACGGGTTGAAACAGGAGGACTTCCTCAGCAGGGAGAAGGGACCCTGGCTGCCACCCGTCCGCTCTGGGGACATGACACAGAGCCTGTTTGTAAAAGCAAGAGAGGGTGGGAGACCTAAGGTGGGCATAACTCAGAACAAAACCAATCTGCGGTGCTAGATAAGGAGGGTGATTACTCCCAGGTATGAGTAGGCCACAGAGTATCAGGAGAAAGAATTAGAGCAGGTTTCTACTAAGCAATAGGTGGTGAAAGAATCCTTAAAAAAAAAGAATAAGATGCCCTAGAAACCTCGAAGTCAATATAACCCTGTCACCAATTGTAGGATTATCCAGGACATGCAGAGCCCACACTGACAAGTTGGAAGGGGAGACAGAGTTGTAATCGAGCAGCAAATTGCTCCCGGGGCTTAGAAAAACCAAGTCTTGCTTACGAGTCTGCCTTCCCCTTCCTAAGCTGCTTCTATAAAAAGGGGCTGGTAAAATGGACTGCGGTGCTGAAGATACTCACCTGGAGATAAGGAATGTGAAGCGCTGGGAAGAGGGGCGAAGGGAATTTCATGGAGTCAGGAAGGGGTGGAGAGAAAGAGAGAATATATAGGATAATCAAAACATTCTTCCTCCTTTAATGAAGAACCTGTCAAAAGGAGTGGCTAATTTTTGTCATCTCAGCTGGGAAGATCAGAAGGTTAGGGATGTACTAATTTGGAATAGACCACAAGACAATTCTTATATACTGGGAAGATGATAAAGATAGAGATTGGCTGACAAAGCAATTGGGCCCAGCACACTGGGGTTCCTAACCGGAATCTGTCACTGGATAGCAGGAGCAGCAGAGCCCTAGAGAACCAGTGAACGTGAGCGATGGGAGTTGGGCTGGCTGTCCCCAGAAGGGTCTTCTGAGCTGCTTAATCTCACGCGATCTTTCTCCCATCACTGAATTCAAACTGGGGAAGGGTAGAGCCATCCCCAGACCCTCTTTAGAATCCACTGAGTCTGAGGGGCAGGCAGAGAAAGTGGGTTAAACCATCTTAGTTATTGAATACTTTTCTCAGAAGCCGAGGGTACGGGCCAAGCCCTCCAAGGCCTTCATGGGACGGGAAATCTCTGGGGTTCATGGTCATGGACCAAATACGTGTTATTTAACACTTGTATCTCTGTGCATATGATAGGGGCCCTAGGACGCCTCTGAGGGCTCATTTACCGCCTCCTAGAGGAAAGTCCACCGGAAATCACTTCTAGTCTTGAGTCTCGGCCAAATGCACTTGACCTGTGTAGGAGGTTATACTTGGAACAGGTGGGTAGATGTTCTGTCATCCTATGATGGCCTTACTAAGTCATGACATTCAGCAAAACAAGCCAAAAAAAGAAAAAGAAAAAAGATTTTCTGCACACGAAGCTGAAGGTGTTTCAGTTTTTCCATTGCCAATATGTCTTTCAGGCCCTTGTTATCTGAACCCTCGGGGCAGAATGTCCAGACGTATTTTGCCTTTAATAACCTCAAGTCTTCCTGGGCACCAGGCCCTGGAGTGGGCTCTAGGCAGGCACTGGATCAGGCTCAGAGGGGTTCATAACTTACTGAAAGGGAGTTCAACCCAGCTGGTAGGTAGCAGAGCTAAGATTATGTGTTCCAGGGGAGTGGGACTCCACTGCTTTGGTGAATATGGCTCCTTCTCTCTGGCCATCTTCCTCCTCACCCCAGCCTCTGACTCACCCAAGATCACGCCTCTTCAGGCTTCAGTTCTCAAGGGCTCCACCCTGGGACACCTTTTCCCAGAGAGCTGCGGTGGTGGCTCTCTTCACCTTTATTGCTATGTAGAGTGGTGCCTTTAGGGCCCCTAGAATCTCACCCCTGATACTCCTTGATTTACTCTCAGGCCTACACTCATGGCCTGACAATAGAAAGGAGCCCTCCAAGTGTTTTAAAGACTACCATATGGCTACACATCTTGCATTCTAACCTTATCTGCTAGATGGCAAATATTTGTGCCATTATTTAAAATAGAAAAAAATAATCAGTATAAAGAATGAACTGGAATGACCAGAACTCTGGGGACAGTAGCTAGTCCTTTCTTCATTCCAATTAGGAGCCACACAGTTCAGTGATGAATGATATTTGAATCTCTTTATCTAAAGTAGAGTTTCAACCTTTTGAATTGGAACATAATACACATGCAGAAAAGCATGTATAGGTAAGTGCACATCTCAAATCTGTAGGAAAACTGAATATACACATGGACCCAGGATCCAGACGGAGGAGCAGAAGAGGACCAATATGTAAGAAGGGCCTTTATGTGCCTGGTGAATGCGGGTGCAGCTGTGAGAAGCAAGATGGCGGCTCAGGGGACGGGGCAAGGACAGAACCAAGCGTCTGCTCCAGGCACACCCGAGATGACAGCAGAAGGGTTCCAGAAAGCAAACTGACATTTACCGAATCCCCACCACATGCCCTCTCATATTTAAAGTGTTATTTTTTGTTTAACAAGGAAATGGAGGCTCTAGGGAGGTGAATGCATTGGTTCAAGGCCACGGATGCCAGGTCTGTGTGACACCGCCTCTGTGTATTCTCCGTTCGCACTCACGGTCTCGCCTTCCTCTAAACCTGGCATCTCCTTCAACCCCCTTCCTCAAAACAAGAAGGCTGTTTTCATAGGGTGACATCAGTAACAGCTTCGGTAATAAAAGTGTTGCATGCCTGCACTGCAACAGGCATTCCCCCTACTGTACGTATGTATGTACATATGTATGTATTTTTGGAGATGAGACGTGGTCTCACTCTGTTGCCTGGGCTGGAGTGACTGTAAGCACCTGGTCCAGGTGCATGGGAGCACCTGACAAGGGAGGCATTCTATCCTGGCTGCAGGGGACCTCTGCCTGTTCTAGCCCATCTGCCCCACACTTCTTCTCTGCTTCCCCTCCCTCCTCTGGCAGTATAATGCCTCAGCTGGCCATGTGGTTCTTAGACATCTCCTTCCTTTCCTTCTTTCCTTCTCTCTCTCTCTTTTTTCTTTCTCTCTCTTTCTCCTTCTCTTTCTCTCTCCCCCTCCCTTCTTTTCTTTCCTTTCTCCTCTCCTTCCCTCCCTTCCTTCCTTCTTTTCTTTTCCCTCCCTTCTTTCTTTCTTCTTTTTGAAATGGAGTCTCACTCTGTCACCCTGGTGTCATCATAGCTCACAGCAACCCATACATCACCATGTCTGGGTAATGATTATTATTATTCAGGTTTCTTACAGAGATGGGATCTCACTCTGCTGTCCAGGCTGGTCTTGAATTCCTGGACACGAGTGGTCTTCCTGCCTGGACCTCCCAAAGTGCTAAGATTATGGGTGTGAGCCACCTTGCCTGGCCTCCCTGACATTTTTTCACGATCCCAATTTTACTTATGAGAAAACTGAGACTTAACGAAGAAAAGCCAATTTTCCTGAGCTCTTTCAGTGACCTTGGTAATGGTGGAGCTGGAATTCGGACTCAGGCAGCCTAACCCTGGAATTGTACTGTTACCACAGCATGGTACTGTCTCTGAAAGCACTTGCAAATTGTAACAGAAGAGCCTACCTTCTTTCCTTGTAACTTCCCCATCAGGTATACAATAGAACATCTGACACCCTTCAAACTTGGGCTAGAAGGGTTGACAGCGATTTGTGCCATGAGCTACAGATTTCTCCTTGGCTGGTCTTTCAAAAGCAGCCTCTGGGAATCAGCTGCAAAGGCACAGCCAGGTTGTCCCCAAGACATGACTGGGAGAAAACACGTCAAGGGGCCAGGAAGGAGTAGCCGGGGCAACCTGGTCAGAGCCATTTCTCCAGAGCCTGCCTCCTGGTCTGTTTCCTGGTAAACCTCAATTTGGGGTTGAGACTGTTAGCAAAGCATCAGAGTCCCCCAAGGGTGAGCTGGCTCCTTGGAGGCTGTCAGTCACCTGTGGCTTTCAGGATGCACCTTGGACCACCCAGGTGCAGAAGCATCGGAAACTGTGGTGGGCACAGCTGTGAACTTCATCAAAACCTGTGCCAACCATTCAGCAGTTCCCCAGGGCTTTGCAAACATTGTAACGAGGTTTTAATCCAGACATCCAGGCGCAAGCTCAGCCGACTCCCTCCTCCTGCCACTGTGACGCGGTTATTCAGGAAGTTCAGCAGTGCATACAGGTTACCAGATCAAGGACAAAGCCAGTGGGGAAGAAAGGCCCTCTCTTCCTGTCTTACGACAGCAGCTGGGCTGAAGGTTATTATTGCTGGCTGCCTCATTTATAAAAAAAAGAAAAAAAGGGGGGGAAGCAGCAGCCGCTGCCACAGGAATGTTGGGAATTATTACTACGTACATTCAATGTGGAGTGTCATTTGTTCACCCACTTGACGCTCAACAAACATGTACTGACACACTCCTATGTGTAATTGGGGATCAGTTTTTAAACCGTTTTACCTTGGAATTAATTTCCATGGGAGAATTAACCACACCCAGGAGTCTATGGGACCTTAGCCAGAGGGACTCCTGAGACTCTACAGCAGGGGTCCTCAAACTTTTTAAACAGTGGGCCAGTTCACTGTCCCTCAGACTGTTGGAGGGCCAGACTGTGGGCCCCTGGATAAATCAGCTGCTAAGCTAGACAGGCAGTGGCGGCAAAAGCACCCGGCGGGCTGGATAAATGTCCTAGGTGGGCTGCATGTGGCCCATGGGCTGTAGTTTGAGGACGCCTGCTCTACAGGTTGTACTCAGCCAGAATTGGGCAGACAGTTCCAGATTTCAAAGGGCTGATTAAACTGGTTGGAGTGAGGAGCGAGACGAGAGGAAAAGAGGAAGGAGAATTATATAGTTATAATCAGATTTTTTTTTTTTTTTTGAGGATATGGAAGCAATCTGACACAGAAAAATGAGCTCTGATTCTTGAATCGGGAGACAGTTGTGTCTGTTCTGGCCATCAGCACAGCGGTACGTTGCTCATGCTTGGGCCTTAGCTTTCCCATCTGTTAAATGGGAGGGTCAGAAGAAATGCCCTTTAATGGACCCGTGTGATTCTACAGTTTAAAAAAGCTTATGATTCTTAGGATGGACAGATATAACATGGCTCTACATATTTAGTGGAAGAGAAATTGAGTCATCAGCCAGCCCAGCAGGCAGAGTCCTGGATGTGTATCCAGACGACTTTGAGGAAGCCGATCTCCTGCTATCCAGAGCCTCAGGTTTAAGTGAAGTAAAGGAATTTTCCCCTTCTTGTTTGATGTTTAAGTCATGCCCTGTCAAAGCACTTAGGTCTGGTCTTATATACAGACAGCTGACAGATAGATACTTTGATCAATGGTTTGTAGCTGACGTAAGAAGCCCCCTCGAGGCCTGGAAGACAGATCAGTGAGGAAGACTTTGATCTGTGTCACTCAGCTTTCAAAACCTTTAAGCCACATAAACACAGATTCCTGAGGCAGCGACATACATGATAAATGCCGTTCTCCAAATGTGCGGGCCCCTCAGTTGTTTAGAAAAGGGAGCCTGTGAATAAGATGGGAAATAAATGTGTGCACCCAAACTCACTCCCAAGGCAAAGGCGAGTCTGTCCTCCACAGGCTCTGTTAAGAGGCTATCTGGGGGAAGTCTCATGGTTGTTTAGAAAACAGAAATTTGCCACTCAGCAGCTCTTGTTCATTTCAGATAGCACGAGGGGATGCCACAGAAATGCAAGGGAATCAGTGACCTATCATGACATCCTTTCCCAAAGTGCCACATTACAGCTTCCAGATCCTTTTAACGCACCACCTCCGTCATTTCAATTGACCAGACTTGGGTTATGAAATGCTTGGGCTTTCCTGAATCTCCTTCTATCCCCAAGTGCCTTCCTTCCAACCAGGTGCCAGGGTACAGCCCTGTCTTGACCGGCTAACTGGAGACCCAGACAGGCTTGGACCTCACCCAACACAGGTAGGGTCCTACTAAGACAGCTGACAGTCGACTCAAATTTACGTATAATTTTATTTGTCTATACTCGTGTACAAATAATGACACTCTAAGCCACTGTAATCTAAACTAATATAAATGAACATATTTACAGTGGCTGTCTCTAAGCGATGGGATCGGGGGTCATTTTTATTTTCTTCCTTAAAAAATTGGATGCCCGGCTTTTTACAAGGGGTGTGATTGTGGGTCTCTGTGTGCAAGTGTGATGTTTTGGAAAAGAAAAAGTATGAATTTTTTAAACATGCAAAGATAAACTAAAAATGCGTGGGAGACCCCAGTGACAGGGGCACCAGACAAGCCACAGCTCTTTTCTCTCCACATAGACCCCTAATTGTCACTTTTCCAGGGTATGGGATGAGCGGATTTTGATATACACAGTGAGTCAGTACCTAGGAATGTTCCCATCAGGATCGGCGCTAAGCACCTCTTCTATTAATATCAGAGCAATTTCTGCTAAACTGGTGGACAGAAAAGAAAAAAAAAAACCAAAAAAAAAAGGGGACGACACCTGTGGCTCAAAGGAGTAGGGTGCAGGCCCCATATGCCAAAGGTGGTGGGTTAAGCCTAGCCATGGCCCAAAACAAAACAACAACAAAACAAAAACTAAACTGGTGGACAGAAACTGCCAGAATTTGGCTTATTATGTACAATGAGAGAAAAGTCTGTCTACGTTCCTGCAGCTGTTGGGGCAGTCAGCTGACTTACTCTTCCTAAAATTCATTTGTTCACACCTTTATTGAAGTATAATGCTCATGCCACATGATTTAACCATTGTTGAGTGTTCAGTTTGGTGATTTTTAGTAAATGTATCCACTTGTGCAACCGACCCCACAATTTAGTCTGAGAACATTTTCTCCACTCCCCAAAGTCCCCTCAGCCTGTTGCTAAGGAATCCCCCCAACTCAAGGCAACCACTGTGCTACCTCCTATCTCCATAGGTTCACCTTTTCTAGAAATTTCATAGAAAAGGTATCACATGATGGGCGGTCCTTGGTAACTGGCCTCTTTCATGGAGCACGTTTTTGAAATCTGTCCTTGTCATTAATGGTACCAGTGCGAATTTCCTTTTTGTCACTGAGTAACAGACCAGATTTGTTTGTCCATTTATGGGTTGATGGACATTTGGTTGTTCTCACTGCTTGTGTCTCACAAATGATGCTGCTTTGAACATTCGTGGACAAGCCCTGGAATGCACATTGGTTTCTATTTCTCTTTGGTGAATTCTTAGCAATAGAATCACTGGGTCATAGGATGGGTGTGTGTTTAGCTTTTTAAGGAACTGGCAAAAGACTACTTAAGGGGGACAACTCTTGGTGTGGTCATTCTTTTTGGTTGGAACTAGCCTAGCGTGCGTGTAGTGGATTCATGTCATAGAGGCAGTGAGGAGGTGGGAAAGGGCCCCAGATTGACAGTCTGAAAAATTTATTTTTTAAATTTCAAATTAATATGAGGGTACGGATATTTAGAATACATTGTTCTCACTTCCAAGGTAAAGTTCTAGTTGTAAATGAGCCCCTCACCCAGGGGGGCGGTATACACATATGCATGGTGCCCATTAGGTGAGATCCCACCAAATGCCCTCCCTCAGAGGGTTCCATATTAGTACTGAGTACACTGCAGCTTAATTTATAATTGCCAAGTCATGGAAGTAACCCAAATGTCCATCAGCCCATGAATGGTTCAACAAATCGTGGTATATGTGTATCATGGAATACTATTCAGCCATAAAAAGGATGGAGTCTTTACATCTTTTATGTTTGCCTGGATAGAGTTGAAAGAATTCTTCTTAGGAAAGTACTGCAAGAATGAAAAGTGTATTTCTACAAAGTATAGTTCACGACCTTCCAGCCGTGAACTCTAAGACTTTAAGAAAACTCACTTTTCTCTTTGTCTCAATCTCCTTATCTGTAAATTAGAAACCATAATAACTGCAAATTATGAAGAATCAGGGGAGTGAGACAATATAGGTAAAAGACTGTGCCCAACCAAACACACACATTAAGTAGCAACTAGATGAAAATTAATGGAGAGGGCATTCTTTTTTTTTTTTCCTCTTAACCCAGCGGAGATGTTCAATTTTCCTTGGTACCTAAAGACCTGGCTTTACACCCATGATCAGGATGCCAGGAAGCCTTGTCTAATCCTCTCTACTTCTCTTGTCCTTGACCCACATCTTTTCATCATTAGCCAGCTTCAAAGTGCCAAGTGCATCATGTCAACAAACTATTCTTAGAACCTGAAACCTTCTCCTTCCATATTAAGCTCAGAGTCAAGACTAGGCCCAGCCTGCAGTAGGCGCCTTCATGAAGAATCACACATTTGAAACCTTTTGGCGGCAATATTTACGAGGCCTGTGGCCCGGGGAAAGATGGAATCTTGAGACCAAGGAAAGAGTGCCGACCCAGTGCTGATGGTGCACACCTGGCCTCTGAGCGGGGCCACCTACTGACCCAACTATTTGAAGAAATACTGGAAAGGCCAGTAATTTGGATATGGTCCTACCTCAAGATACATTACAGATTGTCCCCACTTCCCTGGAGAGCCTGTGCTGGGAACAGTGTATTCCTGGTTTACTGCCAACGTCCTTGATTTGAGGGAGCTGCCATTTACTTAGAGGAATCGTGCTAAGTTGCAAGCCAGGGCAACAGAAACACTACCAGCAGCCGACCAGCTCACCGGGGAGATGCATCGGTGCCCTGGTGGCCCTGAACACTTAAGTGATTTTGTTCCCTTTCCAATTTCCTGCGGTACATTAACTTTTATTGATAGCTCATAGCTTCAGCAACTGGTCTTGGTTTTACTAACCCGAAGGACAGAGGAACAAGAGGGGCCCACACAGCTGATGCGCGAGAAAAAGACGGCGTGGAATGTCTTGATCAGTGTCAATGTTTTTTCCCTTGCCGCAGCTCTCCTTTAATGACGGAGTCACCATTATTACAAGTTAATCATGTCTCAGGGCCCCAAAGAGAGGAAGAGTGAAATGACCCTTTGGAACTCTGATGTGGCTCCCTGCAGGACACACTTGGGGACACAGTGTGGAATTTGTAAAACTGCAGGCTCTGACTTACATGACTGCTATGGAGAGGGACAGAATGGTTCTTGGGTGTTTTCGGAATGCAAGTATTAAGCACAAGTTCTTCCAGAGGCTAGATGGGGAATCTCTGTAATGGAAGCCAGAGTGATCAAGTTATTTCCTTGCTCTGAAAAACTCAACTCTTCCAACTAGAACGTGCATGTTGGAGCAACTCGGTGTGTTTCTGACTCATAGAAGTGGTGAATGGTATAATTGTATTTGCTTTTCCGCGTGGAAAACTATCACCTTCGGATTTCAAAAACCATTATTATTAAAAACAAAACGATAATGGATACACTGATTTGGATTCGTTGAGCCCCCATTAGAGGCCAAGCACAATTCTTTTCACTCTACGTATCTTGCCTCGATTCATGCTCGCAGTGATCTTAGGAAATACACATTTGTATTGCCATTTTGTGGCAGAGGAAACAGGTTCAGGGAACATTTGAAAACTGTCGAAAGCCTCAGTCAGGAAGAGGAAGACCCGGGATGTGAATCAGACTCAGCTGGGGTGTAAAGATCTGTCTAAGTGTTGTTCCCTACTTGACCTTCCACCCTGATGTGCTTCTCTTAAAGAAGTTATTCAGTGAGCCTCTTGCAAGCTATGTTAGGTCATTTATAGGCAAGAAATAAAAGTTGGAGAAAGGAGAGAAACAGGAAAGAACAGAGGAAGAGGGGAAGTAAAAAAGAAAATCTGATTGGATCCTAAGTCCAATCCCATGCATCCATCTGAACATACATGTGATCTCTAGCACTTTAACATGTAGGGTTTTCTTTTTCCTTTTTTTTATCTTATTGAAGTATTAGTTTTACAAAATAGAGCTGGAGAGAAATAACTGCACAGCTTTATTCATCAAAGATTCAGTGATCTTCTCCTATGAGTCAGACCCTGCGTTAACAGGGCATCCCAGAGCTGTGCCTGTTGGCCACAGCCTGAATCCACATTCTGAGCCCAGCCTTGCATTTGGAAGCCAAATCCTCCCAGTCATGATACTCGCACATCCAAAAGTCTACACTGATGACAGGACGTGACCTCACAACGTCACTCAATGGGGTAAGATGGGGATGGGTTTTGTGGCACAGACATGGCAGAGCATTGTTGAATCCCAGACAGTCATAGAAAGCAACGAAGTACAGACACACACACAGCACCAAGACTCTGGAAAACACCATAAGTTAAGGATCCCTCCGAAGCCCACCTATTACATGATAACATTTGTAGGATATGGAGAAATCTTTTTGAGGGCCATCACTCAGCCCAATGTTCTGTTCATGGAGCAATAGAAAACACACACAGTGACCATTAAAGAACGCATTCATTTGTTGGTCTGTTGGCTCAGCAGGTATTCACTGAGTGCTTGCTGTGTGTGAGGCCCTGGGCTGGGCTCCAGGGACAGGGAGTGAATGAAACAGACTTACACATTACATTTGGGAGATTCACCCACAAAGCTGAAAGATCAGAAGACCCAGTGACAACTTTGGACAGTGATACCAACTCAGCCAACAAGCCCCTTAGAGGCTATGTCGGACACTTTTGAGACAGACTGTGTTATGACTATTTCACTTCCAAGAAACACAGTCAACGGCCTCCCTTCTGCCTCACTCAGGCAAGCTTCAACTTACCCAGCTCATTGGTGTTGCTGGGAGGGCTTCATTGGTTTCTGTCCACACGGAGTTTAAGTTTCTTGATTTTTGTGTATCTCAAAACTTTCCTAATGACCCACTTAGAAGATGAAAGATAAGAACCTCTTTTCAGAAAAGCACTAATGGAATAGAATGCTGCATATGATTTCAGAAGATTCTAGGATTCCCGGTGCCCTTCATCAAGGTCCACAGTTAAGAACACTTGGCTGAGAGATTTTTAAGATGCCTCTTTAATTAAAAAAAAAAAAAAATCTACAAAGGACAATATGTACTAAGAGTATCTACTCATTATTTCCAAGTTAAAACTCACTCAACATCGCTACTTGGATGGTTAATTTTGTGTCAACTTGACTGGGCCATGGGATGCTCAGATATGTGGTTAAACATTTTGGGGTGCATCCTTAAAGATATTTCCAGATAATACTACAACATGAATCAGGAAACTAATAAAGCAGATCGCCCTACCAGTGGGGATGGCTTCATCTAATCTACTGGAGACCTGAATAAAATAAAAGAGTGAGCAAGAAAGAACTGGCTCTCTTTGCCTGTCTTCGAGCTGGGACACTGGTCTTCTCCTGCCCTTGAACTCAGACGTAGACTTAGAATAGAACTTACACCATTGGCTCTCCTGCTTCTCACGTCTTCATACAGGGACTGGAGCTATACCAGGGCTTGTCCTTGCTATGGATGTCTTAGTCTCCATAATCCTGAGTTAATCCCTCATAATAAATTCCTTTATATATACTCACACATACATATGTAGATTGCATACAGAGAAATAAATACATGGATATATATAAAGATATGTAGAGATATATACACATGAATATGTATATAGTGTGTATATATGTAGTATTGGTTATTTTTCTGTAGAACCCTAATACAATCATCCAAGCCAATAGGGACCAGATTTTTCTCAAATGTTTACTACCAAAAAGCAATTCTAGCCTTGCACCAGACATTACAACCTTGACTAGAAAATGTAGGAACACAGAAATATGGTATATTTAATTTCTTTTCTTCTTTATCTACCTCAACAATCTCTAGATTTTTTTTAAGAGCGCAAGGGTTCAACCAACTTTTCAAAAATCAAAAAAAGAAATGAGTTAAAGGGAAAAAAAAAACAAGAATTCAAATATACAAATACAAAGTGACATTTACAATACACATATTTGGAAAATAACTGGAAAATGTGGTCCTTCACGGATAATGATATTAAATAATTTGTGTTATTTTGGGAGCATGACAATGATATTGTACTTATTATTCTTTTGGAGAGCTCTTAATTTATAGTGACCTATAATAAAATATCTATGGATATAATGACATACTGTCTTAGATTGGCTTCTATAAGGTATCAGCTGTGGGGGAAGTAGGTGGGGCAGGGATAAAACGAGACTGGCATACGTGATCATTACTGAAGCCAGAGGATAGGTTCATGAGAGTTCATTATACTCCGTCCACTTCTGTGTATGGTTTTGTGTTAAAAAATAATAAACTACCAGAAAGAGGCAAAAAACAATTTGAAACAAAATATGAATAGGTAAGAAGGATAGGTAGACAAACGATAAATAAAGCCTAGTAGAGAAGTTCTCTGAGCTTGGTCACTGTAAGTACCTGGCCCAGCTTGTCTTCAGACATTTCTCAGAACATCCACACATCTGCCAGTGTCATAGGTAATTATGGAACGTGCCCTTGGCATTATTGACAGGAAGAACATTTCTTTTTAGCATGTCATCATTACTTGAAATTTTATTAAATATTTATTCTGTGCCAATTGCCTTATCTTCCCCCATGATAATGGAAGATCTACAAAGACAGAGACTTTTCTTTTTTTGGCTGTATCCTTCCCTCTTAGAACTATGTCTGGACCAGGGGCAGTGGCTCACACCTGTAATTCCAGCACTCTTGGAGGCCGAGGCAGGTGGATTACCTGACCTCAGGAGTTCAAGACCAGCCTGAGCAAGACCCCATTTCTACTAAAAATAGAAAAATTAGCCAGGCATTGTGGCAGGTACCTGTAGCACCAGGTACTGGGAGGCTGAAGCAAGAGGTTTGCTTGAAACCCAGGAGTTTGAGGTTACTTAAGACTCCACAGCCCTCTACTCAGGGCTACAGAGTGAGACTATATCTAAAAAAAGAAAAAAGAAAAAAGAACAATGTTTGACACACGACAAGTGTTCCATTTTCTTTCTGTATATTTATGTCTGAATGGCAGAGAATTTGAATATATGAATAAATCAAAGTCTAACCAATTTGCTGTGACCTTCATTGAATGTCTGCTATGTACTGGGTCTTATGTGAGGCCTCAAAATACTGGATCAGAAGTGCCCAGAGTAGGAATTATATCGAAAGGATACGAATGACTTTCACAAATTACTTTTGCCATTCATTCATTCATTGATTCATAAGTATTTATTAAGCTCCTACTGTGCTGAAATTGACACACTGTATAAATGGTTTATTATAAACAATAGCATAGAACAAATAAATATTTGACAAAAATCCCTTAACTAATGAAACTTACATGTCAGGATATGGGTGAGGACGTAAGTAGGAGAACTACTTCAGATCACACAGTTCTGCCCAGATGTTTATAGACCTGTTAATAACGCCAACCTGTGGGCAGGAATTCATTGCGATTTCTCCCTGAGAATAAGCTGAAAAGTTTACTCATGAAAATGCTGCTTAAGTCATGACAGTAATTTGCTGCAGCTATTAGGATATGTCATCAAATCACGAAGTTCATTATGATTTCTCATTCAAGCTGGAAAAAAAGGGTGTTTACCTGATGACTATCCGTTTACGAGTACAAACAAGAGATGCAAATACTGCCTTTAAAAAGCGAAAAGAAAAATTTCAACGGTAAGTTACATTAAATTGCTTCCTGATCGACCTCCTTCCTTCACCAACAACCATCACTGTCTATCCTTTGAAAATGACAATCAATAGACATCAGTGTTCTGTTTGCCACTGCTTATAACCTCCAACACAGCGGGCCATGCACAAATTTTTGAGTAGTTTTACTCTGCCTTCTCCTAACCCCAGAGAATCACAAAAGATCATGTGTTTTAGGGACTAGCCTGAGATGTTGAATCCAAAGATACTTATCTCTAAAATCCAATCTGTAGCCACAGGTAAAAGAACTTGAAGTTTGATGAACAGCAAGTGGTCCTCTGGAATGGGTGTGAATGGCAAAAATTGAGTTTTAACACATTCCATTTTTAATTAAATTTTAATATTAAAAAAAAAAAAAAGCTTTTCCTTTGCACCACAAGACCCGCTTCTTCCTGGCGAGATTCCCAAAGGTAGCTCTGTTCTTTTCTGGAAGGCATTGCTCTTCTAATTAATTAGAAATCGCAGGGAGGCAGGGAGGCAGGGAGGGGTGGAAAACAGCAGGGGGTGAAAAAGCAAATTCATTCCTGCCTTTCCCAATTCCCTTCTTGGGCATCTCAGCCCCAGCTTTCTGTGTGGGTAACGAAAAGTTGAGGGGGTCAGTTGAAGACTTCCCCATCCTCCAGCTCCTCTGCAAAGCTGGCCAGGTCTCCTTCCTGGCTCACATGATCACGGGAGACTAGAAAGGTTCTGTCTTCCAGAGCCGCTTCATGAACTAGGTTTGTGAAATTCAGATCTTTGGCCCTTTATTCTTCTTGTATATATTTTTTTTTAATTTCAAAAATAGTACATATTCACTTGGTGCCTGTGGCTCAGTGGTTAGGACGCTGGCCACATACATGGTGGCTGGCGGGTTGGAACCCAGCCTGGGCCTGCTGAACAACAGTGACAACTGGAACAAAAAAACAGCTGGGCGTTGTAGCAGGTGCCTGTAGTCCCAGCTACCTGGGAGGTTGAGGCAAGGGAATCACTTAAGCCCAGGAGTTTGAGGTTGCTGTGAGCTGTGACATTACAGCACTCTACAAAGGGTGACAAAGTGACACTCTGTCTCAAAAAAACAAAACAAACAAAAAATAGTACATGTTGTTGGGAAAAATTCAAACATGACAGAAGCACATTGAAAAAAAAAAAAAAAAAGGAAAAAGAAAGAAAAGAAAGTTCGCCCCTCCACAAACCCTTCTCAACTCCCAAGCTTTTTTCTCTCCTTCTTTGGGTCCTGAACTTACCACAGTACACAGCTAATGCACATGACCTTAGCCTTGATTATTTTATGCAACTACATGCAAAACCTTTGGATGTTATATATAGCTTTCTTCAAAAAAAAAAAAATAGAATAGGGGTGTGTGCCTGTGGCTCAAAGGAGTAGGGTGCCATCCCCATATGCTGGAGATGGTGGGTTCAAACCCAGCCCTGGCCAAAAAAACTGAAAAAAAAAAAAAAAAAAAAAAAGGAAGAAGAATACATGTATTGTTCTGCAATTTGGTATTTCTTACTCAACATTATGTCATGGACAGTTATCCCTGTAATATGTATATATCATATATACATACACACATATATTGGTGTGTATGTACAGGGTGGCTGTAAATTTCATGTGCAATTTAAAATTGCACACAAGCATTATGGAAACCTTATATACATAGGCAATATATATATATACATACACAATGAGTGTATAAATCTCTTTAATTTCTTTCTCCCCTTTTCCCCCATAGAGTATTTAAAATTGTGCAAAAACTATAACTCAATCAAACATCACCCTATTGATATGAATTTAGAATTTAACAAGTCAAATGGATAAATAAACAAATGTATATGCACATTTGTATATAAAATCATGCTAAAAAAGTCATCAATTCTTCTATGTAAGTGACCTGGCACATTTACTCAAGTATTTCTATAGTTTCTGATGCAGCAGAGAATGACTTAATCAAAAACCATTTTTTAATTTGGGTTGAAAATGCCAATTTGCTGTTCAAAATAACCAAAAGCAAGTTATGCTCCTATAAATAGTGGATGTTCTTCTCCCCTGTAGAGGACGGCTTTTTTAGAAAATCTAGTTACATGCACGAGTCAAATTTTTATTGTAATTTTACTGCCAGGGAAAAGGCCTCTAGGAGATCAATTCAAAGATTCGTTCTTGGTGGAGACATTTCATAGGGAAATAGAATTATAAGATAGTCAACGTTGGGCTGGATACAAAAAGAAAGTAACATTCGGTTTAAGGTCACTAGTCCCTTGAGTGACAGTCAGCTGGGTAGATGGGTGACCGATTTCTTACAACATGTCTTAATCCCATTAAAGTTTATCAGAAAATTGCTTAAGCAATTTATCAGGAAAGAGGCTGTGAATTACGTCAAGGAAAAAAATGTTCTACTCCAGACCAGATTCAGGACAATGCTTCTTTTTTTACACCCCTCGTACGTCACATGCTCCCAACACACTGTCTGTCTTCATTATTTTTGCCAATTTCACGGCGCTAAATGTTGCTTCATTTCCCTAATCAGAAACTAAACTAAGGTTCAGGATGTTTTCGTGGTTGTCAGTTTTTCTGTTGGAAAGCAATGCTTTTCTCATTTTTCTTTTGGAAGATTCACGTTTTTTTTTTCTTGATTTGCCAAAACTCTTTGCATATTTGGTGTGAACCATTTAAGGGCAATCGGACACCATGTAACATCATGTTGGCTGACATGACACATGTAATGCTGAATTTTTACTGTTCCTTTTTACATTTGGATGCACAAATACTTACCATGTGTCACAACTGCCTATGGTCTTCAGCATGGTGATGTGCTAGACAGGTCTAAAGCCAAGAAGGAGTAGGTTATACCATATAGCCTAGGTATGTGGTAAGCTCTGTTGTGTAGGTTTGTCCAAATGTGCCATGATGTTTATACAATGACAGAATCACCCATGATGCTTTTCTCATAATGTATCACTGTCCTTAAGCAACACATTAAATCTGTATGTATATGTGTGTTCATGAATATGTGTACTGCTTATTATAGGCACACATACGTATCTCCTATTTCATTTCACAAAATACGAAATTAGTGGGAAAAAGTCACTGAATTATATGCCTGCTTTCTTCTTTTTTTTTTTTTTTTTTTTGTAGATTTTGGCCAGGGCTGGGTTTGAACCTGCCATCTCTAGTATGTGGGGCCGGCACCCTACTCCTTGGGCCACAGGTACCGCCCCATATGCCTTCTTGCCATGGTAATGGAAAGAGATCTGTTCCATTTCCTCTTCAATAAAAGTCTCTACCATCCTGTTAATCACTGCTTTCAAGCCTTCAGTACCTCTCCCCTACAAACCAAGTCCAGGATTGTTCTAAGTTCCTTCACAATGAGGTCCCTGCAAAGTCCTTATCGCCAGCCTCTATCACTCTGTTCTGGGGCCTTTAATGCCCTAATAATATCCTTTCTAGTGGTCAGACTGACTCTCTCACATCTCTGCACACCTTCCACATGCCAAGCCTTTGTATGCCAGGTACATCTTCTCTGTATTTGTCCTCTTTCTGGAGGACACTTTCCAATTACCTGCCTTCCCTCGCACAGGTAAAGTTAGTCACTCCCCTCCTGGGTACCTTGTGCATACACCTGTTTTCTCAAACAGAGCTCATTTTAATTGATGTGTTCTCAAGTCTGCCTTCCATCAAAGACTTTGAGTTAAGTTACATGAAGGTTGGGACGGAACCCTGTTTCTTCCTCTGTTCCCTGGCTTAGCGCAGGGTCTGGCTGGCCCAGGGTAGAAGCCCAGTAAATAACTGCTGAGTGGATAGATGCCCGGAGCACAAAGCAGCAGCTGGGAGAGGTGGTGACTGTCTCTTTTCTGCCCCATCAGCGAACACAAACACCCTTAAACCCTGAAAATGATGGAATCTCTATAGACTTGAAATTGGGCAAGCACATGTCGTCTCTTCCCCAGTTGGTTAGCTCAGTCTCTGGAACCTGATGGGAGACAGCTCTGTGCTGCACCCCATGGACGTGCTTGGGGAAATGCTATTGTCTGCCAGATTTACAAACTGGATTCGATCTTCCCTCGTCCACTTCTGCCAAAGTTTCTGCGAAGTGAACGTAGCGCAGATAGGTGCCTTTCAGCTCACCTGTGATTAAACTCACCGCATTTGTCTTCAAACAAAAGTGTGTTTTTTTTTTTCCTGCCCGCAACATATAATTTTAGTCAGCTAACACTAAATTAGACACCCACTCAGATTTATTATGATAAGAACATTCAGTAAGCTAATTTCAAGATGATGACTCCTATAAATTCTTATAATTTATTATTTAGTACTTTGGTTTTTAATCATTAAGTACGTGAAGACTTTGTAGGTCAAACCTGTATTAATGAAGACAGTAATCTATTTTTCAAACTCTTCTCCTCACCCACCTTTCAAATTGTAAATTAACAGGAAGAGATTTAAACACACTTGTAAGAACAAAGGCAATAATTGAGGGTTCGGGGAACATCACCCCCCAATTTCCTAATCTTTCTAGGTAGACTGTCAATCATAGCCCTGCCTTGTTAAAGACGACGCCTCCTGATTTTTTAATGAAATAATGGAGTCTAAATTTGTGAAGCCATTAGTTTACTAAGAAAATAAAATACATAATCCATATTTAAAGCTTTTTTTTTAAAAAAGCAGCTGAAAAATTAACAAATACAGATTTTATGAGATGTTATTTAAGCTTAACTCAATGCAGAAATTTTTTTTTTTCCCCCTGTGGGGTGTTACCCTTTGAGAGGGGCACAGACAGGAAGTAAAATATTAACCAGATACGTACTTTAGAAAGCTATCGATGTTATTTAAAGGAGAGTCCTTTTTATCTCCCAAATTCATTGCCAAATTAGAACTTGTTTCACGACAATCTCGAACATTTGGTACTAAAAGACTTAGAGATTTTATTTTGCTCAATAAAGCGATACCATTTGCTGGACAGTGTGCACACAACAAATAAAGTTATAGGCACGGTAAGGTCTTTCATTCTTTTCTAAAATGAAATGAATTTTATTATACTACCGAGCTCATCATAAATAATCTACATAATTGCAGTAGAAAGAACAATGTTCACCATTATTATTTTAATTGAGAAAAAAATCAGGATGCAACGTAAAGCAACTGTCCAGCAAAGCCACTGCTTTGGAAAAGCAATCATGCGTGTGCTGAGAAAAATGTGGAAGAAAATGTAACAAAACGATAGTAGCGGTTATCTTTAGGCAGCCATACAATAAACAATTTTATTTTTCATTTCCTCTGTTCGTTTTTCTAATCTAACATTCTGGAAATTTCTTCTGAAATAAAAAAGGAAAAGGCATATGTTTGCACCCATAATAGTGAAAGCATTATTAAATTACATCAGAGTCTGAATCTTCCTATGATAGATAGATAGCCAGTTTTAGTTGAAGACTTATTGCGGAGGGACTTGCTATTAAATTATTACACCGAGGGCTGTTTCTGACATCTCTTGGCTCAGTGAAAACCTCACTGGGGATAGCCTTACAAGCTGGGCCCCACGACAGGAAGCCAGGCACAGCCCCATCACTCTGCGGAGTTCATGCTAAATTACTTTAGAAGTATTCTTCCTCCCCTTCTACCCACCCTGGGAAGGGTGACGGAATGACGGTCTTTAGACAAAAATCCTTGATGAGAAGAGCACACAAGATTCTCCCTCCTGGACAGAACGATTCAAGAGGAATAGAGACCAGTGAGGGGAGGCGGTTGGAAAACTGAATTATGAAAAGTTTGCTGAAACTGGATTTCGATGGTCAATGAAATCATGAAATAATGATAACAACAGTAATGAAAATGACAATAAAAGTACCACCTATTTACTGTGTGGTTGCCGCAACTCAGCAACGCTCCAAATTAAATGGCTTACAGATACTGAATTTCCACATTCACTGCATCAGGTATTCTCAAATTGAGAGACACTATCAGGAGCTCTCTGTATTACCCTGGGCCAGTCAATACTTGGTAGAGGTAAGATGTAAATTCAAGTTCACTGGACTGATCCTCACGTCTTTTAGTGATGAGGAGAAAGGACCCTGCCACCAACTAAGTTTCTGAAACAGTGATAGACGCAGAGGGAACAACAGATTCATTAACTTATAAAAGTTTCTACCCACAAGAATCAGGTGAAAATATTTAGGAGTGCCTATCTTTTCCCCATTTTAATTGTTGTTAAGTCCTTGGGTTATTTTACAGACAGTGCAGATGGATTCTGCATTAGTACTGGTGCATAACCAATCATCCCAAAACCCAGCACCTTTTTGTTGTTGTTGTTGAGACAGAGTCCCATCCTATGTGCTGAGCAGAGTGCAATGGTGTCATAGCTTGCTGCAACCTCAGACGCGGGCTGTGGGCATCCCGCTGCCTTAGCCTCCAGAAACTACTGCAACACCTGGCTGGGTTTTTCATTTGTTTTTTGAGTCGGGGTCTCACTCTCACTCAGGCAAGTCTTGAACTCCTGAGCTCAAGCAATTCTCCCTCCTCAGCCTCCCACAGTCCTGGGATTATAGGTGTGAGCCACCACGCCCAGAAAAACCTAACATCTTAAACAATAATAAATACAGAGGGTTCCCCCAAAGATATCCATTTTAAAAAAAGAAAAAAAACTATTAAAATTGTAATACTCAACATACGCTGATAACCAAAGATGAATACAAGTCACGTCAAGCACCTCTAGTTATTGCAGAAGTCAAACGTGAGTATTATAAATTTAATACAGTTTCTTTTTTCCTTTCCTAAAATGAGTACACTTCTGTATTTACTACCTCACCTAGTTTTTGTGGATCCAGAAGTCTGGAGCAGCTCTGATGGCTGATTTGCCTTGGGTCTTTCCTAAGTCAAGATGGCCATTTTATCCGTGGTTCATCTGAAAGCTTAATTGGGGCTGGAAGACCTACTTTCAAGATGGCTTCCTCACATGGCTGGCAAGTGGGTCTAGCTATTCACTGAAGCTCTGAGTCCTCAGTACCAGACCTCTCCGTGGTGCTGCTTGAGTATCCTCACAATATGGCCTGTGGCTTCTCTAGTAGCAAGAGACCCAAGAGAAGCAAGGCAGAGGTCCCGATGTCTTTTGTCACCTAGCTTCAGAGGTCATGCTCTCTCCCCTCTCCGGTCAGTTAGTTACTCAGGACAGTCCTGTTCAGAGTAGGAGGGACTATAGGAGCATAGGAAATCCAGGAGGCAGGTGGGCACTGGAGGCCGTGTTGGCAGCTAGCTACTACAGGGACCCTCTGTCTACACGGCCCTCCCCTCTCAAATATAAAACCTGCACTCTGACATTTCAACAACAGAACAACCTAAAAGTGGGTGAGACAGAAGAATTAACAATCACCTTGAAGAAACACAAGGGGACTCTGGTCCAAGTCACCCTTGATTGTGTGGCCAGCACTACACAAGGATTCCCGAACGTGCTGTACTTCTAATGGGTTGAGCAATATGTGAATCTAATAGAAACCAAAAGAGGTTTCAGTGAGGATTGTGAAGAAGGATGTGAAGGGTTTGAATGAAATTATTTCATAAAATGTGAGGATACAGAAAAACTCCAATCTCTTTAAATGTATGTACTATTTGTAAAAATATATCAATGACATCTTGCAATAATGCTTTTGAAAAGTTTGCAAATTTGGCACAAAATTTGGGGGGGAGTCTACTTCTTTTAGAAAATGAAGAATCACCATATTTGGGGTCATCTTGTGTTTTGAAACTCATTGGCTCAGCAAATATTCATTGAACACCTCTATGTGCTCAGGAGACACTGTCCTGGGTTGAACAAAGTAGTCAATGAGACAGAAGGTCCCCCACATTCCAGGAGGGGAGGTGGGCAATAAACAAATACAAATGTGCGATATAGCCTCATTGTGAAAATATCAGGCTCATTATCTTCTGAGGAAACCAAGCATTGGAGTCATACAGGCAACTGACCTTTGCTTTAATTACTTGCCCATTAAGTAACTTATAATTTTACTTGGCTCAGTTCCTTTAATTCTGCCTCTAAGAAAACTCTTCTTCCGTAATTCTGCTTTTAAGAAAAATTCTGACCTATACCTTTTAGTCAAATTAACAAGAAGATTTCAAATTACGTGAAAGTTATAGTTCTCTTTGAAAATTATAGTTTATGCCTCTTGGTTTATACATCAGTCTCTGTAAATTTGATCATCATGAGTTTACACCTGGCAGTAAGATCTGTTTTTGGTAGGAACACAAAATCTGATTTCTGAAATAGCAAGTTCGTGGGTGAGAGCCATATTATTAATGACTCGCCCAGGTAAATACCACCTGGCAAGCTTCTGGAAAGTCACTCACCTGACTTCACTGTCTATACCTGTCTGCTATCAAAAGATAAATGACATTTAACCTATTAAAAAAAATTGTCATTAGGCTCAGCATCCGTAGCATAGTGGTTACAGGGCCAGCCACATACACCAAGAGTGGCAGGTTCAAACCTGGCCCCAGCCAGCTAAACTGCAACCAAAAAATAACCGGGCCTTGTGGCAGGCACCTGTAGTCCCAGCTACTCGGGAGGCTGAGGCAAGAGAATCACTTAAGTCCAGGAGTTGGAGGTTGCTGTGAGCTGTGACATCACAGCACTCTACCCCACCAAGGGTGACATAGTGAGACTTTATCTCAAAAAAAAAAAAATTGTCATTAGGAGCTATAAAAGAAACACTACATATAGGAAAACCAAGCTGACTAAGAGAGGTGTTGGTAAGTACGTGAGTGCCGGGCCCTGATTCCTCATTCATAACTGAGCAATACTTAATCACAGAAATCTTCCACACTGAGCCAATGTGGCTTCACTGTCCTACTCCATACCACACCACAAATGGCTAATCAGTGTTAAAAGATGACAGGCCCCAAAGACCAGGGATATCAATATCTGTTTGTCTCAAGAAGATTGGGCTCTTTTTAACACTGATCTCCTAATCCATAGGCCCCTGGTTCACGGGCGCTGGCAGGTACCAGGGAACAGCTTCTTATAAGATGAGGCTTGTAATTACATAAGCCTTCAACAGCAGTGAGTGTGGATAGGGACAGTGCTTGGTTTATATGAGGTAAGACTGAGACTTAAAAATCTTAAACAACCGGGGAGAGGGAACAAAACAGCTTTATAAACTTTGTAACATTGTTCTTAGCAGTCAAAAACCAGTGTAAATTCCCAATTATTGAACAACGGATGAGATGTAAGAACTATCAGCTTTTCTATCTGGCTGATACTGGACATTAACAGTATGTTATGATCAGGGAAAATATTTGTCCTACAATATTAAGTTAAAAACGCAGGATAAAGCAACAAATATAATGTATTAAAATGAACATTAGGGCTTAAAAATAAGCCCATTTGCAGGGGAAACTGGGACTGGATTAACCAAATACTGACAGTGGTTTTTGTCCTAGAGATGACGCACTGGCTAAACATTATTATTTCCTGTTTCTGTCTCCTTCCTTCCTTCTCTCTCTCTCTTTTTTTTTTTTTTGTATTTTCCTATTTGGTATTTTACACACACACACAGTGAAAACCTCTGTATGCTAAAACTCACGCTCCCATTTCAGTTTCTATGGCGTGCCTTGAAGTTAGCAGGGATGATGCAAATCTCCTCCTTTGCTTGCCACACCCAGGTTAAAAAACCTGGTCTAAGGAGAGAAAGCTTCTTGGATTTTGTTATCAATTAGGGGAACCAAAACAAAGTTTTCCAAGGAAGGAGCATCTCAAAATTTGGTTGTGTTTTTTTAACAATGTCACATGATTGCACAGTTCCTAAGAATGGGTGACTGGGGAGCACCTTGACGTGGGTGACTGCTCCCAAAGATGACAGAGGTTTGCTGTGAGCGAGCCTTGTATGTGTGGGCAGAAGGGTGGCCTGGCTGGGAGGACCACATATTTAATGGTGAGTTACTATCCAGAACGTCCTCCAGGGGGACCCAGGAAGACCACGTCCAGCGGTGCTAAGAGTGCTAAGCTTTCCCCAGGGCCAGACCCCTTGCGGTCTGGCGGTCATCTGTCCCACTACTGCTCATAGCAACTGGGCTTTTATGAGTGACTTCAGCAAACGGTTCTTTAGCACCTTGGCCACTAAATAGAAATATGATCGCGCCTAGCAGAAAAAGAAGCTCGCTAACTTACCTGCAAGGATAAAAACTGTGCTAAATAGATGCATCAGGTCATTAAGGAAATACAGAATCTCAGAGGAGGTAGGAAACGTAGAGGTCTCTGTGTCTAACTCCCATCTATTTTGGGAATCTCTTCTATGGGATTGAGAACGGGTGGTTCAACCTCATCATTACCTTATCTATCGGTGGGAGGAAAGCAGACTGATCTGGGCTTCGCTTTCTGCTTCGGGGTCAGCCCTAGGCGAATCTGTTAATTAGGCTAAATTTGGCTTGCTTAGATAGTCTGTGCTTTCCTACTCTGCGCGCTCTTCCCTCCCTACACCAGGCCAGGCTCCCCGTACCCTTAGGCAACACCAGATAAAGGACTCTCCAGCCCCAGCCTGCACAGCGCTAGCTCCAACTCAGGCCCCATCTCTCCTGAGCTCTGCCTCCACCTTGGTGTGAGCAGAGAAATGCACAGAGCCTCACGCTGGAACAGTGGTGCTTTCTGAAGGTGCTGGCCTGGTCCAAAAGACTGGCTCCAATAGTCAGCAAATCCAGTTCATTAAGTTAGATTGGGTGGGGAGCTCTCTGGGGGTAAACAGGACTTGATGCTTTCCCCAAAATAACAACACCAGCAACTAAGGCAGCACTTACTGAGAGCCCACGTTGTAAAACATTATTGTCTTTCTTTTTTCCAGATGTCAACTCTCTCTTCTGTGTTGGTTAATATTTGCTGCATTATCCAACTACTGTGAAACTCTGTGGTTAAGAACAGTGAAGGTTGTTTTCAGTTTATGATTCTGTGCCTAGGCTGGGGTCTTTCTCTAGTGTGGGCTGTCTTGGCTGATCCGGGCTGGGCTCTCTCCTGTGTCTGCAGGCAGCTGGTGGCTTGGCTGATAGCTACATGACTCTAGATTGATCTTACTCATGAGCCAGGCTTAGCAGGCTATCACTAGGGCAACTAAGCTCCTGCTGTGTGGCCCATCATCCTCCAGCAGGTCAGCTCAGGCTTGATCATAGAGTGTGGTCCCAGGGTTGTAAGCAACAGAAGAGAAAGCCCAGAATTCCATGCTGCTGTCTGCATCACCTTCACTAAGGTCCTGCTGGCCAATGCAAGTCACATAGGATGGGTGTCCGTGCAGGGGAGGGAAGAGCTTCTCTTCTATACAATCTGCCATTTATACAATTTACCATACCTTCCCCAAACCTTATAGTTACTATTTCCATCTTATAGAGGAAAAATCTGAGACTCGGAAAAGAAACCTAACATCCTAAAGAAAGGTTAGAATAATAAACCCAGTTGTGTGGGATTGGAATTATATAATATTATATAATATATATATATATTATATATTCCAATATAGTTATGGTTATAAGTATAACCATAACTATAAATATAGTAATCAATAAAAATAAAATATGTCGAGATGAACACAAATTTATTAAAGTATACACAGAAAACAGACATAAATGGGGATGTATATACACACACCCTACATGGGCCAGTAGGCATAGATATATTTCCAAGCTCTGTCTACTGATAGCTTCTAGAAGCAGTGATAACCCTAGCAGTAATGAGCACATCTGGCACCCGGATCTTGGTGCTAAATAGGATTCTTCAATAAAAGGAGCCAGAGAATTAATGAATTCTGAGATCGGTGCAGGAAAATACAAGATAAGCCTGTAGCATGTTCAAAAGTCTCAAAAATGAACAGAGCATATCAAAAGGGCACAGGATCCACCCTGAAAGAGCCCCCACTGGCTAAAGCCGGAGCAATGTGAGAAAATTAGTATATTGCATTATTGTATTATGACCTGTAGAATAAAACACATTCACGTGTATCCACACTGCTATAAATGGGGACGTAATTAAATTCAGAAATGAAGAAGAAAAGACAGCCTTCCACGCAGGAGAATGCCGTTAGTAAACACATTATTAATGGCTTGAAGGCAACAGAAAATCACTGTTAAAAAACTATGGTGGGAATGGTTGTGGACAAGACCCTCTTGATGCTAAAATTAACGACAAGAATTTGAGAAGAAATTGTCTCCAAGTACTTATTAATTCAAAGGGAAATACGGTAACTTCACAGTGGAGAAATTTGAGAGATAGCACTTTAACCAAGAGGTCAAGGTTAATATCCCCAGTGACCAGGTATCTTCACTTTACATGTCCTCTGATTTGATGGCCTTAGAAGGCCCCATCACTTGTGTATCTTCTTGCCAAAAATGCACGCCCTTAATCTAACCAGGAGAAAACACCAGGCAAACCTAAATGAAGGGCATTCTATAAAATAACCAGCATAACCAAAACTACACAGAATGTTCAAGATTATAAAATAAGGATGATGATGGTGATAGAGAAACCAAAGAGAACCAGGCCAGAGGAAACTAGAGAAATATGACCATCAGTGCAAGGTAGAACCTGGACTGGAACCTGGGGCCATACAGGATGGAGAGGAAACACCATCAAATTCCACTAAAGTCTGTTGGTTAGTTAGAGTCTGAGTTTAGTCAATAGCACTGTATCAAAAGGGTACCATTTTTCTCAGTGTTGAAAAATGTACCCTGTTAGTAGTAAAGAAAGCTGGGTGAAGGACCCACGGGAACTCTCTCAACTATTTTTGTGACTTCTCTCTGAGTCAAAACTTATTTCGAAATTAAAAACAAACAAACAACTCTTCACAAGGTCATACTGTTCCTGGTGGCCAACTCAAGGCCAGTGTTTCAGGACTGAGAAGTCTACTCTGCCAGCCTTCCACTGGAGCTCCCTGCAGAATGCTATCCCAGAATTGGCCAAGACTGGTCTAGGCCACCCCTTCTAAATGAATTATTTTATGGGAGAAGCTGGTGGCACAATTAGGCATAAATCCATCTGCCTTAAATAGGGAAAATGAGGCACAGGCTCATTAAAATGTACACCGAGAATACTTACTCTCAGCTCCGTGTCCTAACTGCCCAGATACGCCAGGTTATAATGTCATTTCTTGATTCTCCACCACTCGGTGAAATTAGTACAGAGCTACACACATCTCAACCTTCAACCATTTTGTCACTTAAAATGAGCGTCTGGAAGGCCATCCTTCCGGAAATATTAGTTACCTTGTCCATTACTTAATCATAGCTTGGAGTTATTTTTGGCCCTGTGAAGCCCGACTATAAATTATGGGCTTCAAGAGAGCAAAGCCACACGTAGCAAAATTATATGGCACGGGAAAAACCCTTGCTTTGGGGGGCAGGGGGGGAAATTATATATTTCTTTAAAAAATGTTTTATAAAATATGATATTAAGCCTATAAAACCAAATCCATGAACATACTTTGTGGCTTTTAGGACATATTTGACAATTGACTCAAATCTCTGGGCCACCCCTAAACAGGGATTGGCATGGAGAGATTCTAATTTGAATTCGTGTCCGCAGACAGCCACGGTCCGTGAATTTCTACACGCAGACAGACAGGAAAGGCGAGAAACCTCGGTGTTCTTTGCCCACGATGCAGTAAATAAATTAACCATACAGGCTAAAGTTTCACTTTAAACAGTTGTAGCAGATTCATAGCCAGTATTTTCTCCCGATTATATGAACGGATTCCTTTTTTTCCAAAATAAAAGAAGTCCGTAGCAGTAACTTCAATATTTGATTTTTCCCCCTAAATTCATAAACCATTTTCCTTTTTATTAAATCATAGCTGTGTACATTAATGCAACCATGGGGTGCAGTGTGGTGTTTTCATATACAATTTGAAATGTTTTCATCCATCTGATTAACATGCCCTTCACGTCATTTTCTTAGTTATTAGATTAAGACATTTATATTCTACTTTTAGAAAGATTCACTTGTACCCTTGTAAGATAAACCATAGAGGTGATCCCTCCAATCACCTTCCCTCCACCTATCCACCCTGCTCCCCTGGTATTTGATTTTTTAAAAAGCAAGATAAGACGGTATAAGAATGCAGGGCTGTTAGACAGGAGGAGACAATGACTCTCTGGAATGAAGGTTTTCCGTCTGTGTGTAGAGCTGCCAAGCGCTTCCCTGCCTTGTGTCCGCATGGCTGGACACAGTCTTTCAGGCCGGCCACGGAAGTTACACTTCCTGCCTCAATAGACCTGGCTTTGTTGTCCGGTCACCAGACATTCTGAGCCTCAACCACTACCAGCTCTGGCCTCTTTGGCCTCTGGTCGTCCCTAGTGAGCTAGAGTGAGGTCATTGGGTCAGCTTGCACAGTGGCATTGTTAGCCTGGGGGTCTGGCCAACTCCAGCCAGGTATGAATAGACGAGACTGAAGAAGGAGGGCAGTGCTGGGGCTCTCAGACGAATCTTAGAAGGCAGCCCGTTCCCCGGCTTCAAAGTCTGCAAAAATCTTCCTTTGCAAACGTACGTTTTAATTTGAGGATATTAATTGCATGGAAATGATTTGACTCTATGATTTATAACCCCGCCAGAATTCTCCGGGCTTCCCCTCCATATGTGCCGCTGCCATTGCCCCTTTTGTATACCTATCATCTCCCATTGTTTATCTGCCCTGATTGATGTGCAGGCCCGGGATGTTTTCTATTATGAGATTCATAATTATCACGGGTAGTAGAGAAGCCTTCCCTATTATCTTCGGCGAGACTGCCCAAATTATTCATTGTAGCCCACTGGTACCACGCTGCAGGAAAATAAGAATTTATTTCCCATCCCAGGCATATGGTAGATAAGAGGATGTATTTATTTCTCCATGTTTCAAAAGGATTAAGCTTGGAAAAAATAAATATCACTTAGGCTGTCAGTAAGCAGAACTTTATGATTCTGAGTTTAGAGGGCCTCTCTTGGGCTAAGAAGAGCAACTCTCAACTCCAGCTTCAGAGAGGAGAGGATAAGGAGATGGGGGATCAATTATAGTTTTACTCGGCTAAATAAATGAATGCTATATATTTCAGCCATTATATTGGGCCACAAAGCACCCAGTGTCACCCTGGACCCCAACGTTAAATAACACACTGGCTTATTTATAAAAATGTTACCGAATTCCAACAGTCCTTGACCCTTAGCTATTCTGAGAGCACGCTGAATACATCATCTGGGTTTTGCCTAATTACACATAATTAGGAAATGTAATTACGCTTTTCAGCCTTGTTCTGCCATTAGGAACTGAGTGGACAGCTGAAATCCTAGTAAGAATCCAGCACGGCAGAGAAAACAAATTAAAAATATGAGCCAACCTCTAAAAATAGGGATTGCACTGAAGGTTAGTAAATCAAACTTATAAGAAAAACATAATAAAAAAATTGCTCTTGGCTCTGGCTAAATATTGGATGCAACAGTTACGCTGGCTGCCTTTGTATGGAGGACTTACTTAATGATAGACCATTTGCATCCATCCGTGCTGAGCCAGGGAGAGGGAATGAATTATTTTGCTCCTCAATTACTTTGATTTGCTCAGTTTCTCACATAGTTATGCCATTTTCGTTTTACTTCCTGCTTTATCCTGCATCCCCGCTCTCCCTGAGGAAGTGAGTCCCAGTCACTCTCTGGCACAGAACCACATTTCATCCGGGTCTGTCGCAAGCAGAGGCTGCCACTGCCCAAAGTCTGGGCTGAGCTGACAGTTACCTCATCCTCTGAGCTAGGCTTTTGCATCTTAGCAGGGACGGACACAGCAGTTGGCCTTGCACGTTGACAAACAGCCACTATAACATTCCCGTTTCCAAAATGTGTTGGGACCTCACGCTGAACGGGGTGGCTTCACCACCCGTAAGGGTAAGAATTTCACAGGACCAGAAAGGTTACATGGGTCAAAGAAAAGTACAAGTTCACGAAGAATCTGGAATTGGAAGCCTTCTACGTTCTGATCTCAGCTCTTGTGTTTATTGAATTTTCCTCTACCGTGATAGTAGCTGACAGTAATAAAGTAACACACTCCATTAAATGTACTATTTATGGAAACATTTCTATAGTGCCAAAAGAAAAAAAAATTAGAAAGAGGAACGATTGCCAGAAGCAAAGACCCAAACATTAGTGTCATGTTTGCAGCACTTACGGCAAAATAGCTAGCCCGGTTGAAAACTACCTCTACCTGCCAGTCCCGCGAGAGGAGTGTGTGTGCGTGTGTGTGTGTGTGTGTGCGTGTGCACGTGTATGCTCCCACATTTTGTGCAATTAGGTTTCCATTCCATACTCCTTTCTGTCTTGTAGACTGAATACTTTCTTTTAAGCTTGGTTTCTTCCTCCCCGTGTATTTTATTAAATACACCATTTTCTATCATCTTAGATCCTGTCCCACATCTTTCCAACTCTGGTTTCCCTCTCTCCAATTTCTACATCGTGGAATCTGTTTGCAATCAGGTTCCCCCCCACCCCCCAAGATTATTTTATGAGACATACTGCTTGCTCATCTCTGTAATCTTAGTTCAAAGGCTTCCAAGGTCGACTAGGACCCTCCTAGGCACCTTGGAGGGGAGATGTTGATTACTGTCTGACTTTGTAGCCTGACTCCTCTATTCCTTCTCTTCACGAGAAGAGATAGGTTCTCCAACCTGTCTGCCAGCCCTGCCTGGATAATTAGATTGGTGCTGTTCAAGTCCAGCAATCCAAGACCCTCTTTTTAAAAGAAATATTTTACAGAGTCAAAGCATTCTATAATAGACCTATTCCTATTTGAAAATGTGAGTGTTACTTTTTTTGTATTATTATTGCTCAATAAAAAATAAATAAAAGAAATATTTTAGGGGTGCCTGTAGGTTAGTGGTTAGGGCACTGGCCACATGCTCTGGGGCTGCTGGGTTCGAACCCAGCCCAGACCTGCTAAAAAAGAAAGAAAGAAAGAAAAAGAAATATTTTTATAACCTCTTATTAATGTCCTGAAATGGACTTCATCAATAAAATAACCTACCCACATACATAATTAACAAAAAGGTAATACTATGTCCTAATTATAAAAGAAAAACAGAAAAAAAATGATAATAACATAGGCTACATTTTCACAGGTAACTGCTCAGATAGGATTATACCTAAAGCCCATGTGAAACAGTCAAATGCTTGACCTACTTCTGGGCTGGGCATCAAGGATCTTAAGGAAAATTCACCAGAATTTTGTTGACAGAGTCGCATAGTACTTAATATTTTGAAAGGAAGGCTAAATATGTTTTTATAAAGACGCTATACTGAAAAGCCAGTTCTGTGAAAATTAGAAATGAAACCAAATGAAAAATAGCCATCCTGCCTGGTGGCATTTGCCAATTTCCATGGTGTAAATACTCTCTCTGGGGTCCATTTCAAGCTATAAACATGACATCACTAAATGCAAAATTAGAAAGAAGTAGGCAAAATCTGTTTCCATGAGCTGCCGAGGGCAGCTCCAGCTCAGAACTGCTTAATTCCATCATGGTGACTCAACTATGACCAACGTGGCGTGACTTATCTTTTTCTTTTCCTTTTTTTTTTTTTTCATTTGCATGATTTTTCAAGACTATCACCAAAACTCAATACAATTTTCTCTTGATTTAGAGCAACCTTGCTATTTCTGGAAGACTCCGCACACAATGTGTTTCTGGGTAAAGTAGTAAGCTCTGGACTCAGATCACCACGAACATGTTTCTTAGTGACATTCACATCCAGTGGCACAAGCGCGTGTTGCTGGATGCGGCTAATTATTTGCTCTATCGCGCTGTATTTCACAGAATGGACACATGGACCTCACCCTCCAGTTCTAGAGCCCACCAAAATGCCTTCACCAACTTCCAGAATGCCCCCTAGCTGGCAGTATTGCCTCTGTTGAGAACTGCATCAGAGGTTTGCTCCTCCAAGTGTGAGAGGTGAGCCGACAACACTGCCAGTGCTTATAGGAAATGCAGGTCTCAGGTCCCATCTGGACCTACTGAAACAAAATCTGCATTTAACAAGACCTCTGGGGCCTGAGTGATTGGTAGGCACATGTCTGATGGGGAAACACTGGGTTAGATAGTGAGCTTGGAGTCCGACCTACCGACTGTCCAGGAATCCTGCTTAGTGCTGTACAAAATACAGAGTAGCTCTACAGATACTCTAAGGAACATTCATAGTGGTGCCATGCCAGGCCATCACCCCTCTTCTTTCTATCTGCACAGCCACGAGGACTTTTGCATTGGCTATGTGTGGGACTGCTGAATTTGTCAACCACAGACATACTGAGTCCTTACTGTGTTTTATGCCTTAAACCTTCTGTCTCTGAATCCACCCAATAATCTCTCTTCGAAATAAGACATGAATAAAACCAAGGCACAGAGAGGTTCGAGGCTTCATTCAATGTCACAGAATTAGGAATGTGCACAGTCAGGAGTGGTGATGTTCATTATTTTATATTAAAAATCATTCTGTAAGCTCACACTATGGGTAAGCGGGGAGGCACCACCCCCCATCCCATCATGATGACAACATTCTCGTGCACACAGCTTTGTTTGTGCACTATGCGTTCCTGTGTTTCATGTGATCTTCCCAAACCCAGCAACTCACTAACTCTCCTGAAAGACAAAGAAACTGAGGCTCAGGGAGGTAAGGGAATGAGGGATCAGGAAAATGAAGCAACTTGCCCACGTCGCTAGCAAGTAACTGGTATAAAAGAAAGAAAATTAACTTACGTCTTAACTTCCCCAAGGCTTAGCTAGTGCCTCAGCTGGGAAGTCACTGGAAAGAGAGGCGCTTGGAGAAATGATCTCCATAGCACAGCGGATCAGCTCTTGGATTTGTGTCTGGGCAGTGCTGCCCTCACCTTAATTCACTGTAATTCTGCAAAGGCCAAGCTAGCTCGCCTTTCCTGAGATGCTCTGCATCGCCGCCTGGGAACCAGCAAGGTGCAGCCTCCACGCCACTTCCTCTCCTGCAGTCCTCCACTTCACCACCATCCACATGACACGAAACACCACCATCCAAAGTACAGCAGGACAGAGAAGGACAAGGAAGCGCTCAGCCACCAGCTGACCCCATAACCCCAGACCTAGACAGACACATGGCCAACAGCACTCTGCCTTCTAATTCCGCTAGTCTTTCTTTTTTGTTAATTTAATTTTTCTTATATCATGACTGTATAAATCTATGGGGTACAATGTGATGATTTGGTATACAATGTGGAACGCTTAAATCAAACTGATTAACATAACCATCACCTCGCTTACTTATTTTTTTGTGGTAAGACATTTATAATATACTCGTAGTTGTTCTGAAATGTATCCTTGCTGGGGCGGCACCTGTGGCTCAGTGAGTAGGGTGCCAGCCCCATATACCGAGAGTGGTGGGTTCAAACCCGGCCTGGATGAAACTGCAACAAAAAAGAGCTGGGTATTGTGGCGGGTGCCTGTGGTCCCAGCTACTTGGGAGGCTGAGGCAGGAGAATCACCTAAGCCCAGGAGTTGGAGGTTGCTGTGAGCTGTGACTCCACAGCTCTCTACTAAGGGCAATAAAGTGAGACTCCGTCTCTAAAAAGAAAGAAATGTATCCTTGCGTTGTGCACATTAGGGGAGATCCGGACAAATGCCCTCCATCTACTCACCCTCCCCCCTCCTCTCGCCTCTCCCCTTTCCCCTCCTCCTTGCTGGACTTCACTTGTGATTTATCATTCATAGGAACGTGTAAATGATTATATGTTGGTTTCCTAACAGTATTGAGTACACTGGATACGTTTTGTTCCATTCTTGAGATACTTCACTAAGACGACTAGGTTCCAACTCCAGCTAGGTAAACATAACATGTAAAGAAATACAATTCAGAACATGGATGGCCAATAAGATGACTGGAGGAAAAGATGGAAACAGAAATGCACTAGTCCTTCTTAACATAAGAATAGCACTGTGAGATAAAAAGACCTTAGGAGCCAGGAGGAGAGAATTTCTCACTCAAGATTTCTGCAGCCTTGAGCAAGTTGCTGAGACTCCATTTTCTTACCTGTAAAATGGGGACAATAACCCCTGCCTCTGTATTTTTCAAGAGTTCTATGCAGGGTGACTATGAAAATTAACTACCATAAACACAACCAACACCATGCCCAGAGTAAATATTGATATGTGGAGGCCATGATTATTACAAATTATCCAATTGAAGTAATAAACATCAGTTCACCTTGAGAATTTTCACTCTGGTTTCCAATCACTCAATCGTTTTTGCCCCTCTTTCTTGGCGTAATATTAGCTTTGCCAAGACAGGGTTTCTAGGCAAGAAACCACACAGACACCTGGCTAAGGAAGAGGTCTGTGTTCAATCTCCAATCTTGTGTTGCTGGAGAAAAAAAAAAAAAAGCGTCTCCTTCCTGAGACGTGTTGGGGCTTTGAGTGATGTCAAAGGCCTTTGAGCGAGCCTTAGAAATGACATCCATATTTGTCCATTTTTGACTTAAATTGCTTTTGGTTCAACCACCGCCGTGAATTGCTTTGATGCAGTATCACAGAGAGTGACACAAAACGCAGAGGAAGAAGCCGGTGGCTGGCAAGGATTAGGAAATAAAGGAGTCACTGCCTCGTTCACGTCTCTAAGTGTTGGAAGAAATGAAAATGAAGCTTGCACTGAAAGGTAATCTCCATGAACCGTGATAAGAGCGGGTGACATTCTACACAGCTCCAGTCTTCCGGTTCAGCCTAGCAGTTAGGATAAAAGCCATTTACATACCGCTAACCATTTTTTAAGTTTCCATGTGCTATTCTTGGTTTTTTTTCCTTTTCCTTCTTTTCCTCTCTCCCTAGGGAGCCGAGTGCAAGTTGGCATTTCTGGAACTTTCATTAACATCATCTGGACCCTCGTTTCTATTGTGGAGGATGGAGCAGCAGCGTCCGTGTTCTAGAAAACAACACCCCCCCGCCCCTTGTTTCTCTCTTCTCCTGAACTTCACCACCCATTCCTCATCTCAATCTGCTCACCCTTGATTCTAGAAAATAAAAAATTCTTGGCAAAGGCCTATCCACTGCCTGGCTCTTTAAACCAAGAAACACTACTGTCCTATGATTAGGAATCTAAACCACAGGGGATTTCTAGAATAACTAAGGAGACCTGAATTTAGATCACAAATCCTGGGGCCCAGACTTACCTCTGCCACTTACTAACTGCCTGATCTTTGGCAAGCTGCTATAGTATCTCTGTGTGTCACTTCCTATACCCAGAAAATGGCCTGATGCCACCCGCCTGGAGGGTTGTAGCAAGGATTAAATGAGATACTGCATCTGTAGGGCCTGGCGCAGTGCAAGAGCCTGGTTATACTTACTCCTGTGCGTTCCAAACTCCATATATGACTTATTACACATGGCAAGGGGCAGAGGTGTCTACAAACACCCAACAGAGATCTCTTCCCACTAGATCAGTGGAAGCTGCCATTCACCTGGGTCCATGTTGGTATATGCTAGTGGGAACAAGCTTGAGGTGAATTTAGCCCCGTGGAAATTGCCACTGTCTGAAACAAGCAAAGCCTCCTATCTCTGCTGGGGTCACTGGCTTTGCAAACAGGGGACGGAACGGTAGAGCCACATAAGCCCCCTGCCAGGTGCATTTTTCTTAGGCCCCATCTGGACAACTTTAGAAGGAGCCCTCCCCGGGTCCCGCCTCAGTGCAAAGGAAGAGTAAAGCCGATTGTTAAAAATCTCCCTCGTACTCTCACAAAGAGGAGGCCAAGCAGCGTCTATAGAGCTTGTCATTTTCATGTGTGCATACAAGGTCACTTTCACAACGAATCAATAGAACAATCTGAATACACAATTTTCATGTCACTGTGTATTTTGGAGGTGAAATACATTGAAGGGAACAAGAATAACAAGGCTTTGAAGAAGTGGCAGCTGAGGGAGTCACTCCATTTCACGTTTTCTTGTGGTTAGTCGCAGACATATCTGAGGATGCCTCTGAGATCTCTACTGACCTAAGAGGCCAGACACAGAAAGTGAGTATTTTGAATTAAGACTTGGATTTTGCCTCTTTTCCTACCAAAAGGAGTTCAAAGCATTTTCTAAACGTGTATATTTTGTCTGCAACATATAGATATATAGATAGATCAATAGATCTATAGATAGATCCATATATACATGGATTAAGGTTATTAAATAATCTTGGCTAAACAAAGAAATTTTACTAGAACGCTGGTCCGTGCTCTCCAGCTAGTGATAACATACTTCACTATGATCATGAGAGGCAATGCTGAACACTGAAAAAAGAATGCTTTTTGGAGTGAGATGCCCTGGATTCCAATTCGTATATTAGTTTATGATTCTTGAGTTTTATTTTTGGATTCTTTACTTTCCTCCTCTGTAAAATGAGCACATTAACAATATCCTCCCAAAAAGGTGGAGGTGATCTAGATATATTATCTACCTATCTATCTAGTTTGCATTCAGTTTTTCCCCCTCCAGCCTAGTTGGCTCCACCTCTTAATGAGGTCAGATCAGCACAGGATGAGTTCTGGAATTGCTGTGTGTCCTCAGACAAGTCGATTCACATCTCTGTTTCTTACCCTAGAAAATGCAGTCATCGTCACTGGCCTCATCAACAGGACTACTTTGAGGTCTGAAGTTAACTTGTCTGTGCAAAATTGTGTGAATACTTTCAAGTGTTGACTGCCTGATTTCAGAGCGCATCCAGCATAACAAGTCCTCCTTGTCTTCAACACACTCCTGCTCCAAAAATGTGCTCATGGGCGCTTTTTATTTTAAGGGAGGTTTGCCTTTGAAAGTCATTTTTGTGTCTGATCCCCTCTAAGAAGATCTGACCATGATCAGCGTGTATGCACAAAGTCTCTACTTGCTGCTGGGATACTTTGTGCAACACTTTGAATGCTGTAGCTGAAAGAATAACAGCTACAGACTCAGGACATTAAATCATCTTGGCTAAACAGAGAAATTTTACAAAAATGCTGGTCCATGTCCTCTAGCTTGTGAGAACATACCTCACTGTGATCATGAGAGGCAGGGCTGAATGGTTAAAAAAAGAAAAGAACGCTTTTTGGAGACGCACTGGATTCTAATTCACGCATTAGCTCATGATTCTTCAATTTCAGTTTGGGAGCTTTACTTTCCTTCTCTGTAAAATGGGCACATTAACAAAATCCTCCAAGAAAAAAAAATTGAGTCCTTAAGGGGCTAAAAGAAAGTTTCTAGAATACTCAGCAGGGTGTCTAGGTGATAGTAAGCCCTCAGGAAAGGAGATCTGCTATTACGATTGCTCAGATTCTGTGACAGGTATGCGTGCTTACTGCAAATAGTTCCGGTGACAACAAAACCTCCAGCTTCATGTTTATATACTAAGTGATATTTCCGGTTCTGGAATCCTAGTCTAATAATTTGACACATACAACATTCTGAGCTTAGCGTTCCTATCTGTGTCTGCTCCACGCTTGCATCTATAAATTCCCCCTGTAATACACAAAATCATTAGTCTATTAAGAAGACAGTGGATATTGTTCTGGCAGGCATGTTTAAAAAGGAAAAAAAAAAAATTCAGCGGAATGTTCAAGGAAGAACAAGAAGTCCCAGACCCCTGTCTCCGTATACTGCAAACTAGACTACTTCTAAACCACCAGCGACGGGGATTTTGCATTCTGGGTCCTTCCTGTCGATGCTGCCAGCTTTCTGCCTTGTTTACAGACCTCCTGAGGATACACTTTGCTCATTTACTATGTTTCTTTGGATGGCAACCTATACACCTCTCAATAAATTTTGGTTTACCTAGGAGCTGACGGGCACAGAAACCGAGATTCAATTTGTGCCGATTTATGAGACACGTGTACAACAGTCCTGGAAACTTTCCTGCTGCTCACTTTATAAATTAACCCCTTATTTAAATATTCTGCAGACTTAGCACTGGGCAGCGGTCAGGGGGGACGCCAGCCCAGATCAGCCTTGTGGGCCCCTTGGTGCTTGCTACACGGGCCCTGTTCAGCACAAACAATGCAAATTTATGAGATTTATGAGCAAGGAAAAACGTTCTTATCCCGTTGTTATTCAGACTGCGGCGCCAGCGGCCTTCCTGGGCTCTACACGGCTCAGTTTCCGATGTTCAAAAGCTGGGCTTGGGGTGCATGTGAGAGTCGTACTCTGACTGGGCAGATGGCTTCATTCATTCATTCACTCCCTCACTCACTTAGCTGAAATGTCTCAAGGGCTAATATTGGCAAGACACCCAGGCAAAAGCCAAAGAAACACAAAACAGAATGAGGCATAATCGTTGCCCTCAAATAACTTATTTTCTGCTAGAAGACACAGAAAGCGTATGATATGATAGAAAAAAGCATGGGATTTATGAGCCAGCCAACTGTGGCTAGAAATCTGCCTCTTCCCCTTATGAGCTTTGTGACTCTGGGTACTTACTGAATCCTCAGAAGCCTCAGTTTTTTCATCTGCAAAATGGGCATATTGATACCCAGTTTTACAGAGATTGCATTGAGGTTACAAAGTTCTGTAAATTGCTGTGAAAACTCTAAGCACCCTATACATAGTGAAGATTAACTCTAAGTACCCTATAGATATTGAATATTCTTCAAAGTCCTAGCACCCTGAAGATTCCTGTGCCAGGAATCTATATAGGAGAAAGGGGCCCATGCCATAAATGAACAAAGGAGAAGTCAGGGAAGATCAGACACAGGAGCCGCGAGCAATGAGTGTCCTCCTGGCATGTTGTAGACATTGTCACCCAGTTTTCTGCCCTCACAAAAAGGAAGAATGAGGGGGGAAAGGGACAGGAGGCAGGGGAGAAGGTGGCCAGGGCATGACTTAAAAGTGAGAGCTATGGCCATGCGGGAGGGAAAGGCTACAGGCAGCAAAGGTCCAGGTTGAGAGAACACTGACCTGGCCACTTTGCTTTTCTGTAACCCACCAAATGCTGACTCTGATGGAAACCTAGCACACTGTCCAAAGGGCAGGCATTCAGCAAGGGAAGTGATTCGCTCTTGGGGAGGAAATGTACCAATAGAGATGATGAGCTCCACAATCACTGCCGTCGGAATTACAAATGGATGTCATCTGTCCTTGGAGAAGGTCTCTCTGGAACATGACTGAGAGATTTCAAAGTCTCACCTGCTGACCTCTCCGATTCCACTGTTGCAATGGACTCCTCCAGCTTGTCCACTTTCTAATCACAACCACTCCGGAGAGGGCCACTGCAGGAGGAGGACTCACAATAGCAGGGTGATGACTCTTGTGACCCAGACAGAAGGATGGATGCCGTTTCCCACACTTCCTGCCTTTGCCAATGGCAGTTCAGTGACCAAAACAGGTGTTTAGGAGAGCCATAAGTGAACGCGGCAGAGTGCTGTGGTTTCCAAACATGCCCACAGGTTCTTAGATAGGCCTCCCTTCAAACAGTGGGCTTAAGTATGGCCTTTAGTCCACTGAACAGGATGTGCTAAGGTTACAGTGTCTGAAAGTATGTGATGCCCAAGCCTGAGGTTTAAAAGGCCTTGGAACTTCCTCCTTGCCTTCTTTCTGAGATCTCATTCACCCTGTGGGAGGCCAGCTGCCATCTTGGGAGGCTGCTCAAGCAGTTGTACAGAGAAGCCCATGTGGTAAAGGACAGAAGCCTCTTGCCAACAGCCCTGTGTGTCAGTCACCTGGGAAGTGAAACCTCCAGCCCACCCGGGGCTCCAGAGACCACAGCCCCACTCCACAGCAACTTCAGGAAAGACCCAGCTAAGCTCCTCCCTAGTTCCTGACTCACAGAAACTGTGACATACTCAATGTTTATTGCTTTAAGCCATTAGCTTTTAGGGTGAATTCTTAGGCAGCAAAGAACAGCTGTTGCAAATACCCAGGTCTGAGAAAGCACATCCAGGCAAAACGGACAAGAGGAAGGATATTTGAGTAACAAAAGGTACATAAGGACCAGTGATATCATTGCCAAGGTCCTAATTTTCACCCCCATGTCTCCTACGAGACTCCATTCTAGCCTGGGCTACAGATACCTGTTAAAAGCTTCTGGATGTAACAGTAGCGATCATCATTTGTGTTAACATTTACTGAATACTGACTATATACCAGGAATTATGCTTTGAACTTTATGCAACTTATCCACTTTCTTCTTCTCAATGCCCCTAACAATGGGAATAATATGATCCTTCTTTCACAGATGAGAAAAAACTCAGAAGAGAAAGGCTAAGCGAAGCTGCCTAAGGATTTGCACCTCATATTCGTGCACCTGATCCTGGTCTGAGGTCACTAACGCTGGCCTTGGGCAAGTGGGCAAGTGCAGCCAGTGCTCCCAGGGTGGGGTACTAGTGGGTACTCAAAGCACGGGGTACACTTAGCAGCTCTTCCTAGGGCATCAGTTTTATTCGCCACTAAGCAAATTAAAATATTGTTTTTATGTTTACATGAATGCAGATATTCTGAGGAGGATGCAAATGTCCCCAGGAACTTTTAAGATAAATCTTGGAGGCTGGCGGAGGGAGAACTTCAGGGGGTGCTGACCTGCAGGAGCACGCGTGTGCTCTGCTGAAAGTGCTGCCTAAGACACAGCTTGCACATGAGGAAATGAAGGCCGGAGAGGGAGAATGAACGCCCAAGTCATGCGACTTTGAGAGAGAGCCAAGGTCCTCAGCCCACCAATCCTGCTAGTTCCACCTTTGTAAGCCCCTCCACCAGCCAGGCTGCAGCAGCTGCAAAGCCTGGAGGGGGGCTTGAACAAACTCCCTTCCTTCCCTTACCAACTTCACTCCCCAAATACTGCACCCTGCCCCTCCCTTCCAACTAGGGTTGTGATCACTGCTGCATCATTAGTGCCCTTAAAAAGAACACGCTTTCCAGATCCTCCTAAACGTATTTGCAATGATTGCAATGGCCTTTCTGATAAATAATTGAAGAAGAGGCACCTGACCCGGCGGCTGCAGGGAGTGAGAATGGGGCTGGAGGAGGAGGCGGAAAGGGACGGTCGGCGAAGCGACAGGAAGAGTCATTTACAGTGGCAAGGAGGTAAGGAACTCTCTGACTCCCAGGGGGCCCCCGTGCTGCTCAGATGTTCCCTCCAATCCAGGCTGATGCCATCCTGCTTGGCCAAATCGACACGAACAGCCCAGAAAGCTTCACGGCCTCACCTGTCAGCCTCAATCGGCACTGCAGAAATTCTGTTAGGAAAATAGATGTACTGAGATTCAATTTTTCGATTGTCTGAAGGCTTAATTTAGTGACCTTGGAAAATATCTCCTAGAGGTGAAAGAAGGCGCTGGGAATCCGTTGGCGGGGGGAGCCGGGACTTCCCTGATAATGGGTAATTTGTTTACTCTAATTTTCAGGCCTCTTTGGGAGGCCATGAAAACTGCCAGATAGATGCTACCATTTTCTTACAAAAGGGGAGAGGGGACATGCAGAAAAGACAGAGAATTCCCCCAGCCACATTACATTACTTTCTGAAGAGCAAGTACACTTTAAGAAAATATATGTTTTTCTGTATATCTGCACCTGCTGTGTATATAGAAACATATATACTGTGAATTTTCAAATATACCCAAAAGGAGAGGTGATAATACACAGTATAATAACCCCATATACTGGCCTGGTACGGTGGCTCACACCTGTAATCCCAGCACTCTAGGAGGCTGAAGCAGGTGGATTGCCTGAGCTCAGAAATTCAAGATCAGCCTGAGCAAAAGAGAGAGCCCACATCTACTAAAAAATAGAAGAACTAGCCAAGCGTGGTGGTGGGTGGCTATAGTCCCAGGTACTCAGGAAGCTGAGGCAAGAGGATTGCTTGAGCCCAAGAGTTTGAGGTTGCTGTGAGCTACGATGATGCAAGGATAATCTACCCAGGGCGAGAGAGTGAGACTGTCTCAAAAACTAAACAATAACAACAACAAAAAGAACAAAACCCATATACCTGTCATACACATGCAAAAATGACTAGAATGTTGATTCTACATCCTTCCTCCCTCATCCTGTCCCTTCTCCTCTGTCTTCTGCTATGGTGGCACCTTCCACGGCCAATGTTGTCTCAGTATTTTAAAGCAAGCCCCAGACCCCCGGTCATTTCAACTGTGCTGATGGCATGTGTCACGTGCTATTCTGAAGAGGTTGGGTTGCCTTGGTGCCCCACAGTTTCCCTCATTAATATAACTACTCAGATCAGGAAGGAGGAGCTCCAGAATTAGGCGTACAGGTAGCGCAGGCTCAGTTGTGCATCACGTTTGGTAGGCTGGAGAATTAAAAGCGTTTTGGACTTAACAGTACTTTCAGCTTCCAAGGGATTTACTGGGACATAACCTCATCCACAGTCCTAGAGTATCTGTGATCTATCTCCCCTCTTGCTTCTGTTTCACTGGAGAATCCTAATACAAAAGGGTTCAAAACGTAAAATATTTTTAAATTTGTGTTGTACCCCAGAACATCCCAATGACTTTCAGAGTGGGCTTCTAGAAAATTCTCTAGACCATGGGTGGGCAAACTTCTTCTGCAAAGAACAAAATAGTAAATATTTGGGGGATGCGGCTCTGTCAACTATTCTTGTAGCTTGAAAGAGCCACGGATAACAGGTAAAAAGCGAGTTAAGATTGTCTTCCGATCACTGTTTAAAAAACAGGCCAACAGCTGGATCTTGCCTACAGGTCTGGGCTGACATCTGTTCTAGACCAACTATTCTACAGGCATATTCCACATACTACCAACATGAGAACCCCCCTACCCCTGGTGCTTGTTAAACACACAGATTCCTAGGAGGGCCCTCAGGTGATCGCCAGGGATACCTAAGTTTGGGGACCTCTGTGCTAGTCTCTCTCGAAACCTGTGTTCCTTAGTCTGTCAGACCTGGAAATGGAACCGAGGAGAAGGAAAATGGGCTTCAAAGATGAGCCCACATCACAAAGTCCCCACACTGCAGGAGCTGGCAGGGATGTGGGGAGAAGCGAGCGCCCCCATACTGCTGGTGGGATTGCAAACTAACCTCTCTGCAAAGACGTAAGGAGAATCCTCAAAGTACTAAAAGGTGACCTTCCATTTGACCCCACAATCCCATTACTAGGTACCTACCCAGAAGAACACAAAGCATTTTACCACAAAGACATTTGCACCAGAATATTTATTGCAGCTCATTCGTAATTGCCAAATCCTAGAAGCAACCCCAACGCCCGTCAGTCCATGAATGGATTAACCAACTGCGGTATGTGTACACCATGAGTACTATTCAGCCATAAAAAGGGAGACTTTGTATCTTTTATGTTTACCTGGACTTGAAACACCTTCTTCTTAGCAAAGTATCACAAGAATAAATAGATATCCAGTGTACTCAGTACTAAAATAAAACACAAATATAGTCTAGCAAGGAGGTGGGGTGAGGAGAAGGGAGATTGGTGGGAGGAGGGAGGGAGGAGATGTGGCAGGATCTCACCTACAGGTGCACAGTGTGAGGGTGTTCAGCACGCCCCTGGTATGAACTTGAACTTCACCTTGGAAGTGAGAACAATGTAACCTAAATATTTATACCCTCATATTAATTTGAAATAAATAAAATAGGCTTCAACATGGCTAAATCCTCTTTTTAGATACCCACAGGTCTGCGTGAGCCCCAGTGTGCTCAGGATCCTGTCACCGTTGGTGACATAGACTCTCCATCACGGCGGCAGTTCTGTGCTCATTTTTCCTGCTGAGAACTTAGTCTATAGACCAGGGGTCTTCAACCATTTTTATCTCACAGCACACCTGAACCTATAAACTTCTGCGGCACACTTAAATTATGTTCATCACACACAAAAAAAAGAGTGAAAAAGAGAGTATGTTCACTATACTTTGAACTTCTTTCAAAACTAACCTAATGAATGATCTTTAAAAATCACGGCACACCTAAGATCCTCTCACAGCACAGCAGTTGAAAATCACTGCTATGGACAAACAGAAACTTGAGGCTTATGGGGAGTCGGGGGGCCTCAGGGAACAAACCCAGAGCAAGAGAGATGGCCATGGGATGCTTTGGGGACAGAGGAGCAGGGGAGAGGTAGTGGTGGCTAGTAAGAAAGTCGGTTGTTTCTCAGGAAGACAGGTTAGTCTGATTTTTGCATTTCTTCTCTCTCTCTCTCTCTCTCTCTCACACACACACACACACACACACACACACACGTTGCATCCTGATCACTGCTTCAAGTACGAGCATCCTCATTGGCTTTGATCTTCACAGAAACCCATGGAGTGGGTTCTGTCTCCATCCTCCTTTCTCTGGTAAGGAAACTGATGCCCCGAAAGGTTAAGTAACTCACCCAAGATCATGCATACCGGGCTTTTAACCCAGGAAGCTGGTCCGCAGAACACACAGGATGTTCCTTCTCGCATCACACACACTTCTCAGAAAAGCACCGCTGTGGTGAGTCGCAGGAGCCCTTGTTTAGCAAGGATAAGCTCACTGCTTGGAAATTTTGCCCACACTCTTTCTTTGCCCTGGGACATCCAGAGATTTACACTTGGCGTCTTTTCTGAAACTGGCACATCTGGCTGTGCTGGCACCAAGCTCTAAGCTCATTCCTCTGCCTGCCTGGAGACTCACAGTAGCTGCCCCTCTGGCCCTGGACCTCAGGCTGGATCCCTACTTTCCAATTCCCCTAACCCCCTGAGAGCCTAGGGGAGAACGCTCAGAGCCCAGCTTTGCAATCCACAGCTCCATCACTTCGCCAGGTTCCTTCACCTCTATAATTCTTGATTCCCTCATCTGTAAAATGGGAGAGGAACCACATCTCCATTTTAGGATTAAAAACGAGAATGCACACAGAAAGCAGAAAAAGCTGTTCACGGCCCCGTGGCTGGAGTTGCGAATCCAGCTGAGGCCCACACGGCTCATTTGCAAACTAGAAATAACCATAGTACTCACTTTATGGTGTTGGAAGATGAGAGACAGTGATGGGAACAGCAGTTAATAGAAGTTTCCTGCACATAATTGGGGGATAATATGGTAGTGTAATTAATAAAGGGGCAGAGTGATGGGATTCTGCTCATAATGATGGACTGTCTGATGTTTATTATAATACGTAAGTATCTAATAGTATTTGGCATACATATAATAGGACCTCAATAAATAAGATAGACTGTTATAAATTACGTTGTTCTATAATCATGTGTTAATGTTAATTAAAAGTGCCCAGTGCTGTGCCGAGTGTGAGGTAGACAGGGGGTAACAGTAACGATGACGGTGGTGATGGCAGACCCTGTACGTGGCAGGTGATGTCTACACGTGGGTCCTAACTGAAGCTCCCTTCTCGCTCACCCCCAGTTCTCGGCTGGCTCTGGATTGACGCCCAGGCCCATCCAAGGCTCTTCTCCCTGGAGACTGCTCTTTCCTTACCAGTCTCTGCCCCGGTGACAGGGAACAGCAGCCGGGGCCTCAGAGTCCCCAGGCCCCAGGCCCGGTGGGGTGCTCAGATCAGATTAGCTGGCATCCCTCCTCCCTCCTGTCATTGCTGCCTTCTGTATGTTGGCAGGGGTGTCATTAAGGCCTCATGGCCTGAGGAACTAATAGAGACACCAGGGCTCCAGTCACCAATGCCTGCAGCAATTTGCACCTCCTGACACCCAGCAGCTAATTCCCCTTCATGACCTGACAATCTCCACAGCAACTCTGTCCCCCCCACCCTCCCTCATGTCAGCCAGCCCAGCCCTCACTCTGATAGATAAGCCCGCCCAGCGCCCACTCCTAACAGGGCGGCAGTGGTGTGTGTGGCCACCATCCTAAAATGACAGCACTGGTTGGGGGACTGCGTGGGGTCTGCCTGCTTCTTGGGTCTCACCCCTGTGGGCCCTTTCAGGGGTGTTTTGGGGGAAGACAGGAGAGTACTGAGAAGGCCTCAGAGATTCCACACCCGGGCCCGGAGCTGTGCCAATCCAGCTCTCCCACTGAGTGAGTTCACCTCTCCAGGCCTTACTTTCCTCATCTGTACAATGGGCAGGACCCTCATGCTTCCCCTCCAGAAGTTGCTCTGATGTCATTTTGTGTAAAGCTCTCAGCGCAGGGCCCAGCCCTCGGCCTATGAACAGGAAGGTCAGCCCTCACTGTTTTAAGGGTCTAGCCTCTCAGGTTTGCGTTCATTTTCCCTTTCAGTTCACGCCCATGTGCTTTGCAGCTGGGGTATAGCTAAATTTGCTGCAGCCCCCACAGATAGCCAGGCTGGGGTCCCACAAAGGACAGTGATCCAAGCTCTCCAGTTACCTGGCACCATTTGTAAAATGGGGCATGGGCGTGGCGAGGGAACTATCTGAACCTAACCAGCTAGTCCTAAAGAGAGAAGTAAGCAATGAACCCGAAAAACATGGCTCCATCTCTGGCCTGTAGTGGGTGTTCATTGAATACAATTTCCACCTAAAGAGGATGGGAGACTGAGGCAGACAATGGTTAAGGGAATGCTGAACCGTGCCACAGCTGGTGTGGAGGTGCAGCTGGGACTCTGACCCAGGCAGGTGCCCTCATACTAAACCTCGCACCTCATCACTGTGCTGGGCACAGTGTCTTAACTGCGAGACCCTCAAAAGGTAGCTCCATACCCAAATCCCTGCAACTTGTGAATGTGACCTTATTTGCAAATGGGACACTGCAGATGGCATGTAGGATATTGAGATGAGAAGATCAGCCAGGTGGACCCTAAATCCAAAGACAGGTGTCGTCCTAGGAGAAAGCCAGAGGGAGATTTGAGACAAACAGAAGAGAACATTGAAAAGAAAAGAAGGACCGTTGGGGCAGTGACGGCAGTGACGGCAGTGACACGGCCACCAGCTCACAGTCACCAGCAGCTCCTGGAAACAGGAAGAAGCAACGAACGGATTCTCAGCTGGAGCCTCAGAATCTAGGGCCGTCCTGCCAGTATCCTGGCTTTGGATGTCTGGCCTCTGGGACAGTGAAGGAATACATTTCTGTTGTTCTAAGCTATTAGGTTTGTGGTTATTTATTATTATAGCTACAGAAAACAAATACACTGGACTTAGGGTCTGGACCAGGGGGAGGTACTCACTTTAGTCACAGAATTGAAGGGGCACCGATAAACAAAAATATTTAATATTTTATGGAAATAGTATAATGGAATATCTTAAAGGGCACGATGATTGGTAGAAGATGCAAAATATTAGTTTGAAATAAAGACAGAGGCTCGGCGCCTGTGACTCTAGTGGCTAAGGCGCCAGCCACATACACCTAAGGTGGTGGGTTCGAATCCCCAGCCCGGGCCCGCCAAACAACAATGATGGCTGCAACCAAAAGATAGCCTGGCATTGTGGCGGGCGCCTGTAGTCCCAGCTACTTGGGAAGCAGAGGCAGGAGACTCGCTTGAGCCCAGGAGTTGGAGGTTGCTCTGAGCTGTGAAGCCATGGCACTCTACCCAGGGGGATAGCTTGAGGCTCCATCTCAAAAAAAAAAAAAAGAAAGAAAGACAGAATCTTGCTTGCCCATCTTAATCCTGGCCCAGGTATGATTCTAACTAGTTCTCTGCCTCCCGTCCCCCAAGATGGCCCTGGATCATCCTGATTCCTGAGCTGGGGATTGAGGAGGTCACCAGTGAGGTCTAAATGGTATCCCTTGGAGCTGGTCAGATTTCTTTCTCCACGGCTCCTGAATGAGGGGAAGCAGGGAGACCGTCCTCCAAGTCTCCCCCAGTTTTCTCTGGGATGCTGCCCTACTAAGACTCCTGACAGGACGCAGGATGGTACAGTAAGAGGGAGATGCCCAGGGGATCAAACCGGGGCAGAAATCTCAGCACTGTCATTTGTTCACTCTGCAACTTACAAAACTCACTTGACCTCCCTGGTGAGAGCATCTTCATCCATAAAACAAGGGTGTTCAGGGTCAGTATCCTTGTCCCTTACCAGCAGGGCTGGGGGGAAGGCAAGAGGGAAAACTCACAGCCTCTGGTTTATGGTTATCACAGTGCTATTTCCACTGCTATTATGCTCCTGGAAACAAAAACACACTAAAAAGCCAGCAAAAACTGGCTCCCAAAGGAAGTGGTATTCCTTCCTTTCTCCCTGACCTGTTCTGTTCTCATACAAAGTGCCCAGGACCCTGAAATACTTTGCTAGCCTCTCCCCAGCACCTACAAGGTGCTGACATCCAGCAGGTGAACAGTACATATTGATTAGAAGAATGAATGCATGCACACGTAAATGAATGAAAGAGGACAACAGAGCCCTGGAGTCAGAGATCTAACCTTTAAAAGGAGTCAATTAATCACATACTTAGGTCCCTAACAATTACACTAGATATTTTATCATTAGAAACACTGTCGGCTCAGCGCCTGTGGCTCAAGTGGCTAAGGTACTAGTCACATACACCCGAGCTGGCGGGTCCAAATCCAGCCTGGGCCTGCCAAATAACAATGACAGCTGCCACCAAAAAATAGCCAGGCATTATGGTCGGTGCCTGTGGTCCCAGCTACTTGGGAGGCTGAGGCAGGAGACTCGCTTGAGCCCAGGAGTTGGAGGTTGCTGTGAGCTGTGATGCCACAGCACT
>NW_003852442.1:5563399-5694062 GCF_000181295.1 Otolemur garnettii
TTTTTTTTTTTTTTTGGCAGTTTTTGGCCAGGGCTGGGTTTGAACCCACCACCTCTGGCACAGGGGGCCGGCACCCTACTCCTTTGAGCCACAGGCACTGCCCTCGAATGGCTTTTTAAAACTTTTCTTTCAAGCTTTCAAGAAATCAAAAAGTAAAATGAAATGCTGGAAAAATAAAATGTTGGATTCAGAGGGTAGAAAGCTACAACAAAAGAAGTCGTAGAAGAGAGTTCAGGGTAATTAACGCTTTCTTCCTTTAAAGCAGTGCCTTCCAACCTTTTTTTATTTAACGGTACACTTGAATCTGTAGGTAAACTTAAAAAAAAAAAAAAGGAAGAGTGAAAAAAATACACTTAATGTGCTTTCAAAAATAATTTAATGATCTTTAAGAATTTTCACAGCACACCTAAGACCCTGTCAGGGCACACAGTTGGAAAACCACTGCTCTTAAGCAGGTAGCAAAGTTCAGATTTCCATATCAGGATGGGCGCAGCACGTCTTAAATGCCCAGATCTGTATGGATACATACATCCATTTATATAATCTCCAATACCCGGGGGTCAGGGCTGTTTTATCGAACAACGTCTATTATACCCCAGTTAGGCATTTATTAAACGTCTGCTGAATAAACGGAGCGTCTTTAGGATGCTGCAGGTGACCACGCAGACAGGTGACCCCTCTCCCTCCACAGCACCCCAAGACAAGGGCCGCCAAGGTGGACATTCCCGCAATGACAGGTGACGGTGACTTTTCCCTTACACTTTCCTGCTCTCGGAAGCTTCTGCCTCTTATTTAGCAGGGAATGTTGAGACGAGGTGAGCATCTCGCCTCCTTATCCACACAGGCAGCCGATACAATAACCCCATCCCCGAGCCCCTCCCTGACCTCGGCCCCCACTGCCCAGCCGCCCGGGCTGCAGAATGCAAACATCTGCCCGCATCATTAAGGCGTTTCTATACACTGCCAGCCCGGGTCTGACCCTGTGACCATTTCCACCATTAGATTCGAATGACCTCAGCAGCCGGGCTGAAAGGCCGGAGTATTAATTCACAGAACCACAAGCTCAATTTAAGATTTAATTTGAGATAACGAAGGGCTACTGAAAGTGTATTCAAACTTCTAAGCATGCACTAAAAGGACTCTCCCTGTCTTCCAAGTTGAATATGAATCCGGCATTTCTTTAACAGATTTATTCACAGATTTACTAACAACACGAGGGCCTCTTTTCTCTTTTTCTAGTTCCTTGTTTTTTCTTTTTTTGGCCTTCATTGAGCCCCTTAATGAGGTTTCTTAGAAACCTTTCTTTTTTTCCTTCCTTCCTAATTTACAAATGGCTGCCCCTTTAGGGATTACCTTTCAATTTGATTACATCCATGAAGAGAAAACAGGTTTCTTTTGGAATCTGCACACCCCCCCCCCCCCATTATTCAGTTCCCTTGGATTGCATCCTAAATATGCTAAGTGTCTGTCCAACAGGGGCGGTGTCCTGTAAAAGGCTGCAGCCTTGCAATGTCACTCCCTGCAAGAGAAGGTGCTGGAAGGATTCAAAACAGCACGACACCCATTTGAAATGTCGTGTGTCTTGGTTCTGGGGAATGTTTAGATTCTGTAGATTTATATTTATAAGATATTTAAAACTCTAGTTACAGATGGGAATTTCAGTTGGTTCAAGAAATTTTTGGACACTAAAGAGATTATTTGGAGTTTTAAGATTCCAATTGGAGATGAGAAGGGCTTGCTTTGGACTTGGAAGCCTGACCCTACAATGGTCTATAGCGAGCATGTTGTTTGAGACCAGCACTGTGCTGGGCACTTGATTTTCTCAAAGACTCTGTCCAGCTTTAGAAGAGCTCAGCACGTGACATGCTTTTCCAAGCCCCTCTTTCTCATCGGTGAAATGCCACACATCTCTTCTCTCTTCCTAAAGATGACTTCAAAAGCTATAAACATATGGGTATAAAAATACCACAAGTCACCAGAGCTTTAGCCCTGGGACACGGTTGGGAATGGATAAACTTCCTGGGAACTGCACCGCAAACACTCTGGTCACTATTAAGATTATACGATGTGCGCAGGCCAGGACCACAACATTTCACAATCCTGGAGCTCTCCTACTTTGTTTTTCTTTGGGTTTTCAAAATGAGAAGCCCTGGGGTAGGAGGGTGGAGACAGGGTAAACCAAAGGTCAGACACAGCTGGGTGGGCTGGCTCGCAACCCACCAACCACAATTACCAGCTGTGTAGCTAGGCGGGCGGGGGGGGGCAAGTCTGTGCCTCAGTTTCCTCACGTTTATCATTCTTCTGCTCATCAGGGAGAGATGGCGAATGTTTAGCTGCAATTCCCAACACATAGGAGGGGAATAGGAGAAACTCCCAGGGAAGACACCCAGTCACATGTAAGGCAGTGTAATGGGTGGCTTGGAAATGCAGTCTTTGCAGATGTATTTAAGATAAGAATTGACACGAGATCAAATTAGATTAGGGAGAGTCCTAAATCCAATGATTAGGATCCTTAAAAGAGACTCAAAGGACTCACAAAGCCAGAGGAAAAAGTGAGATAAAGACAGAAGCAGGGCTGGAGAGCTGTGTCTTCACACCAAGGGACACCAAGGAGTCCTGGCTACAGGGGTTGCCAGGCGAGGCACTGTTTCTCCTTCCAAGCCTCCAGAGGGCAACAACCCTGCCAACACCTTGATTTTGGACTTGTGGTTTTGAGAACTGTGAGAGAAAGATGTCTGTTGTTTAAGCCACCCAGTAATCTGTTACGGCAGCCCTAGGAAATGCACATGGGTGATACGGTTGGTATTATTAATAAAGTGCAAGCCATCAGACTGAAGAAAGGCCCAGTATTTCCACCTTCACTGAGCTACTCAGTGTATCTCACTGGGCATAATAATCCTGAGTCTGTCCCACTGAACCCAGGAACAACCACCTACATGTTGTTAGCGGACAATGGCCAACTTTATCAATAGTAATAAGCCAAGTAGAACTTCTCAGATCATCAGGACAAAAGATTATTTTTTTTAAATGACAAAGTGATTTAGGAAAACAAGGGTGTCCGCAAACAGTACCCCAGGGTCCTATGTGACGTCATCATTATTGGCAGCACATGACGGCACCCCTTCCCCTTCTCCAGGGCACAAAAAGTCTTCAGCGGCCAAAATTTTGGGTCACTTGTAGCAAAGAACATTCGGGCATTATAAATTTGTCTCTCTGAAATCACATCTCTTGGGCAGCCATTACTGTTCTTGCTTTATTATGGCATGGAAACATCGTGGCTGGGGGTTCTTCTGTCTCTAGAAAATAGGAACTGGGTCACTGTGCATCCTGCCAGCCCACTGGAGTACCAGGCCCGTAGAGGTGCTCATGGCTGTCTAATAAATGATAAAGATTATAATAAAAAGGTAAAGACAAGGAAAAAACTTCACTTGCATTATATAAATACGTATATATAATTTTTAAAATTTCCTCTATCATGCCATACTATCAGCTGCATTTTGCAGGTGTTGATACCAAACTGAGAAACAAAAACAACCCAGTCCATCTAGAAAGGTGCAGACCCAGGGTTCAGTTCAAGTCTGAGGAATAAGAGTTGAGTGCAAGTCTCACTGGCCAGTCTCAGAGATGCTTTCCCCAGCTTTCTGTTGACAGATGAAAATGTTGGGAGCTTGTGGCCCTCCACCAAGTTGGGTTTGGGGGGTGGAGGGTCACTGAATACTTCTAAGGACATAATTAAATGGTGGCTTGTTGGATAGCTAATTACAGCAACTTGCCTGCTGAGCTTGGCTCATTTCACTTAGGGACCTGATGGAGCTGAGGAGATACAGAAGAGGGGAGTGGAACCGTAGAGGTCAGCAGGGAGGGAACGCAGAAGAGCGGCTGCCCTGCGGTGGGACAAACAGCCTAGTACTATGGGCCAAGGCCAGGGCTAAGTGCCTGCCTCTATGATTTTCATTTAATATCCTCAACAACCCTCTATCCTGGAGCTGAGCACACAGAGATGAGCGAGATTAAGTGATTTAGCCTGGAACACTCAAATCAGGAATCAGGATGCAGCTCCAGGTTTCCCGACTTTGCACTTAAGCCGTACACTTAACCTCCACTTCACACGCTGTCTCCCGGTGCTAATGAATTTCTGCCAATATTCTCACTGATTCTTAAGCAAACTTTGGAATTAAGTATGACTGGCTCCATTTCAGGGAAGAAGAAACTAAGGCCCCACATAGTTAATGGCTCCACTGGAAAAGCTGTTTACATGGGGAACAGAGACAGCACTCAGACCTAGGCCTGCCTTGTCCTCAGGCTTTCTACAGTGCTACCTTTTTAAGTTTCAGAATATTACAAGGCTACAGGTTTTGGTTACAGGAATTGCTTTTGTACAGTCTGAGTCAAAGTTATAAGTGTGCCCATCCGCTCTGGCCCCCTCCTACCTGCATGCTTTCCATTGAGTTTTATTACCAAATGTGCACTTGGGTGTTAATCAATTAGACTCAATATAGTAGGGAACACACGCTGAGTTGGTTTTTCCATTCTTGTGATACTTCACTGAGAAGAATGGTCTCCAGTTCCCTCCAGGCTGTTATAAGAGGTATTAGTTCACCATCTTTCATGCTGAGTAGTACTCCAAGGTATACACATATTTTATATTTTATTAATCCACTCACGGATTGATGAGCACTTGGGTTGGTTTCACATCTTTGCAACTGTGCTGCAGTAAACATCTGCGTGCATGTGTCTTTTTGCCAAAATAACGTTTTTGGGGGGTAAAAACCCAATAGTAGGATTGCGTGATCAAGTGGTAGGTCTACTTTTTAGTTTATTGAGGTATCTCTATATGACTTTCCCTAGAGGCTGTACGAGTTTGCAGTCCTACCAACAGTGTATAAGAGTTCCTTTCTCTCACATTTTCCATTTTTTCCTACTCAGAGTGATGTTCACTATGGATCTGTCATATATAGCTTTTATACTTTTGAGATATGCTCCATCTATGCCTATTGTGTTAAGAATTCATATCACAGGGCGGTGCCTGTGGCTCAAAGGAGTAGGGCACCAGCCTCATATGCCAGATGTGGTGGGTTCCAACCCAGCCCTGGCCAAAAACAGCAAAAAAAAAAGGAGTTCATATCACAAAAGTGTACTGAATTTTGTCAAATACTTTCTTTGCGTCTATTGAGATGATTATATGGTCTTTGTTTCTGCTTCTGCTTCTGGAGTGAATCACATTTATAAATTTGCCTATGTCAAACCATCCTTGCATCCCTGGGATGGAGCCCAGTTGGCTGTGTTTAATTATTTTTCTGATGTGTTTCTAAATTCAGTTGACTACAATTTTATTGAGAATTTTTGCATCTATATATTCATAAGGGACACTGATCTGCTGTTTTCCATTTGTGTGTGTGTCCTTTCCTGACTTTGGTATCAAGATGATAGTGGCTTTGTAGAAGGAGTTGGGGAGAATTCTTCCTTCTTGATGTTATGAAATACTTTCTGCAGTATTGAATCTACTGTACTACAAGACACGATAAACAAGGGCTGTAGAACAGCCCCACCCTAATCTAAAGAGAAGGGTGTCGTGTGTTAGAGAGGATGATGGTGTGAGAGGGCTGAGGCAGAGCAGAACATGAGTAGGAGCTGGGATGTGTCCATGCTGGAGAGTAGATGGACTCTGATGTGTAGACTCTTTCCTTCCAAGAAAGTTCTGTGGCTTTCAGTCATCAGTTCTTCTAGGGGGTGTCTGAACTTAGAGAGTGACCTCGGCCAAGGTCATATCCTGCTGGGGCAATCCAGCCAATCAGTGGTCAAGGCAGGGGTATAAAGGCCTACCCTCATTAGCCCAGTGGGGTTTAACACTAATTGGCCCGTTTAGACCCAGAGCTCCCCATGAGGTTGGCTGAGACCCTGGTTGGGCTGTATCTTAGCTTTGTTTTCCCTGTGCCCATTCCACCTTCACCCCTCTCCCTTTCCGAAGGGATCATCTCCAAGGCACACCCTAAGAAACACTACGAATCCTAAACTTTCCCTCACAGTGTATTTCCTAGATGTCTGATGAGATGGTTTCTTATTTCTTAAGAAAATTGTCTATGATCATAAGAAGGCTTGGCCTTATTAGAAAACTGCAGTGATTTGACTGCCTGGAAACCATTCCCATCCAAAGCTGAAAATGAAGAGGTGTGTACCCCAGGGGAACAGAAAGGGCTGGGGACCTAACAAGGTCCTGAAGGAGGCAAAGAGGACAGGGATGTTTTGCTGACACACCGAACACTCATCCCCAACATCTAAGAGTGTGGAACTTAACAGGGGCTAAACTTGAACTACTTGTTGACATTATTAGTGCTGGCTCCAAGCAAGAGGTTTTGTAGCCAACTTGGCGTGAAATCCTGAGTTTTGATTGGCAAATTTAAAGCAAAGTTCAGCCAAGTTCTATATCTATTTTTTAGTGTGCTTCATGCGATCTAAAGAAGCCAACTCTTCTGATAGAGTCTCAGTTTTACGGTTGTGGGTAGCTGAAGATACTAGCTCTTTAAGCAGACGGATGCTTCTGGCAGGCCAGCCTATACCAGGAATAGGAGAAATGCCTTCAGGTTCCTTAGAAAATTAATGTAATAAGAGGCATTAATCAGAATTCTATCAAGTCTACACACTTGGCCTGGGCTTAAGAGGCAATACTTTGAAACTGCAGTTGGCTAAGCTTCCCTATTCTTTGCGAATCAGAGTCAGAGTTGAAAAAAGAAAAGAAAAGAAAAGGAACAGAGCTAATGTTTAAGAAAAAACTGGCAAGAGGGAGAAAGATTTAAGCAATTTTTAATTCCTTAGCTCCACTGGGGCTGCACAGGGTTACAGAAGGTTTGACCTTCGTACTTCCACAAACTTACTTCAGACTGTGGGATCAGAAACAGTTAATCAGACACCAAGCCAACTCAGGACTGGTTTGGGCAGTGGGTTAGGCCCAAAGTATTTACTTGTTTGTTTCTGTCTAATAATAACTTACTTCAGGATTTGCAATGGAATCTTGGCTATTTCTTGCCTTCAGATGTTTATAGCCAGGTGACAAGAAATTTGGGAAGAGGAGATAGATTACGCAGATCACCACCACCTGACATCATGTGACTTCGACTTAAACATTATCTTTTCGAGAAGCCAAACAACGCTCAGCCCCCAAATCAGAGCCACACGGGTTTCTTCACGGCGATCGCTCATTTTTAGATGACACTAGATGTTTTAAAGTGACATACGAGTGCTCCGGACATTGGACTACAATTTGGTCATGCTTTTAATGTGACATAGCTACAGCTGTATTTACCATTATAACTCAGTACCCAGGAGATGAATATTTTTAAGAGACAAAGGGCCAGGCTTTTATGGAAACACTTTTTCCTTCTTGTATCACACACACACAAAAAAATCGTGGCTCCTTCTTGTCTGGTCGCCTTCAGTAATTGGCAGGATTTTGAGTAAGCTCTTTTAAAAGCCCTCCATTTCTATTTTCACATTAAACACGCTTGCAATATCTATTAAAAGCACAAACACTGAAGAACACACCAGGACTATCAATGAGCTTACATCTGGAGTCCTCGATCTATCAGGAAAAATGAAATGAGCGTCGGTATGGTTTCATTTCCTTGGGAACTCACATGTTAGTGGAGAAAGGGGTACCCTCTTTGTTCTGCCTCCTAGACCTGGCCAATGTCCCAAATTTTACATCAATTCTATATTGGAGGGCTTATCAGAAGGGGTGAAGTTCAGGATTTGGTTAAAACAATGAATACTGGATTCCGCACTCATTTGGAGGAGGGTCTATTTTCATCAAAGCCTGGGGGATTCCACGCAGAAGCAGCAGATATATCCGCCACATTCTGGCTAGGAACTCTCAGCCTTGCAATTCAAGGATGATTAAGCATCACCCCAGAAAGGACACATGAGGTCACCCAGGGGACCTGCGAACATCTGGGAGAAAATAGGGCCAGCGAGTGGGTTGGAGAGAAAAAGTCTCTGGTCCCTGAAGAGATCTTGGAAGTCAAGGTCACACTTGGGCCCACAGAGCCAGATGTGTGCGCAGGGACTTGTAGGGAGCCAGGCAGCAAAATGAGGGTCATTGAAACAGGGGCTTGAGGGGGTTTGCATGCAATCGTGCTTCTCAAGATCTTTTGCTCCTTTCCAAGTTTCCTTAAGGGAACAGGAAGGGCAGGGAGGATTAAAACCGAGGGGAAGATAAAGCAGCCGTAACTCAGCTGAAGTCTTCCAGAGACGCCCCCACGCCCTGTAAATGTGTAGTTTGGATGAAAGTTTATGCATTAGGCAAGCAGGGGGTTATGGCCTGAGATTTCAAACTGTATCTCCTAGCCCGGGTCCTGGCAAGAGGCAGATGGTACAGTCAGAAGGGTAAAGAGAGGAGTGTTCAGTCAAGGCCCTATTTGCAGAGGTCAGAGTGGGGTTAGGAAACAGGGAGGTTTCATACAGTATCTCAGGGATAGTCCCAACAGGAACAGCTCCTGTCTTGCCAGCTGAATGGAGGGGGGGGGAGGGGAGGCCTTCTGCAGAGGGAGGGAGTCAACACACACCCTGCCAGGACCAAGGCTGGGGATTACATAGCCCAACCTTGCTTTGTTCTGAATTCCCCTTGGTGCTCACCTGGTAATTCCAACCTGAGGAAGGGAAGGCAAGAGAGCCCGTTGTGGGCAGCCTCCCAGGGCAGGTGGTGTGATCTGGGGGAGGCAAAAGTCTCTGGTGCACAGATCATTCCCCAGAGACTCCGTGAAGGCCTTTGAAGGAGCAAATGAGAGGCCCACAGGTCCCCCTGCCCCAACCAGAAGACTTCAGCTATCATATTCTTTATATGCATGTGTCACCTTAGGTGCCATTTTAAGGAAGAACTTTTCCCCCAAAAGCTCTGATTTGGGAACCCCTAGTCTGGATGCCCCCTTTGGCTTCCTCCAAGTCTAAGAACCAGTTATAATCCACAGAGGGCACATCTCTCAAAATTGCCTATGTTAGCAAAAAGTCCTGATGCTTTTATCCAAGCCACTACTGCAGCCTCTTTTGTTCTGGATATATGTGAAAGACCAACATTTTAAAGTAGAGGTTTATTTAATTTTTGTTTTTCAAAAGAGGACACTTCCCAGTAGTTTTATTAGACAGGGCAACATCGGAGATCTAAGGATTAGAGAAACAGATAATATTTTTTTGAACGTGGCTCCTTTGAATTAACGTGGAAATACGCATTTTTTTTTCAAGTTCTTTTTTAGGAGAAAGGAGACATTTCATCAGGAGGATAAAAAGGAAGAAGAGGACCAGGGGAAATAAAATTCCAGAAAGATAAGAAATGACTGCCTTTAGGTGGAGGCATGTTCTCTTGTTTTTGTTTTTGTTGTGCCAAAATTCTCTGGAAAAGAGAAAGAATTCCAATGGCTTCCCAGGTACCCGCTTGGTGGCAGGCAGAGGGTGTGACCAAGCTCTATTATCTCCTGTGATGACAGCCTGACCCACACTGAAAACTTGGGCCACAATCCCATGTGCCTGGACAGTGTCCTTAAACACAGATATCCAGGCAAAGAAATGAGAGGAAAACTCATAAAGGCAACAGCAGGTGCCTTCAGCCAAGGGAGATGTAAAAAACCCCGCAGAACTGGGGGTGGGTGGGTACGGGAAGCCTCAGGAAGGTTAGAACCGGGGCCTCTGCATTTTCTAATATAGATTAATGGCTCGTTCAGGCAAGAAGCTACTAACTTGCTCAATGTGCTGACCTCTCGAAATTAAGGGAGGAAGGGGGAAAAAAAAAGTAAATAAATAAAGTGAGCGGAATCTGACTGTGCCTCACTCACTTCGGGCAGACATATGACAGACAAAATTAACTGCGACACGGAGAAAGCAACAAGTCCCAGGTAGGTGAAAAGAAACACGAAGGAAAATGATTGATCTCAAGGCGGGCCTTTTGTTGTTGTTGATTAGACCCCGGAATCACAAGAGATCCCTTTCGAACACGCACACAGGCACACGTGTGCGCACACACACACATTCCTGCTCACATACGAGTACATCAAAGCCGGAACACCACAGAATTAGATGGGCATAATCAGATCTCTTTCTAACCAGGACAAAAATGTGTGCCCCCCACCAAAAAAAAAAAAAAATTAGAATAGATTATCCTGGACTCTGGCAAAACTCAGATGAAGTATTATACTCCGTTCTGGTCGCCACCTTATAAAAATGTTATTAATCCAACACTTGAGAGGGATTAAGAAAAGTGCGAAAGCTGATTCTCAGACTTAGAAGTCTGAGTGTTTTTTTTTTTTTGTAAAGGGATGTATTTATAGCTTAGGAGAGAAGAGAAAGGAAAGGAAATGAGAGGGGAAAAAAATCAAATGAATAGTATTTAAGGCCTAAAATACCGCTGTGAGGAGGACGACTCTGTGATGGCGAAATATTAAAAATCAAAAGCAATGGGGAAGGGACATTTGAGCTGCTGAATATGTTTTTCCTAAAAATACTATCAACTAATCATAGAAAAAAAAAGGCATACGTAAATTTAGAAGAAAACAGAAAACCTCACAAATGTCTCAGTATTTTCCTATGACTAGATAGAAATAGGAAATTAACATAGATCATTCAACTATTATGGTGGACTCTCTAATTGTTCCCCCCCCAAAGAAAATTCATAAAAATATACTTATATTTGATTTTAGTTTTTCTGTTTATAAGATAAATTAGAGAGCCAAAATATATTTTTTTAAAGAGACATGTTTAAGAAAAAAACATGAGAATGATAGAGTTCCCCCCTATCCTTTTTTAGTTTAAAATTTCCAAAATTTATGACACATACATGGGGACTTTAGTTCATTCTAAGGCTTCTCCATCAGTGTGGGTTGTTAATTAGTCAGGACCTTTGGACAGGATGTGTTTTATAAATATTTTCAAGAAGTTGCGATTACAAGAGAATGTAAGATCTACCATGATAAGTCCATGCCAACTTAATGGTCTCATTGCTCGGGGGTACATAGACATGGGCTGTGGCTGGGTACAGAGGTTCTCTGTAACGTCCACCCCTACAGAATGGGGCCTTATCCTAAATATGTTCCCAGTCCTTGGGATGGCATCTTGCCCCCTTTGGTCAGGTAGAACATCTAGCCCCTTTATACATTGCAGTGCATTGGCCCCCACTGCATGTTAGGCCCTATGCTGGCAGTGGGCCTTGGGGTTCAAGAGAGGTTGAGGCCCAGTCGCTTTCACAAAGACCTTATTGTGTGACAGGGGAGACAATGGTGAGGGCAAGAAGAATAGCTTTGATGATGTTACAACAGCTACCATTTACCAAGCAATTATGCATTAGGCGACATTCTTAAAAAAAACTATTTATTCCTCAAAACAACCCTAATAGGTAAGTCTTACTGTCCCCGTAATTCAGAAGATGGGGGCTTAAGTAACGACCAAGTGTTACTGATGAAATGTCTGTGCCCCCCATTCCTCATTCATATGCCAGAGTACTGACCCCCAAGGTGATAGCATTTGGAGATGGGCCCTGAAATGAATAAGTGATACCTAGAACTTTTCAAAGCATTCTGAAGTTTTCCCAACTGAAAAGGAAAACTGAAAGAGAGAGAAAGAGAGAGAGAAGGGAATGTGAAAGGGGAGAGGAAGAAACGTGGCAGATACAGTGGCTGTACACAGTGGTGGTCACTAAATACAGTTCTAGTGACACGGTAGTTATAGTAGACATCATTCCTGAAAGTGATTTACCCCACCCAGGCGGCCTACGACATAAAAGAGAGGATGGAACATCATCAGTTGATCAACAATTGACGAATTCTTTTACAAATAGACCTGTGTGTGTACGTGGGTGTCTACGTGTATTTACATAAGGTAGGTGAAAGCTCGGATTATCACAAAACACTAATTTCCTTCCAGGTGGCAAACTGCCGTAGTCCCGTCAGACTCTGTCATCTGCCCTCCCCACACATTCCTCTGAAATTCAGAAGAGAGAAGTCATCGTCTCGCTGGCAACCCTGCTTGCCTGCCCCTTTCCTATAAAATTCTGAAATTTATGCAAGTGACTGGAAACCAGAGAAGCCTCTGGACCACATTCTAAGCTCACCAAAGATGCTTCTGGCCCCGGAAGCCCATGCTCTGCCTGCACCATTCGCTGAACATGTGGCTGCCCGGTCCCCAGAGTATCACCGTCTCTTCTGGCATCAGGACAAAATGACAGAGCACTTGTCTTTCTGAATCTTATGCTTTCTTTTTTTCTTTTTTATGGAGTCCCCCCACCTCCCACCTAAGATGATTTGTCTCCAAAAAGAAAGTCTTTTTTTTTTTAGACAGAGTCTCAAGCTGTGGCCCTGGGTAGAGTGCTGTGGCGTCACAGCTCACAGCAACCTCTGACTCCTGGGCTTAAGCAATTCTCTTGCCTCAGCCTCCCAAGTAGCTGGGACTATAGGGGCCCACCAAAACGCCCTGCTTTTGTTGTTGCTATTGTTGTTGCAATTGTCAGTGCTGTTTTAGCTAGCCAGGGTCAGGCTCGAACCTGCCACCTTCAGTATATGGGACCAGCGCCATTACCCACTGAGCCACAGGTGTCGCCCCAAAAAGAAAGTCTTAATAGAGTTATTCCTTCAGAGGAGAGCAAATCTAGTTTACATTCCCACCTTCTTCATACTTGATAGGATGGCCCACTTCAGTCAGGATTAGGTAGGCTTAACAATTAGAAGCGAATTTCCTATTCAGCAGGCAAGAGACACTCAGAAGGAACAGCCAAAGGTAAAATTTTCCAATGGCTGTATGATGTAAGGTATGTGATTGAGTGGGACGTGGTACTTCCTAAGTAAGCTGCATTTAACAGACTCAGGTGGAGACTGCAATTTGGTGGGGAACAAAGCTATGGTCTCATAGAAATTCCTTGAGGACTGCAGTGTGGTTGTGATGATGTAAGGCAGCAGGTGCCCGTTACTCTGGAGAAGAGCATTGAGAGATTATCTTCAGGGGCCCTTCCTCCTGATACTCTTACTTCACTGATTTAGGGATTTGGAAATTTGCATAAGGGGCTGAGGGACTCCCAGGAAGCAAAGGAATGGAGACCTCCACTCTTTCCTTTTGGAGAATCCAGGATACCCAGAGTCCCCGAGGAGGAGGAGATGACCTTGAGGGGGTGACTGTGGGCTGCCGACCAAGGGAAGAGGGAAAGTTCAAGTGCATGGGTGAGTGAGCTGTCAGCTGTGGTTGGGTCAACCCTTGGGAATGGTGACTCAGGAGCTCATAGGAGCTCCTGTGCTGACCACACTTTCCTTCTTGCTTTCCCAACTAAGTTCTGAGAAACTGTCAGAACTACAAATGCGCACGAAGCCCTAACAGCCTCATTTCCATCCCCTGTCCTCTTTCTAGAAGGTATTTGGAAGCAGGGATGGCTTCTTTGTATTAGGTAAAGTCCTTGGAGTTTTCGAAAAACTGATGGGGAGAGGGAGGCATGAAAAAAAAACTGAACTCCACCTTGGAGGGGCAAGTGGGAGTCAGTTGCAGGGCTGTCTGAGGACTTGGGGTGATGGGGGGGGGCTTTAGTTATTAGCCTAAAAACTAAGAAGTGCTTTTATCTCATTCAAACCTTCTGGGGAAGCAGATAGAATCAAATACAACAAAAATGTTTCATTCAAAAAATGATTTTTTTTTCCCCTTCCTAGAATACCATGGTGGATATTTTTAGATCTTTGTTGACTTTACTTTGGTTCCCATTTCCTCTTGGGGAGGGGGGAGAAAGTGATTTCTGAAAACAATTCTGTTCAGACACCATTTCAAGAAACAGGGCCTGTGGTCAAAAGGAAACCACCCAGGAGAGGCATCTCTCCATTTTCACATCTGACTTGAGATCGTCTCTGAAAAGGGTAAGGGGGCGAACGGGAAGGAACTGCTCTCCCTGTGTGTGGAACGCCTCGCACACTCAGTGCTTCTTGGGGACCACAGCTCATGAGCTGCAGGTGCTATGAAGCCTGCGACCTATGGGGCCATAAAACTCCCAATAATAATCCGTCAGGTCTTGAATCCTCCTAAGTACATTTAGATCAAGTACATGACATTTCCTCACTAATAGTGGCACTGGCTAATGCCCTCACGGAATTTAGATGGCTCCACCAAGTCACACAACTATTTGATGTATGTTTAAATGAGGGGCAATTGGTGAGGTTGAGGGTGGACATCAAATCGCTGTTTTGGCTGGTGGTCAAGATCACCCACCAGGACACGTGTGCGTCTCAGTTGACTTTTTTTTTTTTTTTGAGACTGAGTTTTACTTTGTCACCCTCGGTAGGGTGCCATGGCATCATGGCTCACAGCAACCTCCAAATTCTGGGCTTAAGTGATTCTCTTGCCTCAGCTTCCCAAGTAGCTGGGACTACAGGCGTCCGCCACAACTACTGGCTACTTTTAGAGATGGGGTCTTGCTCTTGCTCAGGCTGGTCTCAAACTCCTGAGCTTAAGCAATAGCAATCCAATTGCCTCAGCCTCCCAGAGTGCTAGGATTACAGGCATAAGCCACTGTATCCAACCTACAAATATTATGTAACTTTAATTCAGTTAAGTTTAAATAGCTGCAGGTGGCTAGTGGCTACCATATCAGGCAACAGCATAGCTCTGATGTTTGGACAGGCCCTGTGAAGAGACCCTGATTATATAACAGTAGGCAGTTTCTTCTTTTAGAGAATCTATTACACCTATTAAAAGCTGGCGTCATTCAATCTAAAGGAATACTTCTCTCCAGAAGCCATGAAATGTACGTAGATGAAATTGAGTTGCTTTATCCCACAGCACTCCATTTTTTTTTTTTGCCACATTTGAATCAAGTTTTAGCCACTGTCATTAATTAGAAACCTTGTAGAAGCAAAAACATTGAAAATAAACCCAGGACTTGGATGTTAAAGCTGTCATTTTTTTACATGGCCTCATGATTCAACGATTAATGGACCTTAAAACAATCATAAAACACCAAGGCCCTTGCTCAAGCTTAGGAGAACAAGAATAGTTTCACTTCAGCTCCGGTCTTCTCGTTTTAAATTCACTGGGTGTCACCAGGCTCTGTAAACACTTTTAAGTATTTTGACATTGTGGTATGAGATGTTGTTAATCTGTTTCCTCCCTGACCTTCATTGGCCAGCAAGCAGCGTGTTGAGACTCAGTAGAAAATTCATGAAAAGCAGCAAGGATGTACGCAGGGACACAGATTAGGACACAATAAACCTAAATAATGGTGATAACGTGCAGATTCCGATTCAATAAAGTGACTCAACAAAGATGTATTGAGTGCCTGGCCTGCCCCAGGCACTCCGTGGACACTCACCCATAGGACAGATGTTATCTGCAGCATCCTCAGCACAATGTGGGGTGATCAGCATGAGGGTTCCCCATTTTACAGACGGGTGCGCTGAGGCCTGATCAGGCAGCTAGTGAGGGGAAAGGGGTGGGATTCAAATCCAGGTTCTCTGACCCCCTCCTAAATAACACTCTTTCCAATAACTCACTACACAATAATCACCTTTCGCTGATGGTCTGTGTCAGACTGTATCTTTCAGAAATGGCTACGGACCTATTTCCAGTCTCACATTCTCCTCCCCAACCCTCCCTCTACCCCTGGGTAGAGGTGATTTTCTTTCCCTGTAAAGATGGTGGGCATGGCCTCAAAAAATAGAATGCAGAAAAAAACAAAACAAGGTTACGTGACTTCGGTGGCAAGGTCATAAAAGGTAACACAGAATCCACTTGGTTCTCTCTTGGGATGCTGACCCTTGGAAGGGAGCCGCCATATTGTGAGGAAGCCCAAGTGTGAAGACAAAGTACAGATGTTCCAGCCCAGCAGTCCCCGCTGCCCTCAGTAAAGGTCCCAGCCAGCAGCCCACATTCCTCCTCAACTTTGTGAGTGAACAACCTTCAGATGATCTCAGGCCCCAGCTTCCCACTGCTCCACTTGACGCCAACTGGAGCACAGAGGGAAGTGATTCCCACAAGCACAGCTTAAACTACAGATTCATGAGCAAAATAAATGTTGTTTTGAACCCACTAAATTTGGGGATGGTTTGTTATGTAACAGTAGTCACCAGAACAGAGTCAAACTTCAATGAAAATTTACCGATTAGGCAAATTCTTCACTCTCCCCATCAAAGATATCCAATAACCTGATGATGGGTTCCCAGGAAAGGAAAAAGATGAAGACTTTGCCTGTCAAGAAATGCAGGGAATTTGGAAGGCTTATTGTATCAGGGAATTAAGTGGAATGTTGGAAGGAAAATAAAACAGAGCGCCTAATGAATATACCACAGAATTTAGGTTATACATGTATTGCTTTGACTGCTAAGATTTATGTAGAACCCCAGATAGCTTTGGGCTAATTCACTAATTTGGCTCTAAAAGATTTTATGTTTTAAGTGAAGTCTCCACTTGAGGGGTGAGGTGGCCTTGGGTATTATTCTACAATGTTCAGAAGATGCAAAAATGTCCCTGGCATGCTAGAGAGGGGACCCAACAAGGCAGAGAAACATCTGACTCTTTGTGTTTTCACAGCTCTTGGCGCTGTCCCTGACAGTTTTGGGAGGAATTGAAAGAAACTTGATATCCTTGTGGAAATACAAGCCATTCAAAAAGTTAAAGGGGGTTGGCAAAGGGTGACAGTGACTCCTATCTGACACTCACTTGTTTGCCAAAGTAAGAGATTATTTAAGTCTTTGTTCTTTCAGATTCATATGAGGGCACAAATGTTTTAGGTTACATTGTTCTCATTTCTAAGGTGAAGTTCAAGTTGTAGTTGAGCCCTTCACCCAGGGGGCGTCTGGACACTCTCTCATTGTGGATTTTTAGTGAGATCCCGCCAATCATCCTCCCTCCTCGCCCCTCCTCTCCTTTCCCCCCTTGCTAGACTAAATTTGTGGGTATTTTTTCATGTGGACGTGTAGTTATTTATATATTCGTTTTATATTAGTATTGATTACATTGGATACTTTTCCCCCCATTTTTGAGATACTTTACTGAGAAGAGTGCAGGCTGTTTACATGTTAATAGTGAACAACCTATGAATCCAGTGTGGGACTCACCCTGTTCTGTCCACATTCAAGGTGGCTCATAGCTATGTCATCTGGCATCTGACTCTTCAGAGTCGCTAGAGAACTAATCAGGTCTCTCTCAAATAAATTGTTCCTTTCCTGGTTAAAATTCTTTTCCCTAACCTTGAACATTCCACAGCCTATTTCTTACCTTTCAAGATTTTGTAAGTGATATTCTCAACTTCACATATAGGGTAACATAGGACAAGTGTTTTTATTTTGAAGATGTGTCGCAAACATCAGGAGAAAAAGGCATTTTGCACGTGTTTCCCAAATACAGATGGAAACCATCCAGAGATATCAGTGGCAATCTTTAACTCTTTCGGGAGCTGTTACGTTGGAAAAAATTTAGATTAATTGGGTTGCTTTTAAAACCTGTAATACTGCCACGGTTACATCCTTAGAATCACAAAACGCATAAGGTATAAACAGGATTTTTTTTTTCTTTTTATGGGTGGCTGTGAATTTTCTTGGCACACCTGTACTATCAAGGTAACTTTTGCTATAAACAGCATTTTAAAATTATCACATAAAAAACTATCAAGCACTAAATTAGAAAAAAACAGAAATTCGAAAGTGATAGTTAAATTTATGAAGCAATTCTGCTACACTCAAAGGCTCATTGCTTGACATGTAAAAAAATTCTGAGCTGCGTGTGAGACCTGGGTATGAATTTCTCTCCGGTGGGAGAAACCACAGTCCACACCAGGCTTCAGACGAGAGCCACAGGCCGACCATATGCACTTCGGATGTGTGCTTGTTTGCATGACTAATGGAGATAATATTAAAAGTCTTTTCTCATCATTTCAATTCTTTCATTTTTTAATTTTTTTTTTAAATTTGGCTGAGTGCCTTTTTTTTTTTTTTTGCTACCTCTCAGAGCTGTTAATTTTGTTCGCTGCCGAGCCAAAGTCAAAGTCAAAGTCTAAACAGCTTGTAATGAGTTTTCAATGGCCCATCTCAATGAAATTGAGGGCAAAGACCAGCAGGCTCAGGCAGTGTCAGCCCTCAGAATTTATTAGCGAGGGCGCATTGTGTTCCGGGGAAGGTGCAGGGGAGGGACTGCAATCCCTGGGCTCTTCAAGAGAAGCCCCAGTTCTTATTAAAAACTGGTGACACAGACAGGGTGCATGCTATCAGACCTATCTGCCACCAGCCTCCACTGTTGCAGGGTCGTACTGGGCTGGGAATGAAAGAAAAGTCAGTTGAAGGAAGGAGGGCTTCCATTTCACTGTGATGCGGCTGTTGCTATCTCTCCATTCCATCATCAGTCAGTAAAGAAGGGGGGTGATCTTTCCTTCCCCCCCAAGTACCACCTTCCCCTCCACACACACCTGTCTCAATCTGATGGTGGTGATCTAGGTACAATGGGGACATCATTCCATTTTTTAGTTCTGACTTCTACCTGTTCTAATCTTTTTAAGCTTCTCCACTGCATCATTTCCAACGGATTGTCTATGATTTTGTTTTTAAGAATACCCCTCACACTTTCCTGCAAAATGCCAAATCTCCATATAAAACCTAACTCTGCGTGAGCTGGACGAATACATTCTACAACTGAGTATAAAGGTTAATTTGACAACAGATTATTTGGCCAAATAAATACGCTGCAAAGCCACAGCAATAACACAGGTGAGCAAGTGTGGTTTGGGGAGAAATAAAAAAAAGTCTTATTTCTTCATAGCCACGCCTTTTTATTTAAGGAGGGACTTAAATAAACCCTACAGGGTTTCTGGGAAACACTTAGTCTTATGGGTGGAATAAATGAAGATTTTATGTTACTTTATTTCTGATTAAACAGCTAAGTGCCAGCCACAGCGCTGGGCACTAGGAATTCCACAGCACTCCTGGTGATGAAAGTTAACTCATCTTTCCAGCCACTCAATCATTTCTTCATTCATTCATTGATTTAATCACTTTCCATTAACCAGGATTTATCAAACAGGTATTGAGAACAAAGCTATCGACTAAGTCCTGGGGCAAACGGTTGGTCTTTATCTTCAACTAATTCAGACTCTAACAGGACATGAAATTTCAGGTTAATGTAGTGCATTTTCAAAGCCTTCCATGAACCACTAACTCCCTATTTATTTCAATACACTTGCTTTCCCAGCATTCATCTTATGTGACTTACCTGTTCAGCTTCCATTCAGAGACCTAACTTGCTCTCTTTGGACCAATGCATTCCCTTTTCTGGCTCCTCCAGCATTGCTGGTGAAAGGAAGCACGCATTATATACCTTACACGGAGCCTTTGTAAGAACCCTTTGTATGCCTGCAGTAAATATCACCCCTCCCCCTCAAACTCCAAACCAAGTCAAACAAAAAACACTTTGCCCTTCGTGTTTAATAAATCTGCACATTTGAAAGCGTGTCTGATGTTAGGAGGACGATTCACTCCCATGCACATTCTTAGACATTTTCACAATGGCAGTAATGCTAATAATAAGAGCAGCGGCCGTAGCAGCAATCGCTGCGTGCCAGGCTCTGTGATAGGCGCCTTCCACGCAGCATCTCATTTAATTCCCTGCAAGTTGGGTTCTATTTTTATCCCATTTTGCTGATAAAAGGTTGACAGAGCTGAAGCGATTTACACCACATCACAAAACCAGTTCATTTCAGATGGGGGGGAATCTGATTCCAAAATCTATTGAAATAGCAACATTGTGGCTAAATCACAAGTCCTCCACAGCCTGAAGGAAAAATTTCAAGCAAAACCTGAAATGTCCTTTTGTCTGTCCCTCTTCCTCATATACATAAGCAGGGATTTGGAGTGGATTTTCAAGCTCTAAAATGACACAGATGCTACGGAGAGGGACGAAGATGGGTGAATGTGATCGGCAGAGGTCTGTGTCCCAAACTCATCACCCACTTTAAAACTCTCTGGATAACTTTGTTTAGAAATGAAGTGAAGGCTCGGTGCCTGTAGCTCAGCGCTAGGGCACCAGCCACATACACCAGAGCTGGAGGGTTCAAATCCAGCCTGGGCCTGTCAAACAACAATGACAACTACAACCAAAATAGCCAGGCACTGTGGCAAGTGCCTGTAGTCCCAATTACTTGGGAGGCTGAGGCAAGAGAATTGCTTAAGCCCAAGAGTTTGAGGTTGCTATGAGCCATGACACTACAGCACTTTACCAAGAGTGACAGCTTGAGACTCTGTCTCAACAAAAGAAAAAAGAAAGAAAAAGGAAGAAAGTGTCATTGTGAGATCAGAGTTAAGAATTCCTCTATCAGAACCAGATTTTTTTTTTTTTGCAGTTTTTTGGCCAGGGCTGGGCTTGAATCTGCCACCTCCAGCATATGGGGCTGGCACCCTACTCCTTTGAGCCACGGGTGCCACCCCCAAACCAGATGTTTTAATTGACTCTGACTGCATGCACCGGCCACAATGCCCGGCTCTTTTGGTGGTAGTCAGAGTCAATTAAAACATCTGGTTTTGGGGTGTGGAAAACTATGGTACAAAAGAAATAAACTGAGGTGATATTTACGCTTACTTTGTTTTTTATTTTGTATTTTACAAAACTTCTGTTGGAGATCTTGGTATCTGATCACTTCTACAGGAGAACACTTTGTGATAACCTTCTAATCCAGCAGCCTATCTGTTGACCTAAACAATGCCAAGTTCACGGAGGGAGAAGACAGAGTTTGCGTGATTCCCACTTGCTGGATACACACCAGACTTGCTGATTTTAGCCCACAGCGCATTTGGGATGTGGAACAATTCTCTCCTTCCGAAAAGTGGCCTGAAATTAGGAACCCCCTCAAATGTTCTCGGCTTCCTTTTTAGTTGTCAGCTGCCATTGCAAACCACTTAGGCAAAGGAAGCAAACGGCAAATCCCGTCAGCGAGGACGGATTCTGCATGGTAATTCACAACATGGGCTAATTCTGGCTGCACGTGCTTACCTCTTTCTCCAGCCTTCCGAATTTCTACAGGAAGGAAACCGCACAGGGTAACTCTTTGGGGTGATTTTTATAGCTAGCGTCTGGGAGCGCCCGTGGAATCACAACCTGCTGATGTCATATGATTCGACCGCCCCCTTCCAAGTGGAATTGGAGAGCCACATGGTGTGTCCTTGTCCTGAAAGCACAGGGTGCCCATTTATGGAAAGCCAGGCCTTGGCTTTCCCCTGAAATACTGTGGCTGAAAAAGCCACGGAACAGTGAACATTCATACAATCATTAAAATCGCATCTCCCACCGTATTTTTTCTCCTTCTCAGTTTTAATACATTTTTATAATTGCATTGAAGATATTCTAACCCTGTTTTTAGTGCAAAGATAAAATTTATGAACCGTGACAAACGTATCGTCTCAGAGCCAACCCGGAGGATAACAATGTGCTTGGTAAAACCCAAGTGCTCGCTCCCTTCTGCCCACTTGAATGGGGCGGGAGAGGAAAAAGGCTTCATGAGAACCCCAGTCCTCCAGGGCTAGACATGGGGGAGGCTCCCAAGAACCCTAAGATCCAAGATGCATTTCAATGGGACTGGACCTTCCAGCGATCCGCACTTTTAATTTTTATGTCGGGTGTAATTGTGGCAACTTCTGTCAACAAAGCCAACACTCCTAACTAGACTTGTTCTCCTGATTCCCCCTTCATCTCGTCCATATTGCCTTTGATGTGTGTTTTTGGAAGACATCAGAGAATGGGCAGCACGCAGTAGCCAAAGGGTCAGCACACTAAATGGCAAGGAAAATGGGGTCCAAGGTTGAGCTGGGCCAGCAGGGAGCTGTGTGGCCTTGGGCAAGTCCTTCCGCCTTTCTGGGCCTCCTCCTCATGTACATAAGGAGGGATTTGGAGCAGATTTTCAAGCTGACATGTTCTTAAGGTGTAATTTAAAAACAAAATACCTCCAGCCTTTATACTATGTCACTGGTGAGAAAGTCACGGGGGTAAGGAAAACCTTAAATGTTGACGAGTTCCTAAAAATCCTGCAATCACGTCGTTTTGAACATGTGTTTGCTAATCCAGATGGACACAATGAACTTTAAAAAAAAGAGAGAGAGAGAGAATGAGATTTTTTCTACGCATTACCCTGGGGTTTTCATTCCTTCTTGCAGAGCGTAGCCTGGCCATGAACTCTCTGCAGAAAAGAGAAGTGAGGACACCAAGCCCAGATGCACTTTTCGGCACCGCCTCCATTTTTCTCCAGAAAGGCAGAGTTTTAAATATTTCCTAACTTCGCGGAATAGCCTCGCTTAAGCCACTGAATGCCAGGAACCGTAATGAAGTGGAGGTAATCTCCACAATTTAAAAACACTTATTGTGACAAAGTGGATTGACGCGGTATAGGCAATACCCGCAGACATAAATGAAAGGCATCGCACCGGAAAAGTATTTTGCTCACCGTGCCATTTACGGCTCCTGAATTAATAGACCAAGAAAGGCAGCACCGGCCCCAACAAAATGCCGTAAAACCACTGGCAGCGAGTGGTGTCTCAAACTTTAATTCCCCTGGGGAGAAAAGGACACTGCCTAATCTGTATTCAGCCCTGACATTGCCCGCATCTGATATGGAACATTAGCTTCTAAGTCTCTCAATAGACCGGTGTCCTTCAGTTTATATTACTTTATGTTAATAGTAGAAAAATTACACACAACATCATTTATCATTGTTATACTCGGCTATACATCCCGTGGCTTATTTTAATATATTTATTTACCCCTGAGATGGGGAGAAATTAAAAATATATATGTTTCCAGAAAAACCTATAGGGAAGGAATCACTGTAAATCTCTTACAGAGAAAAAGAAGCAAAAAAAAAAAAAAAAGCACACACGCGCCCCCAACAACTCCCTCGGGGGTGGGAGAATAGATTGTACAGCTAAGCTGGTGAATGATAAGATGCCTTCTGCCTAAGGAGGCAAGTACAGCCTGTCCAGTACTTCCTGGGGCGTGAGTACACAACAAAACCCCAGCATATTAATGATAATGTATCTTTTGTTCCCTCATCTCACCAGCTTTTTCATTTGGGGGTTACATCCTTAGGTCCCTCCAGTTCTGTTATTAGCTTTTTTGACATTTGACCCTCGGCTAGGGAAAGGCACCTTTTTTTTTTTTTTTTTGCTTTTGAAAAGCCCTGTCAATCTGAGCCTGACTTGTATGGGTTTTGAGATTCGAGAAGCCCTGATCCTACCCTCAGTTTGAACTGAAAACAGTAACAAAGCTATCCTTGTGTTGGTGTCTGAACTTCTCCAAAGTGGTCTTGTTCACGCCGCGGAGATGACGCAGTGGGTTTGGGTGAGTACCTGCTCTGGGGCCATGACCTTGTGCTGCAGTCCAGCCTCTGTCCTTATCAACCTATGCCCATCATGTAGCTAAGCCATCTCATGGCTCCGAGCCTCAGTTTCCTCAGAAACAAAAGGAGAAACTGAGACTCCAGGAGCTAAGATTCCTCCTTGCTCCATTGGGATCTCGCCCTCCAATTTCTCCATAAATGTGGAGAAATTTTGATATTTGAAATTTTGTGATATTTTGGTTCCTTATCACAGTCCCATTGAGCTGGATGGATTTTTCCATTTTTCAGATGAGCAAAGAAAAGCACAGAAATACAAACATAATGAAGGTCCCAGCCAGAAAATGCAGCCAGATGGGAGCAGAAGAGCTCCCTGGTCCCTCTACCTGGCACTCCTGCCCGCCCTTCATGCTGCTGGGACAACATCTCCACAAACCAGAACTATGAGACTGGATCTGCTTTAGGCACCTGGGGGAAATGACTAGAAGCTTCTGCTTGCCAGGGCTGCCATTCTAGATCTGATTTATTTATTTGTTCATTTTAACCACTATGACACTTAAAAACAAAAATGCACACCTGTGTGATGCGTGGTTATACCATTCAGCCTGATAATTTTGTTTTGGGTTGGAGGTGGCTGTCTTGAGATAATGACTTCCCTTTATGCACGGTCACAGACCACATCATCTCATCTACACCCAATGAGGCAGGTGGGGCAGGTACAATTTTCCCGATTCTGTTGACAAGGAAACTTGGGACCAAAGGCACTTCCTGACTGGTCCGAGCTCATGTAGCAATGAATGGCTGGGTGGCTGAGCTGAGAAGTGAACCACAGTTCTGGCTCCTAGGCCAGGCAAGATCCTTTCTAATACACTGCAATGATACTAATAAACAGATATATATTTGTGATCAATATGGACAATAATTTTTGTTTCAAAGGCAAAATAAAAATGGTATCATTTATATAAGATGGTACAGCTTAAAATCAGGATAGTAAGCCATCTACAAGGCAGAGATACCAAAGTGTTCACTGCAAACATTTTTCTTGCCTCCTGAAGGCCTCACTAGACTACATTTCCCAGCTTCCCTTGCAGGTGGTTGTGATCACATGACTGAGTTCCGGCCAAAGGGAAGTAGGTGGAAGACTGTGCCCATATTTCTTCTTCCTCTGTCTGATGTTTGGATTTTAAGGATCAAGCAAAAGATGTGGAGGCTTGAGGGAGAGGCCAAGCCCAAGATATCAAAGCCTGGGTATTTTTTTGTTTATTTTGAGACAGAGTTTCACCCTGTCACCCTGGGTAGAGTGCTATGGCATCTTAGCTCACAGTAACCTCAAGCTCCAGGGTTTAAGCAATCCTCCTGCCTCAGCCTCCAGAGTAGCTAGGACTACATGCTCCAGCTATAACATGCAGCTAGTTTTTTCTATTTTTTTTTTTTTTTTTTTTTTTTTTGAGACAGAGCCTCAAGCTGTCCCCCTGGGTAGAGTGCCGTGGCATTACAGCTCACAGCAACCTCCAACTCCTGGGCTCAAGCGAGTCTCTTGCCTCCGCCTCCCAAGTAACTGGGACCACAGGCGCCCGCCACAACGCCCGGCTATTTTTTGGTTGCAGCCGTCATTGTTGTTTTGGCGGGTCCGGGCTGGGGATTTGAACCCGCCACCTTAGGTGTACGTGGCTGGCGCCTTAGCCGGTTGAGCTATAGGCGCCGAGCCTTCTATTTTTAGTAGAGATAGGATAGAGGAGTGGGGGGGCTCGTCTCACTCTTGCTTAGGCTAGACTTGAACTCCTGATTTCAATCAGTCCTCCTGCCTCAGCCTCCCAGAGTGGTGGAAGCTATGGGAGTTATCTGTTACAGCAGTAGGGCTATCCTGACTGAAAAAAGCAAGTTCCGGAAGGAGCAAGGAGTGTTTCCAAAGGTGACAGCTGGGTAAGAATTCAGAGCCATTTTCATCGCCAGCCTCAATCATTTACTCTCTATACCCTCTTTGAGCAAATATTGCTATGAACTGCCCCAGTGGGTCTTAGAATCTCTAAGTATAAACACACTCAACATGTTCTTTGCCTCATCTTAGGCATCATCTGATTTTCTTCTTCACCTATTACCTTTCATTTTGTTTGATTACTTGAACATTATATTTTTCTTTCCATTTGAATATTAATAATAATAATAGCCAGCATGTATTGGACACTTACACTATCCTAGCCATTCTACTGGATACTTCACAGACCATGTCTTGTTCCATTCTCAGGTATGTCAGGTGTGTGTCATTACTGTCACCATTTCATAGGCGAGAAAACGAAGGTTGAGAAACCCAAGAGACTTGAATCCCCAGAGCCACGCCCAATGCAGATTACGTATTTGTTAGTAAAAGAATAAAATTCCAAGAGCTAGGATAGAACCTCAGTATTAAATTGGTAAATGAGGCTTGGACAGCACTGTCCCCCAAACTAGCACGAGAAGCAGTAGCTTGAATTCTTTTTTAGACCCAGGAAGACCCAGCAATGGACTAATGCCTCAGGTTTGGTAGAGAGAATCTTGTGAGCACTCCATCCAGTTGGAGGCTGGAGAAAATTCTTTGTTGTAGCCCAGGGGGTGACCCTCAGAGTTCAACCTACTTGCCCATAGGACAGCCTGGAAGACAGAGGGCATGGTGGGTAAGAGCCAGATTTCAGGGGTCAGGCTGACTCAAGACCTCCATTTAAGATCCTGGCTAAGTTACAGGAAGTATTTGTGCCTCAGTTTCTTTGTATGTAAAAACAGAATATCCATGAAATATAAATAACATAAAGCCTGCAAAGCACTTAGCACAACATCCGGCATCTTCTGAACAGTTCATAAATTTAAGCTATTATTACTGTCATTTTCAACATCATCACTATCAGTCCCATCGCCACCAGCCGCAATCCTCCAAAAAGGGACCTGCTTAACCACCAGTGCACAAAATAGGTCAGCTAGAGAGATGGCCAGCTCAAAGGTCAGCTGAAGACCCCAACTCCCATTGTTTAAAGACTTGCCCCAAATGCTCATCTCATCCTGAGAAGAATAATCTATCAACTATGGATATTTATAGTATGTCAGGCATAGAGGAACATACTCAAAGAAAGTCGATTCTCTCTGTCACTGACCCAGCCAAGGGCAGATAGGTACCAGCAGCCACAGGTGACATTGCTGTACTTTTGTGCTTGCACCTTTCCGCCTGGACAGGGTCTGCTTGGGCTAATGGCCTGAGGACAAGACTGTCCATCTTCTCTGGCCAGAGTAGCAGTAGTGCTAATAATGACAATAAGAGGGAAGACGATGGCGACGGCAGGAGTGGTGATAGAAATTGCTGTAACTTACCCAGGATGTTAATTTCATCATGAGGACTCTGCCCTCATGACCTAATGCCCTCCCAAAAGGCCCCACCTCTTAACAAAGGAATTTTAAGGAGATACAAACATTCAGACCACAGTAAGATTCAAACCCATGCGATGGTAACTGGAAAGTCTGTGTTATTTAGAACTTTGGCCTGTGGCATGGGCCTTCCTACCCACCCTGCGCTGCCTTCTGCTTAAAAAATTTCATTATTTCTGACGTGGATTCCTCCTCAGAACTCTTCTACGTAATGTTTACTCCAAAGAAAGGATGGATTGCATTTGTAACATTTCTGAATGAAATCATAAGTCATTTCCATAATGGCTGAATAGTCTTGAAATAAGGTTTTTTTGGTCTGTTGTGTGCCATGTGGGCACACTGCCTAATATTTAAACAATAAAGGTTACCTCTCGTGTATAACAGCTGTGTTTTATGCTAATAACAAGAATCATTTAATCATTATGAACTAATGACCTGCAAAATTTCATTTTAAAAATGAAGTCATATCTGGGCCACTGGAAAGTCAGATCTGGGCCAGATCTGCATATCTAGGCAAAATGGGATAAAAAATGAGGAAAGTCAATATTCAATTTGTATTTTCAAGTGGAGAGCAGCCGAATAGTTTGTTCAGTACCATAACAAGTTTGAGCATTTAAATAGAAGCTGGAAGGAAAAACCGCATCTTGAGATGACCCTAAGTCTTTACTACCTCTGTCCATGATGCCTTACGCCATGTAAACTTGCAGAGCCCTCAGCCCTCTGGAGGTGGGATTTCAATTCTTACCTCTGAATTGGACCATGTGATTGGCTTTGGTCCAGAATCAAGAAGTGATGGGGGACTAGTTCTGAGCTTCACATGATTCTATTTTTTTCTGTTTCTTTAGTTACTATGAAAAGAACACACTCAGACTAGCCCACCAGTTGCAGGAAGAAGAGGAGAAGAGCATGAGGTAGGAACAGGATGCTGCAGCCAAATAATCAGCCAACCATAGCCTATTCGCAGGTTAATAAGCAAGATTAGCAGAGCAATTCAGGGGAGCTAGACCAAGTTCAGCTATTCTGCAGATGCCCAAGGAGGAGCACTTAGACTAGCCTCGCCAGAGGGAGATTCTTTGCCCCCAAATTCAAGTTCCCCAGCTTGACTAATATGGCTGACAAAAAGTAGCCCGGGGCCTTGACTAAATTTATAAGGTAGTTGTGTCACAAAGGCTGCTGTTTTTGAGCAATTCCTGTGGCTGTGCTGGCTCAGAGCCAGTAGACTTGGGGTGCCAGTGACCCAGTGAGACACCAGCAGTGGTGGCCGAGCCAGTGCCTGTGTCACCTCCCCAACTGTAGGAAGTACAGCTTAGGTTGGAGAGAGTCTTCCTCCACTTGGAGAAAGGAAAGGAGAGACCTCAGAGGACTGTGTTTTACAACTGGGGTTTGAGTTCAGCCAGAGAAAAATAAAGTACCACACAGAGTCCTGAAGTCCCTGACTAGGTCTTCATTCCTGGAAGGCATTTCTGGACCCACAATGGGCCAGAAGGAAGCATGTGCCCTGAAGAGAAGAACCAGTCTTGGCAAGATTCACCACCTACTGACTCAAAAGCCCTTTGGCTTTGAATAAATATCCGAGGTAGCCAGGCAACAGTCAATGTGGGCACTGGGTGAGACTGTGCTGGCTTCGGCTGTGATCTGGTACTGGTGGCCACAAGGGAATGTCCATACCACTCCTCCCCCAACACAAGCAGCCCAGCACAGAGAAGGAAGTGAGAGATTTTGCCTGGTAATCCAGGGAGGTCTCCCCTATTTTACCCAAGTCCCACCAAGGTGATAACACCACTCATCTGCAAGAAGCACAGCATTACTGGACTTGGGGCAGCTCCAGAGCTGTGACAGTGACCAAAGACTTGGACCACAACACTCAATTCCCTTTGGATATCTGAAAAGCCTTCTGCAGGACAGGTTCAAACAACCCCAGACTGCAAAGATTAAATTAAACACCTAATGAATATTCACAAGTATTAAGATCCCCAGGAAAGACACAAACTCACCAAGTGACCAATCCTGGAGTGATGGAGGTATGTGAACTTTCAGACTAAGAGTTCAAAATAGCTGTCCTGAAGAAGTCCAATGAACTTCAAGACAACACAGAGAAGGATTCAGAAAACTTAGACAATTTTAACAAAGAGATTGAAATAATAGAGAAGCATGAAGTAGACATTGTGAAGTTTAAGAATTCAATTAACAAACTGAGAAATGCATCAGAATCTCTCAACAGCAGAGCTGACCAAACAGAAAGAATTAGTGAGCTTGAAGACAGGCTCTTTGAAAATATAGTCAGAAGACAGAAAAGAAAAACGAACAAGTAAGAATGAAGCATGCCTATGAGATTTCAAAAATGGCCTCAGAAGGGCAAATGAGAGAGTTATTGGTGTTAAAGCAGAGGCAGAGAGAGCAAGAGAACGGGGTAGAAAGTTTATTCAAAGAAGTATTAACAGAGGACTTCCAAACCTAGAGAAAGATATCAGTATTCAAGTACAAGAAGGTCATAGAACACCAAACAAATTTAACTGAAACACCACCAACCACCTCAAGGCATTTAATAATAATGAAGTTCCCAAAGGTCATGGATTAAAAGAAAAAGGTCGTAGGAAGCAAGAAAAAAATAACATATAAAGGAGCTCCAGCATGTCTGACAGCAGACTTCTCAGGGGAAACTTACATGCCAGGCACGACATATCCAAAGTGCTAAAGGAAAAAAACCCTCAACCCTAAACTATTATATCCTGCAAAAATATCCTGCAAGTATGAAGGAGAACTGAGTATTTTCCCACACCAACAAAAACTGGGGGATTTCATCAACAGACTTGTCCTACAGGAAATGGTCACCTTAAAAAGTGCTCAGTATCAGTAGTCATTAGAGAAACTCCAGTGGAAACCACAATGAGATACCACTTCACAGTTCCTAGGATGGGTATAATTAAAAAAAAAATACAGAAAATACAGGTGTCAGCAATGATGTGGATAAACTGGAACCATCATACATCACTAATAGAAATATAAAATGGTAAAAATAAATAAATAAATAAAAACAAAAAGAAATATAAAATGGTGCAGCCACTTTGGAAAACAATTTGATGGTTCCTCAAAAAGTTATAGAGGTCCTGCAATCTCATTATTAGGATCTACCCAGAATAAAAAAAAAAAAAAAAATCCTTCTATCCTAAGGACTTTTGCACTAGATTGTTTATCACAGCTCAATTTACAATCACCAATATTGGAAACAACCTAACTGCCCACCAACCCAGGAATGGGTTAAAAAGCTGTGGTATATGTATACCATGGAACACCATTTTGCCTTTAAAATAGATGGAGGCTTTACATCTTTTGTATTAACCTGGATGGCGTTGAAACACATTCTGCTTAGTAAAGCATCACAAGAATGGAGAAGCAAGAATCCCATGTACTCAATTATAATATGAAGGCAGTAGATGATCTAATACAAGATGGGAGGCAGGAGAATAAGGGAGTGGGGAGAGGGGAGGAAGAAGGGAAATGGGGGGTCACATATATGGCACACCTCTTGGGGATGGGACACAACTATAAGAGGGACTTTACCTAACAAATGCAATTAGTCTCTAATTCTTTGTACCCTCAATGAATCCCAAATAATAAAAAAATTCTAAAAAGTTAAATATAGTATGGCCACAGGACCTAGCAATTTCACTCGTAAATACTATACACCATGAGAAAACAGGAGTTTACAGAAAGAACAGCGTATCGAAAATCACAGCAACATAATTCACAACCGCTGAAAAGTAGAAACAACTCAACGTTCATCAGTGGGTGAATGGACAATGTACTGTGGTCTATGCACACACTGGGATGTTATTTAGCCATAAAAAAGAAGGAAGTACTGTCTATGACACGGATGGACCCTGTCAACATGCTAAGTGGAGGAACCCAGATGCAGAAGGCTACATGCTGTAGGATTCCCTGCATGGGAAATACCTAGAGCAGAAGAAGGCCCGGGCTGGGTTCCAAACCCAGGTACCTTGAGGTACGTAGCCAACACCCTACCCCCTGAGCTATGGGCGCCACCCTGCATTTTACTATTTAATCTGTGTTCCTGAAGTCATTATTTGCATTGTGTGTGTATGGTGAGAATTTTTTTTGTTGTTTGGTTGTTTGTTTGTTTTTGGCCAGGGGTGGGTTTGAACCCGCCACCTCCAGCATATGGGGCTGGCACCCTACTTCTTTGAGCCACAGGCACCGCCCTGCTACCCGTTTCTTCTCACTTCCTCGTACAGGGACCTCACATTGGGAATTTAGAATTGGCCATCGTACAAGAATTTACACCATGGAAATAGAAAATCGCTACAAATCGGGTGTGATTTATTGTTTCATTGATTGTCTAGACTTAAGACGATAACGTAGACAATGTCATCAATTGCAGACCCAACGCAAACCTGTGGGATTCTGCAGACACTGCACACATTACGAGTTAACACAAAAAACTGAAGAACTTTGAAGAACGGATCTTCCGGTATTTGAAAATTATTATCTGACTCAGCAAAGGCGTGATGAATAATAAAATTCTGACATGCATTTTCCTTATTTCACTTTCTCCTTACTTGTTTGCGCAAAGGAAAATATTCATGGAGATTCACGATGTAGCTGCAGGTCATAATTACACACGGCAACGATGATTTGGCAAGGACGCAACGTACGGCAAAAATCAGCAAAAGCATTTGGTGAAAACTATCTCAGATCGAAAAGAAGGAATACCATGGAATTATTACAATTATTATTTGTTTGTTATATGCTGCACACACTTTACAACAGTAATTTATAATAACCGTACGTGTGGGACAGTTGTTAGACTCACCCATACACGCCCTCGTGGTTGGGCTGTGTCCAGAGTGAGACCACCTTATGCCCTCAAACAGCCTTAACTGAGTTTCTCTCCCGGCTGCTGCTGCCTAAGGAAACATTCAGAGCAAGGTGCTGGAAACCGCTGCTGCTGGAGGTGAGAATTTCTGCAGCCGTAGGTGGCACCTGCCCCCGGCAGGTGGGAGCAGGGAGGATGACATCAGCCCGTCTGCGCTCTCCTTCCCGGGCAGCGCCTGCTGCCAACAGACACTTCATCTTACTTTGCTTAATTCTTAGACAGCCAGTCACACTTGGTTATTGTTTTTAGTTTTACAGACTAGTATTGAATTATTTTTATGGATGTTATTTCTCAATTAGCGTATTCCCCGGAGACAGCACAAGCCTCTAGAATTTAGCTTCTCCTTGGCTATAATCACTGCTGCCACCCGTGCTGCCGGGGAGGTGGTTTCATGTTCCTCTGGCTGCTCCTGCCCAGGCTGACCCTTGGGTCCTACTGACCCACTACAGAAGGGGCACATGGCTTCCACAAGTGGGGTCACAGGTTGGGAAGGTGACCTCAGCCTGGTCAGGAGACACTGGCTGGACATCTCCAACCATGAGCCTCCCATGGTGACCCTCAGGACTGACAGATATAGGTCCTTATGATGAAGGCCAGGGGTGTGACCTTGCAGTCGCTGGGCTCTGATGATGATTACAGGTGGCTAACTTGTAGACACCTCACCAGGCTCCCTGCCTCATCGGCCCTGTGGCTAGGGGAGGTTAAAACAGTAACAACAGTAACACTGACCCTGATTGAGAGCCTGCCAGGCGCCATATCATCTCATTTAGTCCTGCCAACATTTCTCTGAACGAGATGCTGTTTTTTATCCGCACTTCATACATGAGGAGACTGAGGCTCAGACAGGTGAAGTCCTTTGCTCAGAGTCACATGCTTACAGCCTAGCTCCAGAGCTTGTGTTCCCATCTGCTACATCAATAACCCCCATATCAGTAAGAACTTCACTTGCTGACTGTCTGAGGGATCCCCAATGGGGAAGAGCTACACAGAGTCACAGATGAGTCTTTACTCTTCAGTTTCAATGAGAAGATCTAAGACCTGTGATCTTATCAGGGTCACAAAAGGAGTCAGGGCTTGACTTACTGTCTCTTTTCTGCCTATAAACTGGACCTGATCTGCTCTGAGCTTCAATCCCCTCATCTATAAAAGGATAATAATATCTATCTGTTGGGACGATTGAGAGGTTGTGTGATTGACGTATACAATGGCAATGGCACTGAACTTGTAGGGTCGTTGTTAGGATTCAGCGTGTAAAGAGCCATGAGGGTTGCAAGGTACATGCTACCTCCACCACCATCATCATCACCACCATCACTATTACCACCATCATTATCACTGTTTTTATTTAGAAGCCATTCATTTATATCTTTGTAAAGGATGTGGGGTAAGCCTTAGTGCCCAATAAATATCCCTCCTTCCTCTGCTTCCCTAAGCCCCACGGCTTTGAGTCTCATACCCACTGACCTCTTGCAGGCCTGTTCTGGCCTCTCAGGTGTCAGAGGCCCTTGCTTTGGTGAAAAGAAGTCTGTTTCCCAGAAGGAGATCACACCAAGTACAGCTGGGCTATGGGTGCAAACTCTTTCTTCTTGTCTCTCCTGGCTGTGCCATCTAACACTTCACCAACCCCTCCAGGCATGGCCCCCTGGGTCCTCTCCACTGTCCCAGGCCTGACCCCACTTGCTACAGCATGGCTGGTGAAAGTGGACAGTGCTACACACATTGTAAGCTGTGGCTCAGGCTGGTCTCGAAACTGTGAGCTCAGGCAACTCACCTGCCTTGGCCTCCCAGAATGCTAGGATTACAGGCGTGAGCCACCAAGAACAAGAGAGCCAAATGTCTAACGATTAAGGGACAAGTTAAGGAACACCCCCAACTACCATGCAGCCATCATAAAGGATGACTACCTCTCACCCATAAGGGGACACGTGTGTTTTTTTCTGGAGAACTTGGTCCTAGCTCTTCATTTTAGTGGAAATGAGTGCATTTTTGGTGCTTTCCATGTTCAGTATAAATGACATTAAAAATGTTTTCATTAAGATCCCACACTACGATTCAGTATTATAACTCGAAATCACTGTGTTCCCAGAGAAGCATGGAAATGGCCTGAAATATGATACATCTGGGTCTAAGTGGGTAAAAAGAGTCTTTTCATAGATAGAAATAATAAGTTCTGGAAAGAGAAGAGACCTTTGGATAATTCTTTAATTATCCCCTCTCCCCTTCCTTAGTGGAACATAAAGTAACAGCACATCTTATAACTGATTGTACTATATTCATAAAATAAAGCCTATGAGGCCTTTGTAATGCCCTAATAACGTTGTCAAAAATACCTTAAGTTACACATATACTGTGATCACAATCGGAAAAATGCAAAACAAAACAAAACAGGATAGAGAAAAGAAAGACTGGAAAGAAATAAATGTGGAAGTTAATGGAGCTGGTGTTGGGGGAGAGGAGTAAAGACAGAACCCTCTTTAGCCGGTACAGGGAAGGGAATGCATTAATAATTTTTGGTCCATCACTCTTGAATTCAATTACCAAGCAGTTTGGATGACTTTTCCTTCCCACTCCAGGAGAGTATTTAGAATCTCTGGAGTGCTGCGGAATACAAATGTCGGAAGCCTTGCCCCGGGATGAGAGAAGTGAGCTGTGCCCTTTCTCCCAGAGGAAAAAGAAAGGGAAACCTTAGGGTGGGCGGTGGGAGAAGCAGAGCTCCAAGCAGAGAAGGAGACGGAGAGATGGAAGAGTTCACGGGAAAGTTCCCGCATCTGAAGGTGAAGCCAGCAGTCACCGCGGGAGCCATGGAAACAAGGGGCGGAGAGGTCCCCCACCTTGGAGGGGGTGGGAGGAAGAGGAAGGACAGAGTGAAGGGGGAGGGCAAAGCAAGAAGGCTGGAGAGGGGGTTAGAGTAAATGGAAGTGAGGATCTACACCTGCTACCAAGGGTACTGGCCTTATCTATTTCTTCCCCTCTACAAGAGAGACAGGGGGACAGAGAGAGAGAGAGAAAGACAGACAGAGAAAGACAGAAAGAGAGAGAGAGAGAGAAAGACACAGAGAGAGACAGAGAAAGAGACAGATAGAGAATGTTCACCGAAGTCTGGTAGTGGTCCAGGGAGCAAATTTGGGATCCATATTGCTTGTGTTTGAATCCTCTGCCTCAGTTTACCTGTACAACGGGGAGAGTCATGCTACTCACTTAATGGGGTTATTGCAGGGACTCAGAGTGGTTTTCCCATGGAAAGAACCACAGATGTTCAGACACTCAGGATGTGTCACGCCTGGGGACACCACCATCACCATCATCATTACTTTTTTATGTGTAAGATCGTATTTATGTCTTTGTAAAAGGAGATAAATAAGTCTTCCTTAGAAAGTACACAAAGCCACAGGAAAAAACTCAGTGACCCCGGGTGGGTCACGCCATCCACACCAGTTAACGCCAGGTAGTGAAACAAAAGCTGTTCTTAAAATGGCAGCTGCCTCCTTCCTGGGGAGGGAGGCTGGTGGAGGGTGGGGTAGAGGCGGGAGGGTGCAGGAAGACCGCTGGAGTGAGTGCCGCCAGTGGAGAGCAAGGTGGGGTGCTGCGTGTTTCTGAGTTCCCACTCACAGCCTCCCTTTCCCGTCCTTCCAACTTCTTCAAATCGAGAGGCACAATTTCCAAAATAGCTCTATTTACAGCTGAGCGCCCAGTTACTGGCAGCCGTTAAAGAAGTCCCAGACACGTAGGCTTTGGAACAAGCCAAGGGTCCCAATGCTCCCCGCGAACACTTCAGTTGTGGTGAATGTGTCATCGTTTCCTTGTCTTGGTTTACCTGTCACGCACAACAGCCTTTCTGTCTCTAGAAGCTACTTGGTAACTCACAAGGTTGCAGGTGCAAAAGAACGGTCCAGGCCCGGGTGGGTGGCAGGGGGGTCTCAGTCCACTGCGCAGTCTGGCCCTGCAGTTGTGACCCACTTCTGCTGCTGCTCTCCGACCCCGTAGTCCCCAGGGTAGCCAGACAGCCCTTAGGGAATGTCCTTGGAACCTGTTACTCCTCTGCTCAAAGCCCTGCAATGATTTCCTCTGTTCCTTCCGGACAAATCCTAGCTGGTGTCCATCCAAGCCCCCTTTCCTGTCCTTGCCCGCAGGGGGGCCAAGCTCTTATCTGTCTCAAGGATTTTTACTTTGGTTCACCTTGCCTAGAATTTTCTCTCTCACTCAGCTCTACCAATTGCAGTCTGGTTTTCATTCCTCAGTTCAGATATCACCCCCTTGAAATGATCTTTCCTGTGTTTTCTCCACTCTTCATTTACTACCAGGAGGTCCTGTTTAATTTCTTTATTGCACTCATCACAGCCTCTATTTGTCTTGCAAATCTGCTTCTTCATTCATTGCTGCCCTCACCTCACCCCTTATCCAGGTAAGCTCCCTTCTGGTACCATCCCTTTAGGGTTGACCTGTTTAATATGTTATTTCAGTACCTAGCTCTGCATGGCATCAGAAGGGCCAGAGCACCAGGATCAATCACTTAATCAATGAATGAATGAACGAAACAATCAGCCCGTGCCTGAGTGTTGGGGAACAGAAGTCCTCTTTGGGCACCCCTCTCCTGACCCCTAGCCTCCAGAGATGATAAGAGAAGAATGTTTTGGGTGTCTGGCCTTGGGGGGAGAGGAAGAGCGCCCCGACAGCCTTTAGCAGCCAGAAGGGAAAAGGCACAGGTGAGAACAGCCTGGCCAGAAACTGCAGGACAGGGACTTGAGGCTTCGGAACCACCACCACACTGGCCACACCAATAATTCATTCCAACACCTGACAATTAAAAAAAAAAAAAAAGCATCCATTCAGCTTCCCCTGGGTACTGTCACCAACTGTGTTCCAGAGATGCTGACAGTGAGGACAACTCGCAACAAGACAAGAAAAGATTCAGCCCCGTGGCTTCGTGCGATTGCTGTGGCTGCACTCGAGACCTTCTGTTTTAATTTACAGCAGGAGAGGCAGAGCTGGAGGAAATGGCTTGTTAAACCCACCCAGCTCCAGAGGCCCCTCTCCTTCTTTGGGGCCGGAGAAGGCGCCCAGTGAGAAGCTCAGTGTAGATCCCACCTCTGCCACCAACTTGCTGCCTGGGACAAGAACCCCTGATGAGGAGAAGGCACCCCTGAATCAGACTACGGTGATCCCGGCTGCAACATTCACTAGCTGTGTGAACGTGGGCCATCTGCCCACATTCTGAGCTTTGGTTTCCTCATCCTTAAAATGGGGACGATAACAGACTCTGTTAGTCACAGACTCACACGCTGAACCCAGAACCCTGGGGGGAGCACGCAATTAACACAGCCACCCTCAGCAGCAGCGCCCTGATCAGGGTTTTAACATCTCACTTTGCTTCCCAATGGGGAAAGAGATAATATTAGGTGCTACTGTGATCTCTATGAATCCCTTCCAGCTCCAAGCATTCCACCAGTAGATTAAGTTCGTGGGTTTAATTCAGAGCTGTCAACCCCCCAAATAGCTGGACATCTGGAGCCGTATTTAGAGTGAATCAAACTGGTTACCGCCCAGTGGGGATGTCACATCCCTGCCATGGGCCATGTGGGGAGCTGCAGGGGCTGGGTGGATGTAGGTGTTTCTTGGAAGAGCAAGGGCCACGAGCAGCTAAGAAAGGCTGGAGGTGGGAGGTGGTAGTGAGCTAGTGTTAGCTCAACAGTCTGAGCTCAGTCTCCGTGAGCAGGGCCCTGACATGGCTCAGAGCTGGGGACAGCCACGTATTCCCTCTTATAGTTTTCCAAAGAAGTCTTCCTTCAGCTGCGCCCCTGTGACCCCTTCCCTAGAATGTCACACAGGAGGGCAAGTGGATGGTGAGGGATGTTCCCCTCTGATATACTGAGAACACACAGCGGACAAGTTGCTAACACAAAATGACTCCGAGCCCACACCTTGAATTTCATACCTTGAATTTCTACTACGTCGGTCTTCTGAGAAGCTTGGAACACTCACCCAGATTGTGAAATGACTTGGCCCCATCCTCTCAGTCATACTGAGACCAGGATTAGAGCATGAACACATGACACCCCAGTCAACAACACATGCATCAATCACGCTGAGGTCCGACGTTAAGTAAATACTGGCGTATTTATTAGTTTGTGGTCTTGAGTGGCCTCATTCCTGACCGAGGGAGTGGTAAGCCAGTTCTGTGAAACCCGCCTGCAACCAGAGCTGGACTGACGGAGGCCTGGCAGTGGTTACCAATCCCTGGGGTATCCAGAGGAACCCAACAAACGGTGTGAGAGGGAAAGATCAAGAAACTGGCTGCCTGGTGTGGCTTGGGGACCCAGGTGCCCCTGGATATAGCTATGAACCTAACTGTGTGACTTGGGTTGACTCTCTAACTTCCCATCTGTGCGACAGGTGGCTCACAGTGAGGGTGAAATGTAACAGGTGCTACAAAATGTGGCAGGATGCTGAGCACGTAGTAGGCACTTACAAAATGATTCTTTCCTTAGGGAGAGGCCCCGGACACTGTGCCCGAATCTACCACGAGGGCTTTTTTGACTATTCTTGCAAAACTAGCTTTTCCAGCACCCTGTACATGTCTTTGTGTTAATACTTAATGTACCACACTCGGACTGTCCAGGAAAACAGGGGATGCCCAGTAAAGCTGGGAGCTCCTTGGGAGCAGGCCTAGTATCTTTTTATGCCCGTGTGGGCAGGGTCTACACCAGTGCTTTTCAACCTTTTTTTTTTTTTTTTATCACATCCTACACTTGAACCTATAGTTAAACTTCTGTGGCATATTTAAATTATGCCGATCAAAAAAATAAATAAATAAAAGAGTTTAAAGCAAGGATACGCTGGCTCGGTGCCTGTAGCTCAGCGGCTGAGGTGCCAGCCACATACACCAGAGCTGGTGGGTTCGAATCCAACCTGGGCCTGCTAAACAACAATGACAACTACAACCAAAAAATAGCCGGGTGTTGAGGAGAGTACCTGTACTCCCAGCTACTTGGGAGGCTGAGGCAAGAGAACTGCTTAAACCCAAGAGTTGGAAGTTGCTGTGAACTGTGACGCCACAGCACTCTACTGAGGGTGACATAGTGAGACTCTGTCTCAACAAGAAAAAAAAAAAAAAGAAAGGAAAGGATGCACTTACTGCACTTTGAACTTCTTTTGAAAATAATCTAATTAATGGTCTTTACAGATTTTTAAGACATACCTAAGATCCTCTCAGGGCACACTGGTTTACACTGTGAGGCCCAATACAAGACTCACTGGACATATCTGTTATGTAAACTATTCAAGTTACATTAAATTGAATTAAAATTTCAATGCATTGGTCACGCTGGCCACACTTCAAGCAATGGTACAAAACGATGCACAGAATATTTCTAGAAAGTTCTCCGTCTCACTGCAGAGATCCTGTCGGGCAGGGCTGACACATGAGAGGCACAGAGCCAGGGTCACTGTCTGCGAAGCAGGAAAAGGGGAGAGAAGGACAAACGATCCCACAATGGACCACAGAAGCCAGGAAACAACAAAGTTGAAAAAAATAACCACTGGAACGTCCCTGGCCTCAACTTCATTCCCCATCTTCCTCATTTACTTCAATTGTATCTTAACATTTCGTGCAACATTTGAAAACATACATGCTGCATTAAAAAAAAAAACCTAGGGGAGCTCATCATCCACACTGACTCCAAGTGTGTTCCCTGCACAAAGATAGCACTTCCCAGCACTACACAGACGGCTGGTGCGAAGCTGGCGGGGATCAAGTCAAGGATCGAATGCCACACACTACTTGCCTGGCATTTTTTGTGATTTGGAGGCTCCATTTTACAGATGGGAACACAGAGGAGCAGGTCTGAGCTGCCCCAGCTGCACAGTAAGCGTGTGTCAGATGCCAGGCTCCCAACCACCATACATCCTGTACCGTAAGAGACAAGCTAACTTGACTTGCGCTCCTGTTTTTTTCCTACAGTCTGTACATACAAAGGTTTCTTTCCAGAGAAGGCCTGGGAAAAAGATAATTCTGAGAGTGCTGGGTCATCTCTTTGAACCAACCCCTGCATCTCCTCTCTCCCTCTTATTTCCCAGTAACTTGTAAGTTTGGAAGTTGGATTAAGAGTTTTCTGATTAACTATAGCATTCCCCCTACAGGCCCAAGACCATCCGTGGGGATCCACAGCCATGTCCTGCAGAGATAAATAAATGGGGAACTGATGAGAGTTGTCACACAGTCCCAGGATGGAGGAGGGATGACCACCCACTGACCCTGACTTTGAAGGACTCAGGCTCCTGAAGAGGCCTATGACATACCAGTTGCAAATGTCCAGCCAGATAAGGACAAAAGGGAGGATGGCAGACACTCGGGAGAAAGTAGTGGACCCAGCACCAGCGCTTCATTGGCCAAAGAAAAAAATAAAACTGCTAGGGTAGCCATGCTGATGATTATTATAACAATTCCCCCTCCCCACAGGAAGCGTGGCTGTCCCTGTGCTGCCAAGGCTCATGTCCAGTCTATAAGGAAGAAACTTTTATCCTCTTTGAGTAGGATGGCGGGGGGATCGTGTCCCCCAGGGCTGGAGAAGGGTGAGCAGTCTCAAAGCCCACCTGCTCCCTTCACGCTCCTCCCTGCGAGTGCTGCAGTGACTGGTCTATTTCAACAAGAGATGAGGAATGAGTCTGGGTATTTCAGCTCTTGGAGTAGACGAGCCACAAAAGAACATCACCATGGGGTAAAAGTCAGGCTGAAGTTTTACTCTTCAAAAGCTGCCAGAAGACTCCATGGTGGGGAGGGGGATGGCACGCTGTGATTCTCCAGGGCTTTGCCGTGAACAGTCAAAACACTCAGAAATTGCAAACCCAGGAGATATATTTGTCTTGTGGCAAATAATTGGCATTATTTGTCTTGTGGCATTGAATCTTTCAGTTCAATGAGCAGGCAGAAGGAGGGGTGCAGCGGGGGTGGGGATGAGGAGTGGAGGCAGCTGAGGAACACAGGGCCACCTCTGATGGAGGGAGGTGGGCCCTGGGTCGCTCCTCCTCTCTGACCTGAGAAGGCTCCCCACACTCTGGGAATGAGGGCTGTGAAGTCTCTCACCATCTGTCTACCTCGCCTACCTTTCCAGACTTGCCTGGCACCTCTCTGCCAGCACATATTAGATGTATTAGCCAGAGGGGACCCCCCTACTGGCCCCTGGACATGTCCACAGACTCAGGATCCTTTAGCTGGTTTTCGCTTGTGCCTCTGTATGGAAAGCCCTTTCCACTCCTTCCTTCTCAGATGAGAAAAAAAAAATCCATCTGTCTTCCTGGCTGGCATCCTTTGACCATGGCCATGATGTGAATTCTTTCCTAACCCCACACGGAAGGCACTGATCTGTTAAGGCTTTTCCCTCGTCCATAGCAGCACATGACCCCAGCATTCTACTTAGTTGGACATGAGTCCACCCCCCTATCGAGACCATGAGTGGATAGGAATGATGTTCAATTTCTCTTTGCACTCTGCAGCAAAAATTTGCTGAAAGAGGGAATAGATTTGTTGGATGTTTAAGTGACAGGAAGCACAGGGTATCTCCTGGGAGCACCAAGTAGTCCAGATCAATGGACTGTTCCAGAATTGCCTTGGGCTATCGCATGTGCACATGTGTGTACATGCACATGTGTACACAGGTGTGCCTGTGTGCCCACAGGTACCCACATACACACACATAATGGGTCTTCCAGGGAATGGACCAAATTGACGTGAGACAGGCCCACACGGATTCTGACACCCACCATAATTCAGAACTCATTTTGAATTAAAATTTTCAGTCTTTCTTCCAGAAAGTCCTGGAATGGCTTTTTTTAAGGAAGAGGAAATGGCTGAGCATGGTGGCTTACACCTATAATCCTAACACTTGTGAGGCTGAGAGAGGAGGATTATTTGAGGTTAGGAGTTTGAGATCAGCCTGGGCAACACAGTCTGGGCAGCAAGGCCCCCCGCCTCTGACCACAATGCGCTTGTTCCCTGCTCTGCCCCTTTGGAATTGCTCATGACGTCCAGTCCTTATGCTTTGTATAAGAAATTTAAAGATTAGCCACCCTCACTAGCTACTCAGGAGGCTGAGGGAGGAGGATCGCCTGAGACTAGCAGTGAGCTATGATGATGCCACTGCACTCCAGCCAGAGAGACAGAGTATAATCCTGTCTCAGAGAAAAAAAAAAAAAGGAAAAAAAATTAAGTGGGAAGTGTGTATGGATGCCAATACTTCCATGTGTAATTTCGAAGAGATCTCACTTCAGCCACATGCCTTCAGAATCCTACTCCCAAATTCCATTAAATGCCTGGGAAAAAATGTGTTAAATTCTGGATCCTTCATAAAAGTATGTGAATTATGTCAACAAAGGTTGAATACAATGATTATTTTGCAGCCGGGCTCCCTGCTCATCATTCACATGCAAAGTACGGCCTGATCCCAATTAGCTCAAACTTGTTTTTCTTTTCTTTGCTTGTCGCCTCTTGCCCACCTTCTGGGACTCCTCCTTTTGGGTTATTTGTTCAGACTTCAACTCCAGACACACCACTGTGATTTCCTTTTTAATAAACACTATCCAGTGAGTAGCGGGAAACAATGAGAGGCACCTGCACTCTATTAGAACTTCTCATCCACCCACAAGCGCGGGGCTATGAATAAGTGAGAACCGTCGTGGGTCTAAGAATAGTAACAGCCTTTTCCCATAAACACAGCACCATAAAACTTCAACTAATGTGAAGGACAGAGAACCCGCTGCCTCATTGTTTTAAATGCGGGAGGAATGTCCCTTGGAGAGCCAAGTGTCTGCTGTCTGGCTGCCACCACTGCCCTAGCCATGGGTGGGGCCATGGGACAGTCCATTCTGTGCTAGGGAACAGCTGGACATTCCTGCAATCTTAGGGATGGGGAGTGCTAATTAATGACAGTCCAGGAGGCAGAGTCAGAAGTTATAGAGGAAAGAACATGGACTGAGGAATCAGAAGACACATTCAGGCTCTATCTTAACATCACAAATGCCTGGGGCTCAAAGGAGTAAGGCCCAGGCCCATATGCCAGAGGTGATGGGTTCAAACCCAGCCCTGGCCAAAAACTGCAGAAAAACATCACAGATGCCTACTGTGTGCCTGACATATGTGCAGGCACTCTTTTAGGCTACTCTGGTGAACAGAACAGCCACAAAGCTTCTGCCCTCATGGAGTTTACAATCAGACCATTTACTAGCAGCGTTAGCTGCCTGAGTTACCCAATTTCATTGAGCCTCTGTTCCTTACCTGTGAAATGGGCTAAAAAACACACCCAGGTCCCAGGTGCTTGAAGCCTGGAATAAGATGGTAGAGGTGGCAACAATAGCCACCCATTTTTTTGTTTGCTTTTTTAATCTCCTCCAAAGTTATTTATTATCTACAAAGGGAAAGAGAGCAACTTTGTCCTGTAGAACACCGCAGACACCATCTTAACCAAGGGATCAAGATGAACATTTCCAGTGAGAAGACACGTGTGCCTTATGAATCCCTTGATAAGATGCACCCAAGAGGAAATAATGTCACTTCTATGCTATTCTGTTTTTAAAATCTGGGTTTCTTTTTTTTTGTGGTAAAATATCCATCACATAACGTAAAATTTGTTTCATCATGTTGGGTGCACAATCCAGTGGTATTAATTACATTCATGATGTTGTGCAACCATCACTGCTATTTCCAAAACCCCATCACCCTGAGAATATTAACCACTTTTGAACACATGTTTACGTGGAACGGAAGCGTCTTCAAACTCACTGGAAGTTGAAGGTCGGATAGGGATGGAAGCTTCCTAACCAGGACCACGGCTTCAGTCCTCACCACCACACGCCTCACCAACCTACTGAACACAGCCGCCAGAGCAATCCTTTCAGTAATATATAAACCAGTTCTGGTCATTTCTACATCAAGATTCTCTAAAGCATGCCCATTTCTCGTAGCAGGCATGCTCTGGCCAAATGCTGATTTCCAGGCCCCCCCTCAGTCCTTCGTCCACACCCACTGTGTTGCCGCTGACCTCTTTGCTGTTCTCCAAACACACCACACTGCTGTGACCCCAGGGCTTTTGCATCTGCTGTTCCTTCTGCTTGGCATGCTTGCACTTCCTTTGGTCTCTGCTCCCATCTGTGTCACCCTTTCCAGAGAGTTCTTCCTTGAACATTCTCTGTCAGGCACCATACCTAATAGTTCTTAACTTCCCCACTCTGCTGAGTTTCCCGTGGCACTTACTGGCATCTGTACCAATACACTGCCTCTCAGCGCTAAACCCTGCACCGTGGCTCTTGGGACCAGAGAGTTTTCTCTTGCCAGCGGGAGCCACATCAAGCTTCGCCAGTAGAGGGCGCTGCAGGGACACAGGAGGAATCCGGTCTGCAGGGCTCTGGCGGGGAACTCTCAGAGGGCACCTCCCTGTGGGCAGCAAACTCTGCCCACCAGGGAGCAATTTCCCAGCACACCACCCTTGCAGGCAGACTTCCAATGACCTCCATGGTGGGGCACCACCCTAGACTCCTTCCCTCGTCCCACCTGTGCTGGGCCTCAGCCGGAACTTCTGTGCCATCTAACGGACCATAGACTGGTCTGGATCCCTCTCAAATCCTGGCTAGTGGGGAACCTTAGATTTACAGATTCTTTGGGTGCACTGCTGCAGCCCTCACAGCCATGGCTTTACCCCTTTGTAGCCAATATCCTCTTGTAGTTAAGAATTCTTAACATTAAACTTTCCTTGTTAAATTTATGTCATTTCAGTCAACTGGATCCTGACTGATACAATAACTGAACTGATATATTAGAAATAAATAAATGAATGATTGTTTGTGTGTTTGGGGAGGCATGTTAGATAATTATCCATTTTGTCTCCTGCCTCACAGAATGCAAGCAAGGACTCTGCTTTGTTTACTGGTATGTCCCAAAGGGCTAGGGCACATGCTTGACATGTTACAGGCAATGGATGAATCTTTATGGTAAGGAGGAAGGAAGGAAGAAAGAAAATAAAGGATTGAAGGAAGGAAGTTGGGGGCGGGGAGAAGAGAAAGAATGAATGGATGTAGAATGGATGGGGGGATGGTGACCCCCGGATCCCCAGGTGGCCTTACATGGCCTCATTATAACAGCTCTTAGTAGGCAGTAAGCACTTATCAAATAGTCATCCGCTAATGTCTTTGTCATCCTTACATGACATCCATCTAACCTCTCCATTCTCCCACCAGTTATTTGGAATAACCAAATACCTCCCCATCGGGAGCCAGAGCCTAAAGCCTGAGGCTTGTCCTGTGACTCCCTTGAAGAAAAATAACAACAAAGTGAGCAGAGACTGAAAAAGGAAAGCATCCTTTAGACCCAGACTCCTGGCGCTTGTTTTCATTCTGATGATCAAAACAGAATGGAAGCCGTCTGCCTCACCTACAGCTTCCTGCCTACAGTCAGTGGTGGTGGTGGGTCAGACTCTCTGTTCTGATGGGAAAGCCCTTCAAGGTCGGGACCTATTTCTGGTGTGAATACTCACTTTCTCGTTCTACAAAAAGATCTTCCCATCAAGATGTGAGATCGGCGTTTTACAAAAGCATAAAATACATCTGATATTTAAAATGTTTGGCAATTACAGGGACAAAGTACACTCCAATCTACAGAGTTAAGTTCATAACCTCAGAAGATTATAAAGGAAAACTATATGGAAATTAGAAAGCCCTAGCAAATTTTTTTTGGTTCATCTAGTACTTCTTGGCTCGAGATTCCATTCTTTCTCCAACTTTTTTCCGCCTATGGCCCAGTTTCTTCAGAATCAAACCACCTATGCTAGCTTGCTTACAAAACAGACCCCCTCAAAAAGCTACAAAATCCCACAGCCAAGAATTACATTTACCTAGTAAAACACATAATGAGAATATAGTCCAGTTAATGAAAGAACACCAGGGTACAGAAAACCAACCTCTCTGATGTAAATAGCAACGATCTATTTCAATTACTGTTTTCCTTTTATCTCAAATTTCTAAACAGTACTAGAAGAAATTATCACAGTTGAAACTCACGGTGCTGCAAGGTAGCCAGGAACCAAAAGGAAACAAGAAAAAAAGGCATCTGAGTGTTAAAATGTGGGTTTTACTTTCTCCAAAGATAGGTACATATATAAATAGCCATTAAGCATGTGAAAAAAATGCTCACTACCATCCATCATTAGGGAAATGCCAATCAGAATCAGATACCACTGCACACCTACTAGGATGGCGATCATATTTTTAAATAAGCAAAATAAGTGCTGGCCAGAATTTGGAGAAACTGGAAGCCTCATGTGCTGCTGGTAGGAATGGAAAAGGATGCAGCTGCTGTTGAAAACCTCTGTGAGGCCGAGGCAGGTGGATCGCGTGACCTTAGCAGTCTGAGACCAAGCTGAGCAAGAGTAAGGCTCCGTCTGTAAAAACTAGCCAATTGGCCGGGCATTGTGCTGGGCTTCTGTAGCCCAGCTACTCAGGAGGCTGAGGCAAGAGGATCGTGTGAGCCCAGAGTTTGAGGTTCCTGTGAGCTATGCCTCCATGGAATTTTACCCAGGGCAACATGGTGAGACTCCATCTCAAAGTACACTAATATACACAGCTATGATTTAATTAAAAAAATAAAAAGTAAAAGGGGATGGCAGGCTTGAATAATACAAGTAACAAACGTGACATACTAGCTCACTAGATAAAGACAGAGAGCAGGTTCTTTTAAAACAGAGATGTATTAATTCAGTGTATTTAATTTACAAATATTGATAAGGGACTAAGCCTAAGAAACCTCCCTAAGCTCTAAACTCTATTTTAAATAAAGCAGGAATGATTCTATTAAAAAAATAAAAGCTTGAAAGTTTCTCAAAAGTTTAAACAGAGCCCTACAATATGCTCCAGCAATTTCACTCCTAGGTATGTAGCCGAAAGAATTGAGAGGAGATATTCAAACATGTATCTGCATAACACTGTTCACAGAAGGATTATTCACACTAGCCCCAAATGGAAGCAACACAAATACTCACCAAAGATAAGGGATAAACAAAATGTGGCATGCACACACACACACACACACACACACACGTAGAGGAATGCCATTCAGCCATAAGAAGAAATGAAATTTTGATACGATATCTGCTACATGGATGGACTCTGAAAACATTATGCTGAGTGAAATAAAGCAGACACAGACAGGCAAACCTTATACGACTCCACTTACACAAGGTATCTAGCACAGGCAAATTTACAGAAGCAGAAGGTAAAATAAAGGCTCCCAGGGGTTAAGGAGAGGCAGAGGGAGTTACTGTTCATTGCAATGGTCCCCAACCCTTTGGCCAAAGGAACTGGTTTCATGGAAGACTCTTTTCCCACAGACTGGTTGGGCGGGGAGATGTCTCAACATGAGTCTTCAAGCAGATGATGTATTATGGTCTCTGTGCAGTCAAAGCTCTCTGCTAATGACGATCTGTATTTGTAGCCGCTCCCCCGGGATTGCATCACCACCTCAGCTCCCCCTCAGATCACCTGGCTTGAGAGTCTCATAAGGAGCACCCCACCTAGACCCCTCACCTGTGCAGCTTACAGCAGGGTTCGGCCTCCAATGAGAATCTAACGCTGCTGCTGATCTGACAGGAGGCGGAGCCCAGGTGACGTGAGTGACGGGGAGCAGCTGTAAATGCAGAGGAAGCTTTTCTGGCTCCCCCACTGCTCACCTCCTGCTGGGTGCACAGGCCCCTAACAGGGCACGGACTGGGGCTGCTCCACAGCCCAGGGATTGGGGACTACCATCTTAACAGGTGTACAGTTTATGTTGAAAATGATGAACAAGTTTCAGGTACAGACAGCAGTGACAGCTGTACAACAGTGCAAATGCATTTCATGATACCGAGTTTTACACTTACAAATGGCCAGAATGACAAATACTAGGTTATGTATATTCTGCCAGAATAGAAATGGACACTGTACAACCTGAGCACTAAAATCCTCATGAGAACTTCTTGGGCCCTTGCTCTGGGCCTGCTTACTCTCCTTTTACAAAAAAAAAAAAAAAAAAATCTAACAAACCTGGTTAACTGGATTCTTCACCTTAGACCGGCTGGAGGCAGCTTACTCACAAGGGCTCTGCACATTTTACCAAGGTTGGAAATACCCGGGAGAGAGGAAGAAGAGCAGGACTGTCTGCCCAGCCTGGGTGATTCAGGTTTTGCCTGGTGAATCCTTTGTAGCAGGGGTCCTCAAACTTTTTAAACAGGGGGCCAACCTGACCGTTGGAGGGCTGGACTGCGGGCCTCGGGACAAATCGGCTGCTAAGCAGGACAGGCAGTGGCGTCAAAAACACCCGGTGGGCCAGATAAATGTCCTAGGTGGGCTGCATGTGGCCCGCAGGCTGTAGTTTGAGGATGCCTGCTTTATAGAGTAGCCTAGAAAATAGAATAGAAATTATAAAACAGTCTAATGTCTTGCACCGGGCAGGTGGAGCCTGACCCAGAGAGCAGGCTTCCCATATAGAAGCACTGGACATGCAACCTCTTAGCCACGGCTGGCATCCACCATTGAAGGGCTTAGAATGACAAGTGCCAGAGAAGTGAACTATCTTAACTACAAAACCGCCAACTGGTGATGAGCAAAGGGAGCTCCAGACAGAACAGGAATGAAAAAGGCCACAAGACCAGCAGGACCAGTGGGAGATGTGCATCACACTGGGAGGGACCCCTGCCACTGGGACAGTGTGTACCACAACCTGCCTGCCAGCCCTATGCTGGTTTCTGTGGACACAGCAGGAGCTTTGGAGGGCAGCAATGGCCAGGGTGTGGTGTAGCACAGCACTGCTCAAGGTGTGGTCCAAGGCACCAGCAGCATCAGCATCAGACTGCTTGTTGGGAATGCAAATCCAGGGGCCCTTGTCAATCAGAATCTCGGAAGGCAGGACCCAGGGATTCAGGGTTGAATGACTTTCTAGGTAATTTGAGGTGATTTTCCAGGTGAACACCTGCTAGAGTGTTTTTAGGACTTCTCTGCCAAGGAAGCCCAAGCTCTTATTCTAGCAGGCTTCCCTAGTACCTCTATGATGCCCCTTCCACCTGGTCCTCCCTGCCCGGTCCAGGCATCAAGGCTCCCCATGCTGTTGACCACAAGACACTGGTTCCCTGCTCTGCCCCTTTGGAATTGCTTACGGCATCTTAGTGTCAAAGCTCTGTTAACATTTTCTGTGAAGACCTGTGCTTCTCCATCATTTCCTGGATACCCTCATCACACTTCCAAGCCACTGGGACCCCCAATCACCATTCATTCCTTACAACCTCCTGGTACCAAGCGAGGTAAATTTCTCCCTCCACGATTCCTCTTACATCCCTGCTACTCCCTCCTTTTCCTTTGGTTCCACCATCTGAGGTAGTTTTTCCTGTAGAGGCTGTGATTTTTTTGCCATTGGTGTCTCTCTATGTCACAGTCTCTTCTGATAAAAGTGCCAGTGTGAACTCCCTAAAGCCCACCTTTGCTGTAATCCAACTCTTACAAAAAACCTTCAGGGCCTCCCACCTGCTTCCTGAAGCCAGAGCACAGCTCTCACCCTGGTGTTCAAGGCGCTCCAGCAGGAGGTCTCATTGCTACTCCTAAATCCATCCTCTTTTGGGCTCCTCTGGGTCCTGACACCTCCTGGATTTTCTGCCTTTGCTCATTCCAAGCTCTCTGCCAGGGATGGCTTTGCTCCAACGCCCCACCCCAAACCCTGCCTATGTCCATGATCCTCAGTAACCTTCACCACCTGCCACCACAGCCATCACCAATCCAGAGGCTTTTCTTACCTTGTCCTGTGGGGCAACATTTGAGTTCTTGCCCCGTTCCCTTCCCTATCCCTTATGCATATCGTTAGCAGGTATCTGTGCCCTGAAGGCATGACACAGATACTTCAACACTTGAATTTATTCTTTCAAAACATTGTTAAACCCAGAGTAAACCTGAGAAGCCTCTGCTATGATCAGGAGCAAAGGCAATGAGATCAGGTGTATGTGAGATGTTTGCCAAGTCCCAGATGCTGTGCTGAGAACTCTGCAGGCATCATCTTATTAAGTCCTTGCAACCTTAAGAGGTAGGTACTAGAATTGTACCCACTTTCCAGATGAGCAAACTGAGGCTTAGAAGGCCTCAAGCAACTTTAGGGGATGATGGAAGGCTAGGAAATCAAACCAGGCAGCACGGCTTCTGAACCCACACTGCTCACTGCTTGTGCAAGTAAACAGATGAAGGTCGGGGAAGGATGTCAACACAAAAGGCAGAAAGAAGAGGGCACAGTTTCTGGAGAAACAGGTAACTGGTTTGCAGAGAAACAGTCCTGATCTTCCATGCCCACTCCCAGAGGAGGAATCTGCCCACAGTAATGTCTCCCCTCCCACAACAAGACAAGATGCCTCCATGTGGGCCTAGAGGAGAAGGGCTGTGGGGTCAAGCTCACCATCCAGCCAGCTCCTGATATGCTAGCTTAACAGCAATGCTGACCTGGCTGGGTGGTGGGCCCTACCTACCCCCCCACCCCCCGCCACAGAAACCACTCTTTCTTGCAGGAACATGGAGCTATTTAACATCTGACCACATTTCAAAACAGGCGAGGGCCAGAAGACTGAAGACTGTATGGTACCCCAGAATCTGCTGAGCACAGGAGAAACACAGTGACTTTCCAGCAAAGATGGTGAAATGGTTTTCATCCTGGAGTACCAGCTGATCCTACTCAGATCAACACTTCTGCATCCCTTGGAGCAAGTATTTCATGTATCCTGTGCAGCTGGTGCCTCTCCAAACACAGTCTGGGCAGAGGCCCAACCTGCATCCCGGCTGGGGATGGATGGAAGGCAGGGAGGGGGACAGTGCAGCTTCTTCAGCTCAAGGGTGGAAAAGGAAACAGATGAGGGTCTTAGTTTGCTGGGGTCCACACGATCCCACACAGGCTCACTGAAAATGCCACAGGCCAATTAGAGAGACAGATAGCTCTACTACAGTAACAAATATCCTTGGCATGGGTCTTCACTGAGAAACTCGTCTTCACATTGGAGAAATTAAATCAAACTCGTATGGGTGAAGAGATGAGCAAAAGGAATTGAGACAAAATGCATGGGTACCCAGCAACTTTGTTGGACAAGTATTTAACGAGAAGCTGCTATGAGTGAGGCACAGTGTTAGCTGCTCGGAATTCAGTGGTGACCAGGATAGGCTTTGCTTCAAAGGAAGCAGCTGAACAGTGAAAAATACCTGGGGAGTCAAAAGAGCTAGGTCCAGAGACTTGGAACAGAGTCTTCTGGTACTATCTGTAAAAATTTGTACTCATGTCTCTCTCCTCCAGAGACTCTGATGCCTCTTTGGACTGTAAACTTCTTGAGGTCAGAAGCCGTGGCTAAGATGCTACCTGGTCATAGTAAGAAGTCAGTGAGTAGTGACTGTGAGGGCAAAAGAAAAAACCACACGGGAAATTAGGACACATTTTGAATCAATGAGAATGAAATTATAACACACTAAACTTGGCGGGATATAGTTAAAGCAGTACTTAGAGGGAACGGCATAGCTTTGTAATAAATACATACATCTTATCATGTGACCAATGGCTTCTGGGCCCTACACCTCAGGTCTGACCCCAGACCCGCTGAGTCTGAATTTTAAGGAAAATCTCCAGGCGACTTGTGTGTATGTGAGAAGGGGAGCTGCTCCCCGCTCTCAAGCGTGTACTGCTATGATTTCCCATATATCAGATATAGAAACTGAGGCCCAGAGAGGTTTAGTAACTTGCTCCACATCACACAGCAGGGGAAGGTAGCAGAACTGGAACTCGACACTGGATAATGCAAACTCAGAGCTGCAGTTGTCACTACAGTGGACTACTACCTCCTGGTTATTTTTTTTTTTTTTTTTTTTTTTTGAGACAGAGCCTCAAGCTGTCCCCCTGGGTAGAATGCCGTGGCATTACAGCTCACAGCAACCTCCAACTCCTGGGCTCAAGCGAGTCTCTTGTCTCCGCCTCCCAAGTAGCTGGGACCACAGGCGCCCGCCACAACGCCTGGCTATTTTTTGGTTGCAGCCGTCATTGTTGTTTGGCGGGTCCGGGCTGGGGATTCGAACCGGCCACCTTACGTGTACGTGGCTGGTGCCTTAGCTGGTTGAGCTATAGGCGCCGAGCCTACCTCCTGGTTATTTTAGGATTAAGTTCCAACAGGCAGACTTCCTGGTGAAATGTCCCTGATCTGTGCCCTCTGAGCACTGAGTGACCACTGTTACTACAGTCCGCTGCCCTGAGCTCTGAGCTGCTCCTTACACAGGTTCTTACTGTCTCTGCAGCCTCACTACAGGCTTAACACACAGGGAATGCTCAATTCATGTCTACTCAACTCAGAGGGGGAGCAGCTCCCCTTCTCATATACACACAAGTCACCTGAAGACTTTCATTAAAATTCAGACCTGAGATTCTGCATTTCTTATGTATTTATTTTAGAGATGAGGGTCTCACTCTGCCACCCAGGCTGGAGTACAGGGGAGTAACTCTAGTCCACTGCAGCTTCAAACGCCTGAGCTCAAGTGATCCTCCAGTCTCAGCCTCCCAAGTGCTGTGACTGCAGACGTGAGCCACTGTGCCCTGCCAGATGCTGCATTTCAGATCCTGACCTTGCTGGTCTGCAGACTGGCTTTGAGCAGGGAGGGTAGGCTGATGAAAGGACAGAGCTGGTGGCTCAGCTACCTTAGTCTGTAAGCTGGACAAGTTCCTAAGTGTCTGTGGTCTTAGACAAAATGATTTATCCTATTAGGCCTCAGTTTCCTAATCTATAAAAGAGGAACAATTAGACCTACCTTACAGAATTATTGTGGGCAATTAAATCGGACAATTTCAGTGAAAAAACCTGCATGGATTTGACACTAAACAGGGGTAAAATTTCTTTAAGAAAATGTCCTGATATTTATCTGTTGATTCATCTTTATCGTAGAGTTTCTCAAAATTTCCATAGGTGGTTTTTTTTGTCATCTTCTGGATATAACTGACCCCCCCCCACCTCCCTCCATAGTTTAAAGCTGACATCTTGATTTTAGCCCTATAAATTTCATTTCAGATTGAGATCTTTGGAGCTGCAAAAGAACGTGTGTATGTGTGTATGCATGCTCTTGAGCTCACATGTGGGTAAATAAAGCACTAATGAAGCAGTTAGCAGTAAGCCTGTGTTGGTCCAGCTTTATTGTGTAATTTTGCTCCCTAATTTGTTGACAATTCTCTTCCTCCTAACACCAGGAAGGCTAATGCCTAAATCCAAAAAGGAATGTGGGATTTTAAAGATGACTTTGTCGTGCCACAAATGAGATCTTCTAAAGCCAAAGAAGTGATCAGCATTTCTCGGCAGACAGAACAGGGTGGCCCAGGGTTTACAAAGAACCCAAGGGTGTCAGCTTGTTCCAAAGGAGCCAGTCTTGTTGAGACCAGTGAGAGTCCTGAGGTCAAGAACTGTGAACCCACCACAAACCACAGAGAAAACTACTGGGGTAGCTGAGTGGAGAAAGAAAAGTAAGAGGCCAACCACAGATTCAGCCAACACAAATTTCTCCCTGGAGACACGGCATGTTTGCTGGGCTGGGAGCAGAGGGGACAGTAAAGAAGTAGACAAAAGTCAACGAAAAATCTCGTGTCTTTTGAATTTGTGGGTAAATGAGCCCAGAAAATCCTCACTGATTAAGAAAGACAAACAGACAGAGCTTCTTGGAGGCTGCTCTTTCCGACCTGTTCTACTACAAACACAGTCTAGAAAAGACAAGCCCATTAACCTTTTTTTTCCCCAAGAAAAAAAAGAAAATGTAATAATTGTTTTAAGAACAGAACAAGAAACAACTCCACACTGTCATTAGCCTGTAATGGTTCCCAAGAATGAGAGGCACCTTGCCTCGAAGAGTCTCATGTCCCATGGCCAGGCCAAATCTGTTCCCTGAATTGGGAGTTTGCAAATAGCCACTTGACTGTGACTCCAGGACTTGGCTCTCAGCCCCAAAATACAAGGGCCAGTACCTGATCTTGGAGAGGACATATAGACACAAACCCTCCATCATTGTGGACCCTGCCAATGGGCAGCTAAAAATATTAAGTTTTTAATTGTATTAGTTATCTATTGTTCTGCAACAAATTATCCCCCAAATAAATGGACTAAGACAGTAATTATACAGATCTCTGTGGGCCAAAAATTTGGGGGCAGCTTGGCTCCATGGTTCTGGCTCAGGGTCTCAAATTCTGTTGTAGTCAAGATTGCTGCCAAGGCTGAATTTTATCTGAAGGCTTAACTAGGGCAGCAGAATCAGCTTTCTGACATGGCTCCTTCACATGGCTGTTGGCAGGAGGCCTCAGTTCCTCTCCATAGGACACTTGAGCACCCTTACAAGATGGCGGCTGGTTTTCCCCATAGAAAGTGATCCAAGGGAGGCAGTAAGGCTGAAGCCTCAATGTCTTTTATGGCCTATCCACGGAAGTCACATACTCTAATTTCTGCAATACCCTATAGGTTAGACAGGTCAGCAGTGTTCAGTGCAGGGATGACTACGTTAAGACATGACTGCCAATAATTGAGACTCACAGAGGGCCATATTCCCCAGCTTATATTTGATTCCTTATCCACTACCTTAAAGCTAGGCACAGTAGTGCTTAATTGCAGTTCAATGGAAGAATCGGTAAACAAACCAGGTGAAAATGAGGAATGTAAGAATGCTAAAATTTACCCAATCGGCATATGATTCATATGTCAATGACCAATGAAACTCTCAGGGAAGCACTACTAAAGCCTTCTCACTACACTAAAAATGATTCCTTTCCCCACCTTCTCTTGGTATTTGGCAGTCTGCTTTGGCTCAAGTCTGTCTTCTAATGGTCTAAGGTAAACTACTGCTGACCTAATCTTTTTTTCTTTTCCCTTTTTTTGCGTACACTTCAGAGCTTCCTGAATAATGTCTCAGAGTCCTCTGGAGTTCTGTCCTTTCTCAACTGCCTTCACTCTGGCTCCCAAAGCTGCTTATTTTATTGATTTCTTGGGTTCCAAATCCACATTAAATAAACTTGGTTTTAAAAGTGAACAAAATCGTCCACAAACATGACATCTACTTCTGCCACTTTGAAGAACCAGGGCCAAGTGGAAAGTGAGAAAAAGTGCCTATGTCCAAAGTCCCTATTGGTCAAAGAAGGCTCATATTAGAAGTTCAAGTCTCCGCTACCCCTCCTCCCATTTCATGTACTCTTCCCTTTCCCTTTCCACCATTCTTCCCTTTCTCAAACAGAAGACTAAAGTTGGGGTGAGCTCTGACACTTCTTGTGCCCAAAGCTTTATGAATGAGGCCTTCATCTCTCAGGGGAACTTGATTCTACAATCAAAAAGCTACCTTTTCTCAAATCTACAGAGTATCAGAAAACTGTTATCCTTGGTGACTGTTCTTCTCATCACTCAGTCCTGGGAACAATTCTATGGTGCTATTGTAATTATTAACATCACTCATGCTCGGAGGAAGAATGACTCAGGGTGGTAACTTGTGGCTTAAGGCTATTAAATGGTGAAGTGGGACTTGAACCAGGTATGTTTTGGCAATATTTCTATGCCTTTTTTGGGGGGGAGCAGTCAACGCAGCTGACAATGACCAATGTGAATAGCCACTGGCCACAGGCATGGGGTCCTGAAGCTCCCTCTGTCCTACCAAAGCAGCTAACAGTCCTTGAGGCGATGAATCATCTAGGAATCCCAGAGGGATGTGGGATAATACTTAAGGGGCCTAGAGCAGGGCTACTGACCAAACATCATGGAACTTAACATAGCACCAGGATGGCCACCCTGGTAGGGTCTGACTAAATAACACCCTTGTTCTGTTCACATCATCATGTGGCCCTAAGTGGTTAGTACCACAAGATCCCACCAACCCGTATAGAAGAACACTTCAGGGAAACAGCCATGACGCCTGTTCTACCCAAACTGCATTTTTTATCACCTTCTACAAATGTCAGGGATGCTCCCCTCACATTCTTGAGGTTAAGTCTTTCAAGTACAGGTCCCCTTTTTGCCTGTGTCTTATTTCATCATACACGTATAAATGGCCACCTCTTTGCGGGCAACATGCCCCTTCCCAGGCATGATAGTACCACCCCAGCAGCCAAAGGGCGCCGCAGGCCACAGCACAGACCCCGAGTGAATTATCCCCCATAGGCTGAGTTAGTGCAGCTCCCAACTATGACCATTCAGATCTTCTAGAAGGCCTCAGACCTCCACTCATCCACATTGCCAACTCAAAGGCCCTGGTCATGAAGGACAAGATCTCTTTTAATTTATTTAAAAAAAGAAAAACAACTACCAAAAACAGTGCGTTTATTTGTGTCAAGGCTATGCTAGCTAATTAAACTGCCAGTTTCTGTGCTGTTGGATATAATTAAAACATCCAAAGACTGATTGGTTTATGAGAAAACAAATTTTTCTTTAATAAATACCATTTGGAGAGAGAAAACAAACTTTAAAAACAGGGCATATAAGAAAAGAAAGGGAAATAAAAAACAACCTAGTATATGCTAAGACAACTTTAGATTGCAGATTCTATGTCAGCACCTTCAAAATACTGATCAAGGAATTCATAATGACCTAGCCATTCATTCATTCACCTATTTGATACCTATTATATGGGCATGTACTACCTTGTTCACTGACCGTAGACTGTCTGAGATCAGCCTTTAGGAATGTTTTCTTCCTAAAAACTCATCGGGCACTCATCAGTTGAGTCTACAGGAGAAGGAAGCTGAATTTCAGGAAGGAAAGAGATGTTTCTAGAATGTCATCCTCAGTGAATGGAGACAGGGAAGATGGCTTCTCCAGGGCCCAAGTTCTCTAAAGAAAGAGCTGCTATGGCACAAAAGAGAAATGCCTGGCCAAGTCCTTATAATCACAATCTAATAATATTTAGCAATGCCCCATGGGGATAAGCCTACAGAAAGTTACGAGAGTGATTACAAGGGTTCGCATTAACGATAATTTAATAATCATCTCCCTTGGCATATGTTCCTTCCTGAGATGGATAAATTGGATGGCACTGGACAGGATTCCCCTGTCTCTGCCACTTACAGGCCATGTGACCTTGGAGAAGTCCCTTCGATTCTATGCTTCCTTCAGTATTACCATCGGTGAGAAGGAGGCTCTACTGTAGTATAACTCTGAAGTAACACTGGCTGAAATGAAGTCATCTAAGAAGTATCTTGAGAAGTAGAGGAGGATGGTCCCTCTACCCCAAATGTTCCACTGGCTCATTCTCTCTGTAACTGACTAGGAAATGAGGGCCACGTAACAGGAAGGTTTTTGGAATCATTGCCACTATCCTGGAAGAACCACCCAAAAGACTTAGAGTTATCCCCACTGATGTGTAAGCTAAAGTGTGCAGGTGTCACCAAGCCAAAGTAGGACCAGGACAAATGTGAATCAGGAAGACTGATCCCTGGATTCCTGGCCAGCAAGGTAGGGCAATTCACCAGGTCATTTAGAAAATTGGGTGATTCAATTTACTGGATGCCACTTACCTCATGAAGCTGTTGTAAGTAAGACACCACATATAAAACCCTTAGTACACACTATGTACTCCGTAAATGTTAATTAAGATGATTATTATCACAGGAAAACAGAAGACAAATACTTTGATCATGTAGATTTTTACCAGTGGTTTTACAAATCTACCGAACCTGTGAGCTAAACTGTAGCAGAAAGAATATTCTTATCTCACTGTGATATTCTCCAACATTTGCAAGAAAAATATTAAAGAACATCTGCCGAGATTTCAAGTCACCCCATAACTTAAGGGTATGTTTTCAGGGACATGTCCAAGTGATTCCCTCAACAGCAGGAGTTCATGCAAGAGATGGGGAAGGTTCTTTTATGGCTTGACACGACTGGTTGCAAAGACTTGGTGTTTATTTGTTTTAAATAATGAAGGTCAGAATTTATATTCACTTTCTTGAGTGGATTCTGTGAGGTCTTCTCTTCCTTTAAGAAAAATGTTGAGACTTTCTCTAAGTATTGTGATGGCCCATGTCCATGCTGGGGAAGCAGAGAGGAGCCATCAGCTGCTAATTGACTGTCACTGGGTGACCACTTCCCTCTAGTCTTTCTCTAAAACCCATGGACTTCATTTTCTCTCTCTCTCTTTCTCAATCACAACCTGTCGGTATGTCGGTAAGGAACTGGCCCTGTGTTTTTTAACTTGCCAGAAATGCCTTCGTTAACTTACCACTGAAGATCACACTCTATTTTTACATCTAGGTAAATATAAGGCATGCATGAGTAATGGAAGAATGTTTTGATATGTTTAGTAAACACTGTTGAAAAATATCATATCACCTGTGGCTCAAAGGAGTAGGGAGCTGGCCCCGTATACCAGAGGTGGTGGGTTCAAACCTGGCCCCAGCCAAAAACTGCAAAAAAAAAAAAAAACAAAAAAATTATATCTCATCTTTTTATATGAGTGTTGCTTGCCTCTCTATGTGTATGTGTGTGTATATGCATGTGTGTGTATATACATACACACACAACAAATTTTTAGAATTATGTTCCAGGACATAATTATGTTCCAGATTTGTTAGAACACATCCATGTTTCTTTCTATTGACTGAGAACTCTTTGTTTCTGATTCCTAGGAAATTTAGCTAATTTAATGCTAGACAGCAGATACTCAGCTCCTATTTATTTAATTTATTTATTTAGCATTTTTTTTTTTTTTTTATTGAGAGACAGGGTCTCACTCCACATGCTGGGGAGAGGGCTGTGGCATCATCATAACTCACAATAACCTCAAACTCTGGGGCTCAAGCGATCCTCCTGCCTCAGCCTCCCAAGTAGCTGGGACTATAGGTGTCCCACACAACGCCTGGCTAGTTTTTTTTTTATTTTAAGTAGTGATGGGGTTTCACTTGTGCTCAGGCTGGTCACTGAACTCCTGAGCTCAGGCGATCCACCCGCCTGGGCCGCTCAGAGTGCTGAGATCACAGGTGTGAGCCACCCTGCCTGACCTCATCTCATTTTTGAATTACCTTCTGATCTGTTATTCTAAACATAAAATGAATATGCTCGTCTTTCATCCATCCTGTACTATTTACTCCCTGCCGAGTCACCCCACATTCCCTTTGGAAGTAAGTGTGGTGTCAGTTGTTCATTCTTTCTTTACCTTTTTTCTAAACCACCCAGTGCCTCCCGATCCTAAGTGGAGTATTTCTCTCAGGTTGCATGGCACAGATTCCCGGTGACACCCACTTTTCACAGATTGTTAGGAGCAACAGGACGGCCAATGAAATTTTGAGCCTCTCACCTGAGTCCTCCAGAGGAAGGGAGGCCCTGAGTAGGAGTTAAATAGAGATCGCCCCGCAGGCCCCCTGGGTGGTGGGTCTCTCTTCCTCTTTTTGGACAGAGATGTTGCTAACCTTTCTCTTCTGGTTCTCTCTTCTTTCTTCTTCCTTGTTTACAGAGATGTAAACAAGATTTTTAGAAATGCTTGCCAAATGCTGGGTCCCTTATCTCTTATATTTGGCCCACTGTGGTCTATTTACTACTAAGAGGGAAGAAATAGGGATGGAACAGGGGCAGGTCACGGTCACACTCCCAAAAAGCATTTGGTTAGTAACTAGTGCAAGACTCGAAGAAGTCTACTCCCTGGCCTCCTGTCTATTTTGAGGACCCTCAAAGTAAAGAAAGTCCAACTTAGTATTAAATAACCACCCAGGATGTGGCTGTCAGCTTGAGGTGTCAAGAGGAACAGTTTATAAAAAGCCTGGTTAAATATAGGAAATACAGTTGCATTCCAGGTAACTCGAGATTTGAACAGCCAATGTGAGTGGGAGGGAGGCCATCTATTTGGCCCATTTTCACAGATATCTAATATATTACGCCTATTTTAAGATCTGTACTTTTCCTCCGTAGCTATTTCTCAACAAAACCCAAAAACACTTCCTCTAGCCCAATTTACTTCCTCTAGCTCCATTCTTATCTGTGCAAATTCTCCGCCTTTATTTTTTTTTCCTACCAAAATAAATAAATGCTAAACTCCTACTAAAATAAATAAATAAATGCTGCACTATTTTACATTCTCCTAATGGTAAGGGGGGGGAGAAACATTAGATGCTTCATTGTGACTTAATGTTCTATTACTAGAATCCTAAACCTGATTTTGCATCTATTTTGAGACTCTCGCCCTTTTTCTTTTTACTATTATTATTAAAATGGTAATTTTAATGCCAAAGTCCACATTAACTTTTTTTTTTATTGTTTAGGATTCATTGAGGGTGCCAAGACTTCGGTGACGCTGATCGCATCCTTTAGATAAAGTCCCTCTCCCCACTGAATTTTTAAACATTTTAAGGTTTAAATTTTGACTCTTAAAATAGCCGATTGTTTTCTCTTTCCTTCTGCAGGTCAGAGATTTCATTTCTCTGGGGATCTGTTTCCTCATCTGTAGAATGAGGGCACCATCTATATTGCAGGTGGGTGAAGGGATAAGGTGATGGACGTGTGATTGCACAGCACACAGAGAGGCGACCCACATCTGCCCATCCACACAGGCGACCCCAGCCGTGGAGGGTGAGCCCACTGTTGCTATGGTCTAGCCACACCCCATAAGGACTAAAACACACCCAGGCCACGTGCTGAGCAATTAATAATTTTAGAATAGACCTGGCTAATCTCTCTGATTCCATTGCTGCAAATAAACTTTGCAGTCGCTGGTTCTGTCCAGGTTCGAATTTCACTGCGGCCCGAAGGATATAAAGATGAATTATTTGATCACAAGGAGAAATAAGAGACTGTCTGTGTCAGGCTGCTTTGCAAATCAATTCGCCTCCCCCCACTCCCAAAGATGCTCCTTCCTACTTAAGATATACAGCTTTACAAGGATCTGGGCAGCGTCTGTGTTTGCCGTGTCAAAGGGCAGTGTGCATGCAGATGTAATATCACCGAGCTGTGTAATTCGAGCGTGCATGAAAAATAACTACACAGGGCACGAGGGAACCCTTTGGCCACGGGCCCTGACAGCACCTCAAATAAGCACTTTACCTAATCTCCCTTGTTGATTCCTCTCCGCGCCCAGTGACTTCACGCAGCTGCCATCTGCTAACTGGTTCGGGCATGTTGATCGTGGCTGGACTGTAATTAGAGCTGAGGTCTCCAGTGATAAAGTAGGCCTGTTGCCAAGATGGGGCAAGACCCTAACGAGACTGGTAGAAAGGAGCCAAGAGGTGAACTTTACAGGCAGCATGGTTGAGTTAAGATTCTATTTTATTTCGCTTTCTATCCCCAGGGCTTGGCATGGAGGACTGCCCAGTAAATGCTGCAGATAGAAATGACTGAAATATGGCTCACGAAGGGGTAAGCGCGTCTACAACAGGAATTGTTGGCATATGGTATTTGAGACTATTTTACAGATATTTGTAATGAGCTGTTTGTAGGATATAGACGAGGTTCATTCATTCATTCGTTCGTTCATCAAATATATAGTGAATGTCCACTCTGTCCAAGCTTCTGTCCTGTTCACCTTTGTACTTGGGGAACTCAGCATACACAGGGTGTGCTCTGGACAAACGCCAGATGCAGAAATGAATGGTCAGGTCCAGCAGAGAAACAGCTGAGTCTGTAGGAAAATGAACTGCATGACAGGCAGGAGGAGGACTCTCATCCCGTAGGACCTGCAGAGCCTAAGTGCCCTGGCCAAGTTCAATACTTGTTGGAAAAGACAGACTTAGAGTTTCTTGGGCTGCCATGCAATAGGGGTGCTGTGAAGCACTGTTTTGGGGGTGGCTGGGGGGAGAACCATGGAATGTTCAGTCTCAGAGGGATACAAGAGATCAAGAACCAGCCCTTCCTTGACAAGTGGGGAAGCGGAGGCATAGAGAAAGGTTACAATTTATGCTCTATCATGGAACATCCTGGAGACAAAGCTAGGCCGGTGAAGCTGATAGGTTTGCAAACTAGGGAAGAAGAAACAGGCAGAAAAAGAAGAAATAAAGGTATACATGTTCAGTAGAACGGCTAGGGAGAGAAGGAGTTTGAATCCAACTCCACCATCTCCCGGCTGGCTGACTCGGACAACTGGCGCAGCCTCTCCTAGCCTCAGCCTCTTTGTGTGTAAACAGGGCTGTCATAACATGCTAAGAATACTGTCTGGCACGCAATGAGCACCCCATAAATCCTGGTTCTGGTGATTTTATTGTTGTCATTTAGATAGGGTAGTCAGAAAAGGCCTCTGAGGAAGTGGTATCTAAACTGACAGAAGAGAAAGAGCCAGATACTGCTCTTTCCAGGCAAAATCAGCAGTGTGTGCAAAGGCCCTGGGGCAGGTGTAGGCCATTTGTGTTGAATGAGTGGAAGGCAGGCCAGAGTGGTTGAAGGACACAGGGCAAGGCCAGGTGCAGTACGAAAAAAAGCCCAAGAGGGATTCAGGCCTTCAGGGTTAGTGGACCTGACTTTTTATTCTAATAAGAATACAAAGTTATTGCCACAGAACAACTCCCAGACCTCACAGGGTTCACTAGAATAGATATTTATTTTTCTGTTCTATTTCTGGTCTATTTCACTGGTCTATAGATTAGTTGAAGTTGGGCTGATACTGACTGGGGCTTTGGCTGAAGGTGGCTCCAGGCTGTAAGCTAGACAGACTCAGGTCTATTTCACGTATTGTGGGCTAGGGCCCAAGCTGAAGAAGAGACCTTGGCCATGAGAGATGTGCAAGAGGACAAGCCCTTCTCCAGACTCTGCTCACATCATGTGGACCAGTATCCCGTGAGGAAAAGAAAATCACACAGCCACCCACCAGGAGGCCATGGCAAGGGTGTTGGTATACAGTGGAACCTCCATGGCTGACCATCTGCCTACACTCATCACCTCCTCAAGCTGACCTAAGTTTCTTTTTTTTTTTCTTTTGAGACAGAGTCTCAAGCTGTCACCCTGGGTAGAGTGCTGTGGTGTCCCAGCTCACAGCAACCTCAAATTCTTGGGCTTAAGCAATTCTCTTGCCTCAGCCTCTCAAGTAGCTGGGACTACAGGTGCCTGCCACAACGCCCAGCTATTTTTTCTTGTTGTTGTTGCAGTTGTCATTGTTGTTTTAGCTGGCCTAGGCCAGGTTCAAACCTGACAGCTTCAGTGTATGTGGCTGGTGCCCTACCTACTGAGCTACAGGTGCTGCCACTGGCCTAAGTTTCATAGACAGGACATGCACCACCTGTACGTATCTGTGCAGTAGGCCTGGTTCCTTGTGGTGACTACTTCTGTAGTTGACCAGTTTGTGAGAGTCCCTTGAATGGCCAACTTACGGAAGTTCTGCTGTAGAGTATTGCTACAATGGGCTTCAGCAGAGCCACAGAGGCCTGTGGACTATCCATGCTCCAGAGGAACAGGGTGTGTGTTCCCCAGCAGCCGGAGTCCCACGAGGGTCGCAGGTTCACAGATTTTAGGCCATTCCTGCTCTATGGCCTTTCCCCTTGGCCTCTGAGGACCAGCCTCATCCTGCTCTGCTTTAGAACCCCCTGGGTCAGCTTTCTGTGGGATCCTGCTTTGACAACAGGCCAACCCCCCCCCCACGTATTATCCAATCAGAAAGAAGCTGACAACCAGCCAACCTATGTATCATCCAATCAGAAAGAAGCCGACAACCAGCCAACCTCCTCCCCCCAACATATCATCCAATCAGAAGGAAGCCTCCCTTGCCGAGCTGGTGCTGGCCTAGGCCACAAGAGCTCTGGCTGTGCTGAGTCTTTGGCTGTCCCAGAGTCAGCCTCCTCCAACTCCTGTTGTGAGCAGAGATAGGTTTCGGGCCTTCGCAGTAGCCTCCTCGGGCCTGATGCAGGTTTGGGCCCCCAGAGGCTCGAATCGGGGCTGGAAGGAGCAGCGGGAGTGTTTGCTTTCCTTGGCAGGGTTTCCAGCACGGGCATATGCTGCGTATTCAAACACCACAGGCTTTTCCAAACTGGATGATCTACACCGGGCGTTGTATTTTAATCTGTAATCTAGCCCCCTACCTACTTTCAACTCTGGTTTTGGAACTAATCGAGGGAGGGGAAGAAAAAAAGAACACAAAACAGGAGGAGGAGGAGAAAATATATGCGGCAGGGGGCGGGGTGGCAGTGAAGGGTGTCTATGAAAATTTATGTGCTGAAAAACAGCTGTAAAACATTTAATGTTTCAATGAAGGTTTTATGTTTACAATAAAAAATCCTCCAGGCAAGAAGGGCTTTAAAATGTTACACTTCCAAACAGATCCAGAGAGAAAAGGCAGAGGGAAAAGATCCCCAGAAGCCTCTCTCTGCGAAGGGATCCCCTCAAACACACTACATTCAAGCGAAGCCCCCTCCGCGTTGTGTGTGTTAGCCCCCAGGTCAAGGGACAATGAGAAAGGAGTGACAGCCGTGGCAGGAGGAAAGGCAGGAAAGCCGTGGCAGGAGTGACAGCCGTGGCAGCGAAAACGATAAATATGCCCATTTTTCTCAAAGCCAAGTAGCCATGGAATGGAACTATGGAAACTCTGGCTTTTGAAGGGAGAGGTGGAAGAGAGGACGCCGGTGACCAGCTCAGCCAAATCCTGCTGAAAGACCCCACGGTGACCAGTCACTGCTCCAGCAGGAGGATCCAGTCACCTGCAGGGTGCTCAGTCCTTCCAGGAAAGACCCTGGCACAGTAGACTCCGGCTCTGATAGCCAGACACAGGTTCCCATTCCAACTCTGATCTGAACTGGCTCTGGGTCCTTCTAGTGAGTTCTCTCACTTCTCAGGGCCCCACTTCCTTCGTGGATAAAATGCATTAAATAAATGATGTGCGCTGGGGAGAGGGACTGGGGGAGCCAGAGGCTGGGGTGGAGACAGATTAGGGCCGGCGGAAGCAGGCAGAGAAACTCAGACTCCATGTGGCAGGAAACGGGCTGTTGAAGCTTTGAGAAAAAAATATGAGTTTTTTTCTTTTATGCCTAAAAGATGACTTGAGGGAAGTGGCTGCAGCGTGGGTTTCTGGGCCAAGAAGCCAGTTGTATTTTTTTATCTCCTTTGGAATTAATATTTTCCACGCTGTGTGTTCCCGGGTCATAGAAATGCAGCCGACAGCCCATGGGCCCTTCTGGCCCCTTCTGCACCAGACGCTGGTGCGGCTGCTCCAGGTAAATAAATAAATAATAAACCCCCCACATCACGTACAGTTTCTCAGATACACTCTGAGGGTTGGAGCCTGTGTTTTAAATCCTATTCCTCCTGCTAACGGTATCCTCCTGCAGACCCTGCCCTCTCACAAACTCTTACTCAGCTCTGAAAACCCAGGGCAGGCGCCATCTTCATAGACCTTCAGACCCAGCAAAAGTCCTTCTCCGGAGCTCGGAGGGGACAGCTGTGGTCGGGCACCCTGATACTCTTCATGCCATATTATACATACACCTCTTACTTTTCTAATTTCTCCTCTGAACAGAGTTTCTCAAGAGTAGTTACCTTCTGAGACCTTGTCATCTCAGGGTGCAGAGTGGGGCATGTTGGGGAGGGGAGCCCAAGGGAAATGTTGGGGAACGAATGAATGAAGGAATGAATGATGGAAAACACCACCTTCTTCTTCTGATGACAGAAGAGGGAGTACAGGCCTCCAAGAGGCAAACAGAGCCCCTTCTCATCTCATGACTGTCACTTCACAGTCCAGGCGTCCTCAAACTACAGCCTGCAGGCCACATGCAGCCCACCTAGGATATTTATCCAGCCCGCTGTTTTTGCCACCACTGCCTGTCCTGCTTAGCAGCCAACTTGTCCTGGGGCCTGCAGTCTGGCCCTTAAACAGTGAATTGGCCCCCTGTTTAAAAAGTTTGAGGACCCCTGCTTCACATCAAGAGAGATGACACAGCTTTTGCTCTCCTATGCAGAAAGAGTGGCCCTGAGGCTGGGCACAGTGGTTCACCCCTATAATCCTAGCACTCTAAGAGGCCAAGGCAGATACATTGCTTGAGCTCAGGAGTTTGAGACCATCTTGAACAAAAAGTGAAACCCTGTCTCTACTAAAAATAGAAAAACTAGCTAGGTGTGGTGCTGCACACCTGTAGTTCTAGCTACTTGGGAGGAGGCTGAGGCAGGAGGATCACTGGAGCCCAGGAGTTTGAGATTGCTGTGAGCTATGACACCACAGTACCCAGGGTGACAGAGTGAGACTCTGTCTCAAAAGAAAAAAAAAAAAAACTGGCCCAATTTTGCTGGCCTCTGCCTTGTTCAGGGAACCGAGAAGAATCAGGGAGTGTCAACCAGTTTGATGAAAATATCTCAAATTGTATATAAAACCAGCACATTGTACCGCATGATTGCATTAATGTATACAGCTATGATTTAATAAAGGAAAAAAAAATAAGAAGAATCAGGGAGTGAAGTGTCTGGTACAGGGAGGAGGCCTTTGAGACGGCTGCCACAGAGACAAAGATGACCCCGCGCCTCCTCCCAGGAGAAAGGTGTGGGCTGCTGCAGCTCACTTCCTGTTCACGAGCCCTGCACACACCTAGGTCTCAGCTGGGGTCAGGATGTAAACTGTCTGTGAGTGGGGAGGGGGGTGGCGGGCTTAGACGACACTACCAAAGTCCCTCTGCTCTCCACTAGCCAAGGCCTTTTCCTGAAAGGGGACATTATCCCTGGAAGTCAACGCGGCCATTTGGTGGACAATTTCAAGTGGATTCCCACGAGGTTTCCCAAGAACACCAGATACAGAAGAGAGGATGGATGGAAACTCACACGGTAAACCAAAGTGAAAACAAAACTCTGTCGCCAAACCCCATGTGAACCCAAACCACAGGGCAGAGGGCCCTGCCTGCGCAGACGTAAACAGTTGAGCCTAGAGTGAGTCACCAGCACAGCCCGGCCACGTTAGAGAGAGAGGACCCACCAGAGGGATGTTTACCCCTGGCATTCTGGAGACCGCTGCTCTTTCTTTTCTTTAGAAGTTTATATTCTTTTGAAGAGAAGGAAATGGGAACATTTATAGAACACCTACTATATACCAGAGGCTCTGGGTATACGCATTTCTATTGGGTTTTCACAATTCCCCGCATGGGAAACTGATTGTTATCTCTATTTGCACATGAGGAGATGGAAACCAGAGGGGTTAAGCAACTAGGCTGAGCTGGAGCTGGAATTTGGGTCCTGTCTTCCTGCTGAACTTCACCACCCTGGAAACTCTGCGGATCCCATCAGTCTGAGCTTTTTCTCCTCTCCAACTAAAATCTGAAATGTTTTGATCCCGCACCGCTAATGGCAAGAACTAATTCTGAACACTCCTCCCAATGTTTGTACATTTATTTATCTGTAAATGATGTATAGTCCATGACATGTAATATTATAAAACACTCAAACAAATAGGAATCCAAGTGGGTAGAGATAAAAGATAAATGTAAATAGAAGCTGCTATGCTTCCTTTCCACATCTTAGTGCAGAGGTCTTAAGGTTAAAAGATATATATGAGTCACTACAAAAGTTTTGAGACAGGCTGTGTTATGATCCATTATTTCACTTTCAAGAAACACAGTGACCTTTCTGATTCACACCTGCACGGTTCAACTTGCTGGGCTTATCAGTGTTGCTGGAAGGGCTTCGATTGTTTCCATCTGCACGGATTTTTCATTTCCTAATTTTTGTGTATCTTAAATATTGTAACTCAGCTGCCTAGTTAAATTCGGAATGTACCTCTGCTATAAAAGTGTTCACCATTCATCTGAAACTCAGAATTACATGGGCACTGTGTATTTTTATTTGCTAAGCCTAGAAACCCTCAGGAGTAAACAAATGCCTTCTGTTACAGGACCCTCGTCAATATTCCAGGCTTTTTGGGATAGCTGGTGTCTGTCACTGCTGGTCATCTCTCCTGCTATAGTGTGAAGGCAGCAATTCCTAAACAAATGGGTGTGGCTGTGTTTAAATAAAACTTTATAAAAACAAGTGTTGGCTTGAATTTGGCCACAAGCTGTTGTTGTTCATGGAACCCCAGCTTAGTGTGTCATTACAGGTGGGTCTCATTTCAGAGACCCCTAGTCTGGTAAGAGAGGAAGGCTTATATTTGCAGTTTTCCAGTAACGTGACATAATAAAAATAAATAAAGTCTTGTACTTTCTATGGGCCTTGGGGGCAAGGCTGGGGAATAGACTAAGGATGGTACTGACAACTCCTTTTATAACAGGAGAGGCCAAAAGGAATAAAAGCAAGAGCATACCTAAGACACACATGTGCATACGCGCATGCACACACACACAAGCACAGAAATTGCTGCGACCAAGATATCAGGTCTCGTGGACCTGCATTCAGTGTCAAATTAAATGCTTCCCTTGCCCCAATTACTAGTGATTCAATCGGCCAACTGGCAGCCATAACAACGCATTAACCTTGTTGCCAAATCAATTCCACCAAATCCCCTTCCAGCCCTAAGAGAAATTAATCGGCGCCCCCATGCCTGGGAGGCAGGGCTCTGCCCACACCACACACTTTGGATGCCCCTCTGTACTCAAACTGTGATCCTGGCTCCTGCATGGGGGCCTTCTAATCATTGGAGAGCAATGGGAACTGGTTTCCAGAGGCTGTTTTCCATTCCTTCTGCAGCCAGCTGGGGTGCGAAGGCCCAGGCCGAAGGATCCTGCCAACCCTGCTAACAGCCCTCTTCACACATCATGCTGGCATTTGCTGTGCCACAGACAGAGCTGCTTGGTGCAACTTTCAGAAGCCCCCTTGATGGGTAATTTAGCTGAGAAACACAGAGGCATGGCCAACTGTCTGAGTCATATCAGCACGGTAACTGCACCCTTTCCATATCTTAGTGCAGAGGTCTTAGGGTTAAAAGATATATATGGGTCACTACAAATGTTTTGAGACAGGCTGTGTTGTGATCCATTAAGAGACTTCAGCCACTCTCACGTCTTAGTTCTCCAACTCCAGGCTGAGGACACTAGTGTTCACTTTCTAAGAAGTGGAATTTTCAGAAGATGCAACTGTTTTCTGCCATAGCAGCACCAGGTGGCACAGGGGTGAATGCAGAGACTGGCTGTGCTTGGTGGCAGTCCCAGCGAGGCAGGGGGCAAGGGTGGCCCTGGTGGGGTCAGGTAAGTGGTAGAATTATCTCCCCTCTCCACTGGGGAGATAATTTGGAGAGAGTAAGTTTGCTGAGCTGTGTGTGTGTGTGTCTCCTAACAATAAATGGACAATTCTTCAGTTTGATCTGACTCTAATGATTCCCAAATACAGTCCCTATTTCTTTATCAGCAATAAGACATCTCTTTGTACCCAGGCAAGCCCTGTTTTCACCAGACCTATTGTCATTCAACCCAACTGCACAACTCTCAAAGCTTGGAGGAACCTAGAACTTTTAAAGATGGGTAGTTTGCCTTCTGAAAGCATTGAGCACCCAATTATTGTTGGGTGCCTCAGTTAACTGTTAGCTACACATGACCCTAATTCCCTCCACCACAGTGCTGAGGTCTGCCTACCATCTGCTCCGGGAAAGCTACACAGACATCCTTCCTTGAACCACTGACTGGGAGAATGATCTTTAGGATTACACAGTCATTCAGCAAACACTTTCGGGCTAGGTATGTAAGATTCCACAGGTAAAGTCATATCCCTGGGCTTTGGAGGAGGGCACCCTGCAACTGGGGAGTCACTTGGGATATATACAGAGTAGCCATAAAGTTTGTCAACAATTTAAAATACTTGTCTAAGTATTTTATAGGTTACTGCTGGCATGCTGCAAGCTTTCTAGGACTTTCCAGCTGTGGGGCGGAGTGTGAAACTTGGTACTCAAGAGACAGAGAAAGTACAGCCAACCAGGAAATGGTGCTTTCTCACTGTTGAATTGTGTCCCATCACCTATGTCTTCCTGTAGTCAGGACTAAATCAGCAGCACCAGGGGTGGCATTTAGGGAGCCCCAGCAATGAGGACAAAGAAGTTCCCTGTCTCCTGATCCCAGGGCTGGACTAGGGTAGCTTTGTGGTCAAGGGCTCTGGACACCCCTGGCTTAGCCAACTACAGACTCTGTCCACATTCACATCTGTCAAATGGGCACAGTCTTGCTGGGCTTACGTTCTGCCCACTTCAGCCAACAGAAGCAGATGTAATCCAGGCAGTGAGAATGCTTTAAAAAAACCACCAAGCCTACTACAAAATATGAAGGACTATTCAGGGACTAAACCTGCACTTGTTTTGAGCGAACATGTCCTCGTCAAATAAAGGTGAGAAAAATACAGATATATTTGTATCTTAATACGCCAATAGTCCCAAAGCCGTGGAAGTCTCAGTATTTCAAAGTTCTCTTTACATCATGACATTTCATTGGCCAGTTGAATCCAGGCTTTCATTTGTAAAGCCCGGAGTCACACACAGGGAGAATCTTCAAATTATGAGTTAGACATAAACACTAATTTTACGTGTACGATTATAATGCTCAAAATAGGAATCACAACAGCAACCCCTCGCTCACCTGGCAACAAGCACAGCTAATATATCATATCAGAAAGGAGGAAAAATTATCTATTCAACTCCAGCAGCTCCTAAAACCTTAAAATGACTGCAGTATCCTCTCTGCGACAACCTTCTGAACTCCGATGAGTCATACACACACAGGGGCTTAAAAATGTCACTTTTACCTAATAGAACTGTTTTTCAGCAAGACATAATTAGAAGTTGTAACTTTGTGGCAGTTGGCAGCTGCCACTTAGGAGCCTACCTTGAGTTGCTGAAGGCCACAGAAGCCAAGCAGCTTCTGACAGCCAAGGCCCTGTTAACAGCAGAACTCCCAGAATCATGTTAGTGCCTTTCTCTTGGGATGGGGGGACAAGGATGAAAACAATAAATGCTGATAAAAGGAAATGGTGGCCTGGGCACTGGTGGCCTTTGGAAAGGATAGGTGAGGAAACGGAGGTACCCAGGAACACGTCACCCAACAGGCATTCTAGAGCTCACGGGCATCTCTTTCGTAGACATACTGAACAAGTTTCCGTGGGATGGACATCAGGTGGGGAGAGAGCCACGGGAGTCAGCAAAGGACATCCTCGATGACACATCCATTTTAATACTCTCCCTCCTTTCCTACAACCCAGTAAATTTCATTACTTCTCGGCCCCCCATTCATCACCCTGCATGTCTAGTCTCTGCTCTGGTACCTGTCTTAGGGGCTTCTGTGACTAAGGGATAATACATGAAAAATGCTATGTGCCACAGAGACTTGTAAATCTGATGACATGTTCCCTTTCACATGTGAGGCTCTGAAACACCCAGGATGGTCAGGAGAAAGCAACGGTGACTGTGGCAATAGAAGCTGCTGGTGGCTGGTCAGATCCCCCTTCAACAAATGCTGTACCATCTCTGGTTTTTGCAACCATCTCCTGAAAATTGCCACTGACGGATGTCCTTGCCCACCTTGCCCAAGACATCTTGGCAAGATATATACAGCTCCCATGGGGGATGGCCTAGGACTGCCTGACATGGGGGTATGGCACTCTGGCCCTCTGGCCTCATGTGGGAGAGGTGTGATTTATACTCCAGAGCCCCATGAGGCTGAGACAGAAGCCAGGCTTGACTGGAGCCCACATCTTCCCTGGACTCCTTCCCCCTTTCCCATCTTGTTTTCTTCACCTTTTTCAGGTTTCTCCAGAGAACATGCCTTCGGTAAAGTACGTTTAGCCAAATCCCCATCTTGGGCTCTGCTTCTAGCCTATTTGCTCTGTTTAGACTTTCTATAATCCTAGAACTCTGGGAGGCTGAGGAGGGAGGATGGATTGAGCTTAGAAGTTGCAGATCAGCCTGAGCAAGGGTGAGACCCCATCTCTACTAAAAATAGACAAATTAGCTGGGCAAGGTAGAAGTGCCTGTTGTCCCAGCTATTCAGGAGGCTAACGCAGGAAGATCACTTGAGCTCAGAAGAGTTTGAGGTTGCAGTGAACTATGACAGTGCCACTGCATTCTAGCCATGGCTACAGAGTAAGACCCTATGTCAAATAAATAAATGAATAAAAACTTTCCTTATAAATAGTACATAAAAATCTAAACACAAATAATATAAGACAAGAGAAAATAAGACAAAAATCATGAAGAGGGTATACAAATTAAATTTGAGATAGAGTTTCACATAATTAAACTGTGAAAACCAGCCAGGCATGGTGGTTCACATGTATAATTCCAGTATTTTGGGAGGCCAATAGTTCAAGACCAGCACAACGTACTTAGACCTCATTCCTATAAAAAAAAAGGAAAATTACCCAAGTGTGGTGATGCATACTATAGTCCTAGCTATTCAGGAAATTGAGGCAAGAGGATTGCCTAAGCCCTAAAGATCTAAGCTGCAGCAATCTACCTTGGGTGGCAGAACAAGACCATTTTTATTCTTTAAAAAAAAAGATAGAAAAAGTAAAAATCATAAAATGGGGGTGAGTGGCTAAGGGAAAAAGTCTAACAAGAAAAGATGAAAAGAAAGTAAATAGCCATCTCTTCAAAGTCAGTCATGACACAATAAAAGAGTAAATGCCACTTCTTTATTCTTGCAAAATCGCTACGCTAATTCTCAAGAAAAGATTCAGTCAAACTTAATGGAGATAATCCCTAAGGCTTTTCCTGAGAGTTACAGAAATAATTACTCTTACCTGCCACAGATCCAAAAACCATGGGAAAACAGTCGGATAGGAGTACCTAAATTCCACTTATTTACCTGCATTTCATTTAAATTAATTAAAGGGTTTGAGTCAAATTTCCCTAAATTCAGGTTGTCCACACCATATCCAGAGTGGCTAATTAAGCAAAAAAAGTTTTAATTGCATATAAATCTTAGCTAAGAACATTGATTAGAGAATGTTCCGGTAAATATATCTGGGTATCAAATTAACCCAAGAGGTAGAGGTATAAGACAATCACACATTCTGGTCATTCTGTGGGTCAGAATTCTGAACAGGTCACCAAAGATACAGCCTACCTCTGCTTCGTTGCATTTGAAAGGTGAGGCTCAGGTGTTCACTTCCTGTCTTAGGGTTGAAGGTGATTGTTGGTTGGTAGTCCCAACTCTGTTCCACTCTCATGGTCTTACCCCCTTGAGCTTCCTCACAACATGGCTGCCAGGTTCCAGGGGTAAGCAAGCATCCCAAGAGTAAGATATAGCCAGCTGTATCATCTTTTATGACCTAACCTCACAAGCCTTGAAATGTCACTTGTATCATCAGTTAAAAGTGAGTCAATGAGCTCAGCCCGGATTCAAAAGTAGGGGGAGGTGGTGAAATTGGAATTTGCCTTTTATGGAGAGAATGTGAAGAGATTTGAAAGCATGTTATAAAACCACTCCAGCAGGAATTCATGACAAGAACCGCCCACCTGCACCTTGACCTTGTCTTCCTCTTCTTATAGCCTTCCCTCTCAATGACAATCATGATGGCACCTGATAAGACACCTGATTGTCTGAATGCTAACTTGGAGTGCGTTAAGTTGTGTAGTTTCAAATTCAAGGTTCTGACCTTCACCACTGAAAAAGTCCAAAGAAATGAGGAGGAAAAGAAGGCGAGAATAGGATGGATGAGAATGAAGGAAAGGAAAAAGGAATTAACAAAAGGAAAAAAGACAGCAAGAACAGAGGCCTATATTCCTTTTCTTTGTAACAAGACTATGTTGAAACACTGGATATTCAAAGGAATCAGTGCTAGGAAGATTTCCCAAGTTGCTGCAGAGTTAGCCTGCATCTTTGAAGTCACAAGATCTATAAAATCATTGAGCCTCCCTTACAAAACAGAGAAAATGGCACATTCATGGGAATATCCTTCTTTGCTCTGAGTCTAAGCTCTAACCTCAACCCTAACTTTGGACACGTCACACTGTAATGTCAAGTATCAGGCCCTGTTTATAATTAAAATAGGAGAGCAAATGTTAGCTGCGGTCTAGGCTACCTGAGAAGACAGGCAGTACTCCTGGGGTTTACACAGACCAGGTGGAGCTGGAACTACTTACAAAACAAACAAACAAAAAACCAAGCAATTGCCCACTCTCAGTAACAAATGCTTTCAACATTTTCTTAAATTAACACCAAATATAACACGTTGGGTGCTATCGTGATGTCATTGTCAACTGCATTACATTCGATACTACACATTGAGTCACTTCATTAATGACGATTATTCATTATTCCAAGGGGAACAAGCAGAGGGACCTGAATTCTGTAATCGCTGGTTAGTTTCTAGATCTCTTGTGGCTGTTGAGTTTGCAGGATCCCTGGTGGTTTCCTAAAGACATGACTCCCTGCATCCCATGTGATAAGGCAAAAGAGAAGGCTATTGTCATGTTGCTGTTTTTTTTTTTCCCCTAAATGATTTATTTCTCCTGGGATCATATGAATGAGTCCTAAGAAACGTCTCAGTTTTTGAGTTGGTGTGATTGGGAGAGCCCAGCACATGGATTGCTGGAAGGTAGAAGAAAAACTTTGATGTGCTACACTTGTTCTTTTTCTTTTAATTATTCATACTCTTTTCTTTCTTTCTTTTTTTCCCCCCAAGACAGATTCTCACTCTGTTTCCCAGGCTAGAGTGCCCTGGAATCAGCCTAGCTCACAGCAACCTCAAACTCCTGGGCTCCACTGATCCTCCTGCCTCAGACTCTTAAGTAGCTGGGACTACAGGCCCCTGCCATGACCCCTGGCTAATTTTTCTATTTTTAGTAGAGATGGGGTCTTGCTCTTGCTCAGGTCGGTCTTGAACTCCTGACCTCAAGGGATCCTCCTGCCTCGACCTCCCAGAATGCTAGGATTACAGGCGAGAGCCACTGGATGTGGCCTAGCCTTGTTCTTAAGATCATCCTGATGTCCTTACTTTCCAGTAAGAAATTTGATGATAACCTAACCAGAGCTTCAGACAGAAATGGAAGGAAAATAAGACTTTATATTGTTTTCCAGGTATTTTTCATTCCCAAGAATGCTAAGGATTCCTCAAGGGCTTGTATTGATAGTAAGAAGTAGAAAAACCAAAAGCAGAAATCACATAAAAGGTGCATCTGTTAAGGTCACTGTGTTATTTATAATATCAACTACGGAGACGTAACACAGCATCCACCCTTCCTGGATACCCAGGGATGTTACGACCTGGCACATTCACAATACGGTGGGGAGGAGGGAGCTGCCCGCCCACCAACAAGCTCTGTGTCCAGGGACGCTCCGTGTTCACATTCACAGTGCTGTTTAAACCTGTTTGGAGTCCTGCAGGTTTAGGACGACAAGGATTTTACTGTCCAGGCCAGGATTTTACTGTCCAGACCGACGCACTGCACAGCAGGCTCAGGAATCCAAACTGGGGGTTCAAATTCTGTCTCTGACCCTTGGTAACTCTGAGTAAAGTCTTCACCCTTTGTATTAGCTCCTGCGGCTGCCATAACGAATTACCATGCGCTGGGTGGCAAAAGACAATAGAAATCTTTTCTCTCCCTGTTCTGGAAGCCACAAACCAGAATGAAGGAGTTGGCAGAACTGGGCTCCCTACAAAGGCTCCGGAGGAAGATCCTCCCGTCTCTTCCAGCATCTAGTGGCTCCAGGCGTTTCTGAGCTTGTCACCACATCTCTCCAGTTTCTGCCTTCAGGCGGCTGCCTCCTCTCCTGTCTTAGACATCCCTCTGCCTTGCTCTTATAAGGACACTTGGTACTGGATTTAGGGACCAAATGGATCATGCAGGAGGACCTCCTTTCTTCAAGATCTTTAACTTAATTCCATTTGAAAACCCCCTTTGTCCAAGTAAGGTTGCATTCACAAGTCACAGGAATGAGAATATGTATACGCAATTTGAGTGGCCACCACTCAGACCCCTCCCTAAGCCCAGTATTCCTCCTTTATGAATTACACACCATCATAACCCCCTTCTCTCCACACTGTTGGGAGACAAGGGAGGGATTGAGGGGATCTCTGTATGGTTTGTTATCTTGTGACCTCCATGTTACAAGGAGGGTTCCCACGGAGGTACCAGGACACACCTGAGGTCCCACAACATTTGAGTAGCTGAATCTAGACAAGGACACGATGACACTGAGCTGTCTTTAAAAAGAAGATTGTTTTCCCTCTTGGAATCATAGGACACGTGAGCTGGAAAAGACTTTGCTGATCACACTGACCTACAGAGGTCAAGGACCACGGAGGGCCCCTCAGGAGTGGCCCTGAGACCGTCCCAGAGGTTCTGTGAGGTCAAAACTCTTCTCATCAAAATGCTGAATTATCATTTGAAGTTTCACCGTCATTCTTTTACAAGTGGATGGAGGAGTTGTGCGGCAGCCACGTGGCATGTGATGCCACAAGAGACTGTGTACAGAATCAGAAGTGAGGACTGGACCGCCGGCCAACCAGCCAGGCGCTAGAGCAGAAATGAGTAACGATGACGCTCCTCCCTTCATTTGTTTGAAAATACAATTATTTTGCATGAAAATGTTATCTGTGTCAACATGTAATGGGTTTGTTATTTCAAAATGAATAATAATTAAGTTTTTTTTCCATTTTCATTTCAAATATGATAAAGAGCAGTTGATATGTCCCACAGAAACAGAAGCTCTTTTAGGGTCCTGGATGATCTTCACAAGTCCTGAGTCCTGAGACCAGAATGCTCCAGAAGTGCTGACGGAGGCCGAGGCGATGGATGGGGGACATGCCACCACCTCTGTGTCTCACCAGCAGGCAGACATGGCAGGATTGACCTTTGTCTCCCGTGGAGACCCGTCTTGAGTCCAAAGTTTTTACCACATGGCACCACCATTAGCACTCTTTCTGTGACTACTGAGAGAAAGTTGACTTAAGTTATCCAGAACCTAGGGCTGGAGACCTTATTTACCCAAATGAATTGCCCAGCTGGACCCATTCTCCATCAGCACTGTGCCAAAATAAACAAAGACGTAAGCAATACTATGCACTATATTGAGGTGACATAAGAGGGAACTTAGAGACAGTTCTATACAGTGAAGAATTTATGGCAAAGATACGAGAGTCCACAGAATTGAAGGGAACCCCTCATGAGCTAGAACAGCAGCTCCATGGACCCCCCAGGGCTGGAACTTGGACTCAGGACTCATTTCCTTTCTTTTGCTCTGTTCTGTTTATCAGGACGTGCCATGGGAAGGGCAGTGTGCATGATGGCAGCTCTGGAAGGATGTCTTCGCATTTCCAGGCCAACAGGGGCAAAGTTGCCTCCAATGAGCCTCATTTTTTATATTCCATAATGCCTTCTGAGCGGCCTGCCAATGCCATGGAGTGGGAACGTGGGAGAGGCAAGTTCACAAATGCAAGTTTCTGTTCTTAATAGAAGAGAAACAATGCTAGGATGACTAAAATGGTGTTCAGACCGCCCTCAGCAGCGTGTCAGTGGCAGCCACAAAAATGGCACCTGCTGGCCACTTCTGCTTCGGGGCCACCTTCTCCATCACCCTCATTTTACAGATGAGTAATCAGAATGTCTCCCAGTATATTTGCACAAAGCTATTCTGGACTCATCATACCCATGCAGCTGTCACAACAGAGGGAAATAAAAGCACAGCAACCCCTGGCACCCAGAACCTAGGGTTAGAGACCTTATTTGCCCAAATGAATTGCCCAGCTAGACCCATTCTCCATCAGCACTCTACCAAAATAAACAAAGAAGTAAGCAATACCGTGCACTGAATTAAGGTGACATAAGAGGGAACTTGGAGACAGTTCTATATAGTGGAGGGCAAGTAAAGGCTAAGACCAACAGATGTAAAATACTTACAGGTAACAACTTGCTCACTCCATTTATAAAGATGGCTTTCCTATTAGAGCCCAAAGTAGAATTCTCCCTCAGGGCTCAGTTCTAGAAAAAACTGGGAACTGGATAAGTGATCATGTTTCCCCTTTTGCATTCCCTGCTAGGAAGCTCACAGTCCATCTTCACCCAGGTTGCAGGCCCATGTTTATGAACTAGTGTCAGTCTTGACTTTGTACTGTTTTCTCCTATGCTTGTGCTACCTTCCTTGGACCCACTACTTATTTTCCCACTATTACACCAGTATTATTAGTAGTACTTGTTGTTTGGGGGGTTTTGTTTTACTCATCACTATACTGATGAGGATATTTTAATATAATCTTGTTAACCACTCTAAGCTGTTACCAATAATGTAACAGCAAACTGCACTTTTCTATATTTTCTCATCATCACAGTTTCTTAATGCAACCAGGTGTGTAATGACAAAATTAAGCTGACTGATTATACAGCAATAAGAAATTCTTGCTTGTCTAATGCAACCTCCATCTTCTCATGAAGGCTGCATTAGTAATCAAAGCTAGTGTGTCTCCCGCGTCCCAGTGCATGGTTATTCGTGGAACTGTCCTGCCAAGCAGCTTTGCCCAGGGGTCACTGTAGAATCTAATGTTGAAATGCTTAGGATCAAAGGGTCATAAACCCTGATGGCCTGTTCTTCCCTGGCCTCATCCCTTAGGCTGAAAAACTCTACAAATCAGGATAAAATACGAAATAAGCTAACACACATGAATTCGAGTACTCTGAAACATTGAGGTGAAAAAAATCACCAGGCATGGCGTGTTCCTGAGAGGCGAGGGTGCATGCTGTGCGTAGAATTTTGCCTCCCCAAAGAATGTTCTGAAGCCTTGAGCCCCAGTACCTATGAATGTGACTAATTAGAAAAGAGAATCTTTCAAAGTGAGGTCAGGCTAGAGTGGGTTAGGTCCTAATTCAATGACTGGTGTCTTTTTTTTTTTTTTTTTTTTTTTTTTGAGACATAGTCTCACTTTCTTGCCCCTGATTGAGTGCTATAGTACAGCAACCTCAAACTCTTAGGCTCAAGTGATCCTCTTGCCTCAGGTTTCCAAGTATCTGGGAAAACAGGCATCCACCATAAGCCCCGCTGTTTATTTAGAGATGGGGTCTAAGTCTTCTCTTGCTCAGGCTGGTCTCAAATTCCTGAGCTCAAGTGATCTACCCACCTTGGCCTCCCAGAGTGATAGGATTGCAGGTGCAAGCCACCTTGCCCAGCCTTGGTGTGTGTGTGTTTTTTTCTGTTTGTTTTTTGTTTTTTTTTTTGAGACAGAGTCTCTCTTACTCCATCACCCTGCAGTGTCTGTCTAGCTCACAGTAACCTCAAACTCCTAGGCTCAAGCAATCCTCCTGCATCAGCCTCCTGAGTAGCTGGGGATACTGGGGACTGCCACAATGCCCACCTACTGTTTCTATTTTTACTGGAGATGGGGTCTAGTTCTTGCTCAGGCTGGTCTCAAACACCTGAGCTCAAGCAATCCACCTGCTTCAGCCTCCCAGAGTGCTGGGAGTACAGGTGTGAACCACTGTGCTTGGCCTAATGATAGATGTCCTAATAAGGATAAGAGACAGAAAGAGACACAGTGTGAATGCCAGTGACATGAGGTGACAAAGGCAGATTGGAGTCATTCTCATATAAGCCAAGGCATGCCAAGGATTGCCAGCACTCCTAGGAGCTGGGGGAAAGGTTGGCACAGACTGTCCCCTGGAGAGTCCCAGAGAACACTGTCCTGCGAATACCTTGATTTTCAGATTTCTCGCCTTCAGAGCAGTGAGAGAATAAATTCCTGTTGTTTGTATGCCCCTCAGCCCTATTATATCTACATAGTGCATTAACGCAACAAGCACCTGTGTAACACCTACTATGTGCCTGGGCCCTGTACCAGGTGTCTGGCCTCCAAAGAGGTATGTGGGGGTAACAGAACACTGTTACTCTTGATGAAGTCCCTACGGAAAGAAATGAGACGAGATATGTCTGAAAAACTTCCCACATACCTAAAACTTCATCAGATCATTTTCACTGGTCCCCAGAAAATATCTCCTTGAGGGTACAGAAAGCAGTTGTGTGATATTTATTCAGAGCTTACAGAGTATGAGTTTCACTCCTGTGGGCCATGAGATGATTTCGACGTAACGTGAGAGGGAACTGCAGGGAAGTGATTTCCTAGCTCTGGGGCTTTCTGTCATTTCTCCAGTGGACTTCACGAGAGTGGGTCTGCTTCTCTAAATACCCAAAGGGATGGACCCCCTCTACTCCATAACACATGGGCACCCCAATAATCCTAAAAAGTTATCCTAGGGGTGAGGTCTCACGGCCGGCACATCATGCTGAAATCTGTCTTAACTTCTTCCCAAACAAGGAAAACCATGAGGGATGGAGGAAAGAAGGATCATTCCTAGGAGTTGTTGCTAAAAGTTACATCAATGGAAACTCTCTCCTTTCCACAGAACACAGTGGACAATCTAAGCTGCAAGTTAATCAAGAGATAATAGAATCCAGCTATATTTTATCAACCATGGCTCTGTTCATTGCTGGTAACCAGAGTCGCTAGAACAGTGGCCCAGCGGGTGACAGGCACTCACTAAAGATTTAATTATAGATTATGAATGAGGGACTGAGATCCGGACAGGTGGATGTGGTAAAGACTGGCTAGATAGTCTCCTCGTCTGTTTCCTCTTCTTCCTCCCATCCTGAATTCTTGCCAACAGAAGGAGGGTGGACACAAGGTATGCTGCTTCTGGTCCCGGCCCCCCAAAAGCATCAGATGGAGTTCTATGGTGACCCTGGATGACAGAGTACCACGGAGGCCCTGAGGAGGAGGATGGTAAAGACGCTGGACAGATCACATCCAGGCCCGGAATAACCCACATTAGTCTAGGTGATGGGAGTTGTAAATGAATCCTTACTATACCGGGTGTCCGTAAAGTTTGTGTGCAATTTAATAATCAACTAAGTAAGGTTGACCATTTATTAAGATTTAAATGTTAAATCACTGAAATTGGGGGTTATCTACTACGTCAACTGACAGAGCTCAGTCTAACTGATGCAAGAACAAAGAGTGAATTCCATTTTTGGCCTTGGCGGAAGTGGGAAAGCAACATCAACTGTCAGGAGTGACCCCCAGGGGGCGCTCCAACGGCCTGGTGGGTAGAAAGCCTGCTGACTTCACAGAGAGGCTCTCAGTCCCTGAGAGGTGGGGAAGGTGGGAAGGGGAGTCCAGAAGGTGAGGGAGAAGCACGCAAAGCAGATGAAGCAGAAGGACAGAACTGCACCATTAAAAAACAAGACGGCGGATGTACTTTGCAGCCTCAGTTCATTGGTAATCACAGCCTGGGGCAGCTGGGCTGCCTGACAGTCACCCTTCTCTCTCCTGTCCCTTTCCTTATAGACGAAGGTTCTTTTAGCAAAGACCACATGGACGAGCATTGCTTCCCAAGGCAAGAAACTGCTTTAGAGGGCTAGGGCTTTTCTAAAGCCCCCTCCCCGCAAGTGATTGTAATATGTTGCCAGAGAATAAACTTAAAACATAAAGAAAAAAAGAATCTTCTGTAGCTGCTAGGAAAGCGTGACCATCAGAGGGGAATGTTCTGTTCTCCATCCAATAGAAGTGGCAGGGCGGCTGCAGATTTGACTGGCTTTCACCTTTCCTTTCTCTGGCTCTCCCCTAATCCCTATCCACGGAATCTAATTTAATCCAGATACACATAATTCCTGGCCGCCTCCCATCATTTTCTTTTCCTTCGTTTATTTTTAAAGCAAGAACAACAATGTGGTTCCTTTAAATCTTGCTCCTTTCATACCCCTCTCCTGCTCAGGTTAGCAGGTCTATGTTACTCTAACCAGCTGAGAAGGCCTCGCAGTTGTCAGACATGTAACACAGCCACTGAAAAGGCAAAAGAACACCTTGCTTGGTGCTCCTGCTGGACTCTGAAAGGAAAGGACAATCTCTGCCACCTTGTACTAGCCACTTCCCCTATGTGACAGAAATTATGCGCCAAGCACTTGACATCTGCTGTTCATTTTATAGTGTCAGCTTTCAAACGTTTTCTCTATCATTTAATCTTCACACACCTGCACAAGTTAGGTACTGTTGTCATCTCTGTTTCACAGAGGAGGATGCTGAGATCCATGGGGTTGAGTAAAGTTGCCCAAAGTCACATCGGACAATTAGCAAGTGCCAAAGACGGGACTAAACCCCAAGGCTGTCTGACTGTAGAGTTAGTAACCACAACGACTGCTGTTACCAGTTACCGTGTCTGCTCACCTGCCTTGGCGTTCTCTACGGAAAAAGACAGGGAACGTACCAGGTGTTGTTCCTTGGACCTTTTTCAGGTATAAGGTCATTACCTTAATCAAGGGTATGGGAAGATCAGCATGATTGTTGTCAAAATCTCAGCTTTTTGATGAAAAAAAATCACTAATATTCAACCTGTTATCTTTTAGAAAAAAGAGTGGCTGGATCATAATTTATTTACTAATTAAGTGGGCAACAGCAGCAAAGGGAAATGGCTGATACGCAGCTGGGTTTCCTGAGATTGGGGCGACACCAGCCATTCCAGCTTCTTCACACGCTTGTTTCTTGCTCTATGTGCTTATTCATTTGGACAGAAAGTAGGGCCCCTTTTATTTGCAGGAAAAGGAAAAGGGGATGTTTTGGGGGCACCTGCTATGTGCCGGCCACTGTGGACACCTGCCCTCGTTCAACTCCAGGGGAACTCTGGGAGGGCGCTGCTGCCCATTCACTATTTCAGAAAAGCCTCCTGGAGGTTAACCTGTTCCCCCTGGATCACACAGCCAGTGATGGTGGAATCAGATTTGGAAGCACGTGCTCCTCCCTGGAAAGTGTACTTCTAAGATGAGGGGCTCAGAGTGCCTTCAACTTGACACTTCCAACTTCCAAAGAAGGAAAAATACTCCGGATTTCTGGAGAACACTGTATCTGACAGCTGAATACCATCTGGCCTGAAACATCTCCATAAGATGATAATAAAAATACTTGTTATCACTGTACATATTTTTAAAATAGACCTAGGAATTAACAATTCAATGTAAATAGTGTTAAGACATCTTTAACACCTGAAGGGCAAAGAGAGAAATAGAATATTGGGAAGAATTAATTCATCATTTTCCTTGTGGGGAAAAAAAAAAGCCTGTTTTTAGCTAGACATACAGAGCAGATTAAGCAAGGATGTTACAGAAATATCATGGGCTATAATATAGTTACGGTACTTGACAACTGTGGGCCACAAACCACAGGGTGCCCAAATCATGAAAAAACAGTTTATAGAGTTTCCAGGCTAAGAGATTTCTATAAATACATGTCTATAAGTGATCACCAATTAATGGCCTCAATGTCATAGACTAGGAAGATTCAAGAGCTGGCTACAGTAAGTCCAAGGGCAGAAAGGAAGGCCTCCTGGGGCCAGGCTGATCAGGGTTCTGAAGGCTTTCGCATCACTGGAGACGAGCTCTGGGTTCTCCTCCATGGATGGGGAGATGCACTCATCTTTTGGCCAGAACCAAATTCATTTTAAAGCAGCTTTGTGGCTCCTGTGTAAATAGCTATTTATTTTGTCCCCATGAAATTATCTATTGTACTTTTGGAGGAAGCCACTGGGCACTGCTTGTGTGATAGAAATGGGGAATAACTCTGAACTCCGGAAGAGGTAACCAGAGACCAGGGGGCCTTTATAGTGCAATCCAAACTTTCTGAATCATCAGACTCAGGTGTTTTCTTTTATATAGTCAGAAGTTCACCTTCTACTCAAGGTTCCGGAATCTGAAACACTGGCAAGTTTCCTAGGACAGAGAGGGTGGTCTCAAACCCTAAACGTCTGGCTTGGGTTCTCAAAGACACATTATGGGGGGAAAAAACAAAGACACATTAGGATATCATTTCCTGAGGCAGAGTAACTGGTTCCTAAGGGATTTTTCAGAAAAACAGTGTCATTTAAAAAAAGGGGGGGGGGGCAGAGAAAAGAACATTGCAAATTTGGAAACATAAAATGAGGTATAAGTTTCCGTTTTCGCAGATATTGCCGTTGGCAAACAAAATTTCTTGGGAGAAGAAAGAAAATAATTTAGAAAACGCTATACACCTGTCATGTTCAGATTATTAAGATTCTCTCCGTCTCGTGCGAATCTATCAGACAAATCACAATGGGCCTTAAGTCTTACTGGTGGGGGCTAAAAGAAGCAGATCAATTTTCAAACACTAACCGTTTAAAATTAGGACAAGAAGGAATATTGTTAGAGCGGGGAAAGCAAGAGGGAGGCATTTCAACTTGCAGAATAACAATACGATTAAATTGAAATCGTTGTTTTCTGAACACAGTCATTTTAGAAAATGTACAGTAACGCTTTTATATGTAAATTATCTCAACTCAAAAAAAAAAAACCCCTTTCACTTTAAATTGAATTGAGACTCGCTTAGAGTAGAACGCTTCGGTCCAAACGTGCTTAAAATGAATAAAACAGCAGAGTGAAACAAATAATATTTGGTAGGAAAAGCACTGCCCATAACGCTAGGCTTTTTTTCTGTCTTTCTTCTGTTTGTTTGTTTGTTTTGTTTTTGACTGGTGTACGTTACGCTTAAGAGAAACAGATAATACCCCTGGCTACACATTCATTCTGGCTGCTGCTTAAAGCTAAGTGTTATTTTCCACTTGGTAAATTATAAATGTTACTAATACACTTCAGAGGACGTAAGGATATGTGAAAATATTAGGAACCCGTGTAAGACAGGAGGAAGTAACTGATCTGAATAAAGGTGCTTGTTCAAGATGCTCTTTCAAAGCATCCAGGGGCCTCCGGACTCTTAAAAAAGATCCCACTGAAAATCTCCTTCCTCTTCCCTAATTAACACACAAGTGCCACTGTCATTTCATCTTGACACACGTTCCTTGGGTTGCTGTCACAGTATCTGTGGACTGTTCAGTGTGACTGTCCACCTGGAACTGCGTTCCTTCAAGGCAAGACCAGTAGCTTTTGATTTGTGTTCTTTCCCTGATCGCACATCACCTGATAGGAGGATTTGGCAAATGGTGATCTCACAGAAGGAGTAAGGGGGGATGGCTAAAGACACTACCAGGGAGAGTCTTCCCAGAATAACCCTTCGGTCATGACCACTGACGGTATGTCCATGGCTGGGCGCCAGGCACTGTGCTACATGCCTTCCCTGCACTGAATCCTTCAGCAATCACAGCAAGACAAGATTTGGGAGGTAGGTGACCACCTGCAATCACACAGACCACGTTTGCAAGGGCTTGGATTGGAAACCAGGCAGGGGTCATGAAGGGCTCATGAGCTTTAATCAATACCCTTTAGCGCTGCTGGAGAAAAATTCTGCATGGCCATTCACCCACTCAACACCATGCCTCCTGGGGCGGCGCTTGTGGCTCAAAGGAGTAGGGCGCTGGCCCCATATGCGGGAGTTGGTGGGTTCAAACTCAGCCCTGGCTAAAAACTACAAAAATAAATAAATAAATAAATAAAAGGATTAAAAAAAAAAAAAAAACAAAACACCATGCCTCCTGTAGTGTCTGGTACTTTACAGATTAAAAGAAAAACATGTTTTGAACGAATAAATGGTTAGTTCAGGCTCTTTCGAAAGAGCCTCCCTCCCCTGTGGCATTTTCTGTAGGTCAAGAATCAGCCCTACCCATGCCTTTCGCCACCTTCCACGTCTATCTCCTGAGTCCTATCCACTCCTCTAATTCATTTCTCCCACATAGGAGTCAAGAGAATGATTCCTGGCATATATGTCTCTCATGGGATTAATTAATATTTATCATCTAAACAGATACTTTCTTAAAAAAAAAAAAAATCCCCAAGAGCGAGACTTCCGTCTCTCCTAAAAACAGAAAAAACTAGCTGGGCATGATGGCTCACATCTGTATTCCAGATACTCAGAAGGCTGAGGCAGGAGGATCCTTGAGCCCAGAAGTTTGAGGCTATAGTGAGCTATGGTGACTGCCATGTCAGGTAGAGTGGTAGAGTGAGAGAGTGATACTCTGTCTCGAAAAACCCAAAATATCCCTGAGAAACCCATAGAAAAATTGAGAGTCCATTTTCTATGTATTTCTCTGTGTGTATATACATACATGTTTGTGTATACATACATTTATATATCACTCCCATCAAGAGTATGAAGAGGGGTACACAATTATTCTTATTAAAGAGACACGTTTTTCTGACTGGCTAATTCATTCCTATTACATATTTTCCACTCAAATGTGGGAACAGGCCGAACTTTCAGTCTAGCCATAAAGTTTGACTCAAACTCTGAAGTTAGCCAAAGAGTATTCAATTCACTAAACTCCAAATACTGTAAAAACCCAACAATAACTTCTGAGCTAGTCTTTTTCTATTTTTTTTTTTTTTTTGGCACTATAATAATTCTTTTATGATGGTATCCAGTGAGAGTCCCTCATGGAATTTTCTCTTAACATGGAAGTGCATATGGCCTCTGTGGTACAACAGCTGCATAACTGCATAATTGTTTACAAATGTGCAAAATAAGTACCCAAACCAATAAAAAATAATAACTTGGGCATCCATAAAAAACAGATACCATAAACATACAATGGCCCATACTTTCTCTATAAATAACTGTGGAGGCAAAAAATACAACCACCCAAACCCCTTCTCTGAAATCCCCTTCCATAAAGCAAATAATGTTTGCAGTCTGGCAGGCTAATACCATTGTGCTTTCCCAAGCAAAAATGTTTTTTTATTAACATTTATCATTTAGGCGCCATTATAGTAACTGCTGTAAAAGTGGATCCGTTTACAATAAGGCAGTTGGTGTGGAGTCCACTAGGTGCTGGGCAGGTTTCACACCAGCATGCAACTTCCCATCACCAAAGAGGTGGGAAGGACAGAAAGGAAGATATAAATATGAGGGGATGGCGAGCAGGAAGGAGAAAGATTGTGAAAGATACTTCTCCGTACGTTTCTACCTCCTTCCATCTCCTGGATCTCCCACAGTCCAGCCTGAAGGAAGTCTGCACTGGAGAATCCACAGAGGCAATGATGTCTTGACCTTCAGTGCCTCCTCTTAGAAAACCCCTCTTCCCTCCTACTCCTCCTCTTCAGTGTGTCTGGCAAACTCCTACTCATTCTTCAAAACCCTACTCAATCATCTCCCCTTCCTTGCAGTACCTCTATTAATTCATGCACTTAATACACAATTGTTGTCCTCCTACTGAGACACAAGCAGTGCTCCGAAGGTGCCGGAGACAGAGCATAGAGCAAGACGCACAAGGAGGTTACAGTCTACAAAAAAAGAAATAGACAGTATAAGGGAGGACTGTATTACACTATTTTAGTTATATTATTTAAAGTTCTACACTTACTGCAATCATTACGCTGTCTCCCACAGTAGACTATTAATGCCTATATCTTTATATTCACCTAGTTTCTCAATTTAGCAATGTTGAATGAACTGATTTAAATTAAATTAAAATCTTAAAATAACAGCCTTTATCTTGGCATAGTCTGGGTCAAGTACTAGGCCTGGGGAAGACAGATATGCTCTCAAGAGGCACCACGGCCTGGGCAACTCTGCCAGTGGCAACTGTGATCGTGGTGTGATGAAGCCACTTATCCTCTTGTGCTTGTCAGGGCTGATGTTACTTTTGGTCATCTTCACAAATAACCATGGGAGGTGTTACTGGCCCCACCTTACAGCTAAGAACATCAAGGCATCCCCTACCACTGATCTTAAGGGGCTAGGCCAGGCATGGTGGCTCACTCCTGTAATCCTAGCACTTTGGGAGACTGAGGCAGGTGAATTGCTTTAGCTTAGGAGTTTAAGACCAGCCTGAGCTAGAGCAAGACCCTGTCTCTAAAAAGAAAATAGCCAGGTATTGTGGCAGGCATCTGTGGTCCTAGCTGCTGGGGAGGCTGAGGCAGGAGAATTGCTTGGAACCAGAAGTTTGAGGTTGCTGCGGGCTATGACACAACGCCAGTCTACTGAGGGCAACTGGGTGAGACTATGTCTCAAGAAAAAAAAAAAAAGAATGAAAAAGAAAGGGGCCAGATATGTTCTTTTTGAAATGGAAAATAAGAGAATAAACAAGAAACCAATGAGATCAGGTAACCAAAGTCTGGCTGAAGAGACAGATGTACACAAGGGCGGTGCTTGGTCAGGAGGGTAAACTGAGGCTACAGGGTAAGAAGACTCTGGGCCATGCACTTTAAGGAAGACCCTGTCCCTTGAATAGGGACACTCTTGTGTCTGTTCCACATCTCTAAGGGAATTATCCTGGAGGTGGCCCTGTGGATTCTCCAGGGATATCACCCCAAGCATAGCATACAGAGCTGAGGGTTATGACACAACACTTGCTCACCCAGCAGGGGCTGCATAGATACTGGTGTGGAGATATGCACAGGGTGGCATGGCTACCCAGGAGTATGGACATCACCTACCATAAGGGGTACATTTGGGATTCGGGAGTCAGAAGGCTTCCTCTGCCATAGAGTACTCATCTTGAAGGGAAGCAGGACTTAGCAGGTATGAGTTCCTACAGCTGCTGTAACAAAGAGCCATGAACTGGGTGTCTTACAACAACAGCAATTCATCATCTCACAGCTGTGGAGGCCAAAAGTTCAACATCAAGCCAAGCTCCCTATGAAGGGTAGGACCCTTCCTTGCTTTGCCAGCATCTAATCTCTGCCTCCACCTTACGTGGTCTTCTCTTTCTGTCTCTTCACATCATCTTCCTTCTGTCTCTGTCTCTGCCCAAATTTCCCCTTTATATAAGGACATCAAGCATACTTCATGAGTGCCCACCCTAATGACCTCATTTTAACTTCATCATCTGATTTTTTTTAACTTCCCTTCTATTAAACATTCTTCTTGGCAGTAATGACTATCAGAATCTACCCTATTGAAGACCACCATAATTTCTTGGTCAAGCTTCTCTTGATTATGAGAATCTGTCCTATTTACGACCACCATAATTTTTAGCTCAAACCTCTGTAATATCTTCATGGTGGACATTTCAGTTGGAGATGCTAAGATAAAGATTATCAGAATCCATCCTAAGACCACAGTAATTTCTTACTCAAACTTCTATAATAGCGGTTCTCAACCTGTGAGTCGGGACCCACAGGAAATGTAGTAAAGTGTCGTGACACTAGGAAGGTTGAGAACCAGTGCTCTATAATACCTCCATGGTAGACATTTTCCACTTGCTTTCCCAGCATTCCTTGCAGCTCAGTGGTCATGTGACATGGTCTGTGCCAGACAAACATATACAGAAGTCTGGGTTGATGGGTTCAGTTGGTAGCATTTCCTTCCCCTCTTCCCACATGGAACCTGAATGGGCTGTGCAGTGCTGTTGTGGCCAAGTATGACCTAGAGGGCCACAGGGCTGGGGACCTAGGACTCTGGTGAGTATGGAGCAGGTGAGCCCACTCTCTATTTGTTAAAGTTAGTTTTACTTGTGTTTTCTGCTGAACTCCTTCAATGATACCTTCTAATTTGTTTCTGTGTTGCCAGACCAAATTCGTGATGATCCAAGTCTCTACCCCGCAGAGATGTAATATATGGCCACATGTATTACATCATATCATGTTATACAGTATTCAGACTTGTGTCATATCATCCCACATCATAACAATTTCTCTCTGGCTTAAACCCATCCAGAGGCTCCTCAGTGCAACTATATTGAACTCCAAAGTCTTCACCATGGTTTACAAGGCTCTGTGTGATTTGGCCCATGTCCTCCTCTTGGCCTTCACCTTCAATCTCCCCCTTCATCTATTATGTTCAAGTTCCACTGCCTTCTTCAGTGCCTCCAACATGCCACACTCCTTGTCACTTCCGGACTTCTCAACTACTGTTTCCTCTGCCTGGAACATTCTGCCTCCACCTCTTTGAGTAACTCTTGGGCATCCTTCATGTCATTCCTAGAATAGTGCCTTGCACATGGGGGGCTGTCAAGGCAGTTTGTTGAAAATGTGAGAGAGCCTATAACATTCATCCAGCAGAATAGTGTGAGATGGACTTCTTCTGAATTTAGTCAATCTCTCAAAGTCATCATTCTGTCTTCATTTCCCCACTTCTCTTCCCGTCCCACCAAATATTCTCCCACTGAAAGGGAAGAGGCCCTCCTTGTTGGAGATGGAACCAGAACCACAGTTAGGTTTTCTGTTTCCTAGTCCCACAAGCTTTAAGTCTTTCCCTTTCATTACACCAACTCCTGTTCAAAGCCGGGCCCAGGCTGGAGTGCATGTTTCCCCCACAGAATGGGACAATTTCGGTCTGCTCTGGCCACCATGAGAAAACGCCACAGACTGGGTGACTTGAACAATAGAAACCTCTTTCTTCACAGTACTAGAGGATGGAAGTCCAAGGTCAATGTGTCACCAGATTTGGTTTCTTCTGAGGCCTCTCGCTCTGGCTTGCAGACGGCCACCTTCTTGCTGCTGTGATTCTTCCCTGTAGGTGGGTGTCCCTGGTGTTTCTCTGTGTGCCCAGATTTCCTCTTCTTAAATTGGATGCCATCCAACCAGTCTCGTTTGAACTCAATCACCTCTTTTTTTCCCACCTTTGCTTCTGTCTTCAAAATAATCAACTTTTTAAAGGTCCTGTCCCCAAACAGAGTCACATTCTAAGGTATTGGGAGTTAGGGCTTCAACATATGAATGGGGGGAGGGTATGCAGTTCAGCCCCTAACAGATACCAAATAATAACAGTCTCAAAAGGAGGACCGAGTTACAAGTCACTCTTTGTGTATTCCTGCTCACACCATGCCCTGTCTTAAAGTTCTGGGGTGAGTATTAGCTATTTCTAACTTTTCTTTTTGGTACTCTGCCTCTTGAGACCTCCAGATAAAATTTTACCGTGGAAATTTTCAAACAGACCTCAAAATAGAGAAACTAATTAAATAAACCCACCACATTCAGCTAATAATTATCAATATTTTCAATGTTAAATTATGTACTCTATCTTCCAACTATTTTCTTTCTAGATTATTTTAAGGCAAATCCTAGACAAATATATCGCCTCACTTGTAAGCTTTTCAGCATGCATCTCAAACAGAAATTGAATTTTATTTAAAATGCCAGGCCAGGTATGGTGGCTCATACCTATAATCCCAGCACTCTGGGAGGCCGAGGTGGGTGGATTTCTTGAGCTGAGGAGTTTGAGACCAGCCTGAACAAGAGTGACACCCCATCTCTACTAAAAATAGGAAAAGTAGCTGGGTATTGTGGTGGGTACCTGTAGTCCCAGCTACTCGAGAGGCTGAGGCAAGAGGATGGCTTGAGCCCAAGACTCTGAGGTTGCTGTGAGCTATGACATCACAGCACTCTACCCAAAGTGACAGAGAGAGACTCTGTCTCAAAATAAATAAATAATAAAAAATAAAAGGAAAGGAAAGAAATAAAAGGTCATGCTTAACAAACAGATAACGGTTTCTTAATACCATCTACTATCCACTTCCTATTCAAATTTCTCTGATCATCTTTGATCTTTAAATCCAAATCAGAACGATCTTCACACTTTGCATTTAGATACTCTGTCTCTTAAGCCTCTTTTAATCCAGACAGCACTGTGAAGTCAAGCAAGGCTTGGCTTACCACTCAGAGCACTAAGGACATTACCATGGAGCATCCATCATCTAAGACATAGCAACTCAAGAGCATAGGATTGGGCTCCTTCGCTGAGAGACCATGGATTCTGTATGATTTAATGTCTAGGAGGGCAGCTGCTGAAAAAGATGTTCTTTCTCTTTCCAAGCAAGCTTTGTTCTGAATTTGGATTAATTTAAGTGGCGCATGCACAGAGGGAATTTGTAAGACATGTTTACGGAATAATTGTGATCAATACTCACATGTTTATAGCAGGAGTGTGTGTGCAAGAGGCTTTGAGGAGGCTCCCGAGTGCTCACTCTTTAACACTGATCAATACTCATAGTCAAACACTAACGTGGGAGACAGAGAGAACATTTATATTCAGACTGCTGCGGCCCTTATGGAAGGCTCTTTCATCTGGTCTGTGCGTCTCAAATACATTTATCAGGCAATGTTATATGGGAATGGCTCTATAAAAACACATTTTTAAGCGGTAAGGTTTATCATTCCGTCATCTGTTCACACTTTAATCACCAAGATCTTTGGGGTTGGTCTTTCAAACCATTATTCCTAAACAGCTGTATGCTCTAAAATTGATAGTCTTCTTAGTTGATGGACTCACACACACACAAAAAAAATGTTAAATATTCAACAAAGCTCTGAATAGCTGTAGCCTCCTTGCCTTAAAATTCCCGCCAATGGCCAGGCACGAGCATCCATTGTGCTCCTATTTGTTGAAGAATTATTCACCCAGGCTATGGCTGAGCAAGCCATAGAAATGGTAGATTTCGAAAAGGAGAGCAATATTTTTTAACATGTAAACACATCCCCATCACTTCGAACATTTCCAACCATTTACATGAAGCACACGGGAAGTTTCATGATGTATTTGCCTCTCTGTGGTACAAAGGCCAGACCAGCCAGAGCAGCAAGGATATTCTTAAGGCCTTGCCTAATTCAGCTAGCTGGTTTCAAAGAAACTCGTTTGAAATAATCTCCCACTGTGATTTGTTACACCCTCCCCTCCCTAAAATTCCTGCTGAGGGGTCATTAGGTCCTGAAATCCGGCTTTGACAGTACACTGCTGGTGGTCCAGGTGCCAGTATAGGAATGAGCAGAGAATCAAAATATATAGAAAGAGAAATACACTCTAAGGCCCCTTGGCTTTAATTGCATCAAGGGAGGGGGCTGAGCTCTTGCCTTCCCCAGCTCCGGTTAATGTTACAAAGCAAATGTTGGAAGGGCCCTGGAGGGTGGCTGTGAGTTTGCAGGAATGGAGAAGGGACGGGCAGAAGCGGCAGCCCCCTCTGTTAAACACGCTGCTTCTAGAGGCAACTTTCCCTGCAATTCATTGCGTGTGTAAGGTGGTAACTCTCAACGCCATCCCGGAAACAAGTCCCCAACTGCCCTGAATGTACAGGCCATTGGGTGATTTGTGGGGGAAAGGCACAAAGGTATTGGGGAGCAAACCCTGTTCTTAGGGTTCCAGGTGGGGCGTACGAGCAGGTCAACACCAGAGAGACATCCCACTGGGGGAGTCAGTCACTGCCGGAGAGAAGAAACCCGTGAAATGGCACAGAACAAACAACCACTCCTGGACGTGACTGGTAAGAAAGCTAGTGTCAGTTTGGAGCAAGAGGCCCCCAGCATGAAGCACATTCCCTATGAACCCACAAGCTCAGAATCCCAAGGGGCTTCGTTTCCATCCCCTGTTAGGAGGCAGAGATGCGAAGGCTGCCGGAGCGGGTTCACCTGCAAGGCTGCTGGCAGGGCCGCGCAGACAGGCCGGCAGTCAGGGAGCGGTTCTAATGAAGAAAAGATGCACACGGTCTTTATCAGATGAGAGGGGCTGTGTCAGAGATTAATAGAATTCCTGGGTAATATCCATATCTCATGAAGGCTGACTCTGATGGGGGCCAGATTACTTCCAGCAGGCTGGGCCTGCCACCAGGGCCCTCTGAACCGGAATGGCCGAGAATCTGTAGGCTGTCCTTCAGCCAGACAACTCCACCGAGCGTCTCTCTGTGATCACCGCTTAACTTAAATGAGTTAATCTTGTTTTCCAGATGAATTGGTATTTTGTCTCCCGCAGGCTGTGATTACGGGATAAAAGTATTGTGTTAACAGGAGGGCTGGGGGTTTGCCGGCTCCGCATTCCGCGCACACAGAACCAGCCGTGTCTCCTCTCCTGCCTACATTGAACGGAGTTAGAGAAGGAGAAGGGGGGTAGGGGACTTCAGAATCACATGAGATAAACCTTTCAGATGAATTATGTCACTTTCATAAGAGGTCAGGGGGCTGATCTGTCTTCATGTTTTGAAGCACAGTTTATGATCCTGACAAAATTTAAAACACTTCTAGAGCAAAATGGATGTGTAAATGACACCAAATTTTCAACACTTCCCCCTTCCCCTTTTTTTCTGACACACATCCGTCAACAAACAGGTGTGTACCACAAGTCTGCTATGTGATGTGAACCAAACCTCCAATTTTGAAAAGGCCAACAATTGGTTTCCTTCCTCAAGGAGCTCTATGTCTCTGGGACTGACTGTAAACATCGTTTTGCTCTGTAATTTTTAAAAAATCTTTTTTTGTAAAATGGATGCTAATAAATGCCCTTGAGGGCACAGACACACAACTGAGTTCTAATCTCAGTTTCCCACCTTGATTCACTGTGAGTTCCCAGCCATTTACTTAACCTCTCTGATGCTGAGATTTTGAAAATCTGGAAAGTGATAATTGTACTCAACTTCCAGGATGGGTGTGGGAGGTTGCGGGAACATTCAATAAAGTGTGTGAAGATTTTAAGGGATAAGTGTTTAATACAGAGTAACTTCAAAAAAAATTGTTATTTCCCAAGGTAGTTACAGACCACAGAATGATATCCATACCCCGTGTCCCAGCCACTCACAAACAAAAACTTACGTCATGTTTAAGTGCCGGATATAGCAACAAGTGTCCAGTTCAGTTTGAATTCCACATAAACAACAAATAATGCATTAGCATAAGTATATCCCATACAATCATTTTTTTCAGCAAAAGTATTTCCCAAATATTGCATGAGATAAAATTTTATTTGAAATGTATTACTTGAAATTCAAATTTAACTGGGTATCCTGCATTTTATCTGACAATCTTAGCCATAAGATGTGTGGTCAGAAGACACAGATCAAGCCTTATTTACTAGCTGTGCGACTCGGGGACAGCTAGTAAACTATTTCTTTTAGCCTCCATTTTCTCATCAATGAAACTTGGCTCATTATAAAAAATAGTAGTTGCCAAATTCATGCGGTTCTGGTGAGAATTAAATAATGTCTATGAGCATGTTCTGTAATCTATAAAGAGCGACAGATTTGTCTTTTGTTCTTTTGTGTATACCGATGGATTGATTTAAAATAGAAACTTACTTTTTTGTTCATCTTCTAAGCCATTCCCCTTGTTTTACTCAGAAGGGGCTGTGGGCAAGAAAATCTTCTGCCTAAGCTAAGGCTTCCCTTTATAATTAGTGATGTATCCCACTACAGCAAGTAAGAAGAGGATTCCAGCATCCTCATTTAAAAGAGAATTACATTCGTAATTTCCCCATTTTGATAATATATTTTCTTCAGTTTTAGTATCAGGTGTATCCAGATTAAGCGGAATGATTTTGAAGTATTTCTTCTTTTTCTATTTTCTATAAGATTTGGCATGATCTGTTTTTTGAAATTATCTTTCATTTTTATTTATAAATATTAGTTGTCTATTTTTTGAGAGTTTGGAAAAAAAATAAGAAGTTAATTGATGACTCTATACTGAACCTCAGAGTCAAAGCATTTTGTAATAGACATACCCTTACTTGACAATGTGACTGTTACTTTCTTTGCATTACTATTATTATTATTATTGCTTAATACTTCGTTGCAGCAATTGTCTGATTTCTTTTCTGAATGTATTTATCTTCATTTATTCTTCACAAGGTTTTTGTTTCTAGTCCTTATCTTAAGCATTGTTATTGTTGGTAAATTTTAAGCCTTTTTAATTCTATGAAGGCAAAATGTGGAAACCTAACAATCACATGTATATGTAAAAATAAAAAAAAAATAAATAAAAAAAAGAGAAGGATGCTTTGCCCTGTCCAGTGAGCACCCCTGGCAGTTTCGAGCATGGCTGCAGTGACTTGTTTCAAAGTTGAGCCCCCTGATCTTGGGATGATACCTTCATATGTCAGAAGCAGGTGCTTCCTAATGTAACCCATTCTAGATTTCACAGCTGCTGAAGGTAAACAGCATCAATCTACATATTATTGCCTGTTCTTTAAGATCGCCACTATAATCTGGAGAGGTTAGATACCGCTGGTTGGAAATATTCTACATGTTCTGAGCACTGCCTGGAGCATTTGGACAACCTTCCTGTAAATACTGGCTGAACCATGGCCTAGCTGCATAACCTCAGGGAACTTGCTTGATTTCCCTGTGAACCACAGTTTACAAAACAGGAAGAATAAGACCAACCTGATGGAATTGCTGGAACCATTATATAACATAATACACTTAAAGCATTATCTCATTAGTCTCTTCCTTGGCTTACAGAGAGTATGATATGACTATTAATTTTTTTTTTTTTTTTGTGAAAAGAAAAATGTAGGTAAACACACTAACCAATAAAATCCTAAATTGTTCCAGGTGATTCTTTAACTCAGAGTAGCTTTATATGTGCACATATTTCTTTATCAACAGGTATAAAAAAGGGCACCAGAACTGAATGTTACCATTTTAATACAGATTTCCCCTTTCTTAACATATATATACATTTTTTGGCACCCTATATATTTAGGGGTTCTACCTAAAGGTTGAGATAAAGAGTTTTTTTACATATAGGTTAAGTCTGACTACTATAGCTTTTTCATACGTCTAAATAATTCTTTTGTTCTCAAACAAGCAATATTCTGAATAGGTGGAGAAGAGGTGGTAAAAGTGGGTGAGAAAAAAAAATCTCCTTAATACTAAGACTATTAGAATGTTCCCATCAACACTATAAAAAGGCTTTGTGATAACCCAGCAAGTCAGTTATACAAACAATTTGTTCTTATTTAAAATATTCAGTAGTTGACATGGATTATGGTCTCTCTAGGCTGCTAGGTACCTAAATTCACTTCCATGCGTGGTCTGTATCCTGAGTCAGTTGCAAGGAAAGTTGCCAGGCAGAACCATCTAAGGTGACAAACACATCCGGGCCATGTATAAACACAGGTCCAAAGAACTGTGGAATCAAAACAGAGCCTTCCTCACCTGGATGAATTTTCAATGCTGCCATAATTGGAAAAAAACTACTTCTTGGGATCAAGCGCTATGCTGGAGAGATTGCTTTGGAGAGGTTGAGTTCTGGTGTTCTACCCTAGAGCTTCTTTCTAGTTGACAAATGAAAAGGCTGAGAAAGAAAAATGAAAAATTTCAGAAAGGAAGAGTTAGGGTCCACAAAAAAGGGACAGAGAAGGAGAGAGAAAGATGTGAGATGAAATCATTAAGGGCTCAGCATAACCCCAGAGAGAAGATTTCTGGAAAGCATGCCTAACAGGAGATAAAATGGATGCTTTAGGGTGGTTCTGGAAAAAAATAAGAAATGTGTCTAAGGATGTTTGCGTGTGCGCATGTGTGTAGGAGAGAAAAAGAGAGACAGCAACAGATGTAGAGAGAGAAAGTTTATACAGGGTCAAGTGATGGAAAAGGAAAAAGTTAATCAAAAAAGATATACATATGTATAAAAGGCATTTTCTTTTCTGATATGCTTATTAAGCATGAAACTTGATAATATGGGGATATTCTAATTTAAAATGGGTTTTTATAAACAGCACGTGATCACATTTGTGATAAAATGTAGGTTCATTTAGTCCAAAAACCTGCCATCTCTGATTTCAGATGAAGCACATGCTACGAAGCTTTCTGAGGATACAAAACTATCTGACTCATCACTGCATGCATAGGATCTAAAAACCATGCTCCATACTCAATAAATATTCTTTAATGATTAAAAAAATGGATGTCTAGATGCAGTGGGTCATAGTCCTTAATCAAGATACACTACCACCACCTTGTGGCCAAGTACCAGAATTGCAGGAATAGACTTCGTTTCATTCTTGTTCTTGCTGTCAGTGTATGCAGGCAGAAAAGCACACACTGGTGGTATATATGGCATTGTACAAAGTTACCAAAGGCAAAGGAACGAGTGTAAGAAAGCAAACAAATACTAAACTGTTTTGCACAGGTGACCTCAAACAATATCAGCCCTTCCCTGGCCTTTTCCTGTATATATTTATTTCATGAAAACCTCCAGATTTTTTAGGCTGCACAAGTGGAGGCTAAGAGCAAAGCCAGCACATCTCATATTAGTGAACGTGTAAGGGAAAGGGGAGTTTGATTGACAGCTGACAAACTGATAGCAGAACAAAGATGGAGACTCCGCTTGGGAACACAGCTCATTTTTACAGCCACATTTGCCTTGCCTTGTTTTTCTACTCTCTCAAAAGAAGTCCCTTTGACTCTTTCATGCTTTGTTTTGTTTTGTTTTTCATATAGCCCGTGTTGTCAGCTAAGTCCAGAAGCAACAATGAATATAAAGTACTGGGCAGGACAACATTTGATAAATGTAAACAATACGCATAGAGAAAACCTCTCGGATGAAAAATCCACATACATTTTTAGCGGCCCACGGACGGAATGCAAATGGCTTTGGAAAATATAAGTGGTTGGCTTTTTAATATCAAAGAAAATTGCAGCCTTTTCTCTAACACTAAAAACACTGCTGCACTAAAAAGGAATAAGGAACTAAATACACCAGGCAGCTCTTTTCCAGCATGAAAAAGTCAGTGCCTTTGCCCTAACCTTATAGGCAATATCATACTTCTAGCAATATTAATGGTGGACAAGTTAGGAGAACCAGGAATGCTGCTGTTTTTTCAAGTCTTCCTTGAAAAAAAAATATATTTTTTTAAATTCATTTTGTGTTTTAGGGGGAAAAGAAGCAATTAAAAAATAAAAGCATGGTGTAGCCCACAAATGAAGCCACATAATGTCAGTGCTCTGAAATTGCTCAACCTCCGTTGTTTTCCAAGTCAACGCACTGGCAGTCTTGCCTGAAAGAAAGAAGTCAATAGGGAGAAAATAAATAGAGCATTTCCAGAACTCACCCAGCAGCTCGGAAAACTGTCTGCTTACTATTACACAGTTTTAACATGTCATAATCATTTTCACAGTAAAGATACCCTGCCTGCAGTTTCAACCAAGAATGCATGACTAATTTTAACCACTTGTGCAAATCTCCTAATGGAAATCTCAAACAGCTTTTATGGATTAGAGTTTCCTAAACTGTACGGAGACCAGCAACAGATACTTAGTTTCCTTGCTCCTCACATCAACCTGTCAGTGCCTAATGAGTTACCGAGTAACCGTGGGCAATCCCACAGTACTGATGGGAACTATAATTCTCGTTGGCACCATATGCATTATGTTCTATAAGTACAAATGGTGAAGCCAAGTCTTGTGAAAATGCAGGCAAATGAGAAGAGATGGAAGGTGGGTTGTCCCCTGACATTTTAAGCTTCCCCAGAAGGTAGTGGAGAGGAGCTAGTTCCTGAGATTCCCTTGGGTGATCTCATTAAGTTTAGATCATCAAACATTCAGGTAGGAGTACTGTTCCCATTTAAGGGACAGAAACCGAGGCTCAGAGTTGCCCCAAGGGAACACAGCTGCTGGTGGCTTAAAAAAATAAAAGAAAAGAACGTGTGCTGAACTGCCCCCTCCCACCATGACACGCGGGGTTGAACAGCATCCAGTGAATTGAAACAGATGGCTGGGAGATTTAAACATCATGTTCACTTGGAGATGGACAGTGGTGATGGTTACCCAATAGGAATGCCCTTTATGGCCCCCAGTTGTGTGCTTAAAAATGGATAAAATGATAAATATTATGGTATGTATCTTTGATCATCTTTTTTTTAAAGGATAAGTTTCAAAACTCCTTTCTGCTGAGATTGAGAAGATCACAGTTACACGTTGAAAGAATATTGTTATACCTGCACTGTGCCCACAGCAGTGCCAGATATTTAGAGCATTAAAAGAAAAAAATTTCCCCGTTAGGGGGTAAAAGTCTATGGAATAGTTAGCTGTCCGTTTTTATATTTTATATATTTTTTTTCTTGTCCCATCTCAAGAAACTCACACATTTGAGGTTTCTGGGTTTTTAAATCTCCTTTATAGAGATCCTTATTCCCATTTCATTAGGAATTTTCAGAGAAGATGTGGGGGAGATGCCAACATTAAGGTAGGAGAGAAACAAGGTTTAAAGGCTGCCAGGATGAATGAGGGTAATTAGACATGCAGAGAAGAAACAGACTCTTGTCTGGAAGAAGCAGAAAAGTGAAGGAAAACAAGTCAACATAAATGTCCTCTCCTCTTCCTGATTCTGGGTTCCCTCCTGCTTAACGTCAACATCTCAGCATCTTTCAGCCTGTAGTCCCGTCTTCAGGGAAGACTTCTCTGAGCCCGCAGGGCACTGCAGGATTCCATAATTTCAAAGACTTAGTTTTTAGATTGACTCCCTTCAGAAAGGGAGCAGAAAGTTCTCCTATGTGGACCTATAAGGCGAGGTTTGGCGCATGTGTTTCTCCCAGAAGCCCAGGGCTGGGGCTGTTGGGAAACAGATCTCCAAAGGAGTCTGGCCTCCAGCAATCACTCCCGGCCCATGTGCAGTGAGCGAGGCCAGACCTAGGATTGGCAGGGAAGGACACTGCTCTAAGTAAGGGCTTCCGTTGACCCAGCACACCCAGTGCTTCTCCAAGGACACTCTCAAAAAAGAGTTCCCCAAATATCTGACTGCCCTTCTTCAACCTTTCTGTTCTCATGAATCGTTTCACTTGCTCCTCTGCCTTCCAGCTCTCTGTTGTCAAGAAGTACATGAATTGGCTGCTTTTGCCTTTGCCTTTTATTCCTGGAGCCTTTCCCCCCAGTTCTGTAGCCTGCCTTACACTGGAAAGGGGAACCATCACGCAGAGAAATTCAAGTTGTGTCCCCAGATGGCAGCTCCCAGCAGACTCTGTCTCCAAGCCTAACCAGGTCCCACAAGGCCCCTGACCTAACTGCCTGGTTCAGGACCTGTCACCTTGTGTATGCTCTTCAAACCCTTCCTCTCTTGGCTCCCAGATTCTCCCTGTCTGTTAGAGGGAAAGAGCAAGGCAGGTGGAGGGAGAGGATGGAGGAGGGTAGGTGGGGCTTATGGATGGGAGAGAGGTGAAGGGAGGGAAGAGACCCAGGTCCACCTCCTTCCATCCCCTCTCTGGATCCAAGTTCCGCTGCTACCACCTACCAGATGGCCCTCATACCATCCTCCTGCTCACCTGACTTGGGAAGATTAAAAAGAAGCTAACTAAATCATCACAGCAAACACCTGCCGTCACCCACCACATGCCAGGCCCTGTACTAAATGTTTCATATATCATTACACATTTCATGCTCTCAACCACCCTGTAAGGTAACTACTATCACTGTCCTTCCTTTTACCATGAGGCGCTTAAGCTGAGAGAGGTTGAATAACTTGCCCAAGTCCCACACAGATGAACCTGGACTCAGACCAGGCAGCCCAGCTGCAGGTGGCGATCTTCCCAGGCCACTGGACTTCCTCCCCTTACAGCATCCACTGAGGGCCCTTAGCAAATATCAATTCCTTCACTTCTGCCTTTCCAGATTCTTTTCACCATAGTCCATTGGGTTGACTTTCAATACCTTCTAATCCTCAGGGTGGTAGGCTGTTTACTTTTCTTCTGCTACTTAGAAATTATTCAATAAATATTCATTAAGCACCCACTCTGTGTCACACACTGTGCTAGTGACAGCTGCTTTTTAACCCTTAGTTCTAGAGGCCATGGTCAGTGGGACCACAGGGTGGCCGTGGCCAGGCCCACCACAAGCACAGAGATGCCACAAGAAACTCAGGGTGGAACTATGACATGGTGGGCACAGTGACCGAAGGTGAAATGTGAGTGCTGACATGGCTACTTCCTGGGACATGGTGGGTTTCCTGCCTATGCAGGCTGCGCTGACTATAAATAGAGGCGCTTCAGAGCATGTCAGGTCCATGCTATGGACTGAATGTGTACACGCACCTCAAATTCCTATGCTGAAACCTAAATCCTCAATGAGATGGTACTTGAGGCTTTAAGAGGTAATTAGGTCTCAAGGGCAGGGCCCTCATGAATGGGAAGAGAGGCAGGAAAGCCGATCTCTCTCTCCACAAAGTGAGGAAGCAGCAAGACGGCTGTCTGCAAACATGGAAGAGAATCCTTACCAGAACCTGACCCTGACGGTGCCCTGCTCGGCAACTTCCAGTCTCCAGAACAGTCAGACTGCCTTAGCCTTCAGAGGAGCTGGGGCCACAGGCTCTCACTGCCATGTCTAAGGTTGATCATATGTGAAATTAAACTGATTACACGTACTGAAATTACATCTTGGGAGATGTGTCAGTAAAGGTACTCAAACAGGCAAGTGAAGTATTACATTTACCAATGTAGTTTAATATTTTTGCAGATCTTTACCTAAAGTCATGAATGAAACACTATTCCAGAACTCTTCAAAAGGGACTGCTAAAATTTGTCAGGTTGGTGAACAGAAATCATAGGAATTGTCAGTTGGAATTAAAAGCTCAAAGAAGAGTTAGGATTCAAAATATGTGATGTGAGCGAGATGAATTTTAATGTTAGAAATCTAGCTAAACTTTTTGTCATGCTCGTCTCTCTGCTCACAACGACTAGAAAACATACTCCCCAAAATGCTGCTAACAACGTCTGTCTCTTACCTCCTTTCCTCTGCATATATATGGAGTGCCAGTGGTAAACCAAAGTGAAAGTCTGAGGCTTCATCCTCACCAGTGCTGAATCTAAACCCGATCTCTGCTGTTTGACCCAGTTTACACTGTGAACCCTGTCATCGTGGCCAGTATCAGTTTTAGAAAATTCCTATGATTGTCAAGGAAATTGCCAGGCACAGAGAGCTCAAATATTTCAGATTAGCACCCCTGGAATTCTTTCTCCTATCTCTATTCTCCACCCCTCCTGATGGGTCTTAAACTTCACCCTGCACTAGAACCATCTGGAGGGCTTCCCAAATAGACTGCAGGCTCCACTTCACATGATTCAGACTCAGGAAGTCTGGAATGGGGTGTAAGAATCTATGTCTCTAACAAGTGACCAGGTAATGTTGATGCTGCTGGTGGGGAACCCCACTTTGAGAATCCCTGGTCTAATTCACTGTAGTCCTTTTAAGGAGTCACAAGTTTCCATCCACAGAACTCCTGAAACAGGCTCATGGGTATTAAGATGTTTGACACCTGGCGGGGGTGGGGGTAGGGCTCAATAGAAAGCTTTATTTTATTCTCTCCACAGATTCCTTCTGTCTGGCTCTTTGTTTTGTTTTGTTTTATTTTAAGACAGGATCTTGCTCTGTTGCCCAGGCCGGAGTGCAGCGGTGCAGTCATAGTTCACTGTAGCCTCCAACTCCTGGGCTCAACCAATTCTCCTGCCTCCATCTCCTGAGTAGGTGGGACTACAGACACGTGTCACCACCCCTGGCTACATATTTATTTTTTTTTTGTAGAGACAGAGTCTCAATATATTGCCCAGACTGGTCTTGAACTCTTGGGCTCAAGCGATCCTCCTGCCCCAGGTTCCTAAGCCATCTGTCTCTGGATTCTTAGTTAATGACCTTGCCCGTCATTCCTTTGACCCATTCATGCACGGACCCTCTGGCCTGGAATACACTGTTTTCTTTCTAGCTGTGACTTTGGCTGCCTCACACAGAGACTCTTCTCTGCCCTTCCAGTGTGGCTGTGCCCTCCTTGGCAGGCTATAGGTGAGACCTGCACGCAACTATCTGATGAAGTCAGCTAACCTCTGCTCAAAGACCTACTTCTTTCACGTAGACAAGCTACTGTGCTCCAAAATGAGGGGCATCCATGTGCCCCAACCTCACAGCACAAAGACACAGCAGAGACAGATGACTGAAAAGTCATTCATTGTTTATCTGATTTCCTGTTTCCTGTTTTCAAATGAGGGAAGGACTCAAGAGAGGATAATAAACGTATGGGAAAAGAAGACTGGGGAAAGCTTCGCTCCCCAGAACCTGTAACACACAAATGCTCATGGATATATGTATTATAATTATAATAATAATCAAATAACTAAAAAAAGAAATGGAACCGATACCAGTAGGGCTTTCACAGCTTACTGGTATTTTGATAACAAATGTTCACATTTCATTTGAAATTTATGAAACCTTGTTGCTTGTAATCCCATGAGCAGCAGCATAGAAAATGAAAGTAGCAGGCCGTCTCGATTAATAATATTTTGCGCCATATTGGAAGAGCATCTGAAAGAAGCAGCTTGTTTTATCTATTCCCTGTGTTTCCAACTGGGGCTTTTAGGATTGGCTGGGAAACATTCATAGATGTGTTATTAATTTATGGGAAACTGAAGGACCTACCTCGAGGTTTAAGTAGCATTAAGAAAGAGCAAGAAGGTGCGAGAGGACGTAACAGAATGCAGTGGGGAGAAGGACAGTGGGGTGAGCCGGAGCTTCAGTCAAGAGCGAGACGAGTGCCTTCTGTAAGCAATAATAGCTGATATTCTAATCGGGCATTCTTATGAGAAAAAGCAATCTGTTCAGATCTGAATGCTGCCATATGCTTCCATCCTGTCATGGCCTAGAAGGCCATGGTGGTAATTTCCAGTACTTTCATGGGCACGCAGGATGCCCCCGCTGGTTAATGTGAATAAATGGGCTGGATTTACTGGTTTTCTAATGCTCCATATACACACCACGCAGGCTGCTACCAGAAGCAAAGTGGAATTTATGGGTTTGTGCTGAATTTCAAGTGCATACAAGAGTAAAGTGAGAGAAAGCAAGACTGACGTGGGGGCTGCTGTTTCCCGGGGAGGGGAGTCTGTCATCCAAGGAGAGGGAGGAGACAGCCTCCTAGGACTATGCCTCTCTGTGCCCAGTATCTGCCAGAGTGCTGATGACCATGGACATGGCTTGGAGACAGGATCCCACTCCCACAGGTCTCCAGGGATCCCTCTGACCGTCCCCGCAGCCCCCAGACCTAATCCATGACTACACCCTGTCCAAATCGGCTTTCAGTCCTGGTGTTTTTAGGTTGGGTCACCTCTGTGCCAGCTGAGAAGAGTGAATTTCTCAGATGAGAGAGCTCCTCTGTCCAGTTCTAACATCACAGGATTTACTTGGAGGATCTTACATCACAACTTCGGAGTAGAAAGACATGTTATCCACTAAGAATCTGCAATGGTGAAGGAGAAAATCCCATCTCCCCCAGACCAACTGATGTCAGCCTTTGGGCTGACGAGACTTGGGGTTGGATGATTCTCTGGGGACAGGGCCTCCTATGCACTATAGGAGGTCTGGCCCCATCCCTGCCCTCTACCCACTAGATGCCACTAGCAATGTCTCCCTCACCCCTGCCCTGTCATTTTTGTAACAATCAAAATTGCCTCCAAACACTGCCAAATATCCCCTGCGGGTACCCTGGTCAGCACTGCCCTCGAGCAGGGCCCAGCACATGAACTATTACATGATGACTATCCGGTTTTATGAACATTTACACAAAGGTCAGTATTTTGGCTACAATATTTATGTGGGGGATTAATTGGGAAAAAAGCAAAAGGATCTGAAAAGTGAGACAATGACAGCTGATAGAGTAAATTGTGTATTTTTTGCAATGGAAATTGGAAGTGATACAGGAAAGTGAGGGAGCTGGACCTTTAGAGCTCTGGTGAAAACCAGGAGGCGGGATCAACAATGCCCAGCCATGAAACCAGAAAGGCGCTCAGCATCTGAGCGGAGAACCCAAGAGGGGGGCAAATAATTGCTTTTTAAGAGTATCTTATCTGCAACAAAGCGATGTACATTTATTAGCATCTTGCTGAACCTTCAGAGGAGAAAGATTTAAAAGGTTGCTGGCAAGATCTAGATGGCAAATAAAAATGAATAATTTGATGTCCATATGGCTGGGCTTTTAAGCTCTTCCATGGACATAACCCTCATGGCAAAGGGCATCCCCAGGGAAAAAAAGGGTGTTTATCGACTTGTGTTCTATCTTTAAAATGTCATGCAAAAGATGCCTTCTATTAAATAATACTCATGTGTGTTTCTGCTATAAATAATAGGGTCTATTCACCAAGAAAAGTTGTCTCTTTAAGAAAATGTGCTTTGATGTCCTATGACGTCTAATAAACTCTTTCTTAGGGATTCTACCTGGGAAAAGTGGGGATACTCAGACCCCAGTTTAAGAAGCATGAAATTAAGATGGTCTTCTTATTTCACAGGGATCATAAATAACGTATTTACAGGGCTCCACTGGAGACTTTTGGCCTTCAAATTAGTGTTCGTTCCACTGTACACTTTATAAACTGGAGGATGAGAGATGCGGGCACATGGCCCTTGTAGTCAGAGAGGAATGGCTGTGAACTGGCAGGTGCCACCCTTGAGAATTCCTTAGATGTCTCAGAACCCCAGGGCAGGCTTTCCTAATGAGCAGATGTCAGCCAGGTACAAGCCCCTCTGCAGCGGGCCTCGCTCTGCTGCGCTTCCTTGCCAACCAGATGGATGGAAACGAAACTCCTTAAAGGCAATGCACACCTTGGTGAGGCCTGCAGCTTCAGGAACTGGCGAGGAAGCAACGGTTTTGCCAAGTCTTTTAAGAAGCTCTTCCTTTTTTAAGGAGTCACATATTCTTGGAAGAGAAAAAGGTGTTGCTTCTCTTCCATTCACTATGATGATTCAGTGAAAGGGAGCGTGTAAAACCTTGGGAGTTGAGACAGTCGTGGGTTAAGCTCCAGTGTATTCTCTTCCTAGTACGGGAGGGTCCTCATGTATAAATGGGGAGCTAATAATAAATTTCTCCCATGGGGATGCCGCAAGGAAGAGAGAGAGGATGCTTTGTAAAACACCTCACAGGCCTAGTCCAGGTCTTTATCTCTGTTGTATGATAAAGCTACTTGGAAAAAGAAATGATCATAAACTTTTGCAAGGAAAGAGTTCACCCAGATCAGATAGATAGGACTGAAAATCAGTAGTGGCCTCTTCCTATTGGATGCTGTGAAATCTGAAATCACGAACAACAGAAGCACAGCTCTGGAATTCTAGCCCCTGGGTATACATCTATTCCCACATTGTACAAACACCAGGGGAAATCTGATGCTTTTGCTTTTATGAATTTCTAAAGCAGTACAGACTTGTATTCAAAGCACTCTTACTTTCAAAAAGAAGTCATTAATACATTTTATGAAGTCAGAACCCATTAGTGAAGATGTTATCGAGTGTCTCCACTCAGTGGGAAATTACCAAAGGGGACCCAGGGATGGCGCTGGACATACAGATTGGGGCCTGGGTTTAAGAACTGGGACAGCCTTACAGAATCCTGAACACAAAGGCTCGGCCACTGGTGGAATGTGAAAATCCTTGAGTATTGATGTCGAGCTAATAGACAACATCCAGGTGTCCTGGGTAGGCTGATGGGCGCTCCTGAAATGTAAACATTTGCAATGTACCGTTCATACAGACTCACTGTCAGGGCTTGAATAATTCAGAGACTTAATGGTAGAAGTTTATTCCTACATTCATCCAGGCTGTGACTGGAAAATGCCACCCTAGATGGGAGAAGAGAAAGAACCAGGCTAGAAGTAGCCTTGTGAGTCTAGGACGGTGACTGCATTGAGGTATGTGCCCTTTTTCTGCAGAATGGGCTCACATGTTCATCACTATGTGACTACCATGTGCTCTGTATCTCTGGCTCTACATAACACATGGTTCAGATCCTCAAAGACTTGGCCGTATGTTGGGGAGGGTGATAAAGAGAACATGAATTTGTTTAAAAAGGTAAGGAAGACTTTATGCAGGATTAGTGTAATTGGGGAGGGAGTTAGGCTCAACTCCAAAGAGAGCAAAGACGGCGGAGTCTGTAGGTGAGGAGCAGAATTGGGATGGGGAGGTATCAATGGATGAAAAATTAGTAAGAGGAGACAACAAGGGTAGGGGGATTTGGGGGTTTTCTTGAGACAAAGTCTCACTCTGTTGCCCAGGCTGAGAGTGCCAGGGTGTTATCCTAGCTCACAGCAATCTCACACTTCCGTGCTCAAGCCATCCTCCTGCCTCAGCCTCTTGAGTAGCTGGGACTACAGGTGCCCACCACCACACCCAGCTGATTTTTCTATACTTAGTGGAAGTGGGGTCTTACTCTTGCTCAGGCTGGTCTTGAACTCCTGAGTTCAAGTGATCTTCTTCCCTGGGCCTCCCAGAGTGCTAGGATGACAGACGTGAGGCACCACGCCCGGCAAGGTAGGATTTAACTGACTTAAAAGTGTTCTTGCTGTAGGCAGGCTAGGCGAGAAGATGTCAGGTGTGAGGGACTCCTCCAAACTGGCTTAGGCTGACCTAGGAAGATCTGGCAAGGACAGAGGGCAAAGGCAGAGGTCTAGGCTAAAACATTAGCGGAATTCAAATTAGTCAAGAGAGTCTTTGGGGTTTGGGAGGGGGAAGAAGGGAATGCAGAGGTGCCACAGAACCCTCACTATGGGTCTCAGCAAAACATTCTTGAAGTGAAATGATGCCTGGGGCATTTGAGGGGCATGAGGAATTAGCAACAGGAAATATAAGGCAAACAGACGGTTTCTGTTCAAAACCCCATTGGGTTACATTGCAGTGCTTAGATGGGGCTAGAACAGAGTTTCCCAGCAGGAGCGCTCTGGCCATTAGGGGCTGGGTGATGCCTTGCTGGAGATGGGTGGCGTGGAGGTGACGGGGCTGTCCTCTGAGTCCTGGGACATTCAGCAGCATGCTCAGGGTCATCTCTGCATCCCTGGGCTCCACCCACTAGATGCCAAGAGCAGCATCCCTCTGCCCCTCCCCCTGTGCCAAACTCTGACACCCTAAACCTCCAGATATTGTCACACTATCTTTTGAGGGCAAATTACCCCTGATGGAGAAGTCACAGTCCCAGGAATGCAAGATGTAAACCGGACAGGGAAGACAGTTGGCTTCACTAAGAGCAGCATGTGATAGGCTTTCAAATGATGAAAGCAGAATCTTCTGTTCTCGGAACATAGTGATTTCAAATGCAATAAAGGGAAGAGAAATAGAAAGGAGTGACTTAGCACTCAAGGAAAAGTCACATTTGTCAGAATCTTAAAAAAAAAATTTGGCTCAGCACCTATGGCTTAAGCAGTTAAGGCGCCAGCCACATACACCTGAGGTGGTGGGTTTGAATCCAGCCTGGGCCCACCAAACAACAATGACGGCTGCCACCAAAAAATAGGCAGGCGTTGTGGCAGGTGCCTGTAGTCCCAGCTACTTGGGAGGTGGAGGCAGGAGACTCGATTGAGCCCAGAAGTTGGAGGTTGCTGTGAGCTGTGATGCCACAGCACTCTACCCAGGGGGACAGCTTGAGGTTCTGTCTCAAAAAAAAAAAAAAAAGTATATAAAAAAAACAGAAACTAAGATAATGACTCATTATGAATAATCTTGTGAATTAGGGGATTTTTTTTTTTGTGAGCCAGAGTCTCTCTCTGTCACCCGGGTTGAAGTATACTGGTACACTCAGCTCACTATAGCCTTGAACTCTTGAGCTCAAGCGACCATTCTGCCTCAGCCTCTCAAAGAGCTGGAACTACAGGCATGTGCTACCACCTGCCAATTTATTTTGTATTTTTTGTTGAGAAGAGTTCTCTCTATGTTGCCCTGGCTGGTCTTGTATTTCTGAGCTCAAGAGATCCCCCTACCTCCGCTTCCCGATGTGCTGGGTTTAAAGACGTGAGCTAGTATGCCCAACGAAGATTTTTAGAAAATTTTCCTATTTCTGATTAACAAACAAGGATGAAAATGAGGCAAACAAGAAATAAAAGTTCTGGGACATAACTAAGCCTTATTTTCAAAACATTTGCATGTATTACCATTGTCATCTGTAGTGAGGCCTCACATATTTTTTTCTAATTCATACACTATTAATAAATAGTGCATTCCTACTGCAGAAAACATTCAAATATCCAGAAAGAAACAATTGCTGCTCTGTGTGCTTAGAGGGTGGCTCCGTGACATCCTTTAGAGATTTCAAAAATTATTTACTAATTGAAATAACCCTTGTTTCATCAACAGTGAACAGCAAACCTGGTAGCAGATTCATTTGTACCAGACTAGCGCTGACCTCACTCACATTTTCTTTTTTATTTCTAGCGCAATTAGCAAAAGAAAGGGAGTGGGCTATCGAATGTGCCTTTCTAGCTAATTTTTAATCTATTCTAATGCATGAATTTAAAAATGCCTACTTGAGAGCTTCAGGGATTACTAAATAATAAACCCTGAAGGTTCCAAAATCCAGTTAATAGTCAGACCTGGAGGATATGAAATATATTGTTAATTTAGAATAACATAATGCCTGAAAATGAAGCAAGTTAGATCTAATTGAGCTATGAAGTGCTTGCCTTGTATTGTGTAATAGAGGCTGCGCTATCCAAGGGTGGCTGAGCTATAGATAACCATTACTCTTAGCAAATATGTTTATTGGGGTCTCTCTCTCTTCATTACCCAACCTCATAAAGTATATGTCTGCATATTCCGATAAAACATAAAACGGCAAGGCAAAGTCACAATTAGGACGCCCGAGAAGCTATGTCATAAAATGGTATCTGTCTCCAAATGATTGTTCACTTAACTGTGATAAATATTTATCAGTGTGCAATAGAACAAATCCTTGAATGACTATAGCTTAAGTTGAAAATGCAGGAGGACAGTTCCATGTTCGATTCTCCTCTGCTGATAAGAACCACCCCGTCGCCAAAAACATGATTTGTTGAGATACAAAGACTTAGATTATAAATTATAATTGTGCTATAGAAACATCAGGAATAATTGGATTCATATTTCCGCTATCTACTTAAGGCAACTTGGATTTACTGCTGGAACATAAGCAAAGACAAGAACTCTGTGAATAAGATGGAAATGAAACAGCGCTAATTTGTGTGGTTATTCAATGTATAACCTTTTATATCATCAGTACTCTCATTAGAAAACTATGGTTTGAATGATAAATTGAAGATAAAAAGAAACTCCTTAATGATTCCCACTCTCTCATTGGCCATGACGTGTCAACTGGGGGAAACATGGAAATCTGAGACATAGATCCTGATGACCCACTTAACTTGTGGGCCACAGGCTTCCATGGCTTCGATGTGGAATCTGTGTATCACCCCATGGCACCATCCCAAGTGTCATTTGAGAAAAAGAACTTGGTCTTCTTGAGTGAACTTCAGAAATGAAGCCTCTTTTCCTGCCAGAGTTAATGGTTTCTGCCAGTGAGTTCTGTCTCAGTCAGACAGATAGGGAAGACACACAGATAGTGGGTGGAGTCCCCTCTAAACACAAATGCCTTCTCAGTATGGAGAATTCTCAAAGAATTAAATGTAGACCTTCCATTGGATCCTGCAATTCATGACTAGGTATCTACCCTGAAGAAAAAAAAAATCATTTTACCACAGGACATTTGCACTAGAATGTTTATTGCAGCGCAATTCACAATCGCCAGGATGTGGAAGCAACCCAAGTGCCCATCAACCCATGAATGGATTCAGCCATAAGAAAGGATGGAGACTTTATTTACAGCCTTTGTGTTTACTTGGATGGAGCTTCAACACATTCTTGTTAGTCAAGTATTGCAAGAATGGAAAAGCAAGTAATGTACTCAATACTAACATGAAACCAATAGATAAACAACTACATCCCCACATGAAAGAAAGACACAAGTTATTCTAGTTAGGGGGAGGGAGGTTGATCAGCAGGATCTCACCTAATATGCACAATGTGAGGGTGTTCAGCACACCCCCCTCAGTGAAGTGCTCAACTACAACTTGAACTGTACCTTAGAAACAAAAACAACGTAACCTAAATATTTATACTCTCATATCAAGCTGAAATTTTTTTTAAATACATAAAAATAATTTTTTAAAAATACCTTCTCACCATTGAGCCATTCCTAAAAACAGTCTGATTCTTAGAAAAACGTTCTACCGTGAGGCTCTCACACTTTGATCATGCATCTGGGTGCTCTCGAGGACTTTTGCAAATGGAGAGCTGGGTCCCCTCTCCAGCATTTCTGATTCCGGGGGTCAGGGGATGTCTACAGTTCTAACAAATTTTCCAAATGATGCTGATGTTGCCTGCCTAGGAACCACACTTGGAGAACCAGAGCCAGATGGGACAACTTTAAGGGAACATTTGGTACTGATAGCATGAATGTCCCTTCTCAGCTTAAAGATTCTACATCTCCTTGTACTTTCCTTTCTTCTCCTTCTTTACTTCACTCCCTTTATTTCTTCCTTTCCTCCTCCATCCCTTCCTTCTCTTTGTTTTATTTATGCTTCTATTTCTCCCGTTCTCTGCTTTCCCTCCCACCCCAGGAGTGTCCTTCTCTTTCCTTTCATTCTTCCTTCGCCTCTCTCCATTGCCTGCCCTGAGATCTTCCTCTCATCAACATTTAGCCTCCAACCAGGCTCTCAACAATGACCAGGATTACAGATGGGCTCCATGTGGAAGAAAGTCACAGGCAAAGATCTCATTCCTTGGCAAGGAGAATGAGGGGCAGTTGTCAGAGTCATCTCAGAGAGGAAGGAGATGAATTTCATGGGAAGCATTCAACTGCAGAAGCTTCTCTGCTTTTCACATTTAGCACCAGGTAAGCAAAACACACATGTTATATGTGAAATATGCATAGAACAGTTACTGCGTGTGCACATCGCTGGCAAGGTGAGAGAATTTGCAGCATTCATTCTCATTTGGGGAGCTGGTCTTGCACTGGAGGACTTGCGCTTAACTCCCCTGACGGATGAAGATTTGTAACAAAAGTGATGATTATGAGAATGTTCCCAGGTGAAGAACTACTTTAAAAAGGCTTAATCTGTATAGCCTTATCATGTTTGCCTCTGCATTTGATCTTAGCCAAAAGGCCGAGAAGTGATGGTGTTAGACTCTGAATATTAGACAGAGACAAAAAAAGAAAAACTTCATATAGGGAGAGTTAATGGGCTGCAGGATAGCTTCCCAAGAGAAGTCCTGGGGCCTCATCACTTGAGTCATTTGAAATAAGAGACCGCACCAAATATTTGAGTCCACCATTGGGGAACAATCTTGTCCTGACAAGGATGGACATGATGACCTCATCGCTCTTGCACAGCCCTCCCAAGGTCATAAAATCAGAATGGAAACTCTGACGACTCATCCTGCTGCGGGGAGAGGTGGAGACGCCAGCAGTCCGAACAGCTGTATCTCAGGGCAGGGGGCGCGTTGCAACGGATGTCAGAGAGACAAATATTCCCTCTGAGGACTGCGGCCAGAGGACTCCCCAGAACGAAGCTGAGGTTGAGAATGCTTCCAAATGAGCGCTGTGGTGCACTTTTGCAGACAGCAGTGTAAGACAATGTGTGTTCCCAGATTTCTGGTAGATACTGTGAACTTTTCCATGCTCCAACAAGAACAGAGGGGAATTCCCAGTGCACTTCCTGGCTCCCTCCTTTTAGAAGCTGTAATTGCCTCATTGAAGCATATGAGAACAAAGAGAAGCTTGGGGAGGTGACAACTATGTCTCTTCTGTGGCTCAAGGTCACATGGCTCATTATAATTATACTTCTACCCCGCTAAAGCTCAAATTAACCTAGAGGAAGGTAACTGGTCCCTCCCAAGCCTCTCAATGACAACCACTTGGGCAGGACCCTTCTCAGCCTTTAGCTGGGAGGGAGGAAGGCTCTGAGAGGCCCCCAGTAGTCTCTCTACCCCTAGGGATTCTGCAGTCATAAAAGAGGCATGCTTGCACTGTAGTGAGGGTTCTGTGATAAATTTGAGGCAACTGCAAATGAGTGGAGTGGATAGGACATCTGGACTTGATGTGACTCAACATGCTCCAGCTGTCATTCGCATTCAGTTGGCCCCAAACTGCAAAAGCAGTTCTCTCTAGAGGACGCCCTTCTAGAAAAGACTCCCACAGCCCCGGGCCCTCCTACCGAGGTAGGCATGTTTCGTTTGCCTGATCTGGCTCTCAGTACCCCTGAATGGATTGTGCCTCTGATTACAGCTGACCTAAGGGCCATGTGTCCTGAAGTTTGCTTTGCAATTTACTGTAGGCAAGGATGCCTCAATACAGTGGATTTCTCACACAAGGTTACTGGGATATGACTCCAAGCCTGTTGCAGCAGGGAACAGGCTGATGAAAAGATGCCATTGGGTTTAGCTGAGTTGAGTTGTCAAGAGCAAAAAGCCAATGTGTGTGCAAGCCAACATCGGGAGGAAGGAGAACAGATAAGTCAGCAATTGTAGGGAAGCCAGTCAGAAGAGAATGCAGTAACTGGGCAGGAGGGAATCACAGTGGACCGGTATTTGAAGCTGCCAAATTTCCTAGACTTGCCAACTTTATCTCTTACACTAAGTCAACCTTGTTTTGTTTTGTTTTTTTTCCCAGATGTTACCTGAGTAAAACTCTGTTTCTTGCCACCAAAGCAGCCTAATTAAATACCCAGAAAATCTGAATCATATGTCATGATAGGCTTTTCAAACCCAAACTCTGACCGCTGGACACTTAACATCAAAATCACTCAAGTCTTTGAAGACCATGGCTCACCAGTTAAAGACTGAAACTGGACCCACACCTTTCTCCACTCAACAAAATTGATTCAAGAGGATAAAAGATCTAAATCTAAGGCATGAAGCAATAAAAATCCTCGAAAAAAGTGTGGGGAAAACACTTGAAACCATTGGGCTGGGGAAAGACTTTATGAAGAAGACTCCAGTGGCAATTGCAACAATGACAAAAATAAATAAATGGGACTTAACTAAACTGAATAGCTTCTGTTCAGCTAAGGAGACAACAACCAAAGCAAACAGACAAACATCAGAATGAGCAAAGATATTTGCCTAATATTGGACAAAGGCTTGATAGCTAGAATCTACAGAGAACTCAAATTAAGGAATAACAACAGAAAGTCAACAATCCCCTTTATCAATGGGCAAGAGAGATGAATAGAACCTGCCCTAAAGAAAACAGATGAATAGCTAACACAGGAAAAAATGCTCATCATTCCTAATTATCAGAGAAATGCAAATCAAAACCACTCTGAGATATCACCTAACCCTGGTGAGAATGGCCCATATCACAAAGTCCTAAAGCTGCAGATGCTGGTGTGGATGTGGAGAGAAGGGAGCACTTTTACACTGCTGGTGGGATTACAAACTAACACAACCCTTTTGGAAGGAAATACAGAGAATCCTCAATGAACTCAAACCAGAACTCCCATTTAATCTTGAAATCCCATCACAGGGCATCCACCCAGAAAACAAAAAATCATTTTATCATAAGGACATGTGCACTAGTCTGTTTATTACAGCTCAATTTATAATTGCCAAATTGTGGAAACAACCCAAATGCCCACCAACCCAAGAATGGATTAACAAATTGTGGTACATGTATACCATGGAATACTATTCAACTACTAAAAAAGATGGAGACTTTATATCTTTTGTACTAATTTGGATGAAGTTGAAATATATACTTTTTAGTAAAGCATCACAAGATTGGAGAAGAAAGAATTCAAAGTACTCAATTCTGATATGAGGGCAATTGATGCTAGTACCTGGGGGGTGGAAGGGGAATTGGGAAGGGGAGAGAGGGAAGGAGGGACAGAGGTGTGGGACCATGGTGTGTGACACACCTCTTGGGGGCGGGACACTATTAATAGAGGTATTTCACCCAGCAAATGCAAGCAGTATAACCTGGCTCATTGTACGCTCAATGGTGCCCCAACAATAAAAAATAAATAAACAAACCAAGCTAACGCTCAGTATTTTCTCCCTCCCTGACATTTTGGAAACAGAAATTGGGACTCTTTCAGGGCTGGAACAAAAGAATGTGACATCTGGACTCAGATCCTAGGTTTTAAATAATTTACCCTTCCTACCCCTCCAAAACTGAATACGGGAACAGTCTAGAGAGTCATTTATTAAACTTTCTAATCGTAAAACCGAAGTGTCATCCTCACGGAATCATCCATTCAAGGAAGATCTGTCTCGCAGAAAAGCAGCTGTTTGCAAAATGCCCACTGGGCATCATGCAGAGGTCCTGAGCACAACTGTTCCCTTTGCAGTGGACAGGAAGGCCACTTTTGTCCTTGACTGCCCAGTGAAAGAACCAAGCTGTATTGGCCCCAAACTACTCTGAAGGGTAGGAATGCTTGATTTCAGAGGAGATACATTCAACCCCACTGGTCAGAATGACTTCAAGTAAAAGATTGTTTAATAGTTTAAATGCAAGGCAGTTATTTCATGATAGAAGACCAAGCATAGCAGGCTAGGCCCAATTTTCAAATATCAACTGATTCTAGCAGATCCTGATGTGCTGGTGTAAAACAAAAATAGGCAAAATAATAGTGACAGCAGATGCCATTTGCTGAGTCTCTATAATGACATTGGCTGTGGGCTTTATTTTCTCCATGCTCATGATAATTTGGGGCATGGAGAATAACTCTTTATAAATGAAGAGACGTAAAAAAAGACAAAAAGGAAGGGGGAGCTACTCCAAGTATGGTCCCAGGGCTGGATCATCAGCGATGTGGGGCTCTTGATGGAAATGCAGAATCCTGGGCCTGAACCCAGACCAGGAGAAGGAAGGGCCCAGGGGTATGGCCCCGGGAACTGTGCTATTATCCAGCCCTCCAGGAGACTCTCCTGGGAAACAAAGTTTCGGGAAAGAAGCCCCGACTGAGACAGCAACTTTCCAAGGCCAAATAAGGAGTAAGCAGCAGAGTCACCACGGAAGCCTTTGTGCTGAGTACTGGAAACTGTCCTGTCCACTTCAGGTAATTAATGAGGGGCCGGGCTGGGGCTAATCAGGTTAACACCTGTGATAGAGGATTCCCCTGAGAACAGGATCAGGAGCCCTCAAGCCTCGGCCTGTCCCCAGAGACTATCCGGCAGAGAGTCCTGCACGGCCGGCTTCTGGTTCCTTCCTTCCTTCCATTTTTTGGACATGGAGGGACTCCCGGGTGACAGCAAACTCAGTTTTTTTTGAAGTCTGGATTAAAAGGACTCTGATTCAAGTGTCTAAGATGCCTCCTTTTACTTCTTTATAGATGAATGTGAATAAAATTAAGAACCAACACAGACTCTGTGCTGGGCACTGTGCTAAGTGCTGTCGGGTGGGACTTTCTGCCATTCTGGAGATGTCATCTCTGTCCCTGTGCAGTCCTATGTAGTGGCCACTAGCCACTCTGAGCATTTGAAATACACGACTGTGGGACTGCATTCCTATTATTTATTTATTTATTTATTTTGAAACAGAGCCTCAAGCTGTTGCCCATGGCATCACAGTTCACAGCACCCTCCAACTCCTGGGCTCAAGCAATTCTCCTGCCTCAGCCTTCCAAGTAGCTAGGACTATAGGCACTGGCCACAGTGCCCAGCTATTTTTTGGTTGCAGCCATCATTGTTGTTTGGCGGGCCCGGGCTGGATTCAAACCCGCCAGCTCAGGTGTATGTGGCTGGCGCCTTAGCCGCTTGAGCCATAGGCGCCAAGCCCAAACTCCTAATTTAATTTTTAAGTTTAAAATGCAGATTTCAATATCCCCGTGTGACCAGTGGGGACCTTATGTACTGGACAGCCGTGCCCTGGAAGCCTTCCCTCCTTTAAACTTCTCTCTACGCCTACAGGAGTAGAGGCTGAGGCTATTCCCATTTTAGGGAGGCTCGTAGAGCTGAAATAATGGGCCAAGGTCACATACACACAACCAGTTAGTGGCGGAGCCGAGGGTCCTAAGCTAGGTTTGTTCAGGATTTACAAGACTCCAGGGCACTCGACTGCCACTGGTCCTCAGATGCTGTGATTCAGAACTGTGCCTAAGCAAAGGCAGTGACAGGGCTGGCAGGATGGCTCCTTAAAAGTCGCCGAGTGTCTCCGTCCCCAGGTGGCAGAGTGCCAGCGTCCTGTTGGCAGCCACCAATGAGAACACGTGTAGACATTAGTCTCATGTTATTAAATGTGCATTTTCCTCTTAAAAATAAGAAGCTTCTGTCACAAATGATTTATATGGAAACAATGCTTCTCCTGGCAGAGACACAGGGCTAGGAGCCTTTGTTAACTATTAATATTTCTTTCAAAGACTTTAAAAAAAAAAGGCTATGCTGATGATGTCAGGTCTGTTCTTTAGTGTATGTTCTTTGAATGTCTGACCCACCTTCCTACCCCACATCCTGTCGCTGTCATGATAAGTAAAGGGTTCGAGCTTCTCAGATACCTGTGAGCAACTGAGCAATCTGTCCTTCTCACTCGCACGCTCTCTCTCACACACACACACACGCACATAGACACAAACACACACACAGAGACACTACGCACACAGACACACATGTACACACAGACACACACATGTATACACAGACATGCACATAGATACACATGTACACACAGAGACACACGTGTACAGACATGCACAGACACACATGTACACAGAGACATGCACACAGACATACATGTACACACAGAGACACACGTACAGAGACACACATGTACACACAGACACACATGCACATAGACACACACACACAGGAACACACACACGCACACACGTGCACACACGCACATGCACCTAGCTTAGGACATGCCCACACACATGCTCACACACACTCACACATGCACACACATGTACACACACATGTGCGCGCACACACACAGAGCAGGTCAGCAGCAAGCATGGTCCCCTGGGTATCCATCCCTCACTTGAGATACTGGAGCCTCCACAAAGTCATGGCACCAGTCTGGGGTGCACCAAAGAGTATCCTCAAGATCTGAAACAGCCTTAGACACTTGCCTGTACCCCTGTCCTCCTGTCTTTCCACTGCAGGTGGGAGGCAGCATGATGCGGCAGAGAAAGGTTTAGGGTCAGGCTGAGCTGAAGCTACATGAACAAAGTGTGTGGCACCAACCTGGAAGGTGCCTGCGTCATCTCTGGAGTAAAACGGGAAGAGAAATGAATCTCTCAGGGGCTGCTCGGAGAGAGTCAACGAGGGGATGGGTGCAGAGCACTTAGGCTGGAGCCAGGAACATGAGAGGATCAGGAAAAGGTGATCTCTAAAAGAATCCTGATTCTCTTTGAGGCCCATCTCAGCCCTAATGTTATGATGAGATTTTCCTACCATCAACATCTCCATATATCTTCCTATTTTCCACTTTGCAGATCCGTACCTACGCCCATACTAGTTCAGGGGCGTGCACTGCAGTTCTGTGTGCAAGGATCACACTTGGGCATGGACTCAGCCTCCAGGGCCCTCCATTTCTGCCTCGCACACCTTTCCCCCTCCCGATGTTACAACCAGTAGGTCGCCCTGAACACAACAGGTGCTCAAATAAATATCTGTTGAACTGAATTTCTGCAAAGATAGAGGCCAAACTATAATGAACAAATCCATCCATCCATCCATCCATTCATTTATTCATTCACTCAGCATTTATTAAGTGTGTGTTCTCCTCAGCCCCAGGAATGGATCTTAATACTCAGGACACAGCAGGGATCAGATCAGACAAACCCCCAAGCTTTATGGTATTTACATCCCAGAGTGTGTGTGTGTGTGTGTGTGTGTGTATGTGTGTGGTGGGTAGATGGGACGGGGCGGGGGTGTGTGTTAATAGCTGTGAGTGAGACAATTAACAAATGGACAAATAACATACATAAATGGTACCTGCCATGCAGGGGGGGGAAAAAAAAGCAGGAAAGAGATTTAGGAAGGGGAGAGTTTGGGAAGAAATTTGCTATTTTAAACAGTAGTCAAGGATGTCATCCCTGAAAAGGAGATATTTGGAGCAAAGATTTCCAGAGCTTCAAGGGCTAGAAATAAAACAAATTCATAGGGAAGTTGAACGCCTAAGAAAGTTTGGTCTATACTCAGGATTGTGTGCAGGAAATGAAACCCTGATGTCTCTGACAACCCTTGGTTCACATATGTCATGTATTTTAATATTAACTAATGATTTCTGGACACCTTGTATGTGCCAGGCACTGCCAGAAAGCTTTGTATACCTGAGTTCCACCAAAAGAAAAGGGGTAAGTGAGAGATGGACAAAGGCACTATCTGTAAGCCCCAGGCAAGCACGCTCAAGGCCAAGGCCAGATGTCACCCAGTGTACAAAACTGGGGTGGGGGGACACTGCACTTTCTGAGAGGATCCCCCCTCCTCCCACAGACACTGCTGCCATGTCACAGACAACAGGCCGGGGGGGGTTGATTCTTCCTTCTCAAGAGAGGATGGAAATTAAAATTTTTATGTGAAATTTCTCATTTTGAAAATGTTGGCAAGTGCTTAAATTTTTTTTAAAAAATAGAATGTAGGGCAAAATTTAAAAAAAATTTTCAGGACATACTTCATCTGAGCAGTGAGTTGTCAACCTCTGGCATTAAGAATGGGTAAGGAGCAGAAAGAGGAGGAACCCAAAATATTTGCAAAGATCTTGTCAAACATACCCCAATCCTACCCTGAGGCTGGGGATAATTCATGTTTGAAAACGGCCTGATGGCCGGGGACTTCTCCTGTACCTGCCCAGGGGACAGCAAGCTTCGGGGTCTGGTAAACACTGCATCCTTCTGTGTGGACGCAGTATTCTGCCTACTGGGATTTAAATGCAACAACAGCTCATGGTTCATTAAAGTAAGTACACTAGGTATTAATGAAAACTGCCTTTGCTGCTTTGTTGTTATTTGCTTACATCCCACCAATAAAAATGTATTTGGCAAAATCATCCAGAGGAAACGCCATCTTTTTTCAAAATTGTTTTCCTTCCCCTTCCGCTTGATATTTCTAAATTAACTTATCAATAATGTGTTAAAGTAACACCCCAAAAGGAAACAATACTGCACCTTTAAGAAAATGTTATTTTTCCTGAGGTCCTATCAAGGTAAATTTCATCAGTATTCAAAGAATGAGCAAAGCACTTCAACAATTTATTTCAATAAAAGAAGACTTAGCTGAAAGGAGTATAAATGATGAGAACTTGCTTTAAACTGATTTATTCCCTGCAGCAATAAAAGGAATGTTTCTTCACTCAGCTGTTTAATATGCAAATATGCAGAACATCCAGCCCCTGACAGCACATCATTAATATAAACCTTGCACTGAGCGCAGGGCCCGATATTTCATCCTGATGAAAATACATGATGATGATTTTAGACCGTAGACTTTTAGAGTTGGAACAATGTGCTTTCCTGGTTGATGAAACCCCACCCGTCACCGAGGGGCTGGGGCGGGGGGGGGGGACCAAAGCTTTTCAGATAAACCATCCCATTTCTCTAAGAAGGAAGTCCCAGAATAAAGAAAACAGCAAATATGGAGGGCTATGAATAGTTCACGCCACCAAGGTCCAAGTGACAAGACTGGAGTGGGGGACAACTTAGTGACCTTAGGGGCGGAAATCTGAGATCCTTTCCTTTCCTTTCAGAGATGGTGGCAAGCTAATTGCTTGGGGTTTGTTGGACAATGCAGAAAACATCCCACTTCATTTGCTGGATGGTAGTTTTGTATCCACACAGAACAAGACAGTAAGCTCCCGAGGAGACATGGGGCTCAGGAATTTGAACCCTTGGGGACTCTCCACCAAGTTACTGCCCCCGTTTTGACAGCAGAGTAGCAATCTCTGAATTACTCTCTGACTTAAAACAAGCTGAGTGTACTAGATCATGAGGTTCATACTAGATCAGGAGTTTTCTCTTTCCTTTCCAATCTGGGATTGATGTTAACATGTGGTAGAATTGGGAAGGCTTTAAACTTTTTGCCTTTCTGCACAACTTTTTGTATTTTCCAAATTTTCTCTTATGCATATGTCATATGTGTGACCAGAGAAATCATGATGTAAAAATATAATTTACTTTAAAAAAAAATTAACATATAAGTAGGCTAGTACCCAGGGACATCTAAGATTGTAAGCACGAGAGAGGGGTCTGGTCTCAGAGTCCACTTACCCATAAGCCCCCTGAGCTTGCTCTCAAAATAAATATTTGTGAAATGTTAAGTTACTACCATGTTTCCCTGAAAATAAGACCTACCCCCCAAATAAGCCCTAGCAGGATTTCTATGCATTTGTTAAATATAAGCCCTACCCCGATAATAAGACCTAATGATGGACACAGCTATGTGGCGTATCTGCATAGCCACCCCATGCATTTCGGCACAGAGCATAAGACATCCCCTGAAAATAAGCCCTAGTGCGTCTTGAGAAAAAATAAATATAAGACGGTATCTTATTTTCGGGAAACACGGTACTCGTAAGTGCTTAGAATAGTGCCTGGAATGTGGCAAGGCCTGTAAAAATATGTGTTAAATAAATAACCAACAAATTTAATATTTTAAGCATTTTACTTTGCAGGGATGAGTTTCTGTAGATGTTATGTATTTATGTAGATAAAGGATATGGAAACATTGTTTGTTTGTTTTTTTAGCCCTTTATTATTAGTGCTACTTCAGTGAATAGTACTTGTTGAAATTATAGCTCTAGCTTTAGACAACGTTTGAATAAAATCTCATCTCCACTCAGTTTCATGTGACCTTGAGCAAGTCAATTTCTCTTCATCTGTTAAATAGGTAAACTGATAATCCTACTTATTTTGAAGAGCATTTTAGGGATTCAATGTGACCGTCGGATCATCTATGCAAATATTTGGCACAGTGGCTGGCCCAGAGCAGAGCTCAAGCTTACCACTTATTGAGCACCTACTATATAGTAAACATTACACACATATTAACACAAATCTTTATGACAACTCTTCAACATAAGCGCTGTTAACCTTGTTTCACTGAGGGGAATCCTAAACTTGAACGAGATCACACACATCCCTTGCTCTTGAACTTGGGTCTATGTACCAAAACACACACTGCATGTGGACTTTACCCAGACATGCCCTTTCTTTGGAGAGGAAGAAGAAGATGAAGAAGAAGAGGAGGAAGAAGACAGAAGAGAATGGGAGAGAGGAGGAGAGGAAAGGAAAGACTGGGATTATTAAAAATATATATGGAAAGAACAGGTGTCCTTCTAATTCATTTTTAGTTAACAGCTCATTTTCAAAGATTATCCTTTGCTTTTATATTATCCTTTTTATAATAAAGTATTTAAAAATAAGTTAGGTTATGGGGCAGGAAGAAAGGCAAAGGCCGGTGGTAAACAGCATGGAACGAACTGCTTAGGATAACGATGAAGTTCCCTGTGGCCAAATTGTTATTTCAAGTTCATTATTAGAGAGAGGCCACTTATATCTGTAATTTGTTGAGATTTTTCTGCCATTTCAGATCCCTGGAGAATAAAAAAAATCCACGAAATTGTTCCTCACCTCGGAGCTGGTAACTCTTTCAGAAAAGATGAGCCAGTGGCAAAGGCAGCTAGCTGGGGATGGCTCCCCTCCCTCCCCCTTCCTGCCTCTCTCTGCCATGTGTGTTCTCCGCATCCAACCAAGACAAGAACTCTCGAGGCCAAAGCGAAGAGGGCCGTTGGATTTTATTTCCAAATATTTCAATTATAAATCAATCGTTTAGCAAAATTCAATGAAGTTTGCACAATTTCCCTTTGAATCAGCTCCCACTGAGAACCCACAAAGTCTGGGGGGCAAAATTTCCAGCGGCCTCTTGCAGGTTTTCGTAAACTTCTCCGAGCTAGTCCTTCCCGTGTTTCTGGGTTTATGGGCTCAGTTATACACCCTCATAACTCAAATGGGATGAACCAATTAAACATTTCCCTGTAGTCTCTAAAAGAGCTGCTCTTGGCATGTTTTTTGCATGGCACAAACCTCTGCGGGAGGATACGATAGAAATCTTGCACTATTTAAATATAGAATTGGGACATCAAAGAAAGGGTTGTATTGAAATAACATGGATAATTAAGGAAGTGGAGAACAGTAATAACTGATTTACATAAAATGCTAATGAGTCTCTTGACTTGTTTGGCAATTTGCACTTTAGGCTTGGTAACCAGGGCTCCAAATTTATGATCTAATTTTTATTTTAATATTTTCTCTTCGCAAGTTGTAACCAGCACTAATGGGTGCCTGCCAATGTCTAACTTCTCTGCCCTTCAGCCGCTCAGAAGTTTCTCTTTCCAGTGGAGCATGTAGGGATTTCAGGATGCCACGGGTCTGTGAGCTTCCTGAGGCCCCGTGTGTTAGCTGGGGGTTGTGTTGCGGTGTTGGGGTTGTTAATGATGATTAACAGGGTTCGGTCACTGCTGGCTAAGCTAACAGGGCGGGAAAACAAACGTCATCTCATAGAGGCTAAAGGATTTCTTGTACAGTCGGTTCACTGCTACTTTTGAGGAAAAGACCCACGCATTCTAGGTGCGAGCTTATTCTGTACCATTCTCCAAGGCCTTTCATTTCGGAGAAGAAATTGTAGGCTCTGAAAATTCCCCGTTTTATTGTACTCTTGCACTGATCTCACCTCGCAGGGCCACAGCCTTCCCTGAATGAGAATGAGGGCTGGAGCTGTCCCTTCTGGACGTGGCTGCACATTGACCTTCAGCGTACCCTACTCCCTCCGAGCCCTCTAAGCATGATCCATGGCTTTCTCCAGCCATTCCCCCTTCACCCCACTGATGGGTTTCAAAGCTACTTGAATTTTCAAGTCCTGACGTGCTGCGCCGGTGGCCGGGGCTCTGCGTGGCTCTCTTATGGATTGCGAAGGTCACCGCCAGCGAGAGGGAAGGAGGCAGGCAGAGCATTTATCAGGATGTATTGCTTTACTTTTTCTATCCATCACCGAGGCGATGATTCTATTTTAGTGAAAATCCATTGAACTCCGATCAAGTCAGATGGCTGTTATCATTGGAAACTCAAGAGCTGTCAGGCCGTAATCAGTACAAATGCCGGACCCTGAAATGGGGGGCTCCGGGCCAGTGATTCGGTCTTCTGAGGATCTCTTTGGTCATTCCTGTATTTAAAATTTCATCTGATCATTTTTATTTGAGTATCTTGTTGGCTATTCTTGGTCAAGTGATGAAACGTGGTTATGCAGGTTGGAATCAAACCATTATAGGCAATTTAGGCAGAGCTGGGAGACGTGAGGCTTTGTCTGGCCATGCTAGGCTGCTCACTCCGGGGCTAATGACTGGCCTGCCCATTAGAATATCTACCTGTGCACACCTGAAAGAGCACAGAAACCGGACATGAGGTGTGCATGCACCTGCATTCCACTCTGAGCTGAAATCACCAAACTCTATAACTATATATTTTGTGATCTCTTCCACATATCCCTTTTCTGACATCACACTTGGCTAAAGAACACTGTGTTGAGGGGCATTTCAGCCTTGAGAGTTGTGTCTTTATGACAAATGCCCTTACTTGTATTTACATGTGTTTGGGAAGCTTTTATTCTACAACTGAATATGGGGGAGGGGGGCGGGAAGAAAAACAAAATTCCAAAGCTCCCTGAAAATTTCATTCTGGCTTGTCTTCTGGTTATGGATTTAATTAAATCTGACATTTGAATAAAATCATTTAAACATATTTGCTGTCTCAACTTTTATGAAATGGGGGAGTTGTGGAACGGAAGGACAGAATGGTTTTTAATAGGGATCCTGTAGCTCTAAACACTGCTTATCTCTTAACCACCCCCCAGCGGATGGTCTCTCCGTAGATCATCCAGAATCACATTTCTCCGGCCATTCAGTTGAAGGACAAATCCTGACAGGCTGGGATAAGAAGGAAAAGGAGTGAGGGGTGCCTCACCTCCCCCAGCTGAGTGCCTGAGTGCCTGTCACACCACTTCTTAAAATGGAAAGCAATTGAATTTACATTTATTGTCTGTTTTGGAATCTACACCTTCATTCCTTTTTATTAGCAAGGGTAATTGCATATTGACGGTGCATTCTTAAATATATTTACATTCTAAGTAACAGCAACAATAATAAGGGCAGATATTTATTGGTCACTTAGTCGGAGCCAGGCATGGGGCCAAGCGCTTTACATATGCTACCCCGTTCAGGTATCCACCCACCTCTGAACAAGATAGAGAACTTCTATAGACAGAGAGACCGGGGCTCTGAGAACACCTGGAACTAAACAGGTTATCACAGTGGTGAGAGCACGCGCTGCCTCCCACTCAGAGGGTCACTGTAGTAAATAAACCATCCAGATATCTGTGTTAGTTTCCAGGAGCTGCAAACGGTGTGGCTTAACACAACAGAAGTTAATTCTTTCACAGTTCAGGAGGCCAGAAGTCTGACCCCTGGGGGTCTGCAGGGTCGGTCCCTCCTGGGGACCCTGTGGGAGACACTATCCCAGGCTTGTGTTCCGGCTTCTGGCGGTTGTCAGCACCCTTGGTATTCCTTGGCTTGTAGACTCATTACTCCAGCATCTGCCCTGTCTTTGCACCACTTCCCCTCTCTCTGTCTCTCCTAAGGACCCTCTCATCGGAATCAGAGCCCAGCCTAAGGCAATATGACCAACCTCTGCATTAGTTGCACCACATAAAAACCTTATTTCCAAATAAGGTCACACCCTGAGGTTCTGGGTAGCCGTGGATTTGGGCGGACGCTATTCACCAAGTACAGCAGGCATCTGAAATCCAAACCAGGGGCTACCAGACACTGATGTGCTTATATCTGGTGACGACACCATGATCCATACCAGGAGGGCAGCATGATTTCCAACCACAGCCCTCCTCCTAAACCCCAGTGGGCCTGGCTAGAGCTCATTAGAATACAGCTGTCACTAGGGAAGGACACTTATTGACATTTTCCTTGGTGGCAGGGGCTGGGCTAGGGGTGCTGCTGGCATCAGCTCACTTCTCGAAATCATTTATGGAGGATAGTGCTAAGGTGCCACTCTCATCCCCATTTATGGACAAGATACTGAAGCTGAGAATGGCCTGTCATAGGGTCAAGGCCACACGGTGAGACAATGGCAAAGGCAGCTTCTGAACCCAGAGCTGCTGGACCATCAAGACCCAGGCTTCTCCGAATTTCCATAAGTTACAGATTATTTGCCCCCCACTGTCCTAAGCAATGGGACATATCCTCTTGTTGGACACTCATTTGGCAAACACCTTAGGATGGGAGACTGTGTTTTGCATTTAATAAAGAACACAGGACCTACCACACCGTCCTGCTGGTGGGAGTGAAAATGGTCAGGACTGGTGGGAAGTGGGCAAAGGGAAAACTCTCCTTTAGAAACGAATAAATTGAAGAAACAAAGATCCTATGTTCAAACCAACCCACACCCCAATAATTACGTAAGAGAGTTTTGATTCAGTTGGCAATTGGGTTTTAGGGTTAGAGACGAGGGGAGGACAGCCCAACTTTTCCAACACTCCTTCAGAGCCCCTTGACAATGGAAAAGTCGCCACCTGGACATTTGCATGGTCTCAGGAGAAGCTGCCCACTGGCTGAAGTCTGGATTTACTACGGAGCCTCTTTATAAAACCTTAGAAGGCTGCATGTCATGAGAATTAAATGCAAACTTTTATCTCTCCTTTCTAAATCTCCTCCTTTCAATCACTAATCTCTCCAGGAAGAAAACACAACCAAACAGTCCCATTAGGGAAGAGGCAGATGGAACTGATGTAAATCCCCGGGGAATTAATGGACCTGCTCTTTACTGCACAGCGGCCCTTCCCGCGATGACCTTGCCAATCACTAGATCTTGTTTTGTCTGCATTTTCCAATGACTGGAGGCCCCACTCGCAGCTGAAGGAACCTGCTTTACTTACCAGATGGGCAACCCAGTTGAACGGCTCTAGAGACTAAATAAAATTTACTGATATAGGTAGATCTTAAGAACGATTTTTTTGTTTAATCAGGCAAACTGAAATATTACAACCTTGTTAAAATGGTGTTATGGTATGATCCACCGTTCCAGGCTTGAATTGTTCTGATGCTCAAACTGGGATTCCTCTTGGCATCACGATGGGTCTCAACAGGCAGCCTGGGCCAGGTTAGGGCATAGTAACAAGCAACCCCCAAATCCGAGTGTCTTAATGCCACAGCACAGAACAACAATGTATTTCTCCATGTCCACCTTGGGTCACTTGGAGGCTCTTAATTTTGTCCTTTCTCTAAGACCCACTCTGAGAGGGCATCTGGAATCTGGGATACCATCGGGCAGCGTGGCGGAGGGAAAGGATATTGGAATGGAAGCAGCTAGGCTCTTACAGTTTCTGCCTCAAAGAGACACGTGTCAATCCCACCCAGGTTCTATAAACCAAACCGAGTCACAGAGCAGGAAAGGCACAGCCTCCCACCTACCCCGATGCAGAAGGGAAACCTCAGCATTTGTGGACATCCCCCTGACTCCACACTGGGTGAAAACTGTCTTCTCCAGGATCACACAGGATGAGCCTATCAGGACGATGTGGGAAGGGGCCAGAATTCAGCCTATGGCTCCAGAAGCCCTCGTGCCAACTTGGAAACACGTTCCCTCTAACCAGAACTCACTACCCCGGGTAACCCAGACCACTGCAGAAAATTCCACAAAACCCCGGCCTCTGCTATCTTTTGTCCCCATCGCGTTTACCTAATAGATGATTCTACCAATTCCCATTGGCAGCCCTTTGTAGTGTAATGAACAGGATGCAGGCTGATGAATGCAGCCGCTGCACAGAAAACGTCAGTTCTTTCATTAAGCAAACCTTCCCAAGTTCATTGTATTGAACCAGGGTTTAGGCTATTAGGCTGACACATGACAGAGCCAATTCTAGTCACATTGTAAGTGCCTATTCATGTTTGGCAAATTCCATTTTACGCACACGCACACATTGAGAATTGGACTCTTGTTGCCTGCAACTTTTTTTTTCCTCCTCTTGAAATCTATTTTCCTATTTTTAACTGTTAATAATCAAGAAAAATCCCACTGTCATAATGGTGGCTCAGCAAGCCTAATTCAGGGAGATCGTAATGGATCGCCACCCTGAGTTCCTGTTCCTCTGGGCTCCCGCCATCCTCTCTCTTCCCACATACACCGATGTGGATAGAGTGCGCTCATTTGTAAAAGGGAAAATAATAAAATATTCGTGCACAGAGTTTTGACACTGCCGGCTCTTCATTCTGCTTGGATTTTAAAGGGAAACATTATTTACAGGCTTGGAATCTCTGCGGGTGGGAGAGGAGGGGACTCCAGGCACCAATCCTGGGAATGAGCCTGTGTGACCGAGGACGCAGCTCAGAGCACCTGCAGGCCAGAACCTGGGTGCTTTTTATCCAGCCTCCATGGGTGGCCATTCCACAACGGTCATTCAGCAAACACACAGTGGGTGCCCACGGGGTACCCAACCGGTTATCATGTGTACACAAACCATTAGGGCAGTGGTTTTTAACCTTCCTTAAGGCCACAGCTCTTTAATACAGTTCCCGTGGGTCATGACCCACAGGCTGAGAACCGCTGCATTAGGGGCTTGTGGTCCAGTGGGATAGAGACAAGACCACCTGACAATTATGTTCAAATGTGCTCAGTGGAGTCATGTGCCCTGAATCCAACCTCTTTTCTCCATCTCTATCACCATCGTTTGGACTAATTCACTGTAATTGCTCTCTTAGACACACACCCCCCACCCCCAGCTATTCCTGCATAGAAACTGATGACAAGGGGATGTTGTTTTAGGTATTAAAAAATATATTTATCCAAGGGTGTGGCAATCTGGCTACTTCATTTTACACGTCGTCTCCCTCACCCCTGCATCCGCAGATTGTGCCCCACGGCCATGACAGTGGTATCCAACAAGTACCCGAAAAGGGCTCTGTGAAGTTTTCTAGAACTGAGTAAAATTGCCAAATATTGTTTTTGCCAACTGAGGTTAGGAAACAGCCTCACTGAGAGAGAGAGATAGAACAAATGAAAGAGAGACAAATATACAAGTTCTTTTATTCTCTCTTCTGTCCCCATCTCTTATATACAGATTAAATTCTGAATCCTGAGCCAGGTGCACTGGTTCACATCTGTAATCCTAGCACTCTGGGAGGCCATGGCAGGTAGAATGCTTGAGCTTAGGAATTCGAGATCAGCCTGATCAAGAGTGAGACCCCCATCTCTACTAAAAATAGAAAAACTAGCTGGGCGTGGTGGTAGGCATGCCCCTCCCCCCCACACTCGGGAGTCTGAGGCAAGAGGCTTTCTTGAGCCCAAGAGTTTGAGGTTGCTGTGACCTATAACGCCACAGCATTCTACCCAAGGAGACAAAGATTCTGCAAAAAAAAAAATAAATAAAAAATAAATTCTGGATCCTGGCGATATTGACCTGACCCTAATGGCAACATTATTCAAAGCATAGACAGAAGGCACTGGGCCTAAAAATTGGCCTTGGCTATGCCAACCTGACTTATTTACTAGACCAGTGTTTTTCTACCTTTATTTCATGGCACACTGGAACCTATAGTTAAATTGGCACGCTTAAATTATGTTAAGAAACAGAGTAAAAAAAAAAAAGAATATACTTATTGTGCTCTGAGCTTCTTTTGAAAAATAATTTAATTAACAATCTTTAAAACTTTTCATGGCACACCTAAGATCCTCTCATGGCACACCAGGGTGCCATGGCACACTAGCTGAGAATCGCCATACTAGACAATTCGTGCTCAGAGGAGCACCTTGTGACCCCTCCCTACGAAGCACTCGATCCTAATACATGCACTGCAGACCTGAAAGCCACGACCTCAACTGCTATTATTAAAAGACAACACTGGTCCCGAGACAACTCAGGCTGCCCTTCTTTGAAGCTTCCCCCGCTCCAAACATCCCCCACATGAAACCCCTACCTACTCCCCGCTCCTCTGCCACACATCTCTTTCAAGGGAGATTTATTACAGGGCTGTCAACACAATCCTACCTTTACGGAAACAGATAAAAATAAGAAACACCTTACAAGAAGAAGATGCCGTGGCACAAGCTAAATCATAAATGTTTGATAAGGAATGGTCAAATCCAGACAAATAACTGTTCAATCCCACTTTGTATTAAGCAGATAAAGTCATACAGAAAATCAATGTGATGTATTGAAAGGAGAAAAAATATATATATATCTCCTGGCCTGGGGATTGGACGACACGGCGTTATGAAGTGGTCGCTTCAGAAGAAACTTCTAATACAATAGCAACATACATTTTAAAACATGGGTAAGCTGACTGCTGACTCGCTGCACCTGTCAATGGCATTCCAGTTCTCTCTGTCACGGCGGCTGCTGCTGCTGCTCCATGGAATGATACAGGCATTCCCCCATGTGAATGGTGGAGAGGAGCCCGGCATGACCACCTAGAGGCCGATTTGGTGATTCTTACGAAATCAGTTAGGTCAAAGACACAGGCTTTGTTCTAGCACACCTGCTCCTAGAGAACCTCCCTGCTCATGTCCTAGGTTGATTTTAAAAAATGCACTTAAAGGAACATTCATTACCAAAGCATGTGTAATAGCAAGACACCGACCTAAGTGTCTATGATAGGAATGAATAAAGAAATTACAGGATAACTGGGTGATAAGATATTAGGCAGTCATGGCATGTTGGGAGGTGGGGGTCCATGTGCTGGTACCAAATAATCTCCAAGACTCTGGTACAGAAAAAAGCGCAAGGCAATAAAATTTATGGAATGGTCTCAGTTGCATGCCTCTTTTCAAAGGACAGACATATATATATATATATATATATTTTTTTTTTTTTTTTTTTTTTTT
>NW_003852442.1:5694180-5731680 GCF_000181295.1 Otolemur garnettii
CCACAACGCCCGGCTATTTTTTGGTTGCAGCCGTCATTGTTGTTTGGCGGGTCCGGGCTGGGGATTCGAACCCATCACCTTAGGTGTACGTGGCTGGCGCCTTAGCCGGTTGATCTATAGGCGCCGAGCCAGGACAGACATATCTTTATCTATGGTAAATGCATAAAAGGTTTCTCCAAGAATCCATAATAAACCTTTAACGATGGCTTCTTTTGGAGAGAGTCTTGGGAATGAGGAAACGTCCATTGTTCAGTGCTACTGAAAGGTCTGGAACATCTGCCCTGAGGTTCCATGCCTTTGATTGTGAGCAGGGAGCTGGGTGGTGAGGATAGTAACAAACCAAAACAACAAAAGGCAACAGTAAGATGCTTTCCAGGACTGGGACACCCTGGCTGGTTGGGTGACATCTCTGATGAAAGACAGTGGGAGCTCTGTAAGTTAATCATTGAATGTCCACCCTGAGTTGTTCTTTCTCTTTGGAAACTGACAAGTAAGAGCTGTCAGTGGCCTCTCTCACTTCTCGGGAAGAATATCAATGTCTCTAACTTTCTTCTGTTTCCCGAGGCCTATCACCAAACCTCCTTAAAGAAACAGAACAATTTTCAGACAATAGAATGGGATCTTTTGTGTATAGATGTGTGTTTTAGAGACAAGCTTATAGTGGCCAATTTATCCACCACTTATTCTGGAAGGTAATAACCTCCCTCCTGCTGCTGCTGCTATTTTATGTAACCTGTAATTAAAAATAAAAAAAAACAGTGGCTAACAAACATATAAAAAAAAATGCTCATTGTTCCTAATTATCAGAGAAATGCAAATCAAAACCACCCTGAGATATATCATTCCAGCGGGAATGGCCCACGTCAGAAAATCTCAAAACTGCAGATGCTGGCATGGATGTGGAGAGAAGGGGACATTTTTACAATGCTGGGAGGACTGCAAACTAATATAACATTTTTGGAAGGAAGTATGAAGAACACTCAAAGAACTCAAGACCTCCCATTTGATCTGTAATCCCATTACTGGGCATCTACCCAGAAGGAAAAAAAATCCCTTTACCATAGGGACACTTGCACTAGACTGTTTATCGCACCTCAATACACAATTGCCAAAATATGGAAACAGCCTAAATGCCCACAAACCCAGAAAGGGATTAACAAGCTGTGGTATACGTATACCATGGAATACTATTCAGCCATTAAAAAAGATATAAAGTTTACATCCTTTGTATTAACCTGGATAGAAGTGGAACACATTATTCTTATAAAGCATCACAAGAATGGTGAAACAAGAATCCCATGTACTCAATTCTCATGAGGACGGTTGATGACCTAGTACATAGTGGGGGTGGGGGAAGGAGAGAGCAGAGAGAGGGATGGAGGGAGGGGGCTGGGGGTCTAAATGTGTGACACTCCTTTTGGGGGTGGGACACAATTATAAGAGAGATTTTACCTAACAAATGCAATCAATGTAACCTGGTTCTTGTACCCTCAATGAATTCCCAACAATAACAAAAGAAAAAAAAAAAAAGAAAAGAAAAAATATAAAAAGAAATAGCAGGGTGCAGTGGTTCATGTCTGCAATCCTAACACTGTGGGAGGCTAAGGCAGGTGGATCGCCTAAACTCGGGGGTTCAAGACCAGCCTGAGAAAGAGAGAAACCTCAACTCTAGTTAAAATAGGAAAATCTAGGCAAGCCTTGTGGCAGGTGCCTATAGTCCCAGCTACTTGGGAGGCTGAGGCAAGAGGATCACCCAAGCCCAAGAGTGCGAGGTTGCCGTGAGCTGTGACGCCACAACACTCTACCAAAGGTGACAGACTGAACCCGTCTGAAAAAAATAAAAATAAAAAAAACAAACAGAAAACAAAATCTGTAAAAGAAGCAGAGTCTACAATATTAATGAATGGGAAATCCCCCAGAAATAGAGGATACAAAAAGCTTGCTAAACAGAGTGGGCCCAGGCATAGAGAAGGTGAATAACTCTGCTGTCACAATGGTGAGTGGTATGTTAGCTTTGAGGTGAAATAATAGGAAATAAACACCAATTAACAAGGTACCACTGGTCCAAAAGCTACTGGACTTTATTCTATGCACAGTGTGTTAAATTTCCAGCAGGGAAGGCCCCTGGGATGACATGAGTGTGTCTGTGTCAGAGTGACTGGGAAAAATGGAAAGGCTTTTCTCAATTTACCCTTGACATGCCACTTTCTATCTTCATACAGGCAAAGATATTAACATTGTCATGTTTCAAATACTTTTGGGCCCTGGTAAAATAGGAGGAAAGAGGCTCCGTTGGAAAAGCAAACAGAATTCTCCTTACCCACCCCTGTGGGGGTAGAGATTGGTACAGTGCTTTGTAAACCAAGTGCACTCCAGAAGTATTTCATAATTGATTCAAATGATGTCTTGAAAGGCTTTTTACCCTCCCTTATACTGCACGTTCGATCAGGAATTCTCAAACTTCAGGTGCCTCCAAATCCCTGGCAGGGCTTCTAAAAACAAGACTGCTGGGCCCTGCGCCCAGAGTTTCTGATTCAGGAAGTCTGCGGTACGGCCTGAGAGTTGTGTGTATGTCACAAGTTCCCAGGTGACAGTGATGTGGTAGGGTGAGGATCACAGGTGGGATGGTGAGGAGGGTTAGGAACTCCCACAGTGGGGATGAGCCTGGTTTAATTCCTGTTTCTGGTCCCTGGTTATCTGTGTGATTCACGTAGTCACTTAATGAGTCTGTGCCTCAGTTTCCTCACCTGCAAAGTGAGGACAGACGTACCACCTGCTTGTAGTGGGATGAACAGCATCACTCCCAAATTCGTGTGCACCCCAGGATGTAAACGTATTTGGAAATAAGGTCTTTGCAGATGCAAAGTGAGGTCACAGATCATTTGGGTGACTCTTCCCTAAATCCAGTGACTGGATTTCTTATGAGAAAAAGGAACAAGGACGCAGTGTCACACTCAGAGGGAAGACAGCCACGTAAAGCCAGAGGTGGAGATTTGGGTGCTGCTGCCACAACAGAGGCATGCCAAGGACGGACTAGCTGCCACCAGAAGACAGAAGACAGGCCTGGGACTGTTTCTCCCTCAGAAAACCTCAGGAGGGACTCACCCTGCAGACACGCAGATTTCAGACTTCTGGCCTCCAGAAGTGACAGAGGAGATATCTGGAGTTTTAAACCACCGAGGTTGTGGCATGCTATTAGGGTGCCCTGGGAAACTAATACACTGTCTTGCCGAATTCCTGTGAGGATTAAATTAGTGACCACACAGCACATATTTAGCGAAGGGCTTGGTGCATAGTGAATAATACTGAAGTAGTAGTTTCTACTAGTATTTTGGTCTTATAAATACTTTCTTGTTTCATTACTTTGCTATGAAAAACATACAGGGTGGCTGGGTGAGGTGGCTCATACCTATAATCCCAGCACTCTGGGAGAGTGAGGCAGGTGGATTGTGGGAGCTCATGGGTTCAAGACCAGCCTGAGCAAGATTGAGACCTCATCTCTAAAAATAGCTGGATGTTGTGGCAGGTACCTGTAGTCCCAGCTACTAGGGAGGCCGAGGCAAGAGGATCGCTTGAGCCCAAGAGTTTGAGGTTGCTGTGAGCTATGATGCCACAGCACTCTACTGAGTGCAACAAAGTGAGACTCTTGTCTCAAAATAAATAAATACACATACATAAAAATAATAGACAGTGCCAAAAAATGTATACACATTTTAAGAAAGGAAGAAGCAGTATTAAAATTGTAATACTCACTATATACTGATAATAAAAATGAATATAAGTTGAGTTTGAGCACCTCTTATAACTGCAAAAGTCAAACGTGTCTCGAGTATTACAATTTTAACCCAATGTTTTCCTTTCTTAATGTGTGAATATATATATTTTTTTGCATCCTCTACATTTTCTTATGGGGAAAAAAAAATCAGAACTATAGAGAAGAATACAAAGCAGGATCCCCAACTAGGGGCGCCTTTGTCCCCCAGGGTTATCTGGCAATGTCTGTGGGTAACTGTGAAACTGCAGCTTCAGGAAGGAGGGAGTGTTACTGGCATCTAGTGGGAGAGGACAGGGATGTAGCCCAGCGTCCTACAAGGCACAGAAAATTCTCCTAACCGCACAAGATTACTCAACCTGCAAGGTAAATAGTGCCGAGGTTGAGAAAGTCCAGGAGAAAGGACAAAGTCACTGGACCCTGAGTCCACCCCCCAAGGTGAGAAGAAGAGTGTTTCATGGAATGTTACATCATTTTCCCAAAGGAGAGACATCACTCCCAGCCTCTGCACACTGTTCCCCCATTCCCACCCAAACTGAGTTAATTACCATAAAAAATGACAACATAAATCCAGGGCCAAGCTGGGCCCGTGGAAAGAAGCCTCCAGCAGCTCTTCCCTCCACCTCCTACAGTGTGTATCACGTCTATCCCCAGCCTCTAGAGGAGCCTGGGTTTTCTGCAGAGCTTGGTCACTCTGGCATCAGGGAACACAGGGTCCTTTAGTGGCCAGGGAGGAGTGGGAGAAAGAAGCTCCTGAGTCCTCTTCCACTGCCCGATTTCCTTCCACTCCATGGGCCCAGGCCAGCTGGAGGGGCTCAGAACAGGGACAAGCTGGGGGGAGGGAGAGGGGAGAAGATGACAAGGGCAGACTGGAGGCAGAAAAGATGACCAGGCTCAGTGATCAGCAGGACACGTGGCCTGAAGGTGAGGCAAGGGCTGAGACGGCCATTTGGAGTTTGGATGGTGCCATGGGCTAGATGGTGGTGTTACTTGTTCAGCTAGAAAGCCCCGGGAGGGGGCTGCACTGTTTTCAGAAATAAATGAGGATGTGAATGAGAGGGAAAGCTTGCTCACCCCAGGGGTGCTCATGGGCCCCAAGACTCAAGAATGTGGTCACAAGACGAGAGGCTCTGATGCCAGAGTGGATCTGGGATGATTCATAGCTCCAGATTTTTGCTAAATGTCCTGCTTCCTGTGAAACACACCACATCAAGTACTCAACAGTCTTCCAGTGTTAGAAGGATCTTTGGTCTTGGGTTCAGAAACAGAGAAAGGAAATGCCTGTTGGGGGTGGTGACCCCACAGTGGTCTGATAAGATGGGGTTGATCTGCCACTCAGTGATGAAGGGGAGACTGAGGCACAGAGACACAATCCTTCTTAAGAAACAGCAGGGCATGCCTTTTATTCTCACGTGGACATAATGATCTTGTTCCTCCCCCATCATACAGTGTATTAAGGTAACCAGATAGTGGAATGAGCAAGCCACGCCCCTCTTCCAAGCCACGCCCCTCTTCTAAGCCACACCCCCTCTTCCAAAGCTTTTAGCTCTGAGGCTGGATCTGACTCAGTGTTTTCTTTCTTCTTCTCCCCCTGACAAAACCCAGGCTTCTCCCCAGGGCTGTGCATTTTAGGGTTTAAGATTCACAAAGATAACCATACGCAGACACTGAGCTGGTGGGACCCCGAGAAAAGGAACACACACAGCCCACAGGGTCTGCGAAAATTAAGCCCACATTGCCTAAATATAGACTAACTCCTAAATAAGGCTTCAAATCACAGATTTGTTTACTTTCATTTGGTGATAATTGTTCACAGCAGAACATATCAGAAAATTCTATAATAGGAACCACAGCCAGGAAATAGTAAATAATTAATCACCCTCCCTCCCAGCCTCTCACATCTCTGTTGATATAAATGACCGTATAATTCCAAACCCAATTATCACTACTTAGCCGTTCCATTTTGTAGTTAAAATCCCACAAAATTAAAGTGCATCAATTGTTAATGGTAATAGACCAGACGAGGGATTAAAGATTATTTTAATGTTTATTTCCTGTCAAGAGATCTTTTGGCAGGAAACACCACAGACAAAAGGATGCACACTCAGATGAGATTCATATATTTAAATCTTCTAACTTCTAAAAACATTATGGATATAATTACTTGTTTAATTTACTTGTTTCCCTCAAGATACAGGCTAAACGAGATCAAGCCAACTTTATTATATCAAGTTCCCAGAAAGGAAAGTGACCGCTCTGTCGAGTTTTAAGAATTATTTGTTTATTATTTTGCTCTGCAGCATTTTATGAGTTAGTTGATCTCACAATCAAATCGAATCTCATGCCCATGTCCTACCACCTGGAAACACCAGGAGAATCAGAGAACAGAGTGGGAGGGGAGTGAGACCCACGTTCACATCTCAAGCCTGCAACCTGGGGTGTGTTATGGCCCAGGGAAATCACCAAAGCTCTGCTTGCACCTCAGTTTCCTTGGCTGTAAAATAAGACTGGTAAGGACCACTGGTAGGCTAAATGGGGCAGCTGCCTGGTAGGTAACACTTAGAGAGAGTCACAGAGTTCTGTCAAAAATGTAGCAATTAAACAATCAGACAAACACTTGCTTATTTTAAAGGTGGCCATATAGATGATCTATAGATACTTAATCTTTCTAAATTATCATCAAGAGGGACACAAGTGCGCATACACACACGTGCATACACACACGTACATGCATACAGACACACACGCATACACACGTGCAAACACACACACATGCATACCATACAGACACACACACGTGCATACACACACATGCAGACACACACACATGCATACAGACACGTGCATACAGACACACACGTGCATTCACACACACACGCATATAGACACACGCACATGCATACAGACACATATAGACACATGTGCATACAGACACACACGTGTGCATAGAGACACACACACGCATATAGACACACGCACATGCATACAGACACGTATAGACACACACGTGCATACAGACACACACACATGTATACAGACACACACAGACACACACACATGCCTACAGACACACACACGTGCATAGAGACACACATGCATACAGACACGTGCATACAGACACACACGTGCATACACAAGTGTACAGATACACACATGCGCATACACACACATGCTTACACACACACATGTATACAGACACACAAATACCCCAGAAAATACAACTGCAACATTTAGGGAAACTTGGAACCCAATTAAGAAACAACTGTTCTGTTTCCAAAAATTGAGACAATGGTAAAGTAAGTTCTAATACAACGTCAAATCACAGAATTTACTGAGAATGTGGGTTAAGAAATTCAAAGGCCAAAAAACTGTATACACTGTTTTATGTGATAGATTGTATATGTGATTTTACATATACGTGTGTGTGTATATATACATATACATATACACACACACACACATATATATGTGAGAGAGAGAGAAATAGAGACAGAGAGAGAGGTATAGATGGGTAGATACATAGGTAGTTATTAAGAAAAACACATAATTGCTCATGTAAAAATGTGATTATGTCATGAAGAAATCAAAATCTGAAAAAAAATTTGGGCCTCTTTTCCAAAATGCTCAGTTTACTGTTTACCTATTTATTTTCTGCCACTTTAATTAGAATATAAAACCCAATAGGGTAGAGATATTGTCTGCTTTGCTCATTACTACATTGCTAACATTTAAAATAGGGCCTGGCACACAGTAGGTACTTGATAAATATTGCTAGTGTGAATGAACGCCAATGACAATAACAACTATATAATGGTTTTATATTTTTACAAAGGGACTTCTGTCTCATAATTCTCAGTTAAGTATCTCAGGGGCGCTCTGTCCAAATCACAAAGCCAACTTGGAACTCACTTTTCGACTTTAAACCCTGGATCATCTTGGGTCTTCACTCTGGGCTTAGGGAGCTTCTCTCAACCTGGGGGCACAAACACGTGCAGTGCTGGGAGGAGTAAAGAGTGGACCAGAAAGAAGCCTCTACAATAGTTCGGGTCTCCCAAACTGGACAAGACCTTGAGCCAAACCCTGGTCTCTCCGACTCTCTGCGTCACGTTCTGTGAAAATCTTTACAGTGTGAAGATTTTCTGCTTTCTCACCTCTCTCTTGTGATTATTAGCACACCTCACTTCGGTAACAGACTTGATTCAAACTCAACTCAAAATAGCTCATTTTATGACCTCAGGAAGCCCAGAGGTAGGGGTAGCCCACAGGCACAGCTGAGCTCCAGGAATTCATACTTGCTCCTCTGTCCCCATAGGATCAGCTCAAGGTGAGGACACTGCTTGAGCTCAAGATGTGCGCACCAAGTCCAGGCTGCATCAGCACCCAGAGGAAGCAGGAAGTCAGTCCTTCTTGCTCGGTTTCTCTTTTAAGAGTAGGGTACCTGCCTGGGATGCACCCTCCATGCTCATTGGTCAGGACTAGGTCACATGTCAATTTCTAAACCAATCACTGGCAAGCCACATACATTAGCGAGATGAGATTAATCCCCCAGATGTGAAAGAGTAGCGGGGAGTCATCTGTAATTACTACTCTGCTTACTTTGACAAACCATGCAAGGCAAAAATAAATAGTAAAATAAGCTTGTGTTCTTATTTTTTTTTTTTTTTAGACAGAGCCTCAAGCTGTCCCCCTGGGCAGAGTGCCGTGGCATAACATCTCACAGCAACCTCCAACTCCTGGGCTCAAGTGAGTCTCCTGCCTCAGCCTCCCAAGTAGCTGGGACCACAGGCGCCCGCCACAACGCCCGGCTATTTTTTGGTTGCAGCCGTCATTGTTGTTTGGCGGGTCCGGGCTGGGGATTCGAACCCGCCACCTTAGGTGTACATGGCTGGCGCCTTAGCCCGGTTGAGCTATAGGCGCCGAGCCTCTTATTTTTTTAAGAACAAACGTCCAAACTGTGAGCAGCCTAAATATTTAACACTAGGAAATGGTTATGTAAAATCCAATTCATCCAGATGGTACAATCTTAAGAAAACATTAAAATATTTTTTTCCAAGCAATGTTCCTTGACATCAGAAATTCTTATTTTATAGGTAGATAAAGAGATGGTAAGGCCAAAAATGTTAAAGACGAAAACTCAGAAGAAAGAGAAGACCACACAAAATATTAAGAGTGACTGCCTCAGTGTACTGGAATTAATTTTCATTTGGTTAGGCTTCTTAATTTCTCTTCTACCATAATAGTGCACTATTATTGTTTGCTCTCATCATTTTTAAAAAGTTGGCTTTACAAAGTGACAAATGATGTGTAAACTCCAGGACCTTGGTGGGGAAAAACAAATGTTAAATCAAGTCCTATGCCTGGGCTCAAATAGTTTTAAAGGGGTAAGAAATTCTGAGTCCAATAAGAATATATACACGTAGAAAAGAAATACAAGATGTCCTACCAACCCTATTTTTAATCCCAGAGAAATCAGAATCTGAAAAGAGAAGCAATTTGGCATCATCTCCCCAGCCCCCAATGCCTGGGCATGATGAATCCAGAGTCCTACAAGGCCAAGGGGTCTTGGCAGGGAGCTGATACTAGCTGCCGCTGTCCAGGAAATACAGGTAAATCCCAACCAGATTGAGAAATGGCTTCACTGGTGCATGAGAGAGGGACACGAGCTGCTGAGGTCTGAGTGATTTATTATGTCTTTCTTTATGGCACTCTGTAGAGTCCACGATTTTATTTGGCATTCATGGGACAGAGCTTCCAAACGTGTTTTAAGTTACCAGGAGCATTGCCCTCCTGCTGCCCCCTGGACACCTGGCTTATCACGAGGCCTTATAGCCACTTTTGTCAAAACAGTCCCAGGAATGGTTAACAATGTGGTTCTCTTATAAACCTGATCTTGGTGGAAAATTATCATCGTAACAATGTCGTTGATAATAGCAGCCATCTCTGTGTTTGGCTTTCCATTAGCTGTTTGACTTATACTCTTTGTAACTCCATATGGTAATAGCTAACAATACTGCCCATTCTACAGATGACAAAACTAAGGCTCAGAAAGAGTAAGGCTTGAGTCCAACCAGTCTGTTTGGTAGAACCCAGCTTCGTATTCAGCTGTGTCTGATTCCAAAGCATAAGCTCTTTGCTACTGAAGAAGTTGTTCAGGGATTCAGGATGCTGCGGCTACACTACTTGGCTCTACATCCAGCTTCACACCTGCATGACGGGAGAACAGGAGGCAGCAACAGGGCCTGAGGATGTGGGGAAGTAACAGCACTGAGGTTCTCCCAGGAAGGAGGGAACAGCTAAGAGGGAACAGACAGAGGTAAGAGTTTAGCCCCAGAGCTTGGGTGAGCACCAAGGACAGCGCCTGGCCTCATTCCAGCCAGGCTTTGCTACCATTTTAACAATCTGCTTAGGCTTCCAGGGATCTGCATGGCTTCCCACCTCCAGGGGACTTGTTCTCCGGCCAGAGTAAAGCGCTGAATAGCTGCTTGTATTCAACCTGACATCCACAGATATTTAGGAGTCTAATTCAATCGTTATGTCTTTTCTGAGACACAAAGGAACTACAGCCCTCCCTGGCACCTTGGGGCTCGTGCTCTCTCTCTCTCTCTCTTGCCTTTCCTAGTTAAGTTTGCTGGGGACACACACAAAATAGGGCAGTCTAAGTAAAGATGCTGCACCAAATGGTACTACTTTGACATTTATGATATAAGAAAATGTTGTAGGCTCCTGATACCAACTGAGGGATGCCAGGTGCCTGGGCCTTGGGTTGGGGGTTCACCCTCCTCATGATTATAGCAGCTCGTGAACAGATGGGCAATGGCTTCGTTAGTCAAGGGGCTATCAATTGAAAACAAGGAAAGCCAAATTCCTGTCTGTCTAGGCTTAGGAGCCCCTCTGCTAAGGTACAAAGTTAGGATATAAGCCCCAAAGCAAGCCACCTTTTCCCCACTCCATTTTCAATGGAAGATACGCCCTGTAAGAGAGAGTACAAACTCCGAACTTCTCCATCTATATCCATCTGGTTGGCTGCAAAAACCCACAGTGGAACCTCTGTTGGCCGGCAGAGATTTGTGGGACAGGGGAGGTGTGGCATGGAAACCCATTCCCTAACCTTTCATTATGCACACAATTTACTGTGAATGGAATTCCTAAAAGGCCATGTTGGCCTCTGATTTAAAACTATTAGATCTGGTTTCTGGAGAACATCTCCATTATAATAAATACATCACTATGACAACACGGGCTCGTGACACAATCTTAAAGACCAGAGTGAACCAATCTACACGTGAAAAATGCGTTTGCGCACGGGTGTCCTGGATTCCTATGACCCAAGCCTTAGGTTCGGACTCAAGACAAATATCAAGCATTTCATGAACAGGCTGACTTCATGGTGGGAAGCAGGGTACCTGGATATCAATTTCACACAGGTGGCCAAACTCACCTGTATCCATTTGGCAAGTGGGCAGGGCCTCCAGCTTATGACATTTACAAGAGAAATTATCTGTATTTTCACAGATCTGGGTCTGACAGAGAGAATGCTAAGGAGATACCTGTACTTTTCCATCTTTAAAGTATGTCCTGAAGAAATTAGAGAAAAGCTATGGCCACTGAGTGTAGTAACCTATTCAAAAGAAAAGGGAGATCCATTTGTCCCAGTGAGCCAAATGCTCTTTTATTTTTTCTTGATCTGAGTTCATTCTTCCTGCTTCTCTCTCTCTTCTCAGACACTTTAGCCAGTCCTACTAGCCTCTATTTGCTGTGAGAGATACCCAGATAAATTACAACAGAAGCTGCCCTCCAGGGAACAGATAAAAAGGTGGATTAACATGAAGACTGGGGTGTAAGATGCAGTCACACAGGTGAGTTTGGATCTTACTCATTACCTTGGGAAGCCACGGTCATTTAATTTCCCCTGAGTGTCCATTAACCAGACTACCAAAATTCAGGGTTTGAGTATATTTGGAAGGTTTTCCCAAGAGTTACATGAGATGATGAGTGAACTCAACTTATATATGATAGACATTCAACCCATAAATTAATGATGTTCCAACCAAATAAAAACTAGCACAAAGAATTTTACAGAGGGGAATTTTTCTTAGTAATTCCTATCTTTATTCCTAACATGTGTTCCAGATCTGTTTTTTCAGTTTTTGGCCAGGGCTAGGTTTGAACCCACCATCCTCCAGCATATGGGGCTAGCGCCCTACTCCTTTGAGCCACAGGCGCCGCCCCATTCCAGATTTTTTTTAGTATGTCCTATTCTCGTATATTGTATCTGTAGTATATTCATAGGTCTGGCCCACAGTTGGCACGAAATACGTATTTGTTGGATAAACATGCCCAGGTTTTGCTTTGAAGATATAATCCTACTCCCCTAAATCATGCTAGAATAAAATATTTTGGTCCCATAGAAGAGGAAGGTGGCAGCCCTGGGTGAGCATTTGTTCATGGGCTCTACCTGTGTGATCAGAAGCCCAGGGTGGGAGGGAGGAGAGAAGAAGGAGTGACAATTTTTTTTCATAAAGTCTCATCACTGCACTAAGTAAGCTGGAGGTTACTAATTAGGGCAATGGCCTCATGCTGGGAAGAAAATATTTTGGTGAGGGGGGCTGTCCCCCCATATCTTTCCAGTTGCTGAGCAAGCAAACAGCACCCTGAATAAACTCTGAGGGCACATGAGAAGTCCAGGGCTTCCTTCTAAATCAGTCCCTAGAAGGCATAGAACCAGTATATCACAGTGAGACAATCATTTATAGTGGGACCATTATTAGGAGCCGAGATATAAAAATCGTACATGAAACAGCCTTCTAAGCAGATTCAGTGCGTGGCTGATTAACCTCCCTGTCCCACTGGGGGCTGGACGGCTCTGGGGAGTGGTAATGGGATATGGAAGTCATTTGCCTTGAGGTCACAGGTTTAAAGCTGGACATGTTAGAAGGGGCCTAATTGCTACTCATGGGTGACTGGGCAGCAGTGCCCCTCGTGGGCTTAGACATGCAGAGGCAGAGGTTCGAGTCCTAACACTGCCCCTTGAACTAGCTGTGGGATATCTGTACGAGTTATAGAGCCTCCTGAAGCCTCAGTTTCGTAATTTATAAAGCCTTGTCAAGGTGGTTTTATGTTTTGTTGGTTAGATGAATATGCCAAGAGTATGCTTGGCATGTGGTATTTGAGAAATAATAACTATAATAAATTCCCCTCCCCCACCGGAGAATATATGACTTTGGTTGACATCTTAGGTATTAATAGAACAAGAAGTGCTATGAAGATGACAAAGTTCTAAGACTGTCAGATCCTCGTGGGTTTGGACAGCTGTTTAGAATTTTTCTGCCACTTCAGGGAAATGACAAAGATGATGCAGTCTGCATTATCTGGTTTGGGTCAACAGCAGCGGGGATGAAGGTAGCACTTTCTCTGTGCCAGGCACTTCTAGGCGTTCTATCTCCATTAACTGACGTCTTCCTTACATCGCCACCATGAAGTAGCTGCTCTTATCTATGATAAGCCATAGTCCCAGGGTTTGGTACCTGATAGGATGAGAACCATAATTTGAACCCAGACAGTAGGAATCCAGAATTTGGTTAGCTGCTGAAATATTTCCCAGAGTTAGGAACGAGAGATGTTTTCCCTGCCTCTGCCATGAGCATGTCTCATGCCCTGGATCCTCCACTGACGCCTTCTGGTGTGGACCCTCAGCCTCACCAGAAGCCAAAGAAACACTAAAGAGGTCAAGGTGGGGAATGTTGTGGACCCACCACCGTCAGCTGGCAGCAGTCATGGCAGGAACGTGGGGACATAGCCTACCTACCCATCTTATCTGGCAGGTGCATCCTAGTGGTAAGAAAATCACAGAGGCTAATGAGGTGGGAATGTGGGCCTGGGAGGCATTGAACTTGATGTGGTGTGCATATAGGGTACTCAGAATAATTGACAGATTCCACTGAGGCTGACACGCAAGCAGGGAGCCCAAAGAGAAAGGAAGTCAATATGAAAGTACACAAAGATGAACTAGGAGATGAAGGCTCTGGGTTCAAATCCCAACTCCGACTCTCATGCCCTTCCCTTCTCTCTCCCCACCCCTTCTCCTTCCTCTCCAGCTCATTCCCTTAACCTTGAAATAGGTCAATACTGTCTTGACAACATGACACGCTGTAGAATAGATATTCATAAATTATCTCTTGATTAGGAATTCCAGCTCAGGGATATACAAAAGGGCTGTATACTTAATTTAATTCTTATTTTGTTAAACAGAGAGACATTGTCAATGGGGGGAAGGGGACAGGAAGCCCCCTACACGGGTGCATCACACCCAGTTTAGGACAGTATTTAAATGTGAACTCTCCCATAAGGTGATCATTGTTTTGTTTTGTTTTTTTCCCTTTTCCCTCCTTTGCATTTTCTAAGGACTTAAGAAGGCTCTTGATGAAAAGCGAGGAGTAATCCTTCCTTCGCTATCTGCGATCAAGATCTACTCTGTAACCCACTCCTCCCTCTAATAGCGCCTGTGCAGAGAAATAATTTCAGCTCCCCGTTAATTTGAGTATTGAACTGAAATTCTGCAGCTGCTTTCTGCCAAGCCTGAAAGCAGAAATTAATTTCAATGACCCAGGCGAGTGGAGGGGAGCTCTGTCAGGTAATTAGTCTTCGTCTTTTGCTACTCAGGGTCCATCACTGTGTTAATCCATACATAAACCGAGGCATTCCTGCAGCCGCTCGCGATCTGCGGGGCCGTTTAACTACCTCTTGCTTGGGTTCACCGTGCACCCTGCTTCTGCAGGGGAGCGGAGGGAGGCTCCCTTTAATGTTTCCCTCCCAGCTCCCTGTGTAGGGCCCAGGGAGTAAAGCAGCTGATTTACATGTCCCTTCCCCCCTCTGCCTGAGTCTACAGTTGATTAAGTAGAGCTTGGGGTGGTGGGATGGGGAGGGGGGTCCCCGCTCCCGCCCTTCTGCCTTGCCAGTTTATTAATGAAAGAGGCCGGGATATTGATATCCTTGACACTACAAGTGCAGCAATTAAAGGCTATGTCCTTCCAGGCTTCTAATTAAAAAGGAGGCTTTTGCTCTCAGGATGGTCCTATTGTCATATTTGCACTGGTGGGGGGCTCCTCTGCCTTTTCCTTTAGGAAAAAAAAAAACCCTCCTGGGGGAAACTTAGAACTGAAAAAAATAAACACAGAGTGAAAGGCTTTGTTCTCAATAGGGTCACATTCTGAAATCCAAGGGAAGAAATTTTTTTTTTTTTTTTTTGGAGAAGGCACCTGTTCCCAAAGGCAACCTGCCTGTCTCCCTCTGTCTCCCAGACTCTCCTGGTTTCTGCATTTCTCATGTGGTTAAGCCTGAAGGAAGTGGGGATGGAGGGGTTAACCCATTAAACAATTGCTATTATGATTTTCTGAGCATCTATGAAAGGGCTTTACATGGCCCTGCATATTTCACCCTAACACACCAGTGTGTGTGTGTGTGTGTTGGGGAGAGGCTTAGTGGCCCCATTTTTGCACTAACGCTCTGCTTAGAGAAGTTCTGCACCTGGTGATTCTTTCTCACCCACAATCTTCATTCCACTGCAAGTATCAGGTGAGGCCAGGAATGTGGAAACCTCGTCTACAGGGGCAGCCTCAGCCTGGACCCTGGGCCTCCTGCCAATTCTAATCGCCAGGATTCTAGCCCAGAGTGGCTGACTTGGGTAGCACTCCAAACTGTCAAGAGACATCAGAAATCCAGACTTATGGCCCTGGTGCAGTGGCTCACATCTATGATCTTAGTACTCTGGGAGGCCAAGGCCTGTAATCCTAGCACTCTGAGAAGCAAGTGGATTACTTGAGCTCAGAAGTTCGAGACAAGCCTGAGCTAAAGTTAGACATGGTCTCTAAAAATAGCTGGGCAATATGGTGGGTGCCTGTAGTCCCAGCTACCTGAGAGGCTGAAACAAGAGGATCACTTGAGCCCAAGGAGTTTGGGGTTGCTGTGAGCTATGATACCACAGCACTCTATCAAAGGTGACAGAGTGAGACTCAGTCTTTAAAAAAAAGAAAAAAGAAATCTGGATTTACAGGTGAAGTATCCCTTAAAGGATGTTAACCTGAAGATGCATTTTTTTCCTCAGCACTTAGTACTTCCTATTTCTATTTTAAACTCTCCTCTAAATGAAAATGAGCCAGCTTTGTTTGCTGGTCTTATGTTGCCTTCCTGTCTGGGTGGGTCAGGCATGAAACTGCCCTGGGCACTACATGGAATTTGAAAGAGAAACCAACCGTGACCCCCAGAATGCTAACTCCTAATCCATCCACATGGGATGCCAGATCCCCACTCTGCCTTTCCAGTGGATCAGCCAACCTGTGTCCCTGGAACCCCCTGCCACACCCTCAACAGGTCCTCTGGAGCCCACCCTGGGGCGACTCCCAGTTCAGCAATGAACCGGCTGTACCTTTTCCAACACTTTTATTTTCATTCTTTGCATTTCAGTTGTGTTAATCTGTGAAACGGGAAAGTAATTCTGACCACACAGGTTTGCTCTCAGGTTCCCATGAGGTTAATATGGGGCAGTTTGAGCCCAGCACCTGACCCCTGCTAGGGTCCCAGCTTGGGTTGCTTCCTTGCCCATGTCTCCTTGACACCAAGGCCTTTGGGACCCAGGCATCTGCAGGAGCACTTTGTACATCTGGGATCTGAGGCTTCTGTGCTCGACAGGCTCTTAGTTCCAAGTTTCCACCCTGCCCCCAAAAGAACAATAATGACTGAGTACTGGGCAGCAGGCTGGGCTTTCAGCCTCAGTTTTCCTACCTCTGAAGTGGGATTTTTATCTCTCCCTCATAGAACTGCTAGACCATTATAAAGGAAAGCAGCCCTGACCACCCCACCCCCCCCACCACCCCCCTAAGGCTGTGGAAGATTAAGCCTTTATGACCAGCTCCTAAGAGTATTGATTCTCTTGTTTTAAGCTCATATCTCTCAGATTTTCTTCAAAGATCGTTTACCATGCTTAGGATTAAAGCATGGAAATGGGAGGAAAAAATCCTGAATCTTCACAGGCACTACACCTGTGAAATCTCTTAATGATTTCTGATTTTACTGTGAATTCCTAGAAATGACAATATCTCCTTCAGAGAGAGAGAGAGAGAGAGAGAGAGAGCTCATGATTTGACGACTACAAAGGTGCTAATGCTTTCAAGTATTTGATTGGAATCAGAAGTGCTCTATCTTGCCGACTTCCTCCCTCCTCCCCTCCAGACTGCTGCTGGGGGCACCTGGAAAAGTCAGAAGCATTAGTCTGGTGTCAAGTGGCACTGCTATCCACATTCTATGAGAGTCAATTGCAATTAACAGGGTCATTCAGCAAAGGCAGGTCCAGGCCAGACAAAGGCAGCACAGACAGATCTTATCTGAGCCCAAGGCCAGCAGGCTGAGGCGGCCTTGCAGATGCTGCTGGCCTAGAAAAACAAAATTGTGGGGAGGAATCCCTGGGAAGGGGAGGGAAAGACAGACAGAGCAGGAAGGGGGAGGGAGAAGGGAGTGAGGAGAGCTAGGCCACTGGACAAGAGCTTTAGAGGAAGAAACACTGACTCCCAGACCCAGCTCTTGGGTTCAGATGCTGACTCCACCCATGATTACTCGGGAAACTGAGGCAAGTCCCTCACCCCCTCCATACCTTAGGTGGCTTAACCACAAAACAGGAAGAGTGATATACTTTCCTGCTTTTTGTTTGCTTGTGTGTTTTTAGATGTGGGAGTCTCCCTCTTTGGTGATGCAATGTGGTGATGTGATCACAGCTCACTGCGGCCTGGACCTCCTAGGCTCAAGCGATCCTCCTGCCTCAATCTCTCCAGTAGCTTGGACTACAGGCATGGGCTACCATGCTCAGCTATTTTTTCATTCTCGTATTTTTTGTACATATGAGGTCTGATAGAATCAGGTGTACTAAATAGACCTGCCCCGCCCAGGTGGGATTGACCCTCACAGGCAGGGTCAGGTGCATGACCCACCCAGGAAAAGATCAAATTCACATCCAGCCCAGGAAAGGTCAGACTCATGTCTCTCCCAGGAAATAGGAATGCCACCAACTGCTACCCTCCTTGCCCCTTTAAATCCCATCTGCCATAACCCATGTGTGGAATTCCTTTCCAGATTTCACCCCACCTGCATCCAGGTGGGATAGAAGCTACAGTGACCACATACATTAGACCTCCACTTTCCTTCTGTCCTGCACCTCAGAATAATCTTTCATCTTCTGTCCCTAACCTCTCTCTCACCATGTTACTCAGGCTACCATGGAACTCCTGGCCTCTGATTCTCCTGCCTTCACCTTCCAGAATGGCAGGATTTACAGGCATGACCCACTGCACCTTAACTTTTTTTTAAATGGTTATGTAAAATAATTGCCATGGGAAATAGTGCTAAAGGCAGTGCCTGGCACAGGGCAGTTTTGCTAAGAAAACAGCTTAGCCTGGGGTGAGAAGGAAGATAGAGAGATCCTGGAGCGAAGTGGATCACTCAGGCAGGTATCTAGGGGTGAAACTGAAAACTGCACTGCCGGAGAGCAGACTGAAAGTGACCAGAAGCCGGGCCTGGGGACCCTCCCACACCCAGAGGAAGGAAAGGACCTTCCATGTGGTGGGTGGGGGCAGTTCGAAGATGCTGATACCAAGTGAAGAGCTTCCCTCTAAGCTCCTGAATGCTGGCAAGCAGGGACACACACCCCTCAGTAGGCCCTGGGCTGGGACAGCCTTACTCTAGCCACAGGCCCCCGCTGGTCAGTTCATTTCAACAGGCCCACCCTCAAAGCTGCTTAAATGTCTTTTCCCTATGGTGACTTATCTCTGAGTCACTTATCAAGAAGCATCTGGAAATCACCTCCCCAGCCTCTCTTTGTTTGTTTCTCGCTCTGAGGATGATGTCAGGAACCAAGAAGGTGTGAGGTGGTAGAAATTTCCAAAAAGACTCAGATTTGAACATCAGATGGCCCAGCCGCTGTGTACCTTTAAAAGAGTCATCTGTGACACAGAGGCAGGGGCATCTGTCCTCATAGAGTGACTGTGAGGATGAGGCAGGGAGTGGAGGCAGCACGATGGACGTTAAACATGGGCTGTTTATTTCCCACTAGTCCCTGGTCCCTGCTGGGCCCCAGGTGGGCAGTGCTGGATAGCTGGTACATTCTGCCTGTCCCAAACAGGCACACGCCTCTGTCTGGAACTGGGCAGACAAGCGGGAGACATCCAAACCACACCAGCCTCTGCGGCCAGATAAGGAGTTTTCTCTAATGCACAGACCCTCGGCTTGGCCCTTAACCACTGGTTTTTACTCAATCTAGCCGCACCAAGAGGAAGTTATCCGACAACTGGAGGCTGAATACCTCTATGCCCAACCCCAGAGCAGGTGGGGAGAGGCCAGTCCACTTTCACTTCCTTACCTATGCTTCCTATTTTTGTTCACATGCTTGAGCAGTTGAGCACTTTTACCTTCCAGGCCCTCTTAGGATTCTAGAAACGTGAGGCTAAAATTCCGTAAATTATAAATTGTAAAAGTTCCCTGGAGCAAGAGAAAAGAGGGTCATTGCCAGGAAGCAAAGGGATGGACAGTGGGGTGGGGAGGGCAGCCACTCCATTTTCTATCAGAAAAAAAAAAAAATACACAACAAAACCTCATTAAGTCAGTATCAGTATATTCAAAAGAGTTTATCATTTGCAGGAACTATTCCCCAGTCAACTGCGTGGCTCTATTGTAATCTTCCTTAACATGCAAAGTCTGATGATTAAATATATTAATATATCAGAGGGGCCAGACTTGGCTTATTCAAAGGCAGGAGTATTTTGCTCTGATGTCTGAAAGGTGTCTGATGGAGCAATTGACACTTAGTAGGTACTCAATAACCCTCAGCTCCTTCACCCTGCCTTTTGTATTATCCAAGCTTTAGTCTGGTTTATAACATGTCTAGTCCTTATCAATAATAGCATGGTTTCCATTTTAATATACTACCTTTTATTAACTGGAGCTATACAGTCTTAATAGCAAGAGAGTGTCCAAGGCATTTTAATCACTACTAGAGTGCAGATGTCTCTCCTAGGAGAACACGGGCAATGTTGGACAACAAGGATGGGGACCAGCTGTCCACCTTCGTGTTGGCAGGATGAGTTACAGAATTGTATTATCAAGGCAATTAGGCCAGGGCTCCCTGTGTACTTCCACAATGACCTTTCTCTGCGCTGTACAAGATGAGTTGCTTTCCTCTGTGCCCCAGTTTCCAAAGTATCTCTTCCCCCTAACGTGGCCACCACCGATGTCTTCAGGGAAAGGCCAACTTCTGGCTTGGTGCGTGCCATCCATGCACTGGTTTTCCCACGTGGACATCCAGGTCAAGGGCAAACTGATATGTAGTGCTGCTCATGATGACAATGATGAGGCTAATGACTCAGATGATGAAGATGACGTCATGATGGTGATGATGTCATGATGGTGAGGCTGAAGATGACGTCACTAAGAGAGGAGCACTCAGCCTGCTAGTGTCCTGCGAGTATTTTTGGCACTCAGTCCTCCCTCCAAATCTCGATGACATAGCAAGAGTCTATGACTATCCTCGTTTTTTTTTTTTTGCAGTTTTTGGCCGGGGTTGGCTCTGAACCCCTCACCTCCGGTATATGGGGCTGGTGCTCTACTCCTTTGAGCCACAGATGCTGCCCACTATCCTCATTTTGTAGATGAAGATATTGAAGCTTAGAGGGGATGAGTGACTTGCTTAGCCAGGATATGGACCTCCCAGTGTGACTTCTAATTCTGCACATTTCACAACAGTAACCTCCCCCCCTCTCCCCACCAAGCAATTCTCTCTCCGCTCACATCTGGCAAAGGATAACACATGAGAACTCCCGCCGTTCCCCCCAGATGAGTGGTAGCAGAGGCCCCTCATCGGGATCTAAAGGGGTGGTCGATGGGTTAAAGACACAGCCAGGCATCTGTCCATCACACAAAACACTGGAGGCTTAGATCGAAAGGGTCTCTCATATCTAATCCTGTATGCCTGGAGCCAGACACCAGCGAGTCCGGAGTCTGGCACCACGTGACTGCAGCTGCTGAGTGCAAAGAGGTACCGTGATGGCATCAGACACATGTAGATTTGAAATCTGACTTCCTAGCAGAGTGGCATTGGGCAAGGTTCCTACCTGCAAGGTGGGGAAATACAGGGCATCCATAAAGTTCGTGTGCAATTTAAAAGGCACGACTATTATAAACTGCACATGAACTTTATGGACACCATGTCTGTCCTATAGGGAGCTGTCAGGAGCATACGAGGAATTTCACATGTGGTGAAATGATGTGGAAATTCACACATCTCACACGTGGTGCTGAGACTGGTAGGCTGGACACACTTCATGAGCGTTCCTGCCCTTACAGGCCTCTCCTTGCTCTGGGCGCTATCCTCTCCTCCTTGTTCACAAATCCAGCCCTTATCCCCTCTACACACACACACACACACACACTCACACACACAAACACACACACGCTCCAGTTCAGTTAGTGCTGACCCTTACCACTGGCCTTCAGCTTCCTCCCTTCTGGGTGATCCTCATGGGGGAGACCCATCAGTTTTCAGTTCCTACAACTTTCAACACCTCCACCTGCTCTCCCAGTCAGAGAGCACTTTAGCTGCATCAGTGAGTGAAGAATGAGGGAAGAAGCAAAAGGGATCTTACAAGGATGGCTTCCAACTAAAAGCAGAAGCACATCACTCCCGAACTTGGGTATTCCAACATCCATTTGGCCCAAGACACTTGTCATGCACTAAACTAACCACCTGTTCTCAGCTGACAACTGTTTACGGTGCTCCTATTCCCCGTGACACTTGTATTTTAAGGTAAAGTTCTCAAAGACTCAAAAAACTGAATCACCAGTGGTAGAAATGTTTCTTCCAAATGTGAAAAAAGGTCTTTGGGACTGGAAAATGTGGGCTGCACCTCCAACCTGCACATCAGCTGTGCTCGCTGATAGGCAAAACACAGTGTACAGCCCCCAGGCTGGCTGTCGCCGGGTCTGGGAGTTGCCTCTTTTGGTCCTCAGGGGTCAGTGTACTAAAAGGATATCCAGCTTCAGCACAGCTAGAACTGTTCTCAGCAATGAGACATCTGAAGTAATAAAAAAAAAAAAAAAATCCAGGATGGTTCCTCTCCTGCTCCTGTGGGTGACCTACATGTGAGTGGGAAGGAAGGTTCCCGACCCCTGTTTGATGTCCTCGGGAGCACACCCCATGTTGCAGAGCACACTCGCGGCCTGCAGTCCCTTGATGAATCATATATAAAGCAGAGAAGAAAGCCAGGCCTGCCGGCCCCGCTTTGCACTTCACAGAGAAGCGTAACAGCGAACCGGAGGGAGCACAGGCAGCTTTCTGGAGGCTTGAAGCAATCTGTTTATGAAAAGCAGGAGACCTTTGTAGAGTTAGTGCTAAAGCCAGAGGCCTTCCAGCATACCAGTCAGAAACTCTATAATGAAAGGTTGGAATATGCAGTTGCCCTGTGTTCAGAGAGCACAGGAAGGATCTGACCAGAGTTCTGAACTAGGGATTCAATTCTGAACTAGGGATTCGATTTTACAGTCATTCAGTACAAAATGCAGTGTCACCTGCTCTGGCTTAGAGATGGGGAGGGTGGAGAGCAAGGGGAGAGTGGGGCCTTTGGAATCCGAGAGCCACCAGGTTCAAATCTCTAGGCAGTTCCCACCCAGGGAAGGACCCCAGAAGAGACGTGCTCTCCACACCTTACCTACTTCTTCTGTAAAATGGGGATAATAAATATTAGATCCTTCCCCAACCCAGCTTTCCATCAAAATATGATTAAGTGGCCTGGCACAGTGGCTTACATCTGCAGTCCTGGCACTCGAGGAGGCTGACGTGGGAGGATCACTTGAGCTCAGGAGTTTGAGAACAGCCTGAGTAAGAGTGAGACCCTGCCTCTACTAAGAAAAAAAATAAGGGAAGGGAGGGGGATGGATGGGTGGAGGGAGGGTGAATGAAGGGATCACCTCTATGGTTTATCTCACAAGGTACAAGTGAATCTAAGAGTAGAATATAAACGTCTGAACACAATGACTAAGAAAATGACATGAAGGTTAAGTTAACCAGTTTGATGAAAATATTTCAAATTGTATATGCAAACACCACACTGTACCCGATGATTGCATTAATGTACACAGCTATAATTTAATAAAAAAAAAAGAAAGAAAAATTAGCTGGGCATTGTGATAGGCACCTGTAGTCTCAACTATTCAGGGACAGGAAGCAGGACGATCACTTGAGCCAGGAGTTTGAGGTTGCTCTGAGCCGGGCTGACGCCACAAAACTCTAGCGCAAGTGAAAGAGTGAGACTCTGTCTCATAAAATGTGTAGACAGATAGACAAACAGACAGACAGATAACTATATGGGTGGATGGACGATCAAATGAGTAAGTGGGGAAGAGAGGGGCTTTTGGTGCACCAAGGAGTTATATCAACACCATCCTCACCTCTCCCCTCCCTCTCCTGGCCACTCTCATTCCTCCCCACAAAAAAAAAAAAAAGAAAAGAAAAGAAACAGCAATTACAGCCTACAAGACAGGAAGGCCCAGAAGAAAGGACCCGGAGACAGAGGCACCAGCACAACTCAGTCACGACTCTAATATCCAGAGCGTGCTGACCTACTATGTGCCAAGCACCGCGCTAAGTGCTTTTGTGAGTATCTGCTATTGCTCACTCTCATCCAAAAAATCTTAGTAAGCAGACACTGGCACTGACCCCGCTCTGCAGAAATGAAAACGCAGCTCACAAAGAGAAAGTAACTTGGCAAGTGTGAGGCAACTGGTGTTCAACCGGGCATTTCTGACTCTTGATCCCACACTTTTATCTATTAAGCAACTATTTGCAAGGTAGTTCTCCAGTTTCTGCATTTCATAGACCAGTAAGATTTAAACAGAAACAAAAAAGAGGAAATGAAAAAGAAAAAGGAAGGCTGAGAGGTCTAAAACTCAGGTTGCCAATTCGATTTTATTTTTCCAAGTAAGGATACGAGAAAGTATCTACCACCTCCAATCACGGTCATGTCGTAAGAGACAGAATATTTCAAAACTAGAAGTGCATGTAAGACAAAAGTACAGATAAAATGAGAGCAAACAGCCCCCACTTCTAACAGCCTGGCCTGATTTTATCAAGAGTATTTTCACACTGAAAATGGCTGTTGGATATAATCCAAGAATAAGGGACAACCATTTAAATAAAAACTATTTCGCTTTGTAAGAAACCAATCCATCCTTCTGTCCTAATTTTCCCACACCTTGCCACAGTTGGAACATTCTGATGAGTGTCACCCCGAGTTCTACCTAGTTCCATCCGATTCTATCTCAGTAGCTAACTGGGAGCAGAAATGACATTGGACCACAGCAAGGCCTTGGGGCAAGTTGTAAAGAATCTTGGGTGAGGAAGGGATGGATGACGTGACATGGATTGAAATGTGTCCACTGCCCAGAGGTGGTTTGTGCAGGTGTCCCTGAGTATCTGCCAGGGATTGGTGCCAGGAACCCCCTCGGACAACCAAAATCCACGGGAGCCCCAGTCTCTTATATAAAATGGTGTAGCACCTGCATATTACAAACACACATCCTCCTGTATACGTTAAATCTTGTCTAGATCACTTATAATACCCACTGCAATGTAAACACTATGTAAGTAAGTTATTGCATTGCTTGGGGAAATAATGACAAGCAAAAAGTGTGTGTCCATGTTCTGTACAGATGCAAATCTCCGTGTTTTTTTAAATGTTATTCATCTGTAGTTGGTTGAATTCAAGAATGCTGAACCCACAGATACAGAGGGCTACATGTGGCCTCTTTGATTCATTTAGCCAGTATTTGTTGAGTGTTTTCTTGAGGTCTAGACCCAACTAGGACCTAGGAATTGAATCTGGTATCTGAAAGATTGCCCCCAGCTCGGGTGATTTGCTAGGAGGACTGAGAGGACACAGTGCGCCATCACAGTCATGGCTAAGACTGATCACTGTGAAAAGACAGGGAGCAAAATTAGCACAGTGGGATGGCACATGGGGCAAAGTCTGGAGGAAACCAGGCGCCAGATTTCAGCAATTCTCTCCCGGGAGAGTCACACAGGATGCACGTTTTTAAAATTATTTTCTTAAGGCAGAGTCTCACTCTGTCACCATGGCTAGAATGCCATGTTATTCCAGCTCATAGCAACCTCAAACTCCTGGGCTCAGGACAGCCTCTTGCATCGGTCTCCCTAGTAGCTGGGGCTATAGGCACCTGCCAGAACACCCAGCTAGTTTTTCTGTTTTTAGTAGAGACGGAGTCTCAGTGTTGCTCGGGCTGGTCTCAGATTGCTGATCTCAAGGGATCCATCTGTTTCAGCCTCCCAGAGTGCTAGGGTGACAGGCATAAGCCACTGCGCCCAGCCAAGGGACGCCCTTAATAATTTCCCTAGAAATACAGATGCAAGGTGTCCATAAAGTTCGTGTGTAATTTTACTACATTAAATTACTTTAAATTGCACATGAACTTTATGCCCACCCTGTATGTGTGAAGTGCTGTCTACCAGGGAAGACTCAGTGCCCAGGGCTTTTTACTAGAGGCTGGCCACGTAGTCCTCTTATGCCTCCTATACACCCAAATTCTAGCCTCTAAGAAGGAAAGCAGGCATCCGCGTGCTCTGTACTGTAGGCACAGGGAGCCTCTCTGATCAGTTCTGGGAACAGCGGTGACTGTCCTAAAATCCAAGTTCCCAAGAACCAAGCTTGTGACAGGCTGCTATGATGATTCTTTCTCTCATGACAGTGGTGAACAAAGTAAGATATGATGGCCTGGCCTTGTGAAACAGCCGGATGGAGAAAAAATTGTCACACCTACATCATTCATTCATTCAATAGTTATTTTTGAGCACTCTGTATACACTACTCACTGGTGATATAATCAATGAAATGGACTAAAACCCCTGCAGTTGTAGAGCTTAAAGGCTACAGAGAGAGGACAGCAAACGTGTATGTGTAACACACAGGAAGTGCTAAGGAGAAAAGAAGGCAGGGAAGGGATGGGAGGATTGTGCATCGAGGAGTTGGAAGGGGAAATTTAGCAGAGTCCAAGCAATCAAAGAAATGTCCTCACCCTTTCCCTGGGAGAAAGTGATGATCCAAGTGAGCTTGAAAGGGAGAGAAACAGTTTATCAGGTAAAGCAGAAGGGGAAAAGTGCTCCAGGCAGAGATGACAGTCTGTGCAAAGGCCCTGTGGCAGGAAGGGCGGGGTAGGCTGAAAGGTTCCCAGAGAAAGTGGTATGAGGACAGGTGCAGAGATCGGGAGGGGCCTGGAGGGTACTAGAAAAGATTTTGATATTTTAGCCCAAGGGATACAGAGAGCCAGTGAAGGGATTAAGCAGACAGGGTGGTGGCACAGAAGGTCAGACTTCTGTTTTAGAGAAATGACTCTAGCTTCTGCCTGAAGGAGGAATTTGAAGAGAGCCAAGAGGGGAAGCAAAGATGCCGTTGAGACGTCTTCCTGACGACATTGTTGTACACGACGCTAATTCCCTGATTTGGAATTTATGCTACACTGTTTTCAAATACACTGCAAAAGGACAAAGGCAGCCGAGACCTCACCAGTGTCTTCTGAACTCCGTCCCTTAAAAAGAGGGGAAAAAAAAAGAAAAACACCCAAGAGAAAAAGCTTTCCTGTGTTTAGAGGCTTTTAAATGGCTAAACGAACCCCACAGGGAAAAGTTCAGCACGGGAAAGCAAGCAGGAGTTCCCTTTGAAAAGTTTTAATTTTATTTTAACTTTCCTTAAATCTACTTACATTCACATTTGGAAATATATGTCTGCATGATAAAACACTGCGGTTATGGTCTATTGGGTTAAAAATCCGCTTTTTGGAACGGGTTCAAGGGAATACTTATATAAAAGACCTCAGAATGGAAAGTAATTCTGCAGATAAAATAGAATGGCAACATCTCCGAAATATGCCCCTTGCAAGATAAATGCACGACGGGGATGGGTCTGGAACCATCACTAACGGGAGATTCACAACAGCGGCCTCTTAATCCCTCACGGAACCAGCTGGAAAGGAAGCACCCGGCTGGTCCTCGGCATCCACATTCACACTCTTCCAAGGGTCTCTCCTCTTCCTTTCATAGTTCAGTGGAAACCCGGAAATTAACCCCCAATTTTAAACAGCGAAATTCCATCCCAGCACATCCCTCACAAAGCATGGGGGCAACCATGGTGTTTATTTTGCAGAGTTCCAGACAAAGAGAGCTTAAAAAAAAGAAGAGAAGAGAAGAAAAAAAAAAAAAAAAAAAAAAAAACACTGGACTAAATCCAGCAACACGCCTTTCTGTGCTATTCTAGGTAATTATCCTCTCATGGGGAGGCATACAAAATAGGAAGCAAACACGGTTCTTATCCTTAAGGAGCTGGCCATCCAGTTAGGAGGATGCTCCCTAGCCCTAAGTGTGTATCAGACTTACCGTGGGAGCCTGATAGGAACACAGATTCTCAGCACCCCAACCCCAGCCCAAAGGTCTGAGGATGGGCACACAAGGCCTGGCAATCGGGATTTTAAACAAAGGGGCTTTTGCTGGGGCTGGGATTCACCACCACTGAACCAAGAAGGAAAAGAACCGTCAGGAAACATTTGCACCACTGAATCTGACAAGAGGGTGAGGCCTAGGACTTACATAGCCGCACCTTCTACCCCCGGCGGCATTCCTCACACTGCAGCCAGGACAGATGGCCACGGACACAGCCTTTGCTCTGACACTCCCAGCAAAGGAGACAGATCTTTCATGTGGAGGTTCAGTCCCCGTAGGACCACCACCTGCTGTCCTCTGAAGGTCCTTACAAAGCCCCCACGCCCCTTGGGTCTTTCCTTGGGTTAAACACAAGTGGGTTTATTGAACCCCTCTACTGATGTCCCAAGACTCCACATCACCATGCCACTCTCCCAAGGACAAATACCGGTTTCTCAACAGTGCCCTCAACAGGTGACACTCAAGACAGAAGACTCAAGACATGGTTTGACTGATGTCAATCCATAGGACGCTTGTCTCCCCTGATCTGGACAGTTTATGTCAATTGAAGCTGCCTGAGGCTGCCTTGCTCCTGTCACAGCCCAGTGTGCCCGATTCACCCTCCCATCCCTACTTGTCCAGTCACTTTTGCAGACACAAAACAGAGTTAACAGAGATGCCAGTCCTGATGTTGCTTCGCGGTCCCCACGTGCTCTTTTAACATTTCAAAAATAGGTCTTTAATGACTTGTTCCAGAAACTCCCCAGAATTAGCATCAAGTTCGATTATTTCTTGGCCCTGCCAACCACTCTTCCCTCCCCTGACCTCACTCCACGTTCATCTTCTTTTTCCTTGTGAGTCAGGTTCTGCCTCTTTCTTCTTTTCCCTGTTTTTCTTCTATGATTTTAACCAAGATGTCCCCCAGAACATTTTCAGTCTCATTGGTGACTTCTTGCTGGCATCCTGGGACCTTATTCAAAGACATACAGAATCACTCAATGTCAGGGTTTGAAGGCGCCTTGGGGAATTCGTCAAGGGAACCCCCTTGTTATGATGGTAAAGAAACAGTAGAGGGGACACAAGTCGGAATGAGTTGCCCAAGATCAGCACTCAGGCTCTTCAGCCTGGCTGAGTAGTTTTGGTCACCTCCCTGGTTGGAACTCAAGACCTGGCTAGGTGGCCAGGCAGATTCTGGCCTGCTAGGGCAGGCACGGTAGCAGAAGAGTGGCCTGCAAGGGTGCTAACTTCTGCTAAGTAAAAATGAAACGAGCGAACTCACCCACACTGCTTGCTCCTCTATCACTGAGATTTGGGGACTAGTAGCAGCAGCTGTTCTTTGTGTATGTGTGGGGGCCGGGGGAGGAAGAAGGCACAAAAACAAAACCCAAAAAGAAATAGAATAAAAATTAGGTGCATCGCCTCAGCTCAGGAGTTTGAGACCAGCCTGAGCAAGAGGGAGACACAGACTCTACTAAAAAACAGAAAAACTAGCTGGGCATAGTGGCAGGTGTCTGTCATCCCAGCTACTAAAGCTAATAAACGGAGTCCCTTTAAAAAATAAAATAAAAACATGCACTAAATGAAATTTTAAAAAGAGTATAGAGAAAAGCCTATGACATTCTAGAAGTGGGGAATCTGACGGGGTGGGGAATGGTCCTGGCACACTCTGAGGGAGCATTCGGGCCATGGGCCTTGGGTGGATGGGACCCAGCGTCCCTCTCCTGTGGGGAAGGGCTCAGCCATGGGGAGCTGGTTTCTGGCTAAAGCGGGGGCACAGGGCAGGGACCCTGGTGGCCCCAGTCTAAGAGTAGAACTGCGGCAGTCCCCATACAGCTGAGCTGCCAGGGGCTCCATCAGCGTGATTGGTGATGTTCCCCAGTAATGCTTGAGTAGTTCAGCAGTTGGGGCCAAGCTTTCAGATAGTTTGGGACCTGTCATGTGCATACGTGACAAATCAAAAGGATGCCAGAAAGGACACCTCCTCCCAGAGACGGCCTCTTGCTCCAGTAGAACCCTCGGCCAGCTGGGCCACCACCCAGGCTTTGAAGGAGGTCGTGATGTTCTTACCTTTTAGGTAAAATGAACAGGGCTCTGTGCACACGCCCTCCAGGTGAACACAACCTTTCTTAACCATGCCAGAGTTCCAAACTGTGTTCACACGATACCGACTCCTCTAGGCAAACAAATTCAAGCCAGAAATTGTAGGGGGGAATAATACCTTCTCATTCACCATTATGCCCTTTCTGCAATAAATAATTTCCAGGCAGGGTGCTAGAGAATTCCAAATGATAGACATATTATGTTCATGAAAGACAACTTTAAGAAAAATCTTTCTGCAATAAAAGTGAGGGCTTTTTTTTTTTTCCCTCCCTTCTTGGCATCTCGGCTTGCCATAGAAATGAGTGATTTTCTGAATTTCTGCCAAGTTAGATGGGTTCAGCATGCTATTAGATTAGTCTGTTTATACAGAAACAGCCAAAAATAGGAAACACACAGAAGCTATTAAAGATATTGTCCTGTGAGGGAAACATTTGAATGGTTTTTCTTACTGCAAGAGGGAAATAAGATATGAGTCAGTATTAATGTGATAAAGAAGTTAATGCCTTCTGAAGCAAACCACTGGATTCTTCAGCTTGTTTCAGAGGTGACAATGAAAGGAACATACAGACAATTATTTAGGGTTGGGTGAGCAGAGGAGGCGGAGAATGCTTTGCACAGTCCAACCCAGGACTGCAACTTAAGAAACACACGCCTTTTAGTTCATAATTCTAGGGCATCCGGGGAGCTTTCAAAGGGGGAAGATGGTTCCCGGTTAAGGAAGGGGGGGGGGGGAGATTAAATAAATAAATAAAACAACGTTTTAGAAATTCAAAAGTGAAATTCCAATTTCGCTTCTGTCCTTGGGTTGCTCTGCAAATTAATGGAAATCATATGACCTCGGAGGTCAATGAGATTCAAGAAGGAGGACGTATATTGAATTCTACAGCCAGATGCTGTGGCATCTTACTCTCCTCATCTATAAAGTGAGCAGTGCAACCTGGGCCTTGAACTTTCCTCATGCCTCCTCAGTTAAGTCCCAAGATGACCCATGGAGGAAAGACTTCCCCAGGTTCTGGCCACACACACTGTCCCCTGATAACAACTTAAGACATGCACGTGAGTCTGTAGGTAGAATGTGCCTAAATTATGCCCGTATGATCCCCGGTGTTGTGTATCATTTTCCCCCTAGTTCACAGTGGAAAATCATGAAGAATTGGGCTTTCTTATAAAACACATATTTTCTTGTGTCTATCCTCTGAGATCTGGCGAGTAACTTAGAATGCTCTGTATAGCCAAATGTCAAAGAACGATACTGTCTCTGTTTTCTGAATAGAGTGCATTGATTTTCTATCACTAACAATCACCACAAACTTACCAGAAGCTTAGAACAACAACACATTTATTATCCTACAGTTCCCATAGGTTAGGAGTCTGGGAATGGCTCAGCTGGGTTCTGAATTCAGAGTCTTACTGGGCTGAAATCCAGTTGTCTGCTGAGGCTATGGTCTCATCAGAAGCAAGGCCGGGGATGTTCAATCACCTTTAAGCTCCGTTAGGGTGTTAGAGAAACTAATTTCTTTGCCAGCTGGAGGACTAATGTCCCCATCTTCTTCGTAGCTGCCTTGGGGTATCTGAGCTTCAATAAGCCACCACATGTACTTCCTTGACACCCGGCTCTCTTGCCACAGGACAGTGAATGCCCTCAAAGCCAGCCACTCAGAGACAGTCTCTCTGATTTCAATGTCTCTTTAAGAGCTTTTCCTCTTTAAGTAAGACCCACTCAGGATGGTGTCCCCCTTTCATTAACTCAAAATCTGTTGTATGAGACATTAATACAGTCATGAAGTCCTTTCATTTTATCACATAACGAAACCTAATCTAAAAACTCATATACTGTCATCTTTTTCATATTCTGTTGGATGGAAATAAGTCGCAGGTCCCATGCATGGTTAAGGGGTGGCATGGACATCAGGGGTGGGAAGGGGAAGTCACCAGGCCCACCTCACAGCCCATCTGCCAGACAGAGGAAGAAAACACAAGGGTTCACGTCTAAAGAAAACTGCATCAGAGTAGGGTCAGAACTGCTATTTATGAGCATGAACTCAGAAACGGTGCTGAGAAAAAGGAAGGAAGGTAGGGAGAGATAGAAACTCACATTTCTTTCAAAGAGTCATAGCTTTTCAAAGTTATCCTACAATTACCTGCTACAATAAAACACAGGTGTGCTCAAAATGTACAGTTAAACTTCGGCAGCTGCCAACTAGGAAAACAAAACCTTTTTTTAACCAGGACAACGATGAGTGTGGACGTCCAGGAGCTCTCAGACATCAAGACCAGCAAGGGCGGATGCAAAGACAGACCTGGGTCCGGTCTTCTGAAAGATGGGAGCAAGGGATGGAGGGAGTGACTGCACCCTGTACGGGATACTCGGGCAATAAGAGGCAAACGCTGAGCCCAGACACGACACGACACGGGGGAAACAGACAGGAAATGCATCTGGGTGGAGGGAACAATGGGGCCAGCAGAGGAAACGAATGAGCCACACCAAGAGGGAAAGGGAAGTCAGTCAAGGGAGGAGAGGGGGGAGGGGTGAGGCTGCAGGGGTGAGCGAGAAGGTCAAGGTGTTTCCCTGCCAGGAGCCCCAGGGCGCTGGTGAGGAGGGGTCATTCTCCGAATCAGCCCGAATGATACTCCAGTTATGTAAAATTCCACCGAGCTTGGCAGCCTTATTCTGGCCATTAACTTTACTATTTCGCAGGGCCTCAGTATATTGTCACAGGTGTGAGTCAAAACCATCTGGTTTCTGCGCTGTAACCTGCCTGTTAACCCCCCACATCTTCAGAGATCAGTTGTGGACGGAGGAGGCAGCGAGAGAAGAGACAGGAGTTGTAAAAGGCTGCCGCCGGTTTTACCTTCCACAGAAGGACCCTTTCAACGACTTTCAAGTGGGATTATTTTATTTTGAAACAGCAGTGGGAGAGAAATGAAAGCAAATAAAATACAGTGAGATGCTTTAAGTCTCCAGAAACACAATCCGTCCAGGTAAATGAATGGCTCAAAAACAAGATCCCGACCAAATAAACGCAGCGCGTTTGGTGACCTAGATGTGAAAAATGAAAGGAGAAATAAACTGAGGAAATCTACCTCCAAAAACACGTCTTTATTGTAGTGATATTTATGAATTTGACACACTCAGAAGCCGAGCTCACTAAAGATTATTTCTATGCAAATACGCAGGTCGCCAGCCCATCGGTGTGCAAAAAGAAAAAAAAAAAAAAAACCAAACATGTTTCTTGAAAATCAATTCCTGGGCAGTGCGAATGCCTCAAGAGGTAGGATATACACTGATGAATATTAAAATGTGCCAAATGCCAACTTGTCAGGGGACAAGAGTCTGGGATGAGAGGCCAAAGGACACAAAACTGTCCCACTCTGCCCCAGTTAACGCCTGATCTGGACTGGCCGTTTGTCAAAGGCATCTCTGCCAATGATGCAGCTACTTTCTCCTTTTGGGGGAAAGTCCCTGAATGTCCCAAGCTCCCTGGTTCCTTGCGGTTTGGAGAGAAAGTTCTATACACGGCCTCCTAGAGGAAACTTTAAGAGCAAACTCCCTGAGTGACCGAGGAACTGTCCAGGGATCCCAAATCCAGGCCATCAGCAGGTTCTTAGCAGAAAGCCCTGGGCCCAACCCCCTTCGTCACCTTTACCAACTTCCCTCCTAAATGCCTGAGTAAAACATAGGGCTGTTCCTGGTTAGGCCAGTTCTTTAGAATTCTCATTTCAGAAAGAAAAAGGTGTAAGGTTCTTTATTTTGCCTGCACCTGGCTGATCCCTGTGCACCTGACACTGTCCTGAGTCTTGTACATTCATGATTATTTAGAGATAGTCTCCGCTGTTTGGTAGAAGGGGAAGCTGAGGTTCAGGGTTAATCTGCCGAGGCTGTGCTCCCTGGGTAGTCAGGAGCAGCGTGGGGTCTAAAGGAATCCAGACCCAGGTAAGACACATGATTCTTATTACTACTAAAACCACTGTCCCTCGTTCCTTTTGTATTTCACAAATTGAACAGTAAAATTGAGATCAATATTTTACAGCAGTAGGGGCTGAATAGGACAGCAAAGGGTAGCTGGGGTCCTGGTGTCACCCTGGGTGCTCTGGAAGTGCTGGTCACCCACGTGTGCTCAGCGTGTGCGAACTCAGTGAGGTACACACGCAGAGTGTGTGTCCTGTCCTGCTTGTATTACACTTAAATAAAGGACAGAGAAAGCTCTGCCCGGCAATGACAGCAGCCTAGATGAGGTTGCTGTTCCAGTAGCAGCGCTGGGGCTGAGCCTCTTTCTAACTCTAATTCTCTTATTTGAGAAAATCCATGCTGGGCTTAGGCAAGGTGCCAGCAAAAAGCCCATTAGCCAAGTGTCCGGTCCTCAACCAATGCACGTGACTCCAAGCTTCCTCCTCTCCCTCTTGGGTCTGTCCTTGGTAGGGGAAGGGAGAGAGGAACTCTCTCTCTCTCTCTCTCATGAATTAATCCATGTATCACGAGGATTAAAACTCTGGCTTTGTTCCCTGGACTCAACACTGACCCGGCTCGAGATGAGGTCTTTTAGGAGCTGAATTGTGGTCATATGCTGAAGTCTTCACCCTGCACACCTCAAAATGTGACTGTATTTGGAGACGGAGATTGTAAAAAAGTGATTAAGATGAAATGAGGTCAGAGGGTAGACTCTGATCCAGGCTGACCAGCATCCTTATAAAAGGAGATCGAGAAACAGACTCCTACAGAAGGGACCCAACCATCTGCAAGCCAGGGGGAGAGGTGTCAGGAGCCCATTCGATTGATACCTGTTTCTTGGACTCCCAGCCTCTAGTTCGAGAAATGAAATTTCTGTTATTTAAGCTGCTGAATCTACAGCGTTTGTTATGGCAGCATGAGGAGACTAACACAAAGCCCACAGTGAGAACTGTTACAGAGATTTCCTGTTGGAGTTGGAAGGAGATTTGAGAGCAAGGGCTCTGGAGTCAGACACCCTGGGACTCGGGTCCCCACTCTGCCCTGCAGCCTCCAGCCAGTCCTCTCACACCTCCAAGACGGCTACCTTCATAGGCTACACCTCATGGGCTTGTCATAAAAATGTAATTAGATGACACATGAATAGCCCCAAACACCACGCCTGGCTCCTAATAGTGGCTCCATCAATCTTACTAGTTAATGCTGTTAATAAGATAAGAGTAGAATGAAGATTAAAAATCCTTTCTGACTCACAGTTTGTTACAAAGTAGAGCTCGCTCTGTGCATGAACAGGTACTAAACAAAGGCAGGTTAATATTCTGCTTAACAAGAACGTCAAAATACATCCAGAAAGCTTCATTCCACCAAGCAAACAAACACTACTGGTGTACCTCAGGGTGCTGTGCTGAGGGGCTTATGCAGCTGATGGGGGAGGGTCCCACAATGGCATAGAGGAGGTGGCCACACCCAGGGAGGTCCAGCAACTGTATGGCAGCGTAGGACCCACTGGGCTCTTTGAGTCCCACAGGAGCACAGGGCATGGCAGGGGAACTCACTTACAGCTTAGGGGTGGGGGACACACCTCAGAAACTTTTTTTTTTTGACCAACATAATTTATTTATTTATTTATTTTTATTAAATGATAGTTGTGTACATTGATGCAATCATGGGGTACAGTGTGGTGTTTTCATATACACTTTGAAATATTTTCATAAAACTGGTTAACATAGCCATGTCATTTTCTTATTGTGTTAAGACGTTTATATTCTACTTTTAGAAAGATTCACTTGTACCCTTGTAAGATAAACCATAGAGGTGATCCCACCAATCACCCTCCCTCCACCTCAGAAACTCTTACCTACCCCCCTCAGAACACACACTGGGCCACCCGTGAGAAAGCCACAGGTGCCTCTTCATGTAGCGGCTCACACACGCCCCCTGCACTAACCCCATCACTGCTCCGAGTATCATGATTGGTCAATTTCATGAATGAACCACAGAGCTGACCACTGTTTTTGAAACAGAATTGACCACTCAACTTGGAGAACTGAATAAAACAATCACGCCACTTACCTGGCAGGGCAGCCTTGTCAGGAGGCTGGGTTTTGTCTATTCTCAGATCACACCCACTATCCTAAATTGGTCTCTTGTTAAAATAAACATTATGAAACATTCCTATGGTCAGAATGTTTGCGCCCTGCCAAAACATGTAGGTTGAAATCCTAACCCCCTAAGTTAATAGTATTAGAAGGTGGGGTCTCTGGGAAGTGACTGGGTCGTCATGAGTGGGGTTGCTGCACTTATAAAAGAGCCCGGAGGGAGGTGCCTCAACGTTCCCACCATCTCAGGAAATAGCAAGAAGATGAAGGTCAACAGAGCGGAAAGGAACCATCACCACACACTGAATCTACACGAGCCCTGATCTTGGACTTCCCACCCTCCAGGACCTGAGAAATAAGTTTCTCTTGTTCATCTCCTACCCAGTCTAAGGCATTTTGTTACAGAAGCCTAAACGACTACAACAAACATCCTACTTACTTATATAAGATTTTTTTTTTTGCCGGGGCTGGGTTTGAACCCTCTACCTCTGGCATATGGGGCTGGTGCCCTACTCCTTTGAGCCACAGCGCTGCCCCTTACATTAGATTTTTTTAAAGCATGTGTGCACCTGAGTGTACATGGGCATGTGCAAAGGACAGCTGTTACCAATACCTTTGCTAGGTCAGAGGAAAAGTAGGGAACTCAGGAAGTGGGGAGGAAGCTAAGTAACGTGACCTTCTTAAAGATTACCCTACTGATTTCCTAAGACGGCATTTCTTCCCTCCCTTTCTTTTAACAACCATTTTTGACCACACCACATACTGGGGACATGGAGAACACAGCAAAGGCAGCCTGGGACCTAGGATCTGGGGTCTGTGGCAGAGCCTGTTTATAGGACAATCAGGCAACCTGTATCATTGGTGGGAAATAGACATGGGTTGTTGCAAGCAGCTGCTACTGGGGGCTGTTTGTTCTGCATAAAAACCACACCAAAGCTGACTAATACAGCATCTAACTAATTCCAACAAGAAATATCATACATCTCCAGATTTGCCAATGATTTCCCCAAATAGTTTATCAGAATAACTCTCTGAAATTGAGAATAAGCTTCCTGGGCTTGCTTTGGGCTGTTCTGGTCATAGAGAGGGGCATTTGTGGGAGGAAAGGCAGCAGGGGGCCCTCCAGGCAGGCAGACTCATTTAATACGATAAAATGCATAGAAGAATTCCCTTAGGGTAGAAAATTTATTCATTTTAAACTAAATAACCTCCCCCCAACCCCATCCTCAACCTCCCAGTGTTTTTTTTTTTCCTTTCTTTTATTGTCTAATTGTGTTGACAGGGGATTTAAAATAAAAGGAGATAGGCTGATGTCATTGACGTTTGCCTAAATACATGAGTAGCAGATGTCTTTCACCCCAAGTCTCGCCAAACAAATGTAGCAAATCATAAATGACTCCCTCTTCCAAGGGCAAAACTTTGACTACTGATTTTAGTCTTTTCCATAAGCAAATCTCTAATTAAATGACGAACAAGATGCTATTATGCTTTGGTGACCACACACACACTGGGGATACACATTTAATTGCTGAATTCAATTACACGACATATAACTGAAATTGGTCCCCATATCGCAACTCTCCCTGACTTCCTACTTGGCTTAAAAAAAAAAAAATGTTAAGAAACATATCTCTGAGGTTGTGCTGATTCTTAGAGTCCTGGGCTGAGTGACAAATTATAGTCTGCTTGTCATTAACGGCAAGCATATGTTATTCTAGTTATTGCCATGTTTGTAAATAAAAGCTAATAATAATAATAATAACAATAACAACAATAACAAGGGCCCCATAAGATGCCAGATCCCAAACTTTCAGATTTTATAACATCAGATCAATGCCATTCATCCTGATGGCTTGATTATGATCAATCCGTTTTCTAATTCTTAGTCCTGATCTAAAAATCAGGAGCCCATCCCCACATTTTTGGTTCGTTTTAGGATAAGAGGAGATACACATAAACAGACTTTCGCGGGGAGAGGCTGGTCAATAAAACACACCGAGCAATTTTTTTTTCAAGCAAAATTTCAGATTAATATGTCTAGGTAAGACAGCTTCCTTCCCACCCGAAT
>NW_003852442.1:5734180-5761991 GCF_000181295.1 Otolemur garnettii
GTACATTCACAGGTCTGCAATACGCATGCAAGTCCCTGACAAGCTCCTGCACACGAAGCCCATTGTGTGACTGCCGTGTCCTGACAAACCAGCCCTATGCTATGGTACTGAAAGATACACCCAGAAGAGAAGTCACACAGATTATGGAAAAACAATGAACCTCTGGACACAACAAGCACCCTCTGCTCTTAACCTATACAAACACACGGAAACATTCTTCTTAGTAAAGCATCACAAGAATGGAGAAGCAAGAACCCAGTGTACTCAATTCTGATATGAGAACAAATGATGCCAGTACGTGGCGGGGGAGGGGGAGTGGGGGAAGGAGGGAGGGCGGTGTGGGGCCAGGGTGTGTGACACACCCCTTGGGGATGGGACACTATTCTTAGACGGACTTTACCCAGCAAATGCGAACAGTAGAACCTGGCTCTTTTAACCCTCAATGACTTCCCAACGATAAAAAAACAAACAACCCCCACCCCAGAGAAACCCTTCTGCAACTTATCCCTTAAACCCCCCGCCCTCCCCCCCTCCCGCCCAGGCTCCTGCTATATATATAGCCAAGAAAATAAAAAAATTATCTAGCTACTCCTCTCGTGCCAGCTGAACGTAGCTATTTGGCTAATTCCCCTGGCCCACCATGCAAAGACTTTGCACTCTTAAGACCCTTCCGTGGGCTGCAGGGGTAAGGCCTTACTAGATGACAGCCCTTATCTGTGAAAAAACATTCACAGCAAAATTTTCAAGCCATACCAATATATGCAAAGATAAGCTTACAACTTTCAAAATTATTCGTTTCTAGACTAAGAAATGAAAAAGAGTGTATTTCATTTACGTACTCACTATTCTTATAACTCTATTTCATATATTGAATGCAGCTTATCAAAGTTGTATTATATAATATAGGACGTTTTATTAACGTGGTTTATATTGTTTTATTAAAATAGTAAGCACTCGAGTAAAGGCTCATTTATTATATTTTATCATTTTCTATTTTAACTAATTAACAAAAGGAACTTTTCATTCCATCACCGTCACCCCCTTTCTGGCTGCTCTTCTGCCATCCTTTTGCTACCACAGGGATTGTTTTGAGAAGTTGGGAGAACGCCATTCAGTTGGCCAGGTCATGGGCAGACACACAAAAACAAAACCGGAGTCGGCCCATTAGCCCTGCACACACACACAAAATGATCAGTGGACATAATTGAGCAGCGAGGTGCACCGCTGTGGGAGGATAAAGACAATCCTTCCAAAGGTCTTTTCTCCCCAGCCAACGCTGCTCACTCAAGGTACTCAGTTACATTCAGCCCAGGCTAATTCACTTATCCTCAACAAGTGGGCTATTGATTTTTCCCTGTTTTCAGAACAGCCTTGGGGCTTTCTGAATGACAATAGCGTCCCCTACTTTAAAAAAAAAAACCTTAGGTTCTGGGGGCAATGCCCTTTCACTTCCCCTAATCCGACTGTCTCCGTGTTGGTCTGGATCTCTTCATATGTTCGATTTGGTTGCTGCTTATTCTCACCGCCCTCTTTTTCTCCCTGCCCCTTTGGAATCTGGCATATTTCTTGTCTCTTTAAGCTGAGAGGTCAACAGGATTTCCTCATTCAGTGAGAGCTCGAATGAAGGGTACTAGAAATTCCCTGACATAGCAGAGTGGGCATCAAACATCCTTTTCTGTCCTTTTTTCCCCTTCCTTTCTCGTCCTTCCCCTCCCTCCCTTCCTCTCTCCCTCCTTTTCCCCCTTTTCCTTCCTTTCTCTCTCTTTGTCTTTCTTTCTTTCTTTCTTGATAATTAATCAACTTGTGAAAAACACATAGCCTCCCCATTCAAATTGTCCCCCGAGAGTCAATACAGAGTTGCCATCCCTTTTGTGCCCCTGTATTAATGGTAGAGAGCACCCTTTATGTAAAAGTGAAAAACAACCTAAAAACTATACAAAATTTTAAATGCACTCAACCTTTTAAATGATTCAACAATATAAAGAAAGAAGACTACCAGTAGAGCCAGATTTTTCTGGAGAAGAATGATTTGTTTTTCTGTTAATTACATTGTTTAGGTTTTAATAATAGCCCAGTGGTAAATTTTGACTGAGGTAGAGAAACTGTGATGACTAGTCGTGGATTATTTCTCTGATAACTGCAAATTCTAGGAGTGATGCAGACAATGTGCTTAATTTGGGGGGATATCCCTCTTAGCAGAATGCGTCTCCTAACTGGGATGTATTTTGACAATAGGCATTTGCACAGCTAAAGCTAAAGCTGCCCATTCAACTCAGAAGCTGAGTCCCTTAGAAACATGCCTGCTTCTGCTTCTTTCCCACTCAGAGGCATTTGAACTTGAACGTTACAGGGCCAGATCTGGGCACTGGAGAAAAAGAAGATCAGCAAACAAACAAGCCCGCTGCACCAGGAGGAGGGTTTGATTTAACCTCGGAGCGCCTCTGCGTGGCTCCATCAGAGCTTCTTCTTGGTCCTTTGATCACAAGGGAAGATAGCTGGGTATTTGCATCCGCTGTGAACACTCCGGAAAACTGTAAAGAACAGGAGTGTGCCTCTGAGCACAGCAGACTCAGTCTGGTTCTGGGGAGTGCTGAGTCTCTAAACAATGAGATTTAAAACTGGGGGCTGTTAATAAGGTTGCTCTAGAAAGGAGAGGTGTGGAGAGTGAGTTTTAAACTCTGGGCATATACCGGACTCTTAGGTACTGTTAGAAACAGGCTACTCTTTTTTTTTACAAGGGCCTAGGAAAGGGGAGACAGGGCTGTTCGGAGGTCTAGCATAGTCTTGCTTCCTTTCCAGGGAGAAAGGAAAAGCAAAGGTTTCCCTGCCACGAACCCCGGCTTTGTGTTCTTACAACTGCTTCTGTTTTTTAGGGCTAAGAAGTGAAATGGCCAACTACTGATCCCCTCCAGCATGCCTGAGTTAGAGAAACGTTGAGGAAGACAGAGAGAGAAAGAGGCTGAAGAGGCAAGGCCAAGTTTAAAAAATAATCAGGGAACGACAAAGTAGCAAATAGCATGAACCGCCCAGCTCCCAGGTTACACACACTGCACGCACGTTAAGCATTCCTAGACTTCTAGAGTTCAAGGTCTAGTGAAATTAAGAAGAACAAAAAAAGTATCCAGGCTGGCATGGACTTGCCAACTTTTTGCCAATGATGAGCTTTAAAAAGAAAACAAAATCAGACAATATTAAAAAAAGAAAGAAAAGGGAGGAAGGGAGGGAGGGAGGGAGGGAGGATCATTTTTAATCATCTTTATTAAAGGAACAGATTTAACATTCGGAAAAAAGATAAAGGATATAACCCTAAAATAAACAGTTAAAAGGTGATACCATGTAGTTTATGAAAAACTCATTATTTTCTAAGAATATTGTGCTAGCTGAATAGAGCATTTTGCTCATTTTATAATAGACTGGTGAAAATTTTGTCCTTAGTGGCCTCTGGGATTTGACAGACCATGGCCTCTCTTGTTCATCTGTGCCATCTCCCAGCTCCATGCTTGGCACACAGAGAACCCATGAATGTTTGCCACACTCCCATCCGGACATCCGCTGAATTAATTGTTCCTGAGGGCCAGTGGGGTCGGGTAGAAGAGGACAGTAGAGGGGACCACAAAGGTGCCCATGTGGTAGGGGAAACAGTTATACTCTTTGGAGCACATGGGAAGAAAATATTTTGAGTCTACCCACACGCATCTGAATTTGTGCCTTCAAAATTCACCTTCTAATTTTTGAGGGTATCTACTGGTGTTCAGGCAGATGGAGGGTGTTTGGTCACTTATCTGTCCCCATGGCATCCCTGCTGGGTCAAACCAGATAAATAGCAAAGTGTTCCCTTTCAACTTCAGGGCAGGATATAAACATTTTTTTTTAAATGCATATAGTTTTCTGTGTTCACCAGATGGAGGCTCTTTCCTGACGACCAGGGTGGAATTTCTATGAAGCAGGGAAGGCTGGTGAGAGGACAGGCTTTGGGGTGAGACAGGGCTGAGCTGGCATCCAGGCTCCCCCAGTCACCAGCTGGTGACTTCAACTCTGAGCTGCTGATGCCTCATCTGTGCGATGGAAATAATAATGGCACTTCTCTTGGTGTGACACAGAGGCTATGAGGAAGTGATGCACTCAAAACACACAACACAGAGCCTGGCCCGAGAGGGGAGGGAGCCTTGATAAACAGCAAACAAGAAAAAATGAAGAAACTAATCTGACTGCCTTTAGCACTCCACCTCCACCCCACCTACAATTTCTGAAATACTGGCAAGGTAAAGAGTATTAAATCTTGCTGAATTCAAAAACAGAGAGAGGTTCTAATCAAAGAGATGAGAAAAAAATGAAGGCCAGGCACAGCAGCTCCCGCTTGTAATCCTAGCACTCCAGGAGGCCAAGGTGGGTGGATCTCTTGAGCTTAGGAGTTCAAGACCAGCCTGAGCAAGAGCGAAACCTCATCTCTACTAAAAATAGAAAAACTAGCCGGCCATTGTGGCAGGCACTTGTAGTCCCAGCTACTCAGGAGTCTGAGGCAAGAGGATCGCTTGAGTCCAAAGAGTTTGAGGTTGCTGTGAGCTGTGACGCCATGGCATGCTACCCAGGGCAACAGAGTGATACTCTGGTCTCTCACAAAACAAATGAATGAATGAACGAATGTAATAATAATAATAAAGAGAAAAGAAATGAATTAATCAGCAGTGGCAAGTAGAAAGTAAACAGCAGAGGTTCAATCTCAGTATTAGCACTGACCAAGCTATGTGACTTGGGGGACATCCCTTAATTTCACTCACCCTCAATCTTCTCACCTGTAAAATGAAGAGAATTGTACTCCTTGAAGGCTTAAGTGGCATCCAGCAAGATAAACCACAGAAACCACTGTGCACAGCACCCAGGGAATTGATCATTAAAGAACTATGATTTACTATTATTTTCATTATTAGCATGACAAGGATGGGAACAGAATGTCTGTGCTTGGAAACCCTGGGAAGATATGGTTGCTTTCCTTCCCGATCTGTCTTTTCTGAGCAAAGGGACAACACTACTATAACAAAGCCCTTTGTTGTCAAGCCAATAAGATCTATTCGGAAGAGAACGTTAGGATAAACTATGAATGGGGGAATAGTAAAGAAACAGGTTCACTCCCCCAGCCCTCTGGGCTCCAGCAAAAGAGTGATTCTGTTAGCATGACTAGTTCAAAACAGTGTATTAAACCCAATGGAATCATTTTCAAATAAGACTCTAATTTCAGGAACCTAAGGAAGCCCGCATTTTAATAAGATATTTCATTGTATCCCAAGCACAAAACCATTGTCTGCCTGACTCTGTAATTTATTGTTAGACAGACACGGCACTATTACTAAAGCAAAATGAAACACACGATGATCTCGCTAATAAAACAATTGGATAATAAGACACAGCACAGCTCGGCAGTTTAAACAGAGCTGAATAACCCTGAGTGGAGATCTGCATAGTCTAATATTCCCAGTTGGAATTTCACCTTTCTCTACTCTAACGGCGGAGAAAATCATTGAAAGAGCCTGCTAACAATGTCTCCCTAACTTAATCCTTTGTTCCTTCCAAAGAAAAGACTCCTGATTATGAATGTTCCTCTCTACAATTTCCATCAATTAATATACTACTGCGTTCTTATTATGGTATTAATAGCTTCTTGATTTACATTAGAAAGTATATATTTTACACCACGGATAAAGCTATTTCTTCCCCTTTCACGGAAAGTGCTTATATAAAAAGAACTTACAATTTGGCAAATGGAGATGGGAGAGAGTGTGGGTAATTGCTTAGAGATAATATATTCTGTTCTCCTTACTGGTTTTTCTCGTGTCTGCTGGGCAGTTCCCAGTCACGGAAGGCAGCGCTTACCCCAAGCCTCTCCTGTCTTTCCTTCTGAGAGATCTGGTGTGTCCCCTGGATCTGCCTCCCACTGTCCATGGCACCCAGAGTTTGCAACTTTCCTTTCACAAAAACTCAAAGAGGCGAAGAGGGGCCTGACCTCCTTCAAGGGGAATAAAAGGAGGCAGGTGAAGAGCAAGAAAGAGTTCCTGGTGATGTCAAACTCTGTTTTGATTTGGACAGAGGCCGACCTGGACGTGCCTCTCCATCCCTGCCATGCGGGGAGCCCTGGGACCAGGCTGCCACTCACACCCCATGAGTCCTGGGGACCTCCTCTATAAAATCAGGGTACTCCCAGCCCCTTCTTTGCAGCTATTTCTTGGAAACCAAATGAGTTTGAACATGTAGGACATGTTAGGAAGGATGTAGAAGCCATTCCCATGTATGCCCCAAGCTACCGATGCCCCTGCTATGACTGAGATGGCTGAGAGTCATACAGGCTTCTCCCTGCCACCTTGGGTGGAGGCCTCCAAGCCTCAGTCTCCCCCACAGTGACCTCTAGGTCTATTCTAGGACTGAACACTCCAGAGGTGGCTGTTCAGAGAAGTTAGATCTAGAATTCTTTCGGTGACCTTTAGAACTTATATTTTTAACGTCCTGTTGTCCTGCCATTTTTCTAGGGCAGTTTCATCAGCTACCTGTGTCTACTGATGAATCCAGAAGATTCTATCCTCAGCCGTTGCCTGGGCTAGATATGTGGTCAACAGAGAGCTCCATCAGCTGTCTGGAGCACAGCGCCACAAAATGAGGACGCTGCTCCCTGGGGAAAGCCCCATGCGAGCACCTTGCCCCTGCCTGACACATTGCCAGCCTCGATGCTTAACCTGTGGAGGAGGCTAGGGAGAAAAAGGAAATCAATGACTGATATTCAAAATAGACATGATGCCACATAACAATTCAAGTCCTCTTTTTTCTTTTAAAACGCCCCCCTCTCTCTCCTATACTTCCAGAAAAATAGAGAGAGAGAGAGAGAGAGAGAGGAAACCCTAAGCAATAAAAAGGGGTTCTTTATTTGGGGCTCCCCTTTGGGGATTCTGAGTCTCTATTTGGTCTACTTCTCATATTGAAATTAACTATGGGTGATCTCCACAGGCACTTTTGAGTTTCCCAAGACGGATATCATCACCCCCTGAGCACTTTGGCAAGACCCACAGTCCAGAGACTAAAACTCTCTTCAGCACCCCCATTCACTTTGGGGCAACACTTCTCCCTCCCTTGCCCCCAGGCAACTTCGAAACCCCAGAGAGACTAGGGACACACCCCTTGTTCATGGATCTCTTTAGAGGTTGCACTGAGACTCATGAGCCAATGGTAAATAACTGCCAGGGAGGGAGTTCACTGAACTTCTCCTAAAAGTGTGTCAGGAATGATTAAATGTTGAGGCCCAGATATGGGAGGAATGTTCCCCTCCTGAGGCCGTGTCCACACTGACCAGGCTGTCCACAGGGCCAGCTGAGTTAAAACTGCCAGTGTAAGGCTGGCAGCCTTGGGCTGTGGTGGGGGCAGGGTGGTCAGCCCCTTGGTTTCCTTCCATCTAAAGCATTTTGTAGAATCTCCTGCCTGAGCTAGAGAGGCAGTGCAGTGTCCGTGGATTGACTGATTAACTTAAAGCCCCTGAGAGATCCCATAGGTTCACAGGGAAAGTTACAAGAGTTGAGAATTTCCCAGTCTTCCTCAAAAGGAAAATGTGCAAGAAGCAGCCCGGTATTGCAGATGATGGACATCTCTGTCCTGATCCCGGAATTGGAGGAGGGGAAAGTAGCGTCTTTCAGCACCCACTGAAGTCTAGCTGAGAGCAGCTTCAGTCGGTGCCCAGATTCTTATCTGCTATCTCCCAGGAAAGGAATGAATTCCATAAGCCTCAAAATGTCACTGGGATCTTCAGATACAGGCGTCCAACAAGTCACGGGCCTCAGAGACTCTGCCACCTGCTAGTTGCCTAAGTAAGTCACTGAATTTCCCCATGCCTCAGTTTCCCTGTTAAGAAATGAGGATGTGAGTGAACAGTAGGTGTCAAAATCTTAGGGCAGCCCTGGGCACAGAGGAGACGCTCACTAAACGGTACCTGAAAGTGACAAAGAGGGGGCCAGACAAGGCCTCAGCCAGCACAGAAGCCGAGGCTCTAGGGTAGTATTTGTCAACCTTTTTAAAATCTCACGGCACACTTGAACCTGTAGTTAGACTTCCACGGCACACTTGAATCATGTTGATCAAAAATAAAAGAGTTTTTTTTTAAGAGAAGAATATACTCACTGTGCTCTGAATGTCTTAAAAAATAATTTAATTAACACTCTTTAAAATTTTTTGCAGCATACCTAAGATCCTCTTGCAGCACACGTGGGTTGAAAATCACTTGTCTAAGGGGCAGACCCAGATGAAAAAGCTCCCAGTTCCCATTCCAGGTATTTCGTGGTCACCGGGATAGTAACTACCTTTGCAGTGGGGATCCCACCCACTGCATCTACTACTGTGGTTTTTGAAAGACGACCTCGTTCCAAAATGTTTGCTTTCCAGTTGCCATAAAATGCTCCAAACCAGGAGTCACCTGATGTCTCACATGTCCCAGTTAAGGTATGCGTGGGTCCTCAGAGCTTCCCCCCAGGGGAGTTCACCCTGGTGAGAGATCTCTGGCTATTCCCTGAATTATATCAGAGCAAAATGAACCAAAAATGTACAGGGGGACAAGGAAGGGGGAAGAGAGAGAAGTTAATAATACCTTATAAATTCAATTTGCATTCCCCTCTCGATTTGAACCCAATCTACATGAGCTTTCCAAAATAAGCAGCCATTTGAAACCTTCCCACGTGACAGACAGTCTTAAAACACTGTCCCTTTAATCAGCCAAACAGCACAATGTGGTTTTAACTGGTTCTAGAATATTCTGATAGTGACATGCTTGCTGCTGCTGGGCCCGAGCTGGTCATTTCTTCTTGAGAATATGATGTTTGAAAATCAGTCCCTCCTATTATAGATTTCTCCCTCAGCTTGTAGAAAATCCATGATTCCCTAAACATTGGTCTTTGAAAGCACATTGACTAAAAATCTTCATGCTTAATTCATGAAGCGCAGTCTGGAGATTAGTGGAGCTGGACATAGACCAGGAATACTTTATCATATTCTAATAAGCAGAGGCTGAAAATTGCATTTCTAAAGCTACAGTATTAAAGGGCATACCGCAAAACATGACCCAAACATAACTCAGTAGTTTTACAGGGTCTGAAAAGGCTTTGATATGATAAAGTATGCTGACGAGGGGAATAAACACAACTAGAAATTTCTGAATTTAAAAAAGAAAAAAAAAGGGAGGGGGGAGGGCTTGGCAAACATTCAGTATATGGAAAATATATGTGTTATAAACTCATATATTATGATTCCTATTAAGCAGGTATTGACTATTAAGTCATGCTACAGAAGACCACTGGGAAACCACAACTTACGGGTTTGGAAAGCAGAAAAGCATGAGAGATAAAAGAAAAAATAAATAAATAAAGCGAGCCTAATGAGGTTAATTTGAAGGTTTCCAGAAAAATCTTAAGTGTTGGCTTTTCGACTGTTCTTAAAGCAGGTCACCAGCACTGTTTGTGAAAGAAGCAAGCTGTGTGCCTGGTGGGGTGGGGGTTACAGATGTTTGAAGGTGCACCCTTGCTCAGAAAAGGGCACAGCATGAAGCTCCCACTGTCCCAACTAATTAATGCAGGCAAAAACCACCTACCAAAGCATGGGCAAGTGTAAAAAGCAATCACAGAACCCAAATCAGAACACAAATCAGCATGGATATGGCCTCAAGGACTCGCCTGGCACACAGTAGGTGCTATTGATACTGAGAAAGCAGTGAAAACAGGTCCTATGCCTGTCACCTGGCACACAGTAGGCACTAGTGATATTGAGAAAGCAGAGAAAACAGGTCCTATGCCTGTCACAAGAGCTCATGGGGACTTTGGACCTACCCTACCGAGTGCTTGCTGAGCTGTGTTGTACGTCTATAAAGGCCTGCACTAATTAAAATAAAGCATTAGGTCAGGAGCTGTTTCTATGGACAGTAACTTCCAGATTATTAACATCTAGACCCACTTGGGTGCTCTAGAACCTCCCTGCAGAAGAGAAGGGGGCGGCAGCAGTCAGGTGGGAAGGGGGTGGCATGTGGGTGATCAAGGGGTTTGCCTAAACTGCACGTGTACAGCCAGAACAGGGTTATTATTTAGACTGTATGTTTACCGAGGAAGGCACAGAGATCGGGTGGGGGTATGTGTGTGTGTGTGTGAGAGTGTGTGTGTGATCCCCACCACTCAAAGCCAGCCCTCATCACTGCTGAGATCAGAGCACAAACAGCAGAGCAGCCGAACCCCTGCCAGTATCTGTGATTTTCTTTTCCAGGACATGCACTCACCAGGCCTCCTTCATTCACTCAGTGAAACAGCATCTGTCTTCCTTTCCACTAGGCTCTGTTAACTTCTTCACCAAATCCCTCGGACAACGCGGCCCACGCTTTTTCCCCATAATGGGTCTTGACATGAGCAAGTGCTATTAGTCTGGGTCGCCGGCACCGCAGCTGGCTGGTCCTGAGCATCCTTCACATCCCTACCAACCTCATTCTTGAAAGCCACCTTAGCGCCCCTGACAGGCCCAGCTGAGGCTGTCTGTCCCTGTTGTGGGTTTCCATAGCACCCCATGGCATCCCTCCGTAACCTTGACTACGCATTAACTACGCATTAACTAATGTGCACCTTCTCCACCACATTAGACGCCTTCGACCTTGAAGGCCCAAGACCTTGACAGGTAACCACTGCAGACCCAGGTCCAGCATAAAGCCTGGCCAGGAAGGACCTCAAAACATAGAGTAGAATCTCTCTAAGTTGACCACCCAAGGGCCTGTAACAAACTGGTCAACATTCAGAAGTGGTCAGCATAAGGAACCAGGCCTGCTGGGCTGACACGGACACACAGTGCGTGTCTGCTCTATGAAAATTGGGTCAACTTAGGGAGGCAGTCCGTGAAGGGAGGTGGTCAACTATGGAGGTTCTACTACTGTATTTACTAAATGAACAGATAAAGGTGGTGAATCTCAAGTATCCAACTCTACAGGGAGACGCTAAATATCATCTTTTGTGTTATATTCTACTTATACATTAAAAAGCAAAGCCGATTGTGTGTTGTGTATGATTACAGAAAATTAGAATATACAAAAATAAGCAGAGGGAACAAAGAATGCAATGGGATTCACATTCCTACCATTTACTATTCTTCCCACCCTGAGTATCCACATTACTCCCTGGGAACACTGAGGTTCTTTCCTACTCTACTGAGTCCAGGTTTCTTTTCTCTATTTACATTTTCTTTTTTGTTGACACTTTTGATAGGAGGAATAAATCCTCATGTCCTACTGCACAGCCAGGTGAATATAGTTAACAATAATGCACTGCATATTTCAAATGAGCTGGGAGAGCGGAATTTGAATGTTCTCACCACAATGAAATGATCAAAGCTTGAGAGCAGGCGTCCTCAAACTACGGCCCACGGGCCATATGCAGCCTGCCTAGGACATTTATCCAGCCTACCAGGTGTTTTTGCTGTCATTGCCTGTCCTACTTAGCAGCCAACTCGTCCCAGGGCCTGCAGTCTGGCCCTCCAACAGTCTGAGGGACTATGAACTGGCCCCCTATTTAAAAAGTGTGAGGACCCCTGCTTGAGAGGATACATATGCTAATTACCTTGATTTGCTCATTACAGAGTATACACCTGTGTTGAACTTGGGGTTCCAACAGCAGCCATATCACATGTCACAACATGCTCCCTGGTCAACCTCTGATAGGTACATGGGACAAGGGGAGGGAGAGGTTGAGACACATGGCCTTGTACATGGCCATGTGAAGTCATGAGTGAGCATGTCTGTTGCAAAGACGTGGTGTGTCCTTGATCCATGCATGTTCCCAACTAAAGTTGCATGCCACATGCTAGAGTGAGACAGGAGCCTATGGCTGCCAGCTGGGAGGATTAAAACAACAGGGAGACCCTGAGACAGGCACAAGGAAAGACAAGCTTTGGTTCCAGTTGCAGGAAAGAGGACAGGAGGCCTTTCCCATCACTCCTGCCCTTCCACTCCCCTCATCCCACGACCAGGGGACCTTCTGCCGGGAGTATGTTATCCGACTCCGAATCTATTTTGGCAGCAGCCATCAGCAATGAAGGATGTGCCAACCCAACTTCAGCAGCTGCTTTCGCAAGGTCTGCAATGTCCTCTCCTGCAACTGGCTCCGTGGCGGCAGCGCCATCTGTGTGGCGGAAGCCAGCCGGGGCCCCTCAGTGTCTTGACAGAGCATTCTTTTCCCCAGACCACCCTAGATCCCTGGGCCGTGTCCCTTTTCTTCAAGCCTTCCACAGAAAAGATGGGGTTTCTGGGAGAGGAAATCACTGCTTTCCCGAGAGACCTACCCTTCTGGTTCTCTTGATTATAATTCTTTACTTGCAATATGCATCGGGCTGCTATTTAAATAAACAATGAGGGATTCGAAACAGAGAAACCATGAAAATGAAATTGCTTTAATTTACATCCCAAGGGACGGAGGCTATACAGTTCTCTGAATGCTAAATAAATAAATAAATAAAAACGTAGGTGACTGCCAAGTTGGAGGGAGCTTATGAGTTACGAAAGGGGACAAAGGAGCCAGATGTGCCTGTGACAACCTGTGAGATCCCAAGCTGCCCACATGACGCCTGAGGTTCCTTTAAATGTAGAACACAGAAAGTACCAAGAAGATCAGCCCCTTCTGGAAACCACCAGGCAGGAAGCTGGGAATGCTGTGGGTTACGTCATCTGAAAACAATCAGAGTATTTAGACTTTTCCTATGGGTTCTGCACCATGGCAGACAGGGCGGTGGGGGCAACCTGTGTGCTGGGTGGCTCAAAGAAACCAAGAGATAAGGAGAAAATTTCTGGCCCATTCTCAGCCTTCTTTATCAAGAGTCAGGTAATACACATGTCCAGAGAGAGGTCAGGCTTTGTTGCAGCAAATGCAAAAATATAAGCTGATTTGGGTTTTGCAGTGTTAGAGCGTTGCTGAAAACAAGGGTCCAGGGAAATCTCAGGAACTGACTTTGCAACGCTGCATAGGGTAATACCAATGGAAGGACACACTCACGTGGGTTGCCTCATACAGGGGGTTAAAAAGGCCCGGAGGATTCCAAGAGATAAAGCGGAGGACAGGTTAAAGGATGGGCATTCATAAGCCAGGGGGAGGAGAAGCTGGGAAGTGACTTGCTAATGCTCTTGCTGGGGACGTCATAAACATCGTGAGGTTTCAATATCCTCACACTGCTATTTTCCCATTTGGTGAGAGAAGAAATTGGGCCTGATGCAGTGTTTCTGATGACACAAGCTGGATCCGGTGGTGGTGGGACTCACATGCAAATGAAGGTCATCCACCTGCAGTCCCAGTTGCTACAGGAAGTAACCCAAAGAGCATTTTGGTTTGTTTGCAGCTTAGAAATATAGGGGCCAATAGACCCCACGGCTCCTAGGATGTCCTGAATTTTCAATCTTCCCGGCCTCATCTCTGCTTCATCTCTGCTCCCCTCAGATTCTCTCTGTGTGTCCATCTCATTTTTTCCTGCAACACACAGCTCTCCTTGGTATATGCTGGGAAGATGCCACCAGGCTGCAGGGTCACTGGCTCAGCTGTAGGGTGAAGGGAGGCAAAAGCCTCCCCCATCGCCTATAGCAGCAAAGTCCCCAGAAAGACTCAGAGCGTCCTGGTTTCATATATGCTCACTCCTCATTCCAGCACTGTGGGCAGGCATTGGGGACTGTGAGTGCTCAGCCCTGGGTCACAAGCCCGCCTCTACAAATGGTGGAAGTGTGCATGTTTTGTGATCCACAGTCCCATGCCCATCATGAAGAGGGAGATCGGTGCATCCCAAAGGCAAATGGGGTACTGGGAATGGTACGAGTGTGATGGGGAAAGATGTGGGCAAAACTTTAGTTACAACAATTAAAAAATCAACGGATCTGCACAATTATCAAAGTACGGTCCAGGGGAAAGTAAGGTAGGGCAGGGAGGCCTGCCATGGTGCCAACTCCCAATGGGCCCCACAGATTCATTTTCCTTCTTTTTGTTGGCTACAGAGCTTCTGCATCTACCCAGGTCCCAGGGGCCAAAAGTGAAGCTGCACTTCTCACCCCGCTGGCAGCCATCTGTCATAGAAAAGCTAACCTGTGACCCCCGAGAGGGAAGTGGGAGCGTGGAGGAGGTTCAGGAAGAGGTGGGCATCTTTTCTCCTTCCTGCAGCCCAGTGACTTGGGGCCAGTCCAGTGGGTTACCTAGAGGACGGAGGCAATGTCAGAGTGGAAGGAGAAAGGGGACAAGATCGCTGATGACCGTGGAGACACCACCCCAGCCTGGGGGCTTTATTTCTGTTCTGTTAGGTGTGAGAGCTCCCATCCATGGGGCCTGGCACGGTGGCTCAGGCCTGCAATCTCAACACTCTGGGAGGCCAGGAGTTCAAGGCAAGCCTGAGCAAAAGTGAGACACTCCCATCTCTAAAGATAGCCAGGCGTTGTAGCAGGCGCCTGTAGTCGAAGTTACTTGGGAGACGGAGACAAGAGGATTGCCTGAGCCCAAGAGTTTGAGGTTGTCGTGAGCTGTGATATCACAGCACTCTAAAGGACAACCAAGCAAGACCTTGTCTCAAAACAAACAAACAAAAAAATAGAATTCATCTCCAAGCTTGTGTCCTTGTTAGCTGCAGCCAAATATAATTCCTAATTCATACACCTGGGTTCTGGGTCTGGGCTGCTGTGATATGCCAGGCCTTATTTTCCAACTCTGACTCTAACAATGATTAAAAAAAGAATTACCACCAAATATTTCTTTCTCCCCTTCTTCACCTCCTGCTCATCTTCCCCCCCTTGCTTCAGCCTCCTGATTCTCTGAGAATCCAAGCACTGACACACACACCATTCTGTGTCCTGACTAAGTAAATGCCTCATTCTCATCCTATTGAGAATCTGCATGTATGTATATACTCACCGGGCTATCATTTAATTCAGGAACTCTCAGGAAATTACATTTGGTTCAACATTGTTAAGTGACTGCTGGGATCTTTATTTTATATCATGCTATTCTTTCCCAAACTCCAGCGATGAGCAGAAAACACAGATTTTCTGTTCAGCGCAATAGAATCTGACCCCCAAATGGGAAGAACAGACAAGCACACAGGGGAACAGAAACACGTCCATTCTGCACGAAGCTTGACTACCAGACATTTTTTAGGCCAGGGTATTATTTTCACATACGTACATCATATATTGTAATACGAAATGGATATTGGCTGCAGCTGCGGTGAATATCCACATGTATTGACCTCCGAGGTAAATATTGACTGAGACAAAGGTAAAATCAATGCTTACCTTGAGGGATAATAAATCTGGATATCTATTGAAATAAGAAGTCGATAGACGCATTGTTACCAACGCTGGTGGTTATAGTCGCTTGAGCGCATTTGTACAGTGAGCGGTCAGTGGTTGTTTTCTAGAAAACTGGAGGCGGAAGAAGTGGCCAGCTCACACAGCCTGCATGACATGCCACTTCTCCAGCTAACTCTGCTCCCAGTTTTATCACCAACTCGTACTGCACCAGGTAAATAGCTCCAGCCAACCCTGTCCAGTGAAGCAGGTCAGCGCCCATCTTTAAGAGGCAGCTGTCGAATCAGGAGCTTTATGTTAGTTTATTTCAGTCTGTTTCCTCATCACAGGAAAGACCAATATGGTCGTTCCCATTTTATGGCTTAGTAAGCTGGGACTTGGAAAATGTGAGCAACTAACCCACCGGGACTTACAGAGCTGATAAATGATGCTGCCCTGAATGGCGAACCCCACTGTCTGATGTTCGATTTGGTGTCTGCTGCCCACACTACAGTCGGCTGGTAGCAAAGGACCACATGTGTAAACTGGACTTCAGGCGCTAGTGGTAAGTGTCAGAGGAGGGGCTGCAGAGAGTGGAGGGTGTGAGGCTGCCCAGTGCAGACAGACTTTCCTAAAGTGACAGCTGCCACTGGGATATTTATTTTATATAAATAAGTAAATAAAGGTAGACCCTTCAGAGGCCTAACTCCCAATCATGATGGTTCCAGATACCTCACGAGAGGCTGCTTGTGTTTATTTATTTACAGAGACAGAGTCTCACTCAGCCACACTGGGTAGACAGCCATCGTGTCACCTTAGCTCACAGCAACCTCAAACTGATCCTCCCACCTCAGCTTCCCAAGCAGCTGGGACTAAAGGCACTCGCCACAACGCCTAGCTAATTTTTCTATTTTCAGTAGAGATGAGATCTCACTGTTACTCAGGCTGGTCTTGAACTCCTGAGCTCAAGCAATCCACCTGCCTCAGCCTTCCAGAGTGCTAGGATTACAGATATGAGCCACCGTGCCCAGCTACAGGTTATTTAGATATGAACATTTGATACTGTTGTGGCCAAGGAGAGGTCAGGAAAAGTCTGTTGAGGGGCTTTGGGGAAAGGGTCCCTTGCTCCTGAGAGACACACACAAGCAGAGAAAGGGTATCTGTCCTCTGACAATATTCTATCCAGTCATGATTTCTGGAGCACTGCAGCCACACTGAAAAAAAAAAAAAAAATAATGAAGAAAGGAGACTCAGACTGAAGAAGAAGCTGATGGAGAATCTCAGAAAAGTGAGGCCAGGTCACAACACGTCGCCTCTCCAGCTACCCTATTCCTGGGTATCAGATGAGGTGACACACATTTTCATAATACCATTGAGTTTCTTGTATAAGTAGCCCAGAGCATCTCAGCTGACATGGGTGGGTGCCATGTCACTCCCCTCTACACAGGCACAGAGCTGGATTTTTAGATGTTAAGTGCCATGGGCAGCAATGGGTGGCATCTACACTGCAGAGTCTGAGTTCTCAACTGCTTTTCTGCAACCATCCCAGAACTCTGAAGCTCGCACCAGAATCTTCTGGAAACTGGGTCCTGCCAATGAAACCCCCACAGCCTGACCTTGTACTCCTTCGTAGAAGCAGTGTCAGAGGTGTCGTGTAAGCAGTGTCTGAGATGGGCCCTCCCATCCTTACCCTCTTCAAAGGCCCTGGATTTCAAAACTGTTTTACTGAGTTACAGGACATTTCTCTCTGCCTTAACACACAAACTCAGTTCCGTCTCCTCAACACCTACTGCTAGACTTTGTCAAGATGTACGCTTGGTGCTTTCACATTCCTTCATCTAATCTGTTCCCTAAAAACCCTCCCCCTCTTCACCATCTGAGACAATTTCATTTATTCTTTACTGAGCAGCTCCAATCATACGTAGGCGACTACAAAAGTTTTGAAACAGGCTGTGTTATGGTTCATTATGTCACTTCCAAGAAACAGCTGACAACATCCTCTGTGACTCGCCCGTGCAATCTGAAACTTCTCTGTTTTGCTGGGAGGGCTGCATTTGCTTCTGTCTACACAGATTTCATGTAATTTTTATGTATCTCCAAACTTTTGTAAGGATCCATGTATCAGGGCTGAAGGGTACACCCTTCTGGATCAGCCTGCCATCTTGGGTCTGTCTTCCATACGGTATAGAGCTTAATGCTCCTCTACTGAGAGTATCCAATATACACAAGTCCTTCAACAACTCTCACCTGAATGCCCAGTGTTGACCACACATGGCTACCTATTTTCCTGCATGCGTTTCTCTCCTTAAGGATAGGAAGCATATAGTTTATCTATCTCTGCAATCCTAGGCTGATCACAGTGCCTGACACATAAAAGCAGCACATAATTTACGGAACAACCACAGACTTCAGGTAGCGTGGAAGTAGTACTGCCACTAGCAGCAAGATCCTCTTGGGAAATTCCAACAAATACCAACTCCTTAAGGAGAGACCTTTTTCCTCCTGAGATTTCCATCTTTTTTCACCTTTCAGCTAAGAAGTAGCATCATAGCAAATGGCCCATGCTTCTCATGCTACAGAAGGGAGAAAATAAATAGCGAAAGGTTGTGAAATAGTCAACCTAGGAGAAGCCAAAAGAAAGTAAAGAATAACACGCTGTAAGTTCCACTTTTACCCTCACAAGTCTGTATTTTCACAGGAAACCAGGGCACTTTATCATCCAATTATGGGTTATCTTTATGTACTTGCCAGAAACCAAGGCTTAAGCAATCGCCTCTCTACAGGAGCTTCTCTGCAGTAACCGGGGGCCCTGGGGAAGGTCAAAATAAGAGAGGCACAACAGAGTGGCAAGCTCTACCCAGCTGGGCTCCTGTATGCTGTGGACAGGGGAGCTGGGAGATGATAAGGAAAGGGGGACAGGGAAGGGAAGGTGGCATGTGGAGGCAGTGGATGGAGGAAAGGATCTTGACAACCTTCGGGGTACCAACAGGCAGAAATGATTGTCAGTCAAACTACAATTGCATGAATCAGGGGACCTGGCTGCCATATATTCCCCCATCAAGGAAGACCAATAAAGAATGGCCTGAAACGGTCTTTGTTCTTGCTTGTTTATTTTATATATATATATATATATATATTTTTTTTTTTTTTTCCTCTACCATTCTCCCTCTGCTCCCTCCTTGGCACCTATCATAAAAAGAAACTCTAAAAAAGAAAAAGAAAGAGCCATCTACATCCTCCCTGGTTTCCAACAGAAATACTAGACTCAACACCACCAAAATTTGAGTGCTAAAATATAGTTGACTGGGCGAGAAGCAAGTATAAGAGTTTCTGGGACAAGTACACGGGTGGGAGAGGCAGCTGATCAAAATAAGGCACTGGGTTAAATGAAGTAAATGCCTCATTCACTTGTATGGTAGCCATGTTCCCAGAACGAGGCTTTGCAGAGTGTCTGCTAAACAGAACAGACAAGAAACAGAGGAAGGAGTGGTCATTTCTCCTCTCTTTCCTCCTCTTCCTCCTATCTACCACTGCCATCACCACTACCACCATCACCACCACTACCGTGACCACCAGAATCACCACTACCGGTATTACCACCACCATCCTCACCACCACCACCGCTACTAACACCATCGCCAGTAGAGGGAAATCTGTTCTTCTACAAAGGTTCCATTCCAGATATAGCTCTTTATGCCCAGCACCTAGCCCTGTGTCTGGCCAGTGAGCACACAGTAGGTGCTCATGCTAAATGAACAGGTGACATACTCTTAGTAGATGTTAATGGCATTAAGAGGTACCTAGGACACCACGCTGAAAAGAACAGTAGCCAAGTACTCAAGGGTCTGAGCAGCCTCCCTTTCACTGAGCTTCACTGCCCTCATCTAGACACAATGAACTAATGGTCCTCCAGGTAGCTTTTGTAAGTCCTGTGATTCCAGTTAATGAAAGGGTTTCACTTCTGTTCATGACTTGCTTCAGGAAAGTTATGAGGCCACCTGAAAAATACTCCCATGAACTAATGGTCCTCCAGGTAGCTTTTGTAAGTCCTGTGATTCCAGTTAATGAAAGGGTTTCACTTCTGTTCATGACTTGCTTCAGGAAAGTTATGAGGCCACCTGAAAAATACTCCCCCCAAAAGCTTCCTGAGAGCACTCCCCCCAAAAGCTTCCTGAGAGAGAAGCTCATTAGGGTACAGGGTAGCCCCATCTTGTCCTCCCTTGCAGGATGTAAAGGAAATGCTTCACCAGTGGCAGCCTCAAGATATCAGGCTGGTAATTTAATGCAATGGCCTGAATCTCCATTATCTGCACCTAAAAACCATGAGTCAGATCTCCTTCTGTGTGCCAAATGCTACAACTTGTTCAAGTTTGAGGCTATTGTCATCAAGAGAGTATTTCAAGGGCTTCACCTGGAGCGATGGAGCTACCCAAGGGAAACTTCTCCATTCATCCACTTACCTCACCAGTACTAACCCTCCCCGCACTGGTACAAGGCCTGCCAGCAGGAATGGCAAGGTTGGGGCCGCTGAGCAGAGCTATGCCAGCTACCCTGGGAGCAGGCACAGCTTCATAATGCTGAACTCAGTTGCAGGGTCACGTTTGTACTTTATCTATCTGCTGCAACTACAAAGGAGCAGGTTAAGTCCCTTGTAAACACTCCAATCATTTCCAAGACAGAGGCCCACTTGATTTACATAACCGTAAGTAAACACGCAGAAAAAGGATGTCACTTAAGAGACTTCATGTTTCCTCACAGGAATGAATTGGCATTCACTGGGACCCTGCGCACATTTAGCAGGGAAAAGTCCTGGCACAAGGATTGTAACATAGTTCAAGAATGCAATACCTGACCAATGAATGGAATGCAGGAATGCCTGCACCCGGCTGCTCAAAACCAAGGTCACGGCCACAAGCAAACACTTCTCTATGTGGGCCAATCCACTGCCTCCACTCTCGTACCCAATACCTTAAAATGCCCAGTGGGTCCGATGCCAAAGAAAGTGACCTGTCTTCTGGTCAATATCCCTGTTTACAGTAATCAGGGGAGGGCGCTGAGTGAATATCAGGATGCCAAGCGGGCTCTTATTTTCAGGATAATCAATAAGACACTTATCTTCAAAGATTCATGCAAGTTTGGAATCAATTATGAATGGGATGATGATAAAACTCTGCAAGAGAGTTGCTGGATTTTTTAAAAGAAATTCTGACCAGAGTGATGCTCCTTTCTAGTTGGTTTCTCTGAAATGTTATGATTTTTTTAAAAAAGAATACTAACTATATCATGCCATTATCCAATGGGTGGATTATCTATCTCATCATGTAGTACAGACTGTCAAGTTCAGATCCCATAAAATCTTGGGATAATAACTTATAGGTTCTGAAAAGGGAAGAAGGATTTTTCTATCAAGGATGTGAAGGGCTATAACCTAGCATAGAGTAGAAATAGTTAAGACTTTGGATTCAGATAAACCTGAGTCTGAAATTAAGGCCCTATCAATTACAGATAGACAATGGTGGGCACTTTACTTGACCTTCCTAAGTCAAAATACCCCTGTGTCAGAGAAATGAAAGTGAGATTTTTATCAGATAGTTATGATAAAGAAGCTATGAGTTTATCTACATGAAAGATGTAGCAAAATCCCAAACATGTATTAGGCACTTAATAAAGATTCATTATTACTGATGTTAAGATTCTGACTTGGCCACGCTGAGCAGGTCTCTTACTTTTTTACGAGTCACCATGTTCTTTTTCTCTCAACTGGAGATGACATGTACCTTGCAAGGTTGTTGGGGAATTAAATTAGAGGATGGGAAAAACAGCATCTAAAACAGCCACTGGCAGATGGTAGGTACTTACGGTCATGAAGATAATCCAACCAGAAAAACAAAACCAAAGGAGAAATGAGAAATGTAGTCTCATCTCCTCTGAGGCTCATCATGCCTTGGGTTACCCAGAACAGTTATTTCCTGGTGGGAAGGGGAGCCACATCTCTTGAGGGAAAGGAAGATCTGAATCTTGATCAAGAATACAAGGTAAGAAGAGATTCAAAAAGATGAGACATGGAGCCAGTGGAATCAGGCCAACGTGGGCCATCATACCTGGAAATTGACGTGTGTCTGGGGGTACACAGGAAATGACAGGATCCAGGCCTCTGAGGAGGGGCCAAGGAAGAGCCAGGTTAAAAAAAAAAAAAATAGATCGTGTTGTGAAAGGATTTGAGAGAGGGTGCTAGTTGGGTCAAGAAGTCCTGGTGGGACCATCTTAAGGAAGGAACATGGTGGGACACAGGAGCCTCCTGGAGCCTGGGACTTGGTAACTTAATGCCAAGTCTCCCTCATCAGCCAAAGTCCAGGTGGGGGGTCCATCAGTGGATTCAGATTTGGGGAGCTGTTCAAAGGCTGGATGAGTGTACCCAGCAATTAAGAGGCCAGAGAGCTAAGGAATTCACAGCCCTCTTGTTGGCGGGGGCAATGGTCTCCATTCAGCTTCAGATCCCACCTCAGGGAGAACGGCTGCCAAGGCCTGGTCTCCTCTTGGCTCTAAATAGATCAACATTTGGCCTGAGTTTGCAGATCACTTTTTATGGGCCACACCATTTAAGCTGTCCCTGTGGTCAGAAATAGCCCGGGGGTGGTCAGAACCACAGTCTTGTAAATCCAACACTATATTTAGTTTTCACGGACGTGGCTGAAGAATTTCTTTTTAGGTTCCAGTTTTGAGTAACAGATCCATAAATGCCTCTGAACAGGCCCAGGGGGGAAGAGGCCTCGACAGAATCAGGAAACAGGCCAGGCGGTCACTACTCAGCCTCCCTGCGTTTTTACTGCCAGCCCTTAGGCGCCTTAGTTGTTGGGGGAAACCCACCCCCACTATGTGCTTTGACTGAGGCTGGAGGAAACTTCCCTCAAAGAATGGAGAAATTTTTTGAGGCATTGCTCATCTCCACGGAAGTACACAAATTTTTAGTGCATAGCAGATTGAAGAACTTGTACGTGTGCACGTACCCATGTAATCATGTCACCAGATCAATATCTGGAATGCTGCTGGACACCATGAGGCTCCCTCCTGCCCCTTCAAGTGACCCCATGGCAAGGTCACTACTAATCGGACTTCTCTTTCCTGGAGAATCCCTGGATGCTTCTGACCTTCACACAAACAGTATCACGGAATACGGACTCTGCTAAGTGTCTGGCTTGTTTCACTCAACAGCGCATCTGACACTCAAACTTTATAACGTATATAAAAATAACACCTCCATTCACTTGAAATGGGCTCCCATTGTGTGCAGGGTTTAGAGCACACAAACCCTGTGTTTAATCCTTACTGCAAACTCAGGGGATGGGAATTATTATTCCACTTTTACTCATGAGGAAATGTAAACTAAGAGAGATTGAGTGACGTGGTGCAAAACCCCAACGCTGGAAATTAAGCATTTTAGGGTTAGAGATTCAAAGTGTTTGGACTTTGAAATGCATGAACTTTCTTCTTGGCCAATTTACATTGGACTCTTGACTCTGTGGCTGGGAAGAATTCAAATAAAACCCTCCTTACCGTGTCTAACACAGAGCACATGGCAGTAAGTACTAGCTAGAGACGATGATAATAAAGGTGATGGCGGGCCTTGTATTAATTTGGGGGAAGGAGAAATGATGGAGAAAGACATGGTCCTGGGCTTCCTGGATCTTATAGTCCAGTGTGGATGACATAATATAAACACATAAATAACTTCATAATTACAAACAGTGGTCACGAGGGAAGGGACAAAGTCCTTTGGGCCACGGTGAATGGCAAAGCTTAGATCATATGTCTGCAAGGGCACTTTCCCTCTTGAATTGTGGGAGAGCAAGAAGGCTGGGGACCTTCAGCAATGTCACACAGACAGTGATGGGAGGATGTCTAAAACATTCTCCTGTACACGTATGCAACGCCAGCCAGCCTTGCGCTAATCAAGCTCCTCACCTGAGAGGCTCTATTACCTCTCCAGTGGACTCCTCTTCAAAGTGCATTTAAAAGGCAGCTCTGCCCTTGACTCTTGATATTGCATGTCAAAAGCACTTAACTCAGAACTCTGGATTATCAACACCACATCAGGGCAAGGGTTCCTGGGCCTGAATACTCCCCACCCCCATCGGACTCCCTCCCCTGCCTGCGGGCTTGACATTGAAGGCACTTGCATTATCATTAAGTGGTCACTGAGTCTAGCCCAGCTTGGGAAGAAGAGTGTGGCACCCTGATTTCCAAGGCCTGGTCTCAAGGAGCTGCTGCCAAGTACATCTTCCCAGGAGACCTGCAATCCATATTTCATTTTATGACCTCAGATTCTACTTTAGATAAAACAAAAACAAAACTCTTGTTAATGGAGTCACGAAGCAGCGATTCCCAATCCCTCTGATCATGCTACGCGGAGCAGGCGAGGCTCTAGAGCTGGCACAGAAGCAAGCCTGAGTATTGTCAGAATTATCCTGAAATGCCAGAACGGCCTTTGGAGCCAGTTCTACCCTCTGTCAGGTGGACCAAGAGAAGCAGTTGTTGGTCTAGCAGGTAAAGCAGCTGCCTGGGTTTGGAGACAAGGTTATTACAGGACACGTCTTTAATGATTTTACATTATAAGATCCTCCGACTACAGACATAGACTCCAAGAACAAAAGATTTGCTTCTCCTAACTCCTATCTTCTTCAAGAGCTCCACTCACAGAAGAGAATTAAAGAACCACCTGGACTTTGTAAATCCCTGCATCATTCCCCAGACCCTGAACCTCAGCAGGTTAAATGTGTACTTGATGATATGCAGTAGACACTCTGCTTGAGACGGTGACACCTCTGGGACCAGGCCCTTTTTGCCATCATCTCCTTCTCCCCAGAAGTAGCAGAGCTGGGGCACACAGGAGGTTCCCAGTATATCTGTGGGAGGACTTCCTGTAATTGACCTAGCTGATAAGTTACCAGGCCACTTTACAGTCAAGGGGCAGAATAAGGATTCCTGGAGGAAGAAGCTGGGAGCCATGGTTTGGTTCAGCCTGATAAAGACACTTCTAATAACTCTAATTAGGCAATAACTCTATAACAACCTTACTGTGAAGCCAAGTTATTAATCACCACTGGAAATGACACAACAGGGGCACTAAGCAACAACTGATGGACTGGTGGCATTTTGCGAAGTTGTCATTGGTTAGTAAGGAATTAGAGATAGAAGGACTGCAGGTAGAGTTTTCCATAAAGCTAAATACATCTAAATTCTTAAAATGTATTTAAACACCAAAAGAGAATTCAGGTAAGCCAATGGTAGCTCATATAAAGAATATAATTTTTGAAAAGATAAATATCTACATGCAAGAAAACAGGGGCACTTCCTGTCTATGTTCGTGTAATTAACATTTTTATCTACATCCAACAATAACCTCAAATGACAAGCATAACACAACCCAACAGCAATTGCTATCAAAAGTATAGATCTTACTTTATTTTTTCCCTTTACCTGACACACTTTGGCCATGTATTGACCACTTAGGAACATTCTTCTGGCCGTAAATCCAATCAATAATTCACTCATGCAGAACATATAACTGTACATTTTCTGCTCCTATAAACCCATAGATAATGAGCGCGGATTACAGACCAGAGAAACCGAAGCTTTTCACATACCCGGCGTTCCTTTCAATGATCTCGGCCTTGCCTCCAAATGAAATATTTAAAACAATGTTTTGATGCCCCAACTTGTACCTGACATATTTGTCGATTTTCCCAGACGCTAGGAGTGATTAGATTTGGGGGTCAGCTACTGTAAGGTCATCTGGAGACCACACATTTTAATTTCAAATCGAGAATGACAAACCTGATAAGCAAAACTTTATAAAATAAAAGGATATGAAATCAACTTACACTACTAGTTGGTATGGGGAAAACTTTTGTATTAAGACCTGTCATCTAAAGGTAGGGAAGCGTGTGTTACAGGAGATAATTTTCCTGACAAATAACCTTGATCATCTAAGGTGCCTAGAAGTTGTACTGGTGTAAACGTTTCAATCCAGGCTGGCCTTTATTCCCAGTGAGGACGGGGCAAGAAGGAAAGAGACTTTGGTTTCCCGTTGCAAGGAATTTATTGGTAAGGAACATATTCCTGGACGTTCCCCATAAATCTAGAAAGCTCCTTTGCCATTAATGTGTGAGACGGTAAGACCAGCAGGCAGGCGGGCACCACAGCAAAGGGTTAAACTATAAAGATGATGAGATGGCCTAGAAGTGCTTTAAAACTCAATTAAAATAAAACCAGTTCCTGTTAGTTTTTCCAATCCAGATTTAAGACTCATTCCGCATAATCTATTCATATGAAAAAGGGTACAGCAATTGAATTTTGAATTATGCTAACCCATTTTCTCAGCTATAGAAAACGCTGGCTTCCAGCCCAATGAATGCAACAGTCACATGCTCAAGATCCTTAATTATCTAATTAATGTAGTGTCATCTTAGCAATTAATTCAAATGACCATATGCAACTTTTTTCTCTCAAAGATGAGAATTGTAAATATTTTTTTAAAATACTCGTTAGATGGTGTCATAGCCCACACCTTAAAGATATAAAACAAAGTCATTAACAACAGAGTATAATCAAGAATACTCTTATGTTAAAAAGAAAATTGAAACCACCAAACCAAGCCTAATGTGGCTAATGGTTGATTTTCAGTGTTTAAAGTCATATGGCAAGTTCACAGATATCCTTATGTATCTACTCAACTAGACTTATAGCCAGAATTTACCACCTGGGCGGGCAGATATAACCAAAGGAAATTACAGGATATGTTTGAGGTGGGAGAGGCACAGAAGCTATCAAGAGAAGGGTTCATTCTAATGAGGGCCATCATAAATGATATTATTAAATGAATAATTAGGAAACTTCTCACAGCAGACTGCTCTTTCTCCTTATTTTCTCTCTGCTGCGTCCTTCATGAAGCTGAATTTTAACTTGAAATTCTTCATATATTCTACAAACTGGACAGTGTCACAGAAGTTGCGTTAATTTACTAATACGGGAGCTTTTGGATTATGAAGCTAATGTGCTAGAAAAGTGTGCTTACACTAAAGAAATTACTTCTGTGCCATTTGTTCAGTGCTTTCATGTGGCAATTTGTTCGGGACAGGGCAGTTGGCTAACACCTTTGGGCACCTGCCAGGCGACCTTGTTTCTGATGAGTGAACCCAGATCCAGAAAGGTGTTATTTGTTTGGAATCACAGAGGCCATCGATCTCTAATGGGTGCTCAGCATTGATTGAAACCCTGTGTTGGCAAAGAACGCAGCAAAGGTGGATCATACATGGGCATGAACACACAGCGCTCCCTGGGTCACACGTGGGCACACAGCACTCCCTGGGTCACACGTGGGCACACAGCACTCCCTGGGTCACACGTGGGCACACAGCACTCCCTGGGTCACACATGGCCATGCACACACAGCGCTCCTTGGATCACACATGGGCATGCACACACAGTGCTCCCTGGGTCACACGTGGGCACAGAGTGCTCCCTGGATCACACGTGGCCATGCACACACAGCGTTCCCTGGGTCACATGTGGCCATGCACACACAGCACTCCCTGGATCACACATGGGCATGCACACACAGCGCTCCCTGGATCACACTTGGGCATGCAAACACAACACTCCCTAGATCACACGTGGGCATGCACACACAGTGCTCCCGGGCACCCTTTGCCTTACACAGGGCACTGTTCAGAAGACTCCCTCACAGGCAGACTCCCTCAGCGGCTTAACATTCAGAACTGAAGTCTGCAGTGTGAACTGAAATGGAAACACTTTCACTGAGTTCCAGCACGTCAAGGTAGCGTCATTTCAAGTAGAAGAGAAACTTAACATTTCTCAAGTGCCACATATCACTGTCAGGGATTTAAAGATATTGCTCCCTCATTGTATTTCTCACAAGGACTTTGCAAGGGAGATGGCACTGGCTTCCTTAAAACAAGAGGTGGAGACTCAAATAATTCTCCCCCCATTTCTGCATGTGTTATGAGGTACAGGAAGAGGAGATGACCTCTGAGATCCCATCCAATTTCCAGTTCCACACCTGGACATTGAGGGATCTTATGGCTGGCTTCCCTTTCTTAACAGTCACACCTCCTTCATGTCCCCACCTCCAATCACTGCACCTGTCCTGAGGTCCTTCTCCAGCCAAGTGTTCTGCTGCTTCCCACCCCTTGGCTTCTATTCATTAGGATGGATCCACATCCTTCCTTTCCTTTGACCCTCACTGGCCTGGTGAACTCTGTTTACTGTTTTTTAGTTAATTAATATGATTATTTTTAGAAACAGAGTCTTATTTTGTCACCCTTGGTAGAGTGCTGTGCCATCACAGCTCACAGCAACCTCCACATAGCTATTAGACTTAGGCGATTCTCCTGCCTCAGTCTCCCGAGTAGTTGGGACTACAGACGCCCGCCACAACACCCGGCTATTTTTTTGTTGCAGTTTAGCCAGGTTTGAACCCACCACCCTTGGTATATG
>NW_003852442.1:5762342-5811010 GCF_000181295.1 Otolemur garnettii
TGCATTTATGGGGTACAATGTGCTGATTTTACATACAATTTGGAGTGCTTACATCAAACTGGTTAACACAGTTTGATGCCTTCACCTGACATCACCTGGTCCTTGGAGCCTGCCCAGCCTCTGCGCCCCTCAGCAGAGTCTGTTGCACTTTGCTACAATTGATATAAGTATCTATCTGTCTGACAAGTGAGCTGTGAGCTACCAACAAAGCAAAACCTGCCCTTTCGCCCCCAGGGCTTAGGGAAGAAACATCCACAAACAGGAACTTCCTCCTTATTACTGAATCATTAATTGGATTTTTAATAGTTCCTTCAAATAAAAACAGAAGGAAAAATGGAACCAGAAATAAAAGACCAAACGTAGAAAAAGAAAGAAAACCAAGAAACCAAAAACAAAGAACAGCAACAAAAAACTATTAAAAGGGCAAAGAAAAAATGTAACAATGCAGAGGAGGTATGAAATAACCTTCTTATTGGTATTACTTCTTTTGCAGCAGAGGTTCTGGAAAAGCAGGAGCGCTCCTAAGTAATATTAACAATCAACAAAGCCATAACAGCATTATGGGTGACATTCACTTAAGGAGATGTTCCTTCCCCTGTGAACCTGTTCACAGACAGAGATTCTGTGGCTCATAACACATGGTCCAGGTGTCAGAGATGGAATTCTGGAAGCCACACAGAAAACCATGCTTCCCCCAAACCACCAGGTCGTATTCAATTTCGTTTACTTATAATGTTGATCCCTCATATTGATCTTTTTCCCAAAGACCCATGGCTGGAATAAATTTCTTTCACACAGTTCATAACAGCTATCTATGTGTCTATCTTTCAAAATTTGGTGTACGCATATAGGTTACAGATAACTTAGCAAGCATATTTATGTATAAATATAACATTTAATATCAAGAGACTAATTTAGTGATTTATTTTTGATTGTTGAAAAGACTTAAACGCACCAGCAACAGCTTACGCAGGGCATATTGTCCAAAGTTAAGGTCACAGACAGTATCTAAATACGTTCTGAAGCAGGGGATCAAAGTAATATTGTCCAAAGTGACTATAAGAACAAGAGTCGTATATTTTTTCCTTTAAAATCTTGACAAATGTGACAAATGGCCTTGTGAAAGTATTAGCAAGGCTTGGATGTTTTGAAGAACTTTGTCATAATGATACAATTGATAGATAGCAAAATCCATACTTGAATATGTTTTGCCAAAGTAAAATCTTAAAACTGAATTATCACTGGCACAAGCCCAAACGAGTTCACCTGTGCATGTGCTAAATTGAAAGTTGTATCATTGACATTCCCTAGCAAAGTAGGGTGCTGAGTCCGAGTCCAGACCTTTGGCGACAGGTGACGCTACCAGTTTGCACCCCTGGAAGAAAGTGCCCTAACTCACCACTCCACCTTCAGCCTGAGCTCCAGAATGAGACAGGTGGAGCATGGCCATTATAGGCAACCAGTCACTGCATTTGGGGTGGGTGGTCATATACCAATAGCTAATTAATACACAGAGTGAAAATGGAATGAACAAGGCCGTATGAAGGGGAGCAGAAGGGCGGCACAGGCTAACCTTGGAAGGATTCTAGAGAAGAGATTAAGATGACCCAAGTCAGAATGTTTATGTGGCCCCTGCTGTGTAGCTTCAGGACATACATTTAAAAGAAACTTAAATGGAGAGACATCTGCCTCCTGGAACATGAAAGGTACCAGCAGCCTCCCCTTTTAAGCCCAGGGCCTCCAAACCGGGATGTGCCAAAGAAACTCAGGGCAGTCACGTCACAGCTCTGTGATGAACCCAGCAGTGTCTGTTGGGAGGTGATTTCAGTTATGGAGTATGGACTTTGAACAAAAGAAAGAAAAGGGGACATTTTGTGAGTTCTGAAAAATCAAGGAAGCATCATTTGTTGAAGAAAAGGTGGTGAAAAGCGGAACAACTGGAAGGGAGGCCATTTAAGAGATTCCTCGAGATTACAGTGATTATTTCTTCCCTTTCACGTGCAGAGTGTATTGGAGTTTCCTTAAAAAATTCATACAGGAGAATCATTCCGTGCAACTGTAAGAGGGAAACTGTCAGACAACATTCCCAATTCAATATTATATTGTGCTTCAAGAAAAGATTTCCATATATTCTAGATTAAAAAAAGCCTCATAAATAAATGATAATCCAGGGCATGCTCGGAAAATGAAAAAATGATTTTGTGTTTGCATTTTACTCTGCAGAGTAAAATTTAATCTCTCTTTTAATATAGCATGTTTTATATAAAGAGGTAAAAGGATGGAACCTTATGAAAATTGATTTTTTACATGTTTAAAAATGTTCCTCGCAGTATTTATCTAGGCATTCTCCATCGGGGAGCGTAAGGAGGATCATATGTTGATAACTTCACTAGGGTAGATGAGAGGTACATGGAGTTATTTGTGGTTTGATTTAATGCAAAGTGTTCTACGTAGTGTTAAAAATAATCAAGACCAGACTGGCTTTTCGAAGGTGTTATCTATTACTCAGCCTGTGCTTTTAAAACTGTATCATGGTCAACAACAGTACCGAGCACATAGTAGGTGCTTACTAAGTTTCTATCAAATGCATCACTACAGGGAGACAATGGAGAAGATGAAATGCCCCAGGGGCAAAGCAAAGATGGAGGCATGGGTCTTAGGGTGGGGCAAAAACAGGCCCGCTTGGTCTTCTTGCCATCGGTGTAGAAAGTGGGCGGGGGGGGGGGGGGGGGGGGGGGGCGGGCGCAAAGCCACACACAAACCCTTTGCCCTCTCCTCTTAGGACAAACACACAATGGATCTGGCTAGCCCATTCCCTAGAAGTTCAAGTAAAAAGACCCTAACCTGATAGGCAAGCTGTGGAACAGGCTGTGGAATGTGCCTACCCCCGGGGCCCCATATAAAAGGGGTCTCTAACTGCCCACCTCGGGCCCCAGCACAGATGCCATCTTTGCACTGTCCTGATGGGTCACCTTGCGATAAACCTGGCCTGCACATCTCTGCGGCCTCATCTCAGGGTGCCGTTGTTTAACACCTTTCAGAAAGCCTCCAGGTTTCCTGAGCACCCTCAGGAGTTCTAGGAAGTGTTATTGGACAGATGTGAGATTCACATCACACCCTCCATGTAGCTGACAATGTGGATAGGAGGCTAGTACAGTCTAGTGCCCTCTAAACAAATCTTTTCTAAATGCCTAGTTTGAACAGTGTTAGGGAGACCCTAGACTTGATTAGTCTTACAATCCTTTGGAAACAAACCAAAAAAAGCCAGTTTGGATATGTTACCTGTCCCTCACCTCCAGGGGATGGAACTAGCCCAGAGGTGATTTCTCATCCCAGCTAAATGAGGCTTCAGGACCACAGTTAAGAAGTGAAAAGTCCTTCTTCAAAATATTCTGGCTTTAATTTGCAGCCTTTAGATGGCGTCTTTTAAAAACAATAGTTAATTGAAAAATAAAAATTGACTATTACAACAGGATGATTTGATTTACCATATTTTGTCATGTATAACACACACTTTTGCACTTAATTTTTTTTTTGTTGAGACAGAGTTTCACTTTGTCACCCTTGGTAAAGTGCCATGATGTCAGAGCTCATAGCAACCTCAAACTCTTGGGCTCAAATGATCCTCTTGCCTCAGCCTCCCAAGCAGTTGGGACTACAGGGATCTGCTACAACACCCAGCTAATTTTAGAGACAGGGTCTCGCTCTGTCTCAGGCTGGTCTCAAATTCCTAAGGTCAAACAATCTACCTGCCTCGGCCTCCCAGAGTGCTAGGATTATAGGCATGAGGCACTGTACCCAGCCATGCCCCCCATTTGGTGGGGGGGAGACAGAGTCTTACTTTGTTGCCCTCAGTAGAGTGCTGTGACGTCACAGCTGACAGCAACCTCAAACTCTTGGGCTTAAGTGATTCTCTTGCCTCCCAAGTAGCTGGGATTATAAGCATCCACCATAATGCCCACCTATTTTTTTTGTTGCAGTTGCCATTGTTATTTAGAGGCCCAGGCCAGATTTAAACCCGCCAGCCTGGGTATATGTGGCTGGTGCCCTACCCACTGAGCCAAAGGCACTACCCTGTGCCCCAATTTTTTTTTTTTTTTGGAGACAGAGTCTCACTATGTTGCCCTTGGTAGAGAGCCATGGACTCACAGCAACCTCCAGCTCTTGGGCTTAAGCGATTCTCTTGCCTCAGCCTCCCAAGTAGCTGGGACTACAGGCACCCACCACAATGCCTGGCTATTTGGTTGTAGTTGTCATTGTTGTTTGGCAGGCCCAGGCTGGATTCAAACCCATCAGCTCTGGTGTACGTGGCTGGTGCCTTAGCCGCTTGAGCTACAGGTGCTGAGCCTCAGTGCCCAAATTTTTTAAGGAAAAAAATAAGGATATCCATTATGCATGGGTAGTACTAATTCTATATCTATAGAAATGTTTTTAATTCTTTTATTCATGCTTATGTGTTAAAACCGTAACTCTGTTAAAAAATAAATGCTAAAATTCTTTTATAACACAAAATACAAGTACCTGAATATACACAAATATAAATTTGAATAAAAAAATTAAAGATTTTTTTTTCCCTGAAAGTTTAAGCCAACAATGTGGGTGTGCATTATACACAAGAGAGCACTATACAGGGCAAATATGGTGCAGACACAATATGCAGGGGTTACCCACATCAAGGGAATACATTCATCACCACTCATGCTGTACAACAGATCCTCAGAACTTGTTCATCTAATAGCTGAAAGTTATTGTAGCCTTTCGTCCACATCTTCTACTTCTCCATTTGCCCAGTGCCTGGCGACCACCATTCTGCACTCTGCTTCTGTGAGTTTGACTTTTTTAGATCCCACATGGGAGATCACACAGTATTTGTCTATCTCTGTCTATCTCATGTTCCTTAAAATTATGTCCTCCAGTTATAGGACCAAAAAGAAATTGTGGTCCATATATACATTGGAATAGTATTCTGCTGTGAAAGAGAAAGAAATTCTCCCATCTGTGACAACACAGATAATAGTCTTGAAGGAAGATCTTTCAGCCGTAGACTCTCACAAGCTTCTTGCTAGCTTGATGGTAAGGAACTGTGATGGCTTCTAGGAGCTGGAGGCTTCCTCTACTCATCAGCTAACAGTCAGCAAGAAGCCAAGACCCTGAGTCAAAGCACTAGGAGGAAATAAAGTCTGCTAGTAATCCAAGTGATCTCAATGGCAGATTCTTTCCCAGTCAAGCTACCAGATCATAACACAGCCCGACCGATATCTGAACACAACCTTGTGAGACCTTAAAGGAGAGGACCCAGTTAAGACATAACCAGAGACTAATGGAAACCATGGAATAGTAAATGTATATTATATTAAGCTTCAAAATTTGTGTTAATTTACATTATAAGAAGAGTGAGCGATACACAGAGACTCTGTAGTGTGTATGAGTGAAGATCAAGAATGAGCAGATGGTGTGGGAAGGACGGCAAGCAGGTGAGTTTGAGGAAGTCGTGGGTTCACGTTCACTGCTGCGACCCTGCTACCCCGGGGGAGGCTGAACATAGAAGAATGCCCAAGAAAAAGTATTGAAATAATCAACCAATTAGTAAGGCTGAGAAAAGAAGTGACAAGCTGAGCAGTGTGGGTTTGATCCAGGAGGCCACAGGGAGCCACTGAATGTTTTTGAGCACAGGAGTGGCATGGCAAAGACTGTGTCCCTGTACCTTTCTAATACTTCTACATGTGTTTCCAATCTGGCCAGCATGAAATAAATTTCTTACTGTTGTTTTAATTGCAATGCCTTCCAATTGATAAGTTTGAGCATATTTTCAATAATATGATACTGTTTGCAAGGATAGTCCAAATTCTCTGACAGGCACCTGACCTTTTAAATTCATATATCAACCCGGAAAAATAAGACAAACTCCAGGAAGTGTTACTAATGAAGTTAAACCACAATGCATCCAGTGAATTAAACTCCAATATGTGAATGTGCATATGTGTGTGTTTTTAAATGAGAAATTTCACAAAGTCCTGTGGAATTAATCTTGGCTTCCAAGTTGCCAGTGGTGTGACCTTAAGCAAGTCATTTACCTTTATAAGCTGTTACCAACACATATTTTTGTATACATAATAAGCTTAAATTTAAATATGCTTAAATTTATATTTATAATATTCACAAGCTCCATAATTACATTTTACAAACTGACCCATAAAGAAACAGTTGACTGTCTCATGAACATTTAGAATCTGTCTCTGTCCCTTTGTCACTCAGTGGGGTTTCAGAAATGTCCATATCTCTTCTATTTTGAATATAAACAGCTTTCCCATGTAGATACAAAGAAAATATCCGTATTTCCCTTCAAACACAGACCTCCTTTCTCAATTTAAAAAAATCAAAGGGCACATGAACAAGTCCTCTGGTCAACATGGTCTCTCTCTCTCTCTTTTTTTTTTTGCAATTTTTGGCCAGGGCCAGGTTTGAACCCACCACCTCCAGTATATGGGGCCGGCGCCCTACCCAGTTGAGCCACAGGTGCTGCCCTCAACATGGTCTCATGGGTAATCTCTGCTGGGACAGGTCACCTTCTCACTTTCTGTTCCTTCTGCCTGAGACACTCGCCTCTGGGTCTCCACTTTGCCGGCCCCTTCTCTCCTTGGATGCCTTGATGGCACCTGGCATCCTGTCTGGAGCCCATCCCTGCCTTTCCTTTCCACCCATCAGCACCACGTGTGCTTGCTTCTGAAAGTGCCCCACCGCTGATAGAATGCAACTCCCCTAAGTGCTGACTCGCTTCTCCCCCTGGCTCCCCCACAATGTGAACTCTGTGGGCAGAGGCACCCGGTTTGTCTGGGGGCTCATACCTTGCATCCTCAGCACCTTGAGCAGCAACTGGATTCTAAGAGGAAGGCAGTAAGTAAATAATTGTTGCACTAGTCAACCTCCCCCTGCTGTCAGAAAAGACGCTGTAGAAATTAAACTAGAAATTTAATATGCAAAAAACACTTGGGCCCCAGACCTCTAATCCAGCAGTTTTGATCTCTTCCCTCACTAGCTTCCCCTGAGTTTTCTTTTGCATAGTTCAGTTTCTAAAAAGGCAAACAAAGCCACACATCCTTCCTCTATTCTCATCTGTTCCACCCTTTATTCTAAGCATTCAATAAAAAAGTTATATGAACATAAATCAACAAAACACTGTATTTTCTTTATCTCTACCTGATAGTCTTAGAGTTTTAGTCTTGCCAATAACCACCCCATTGCAAGCTCTTAAGGATGGAAACCATCTCTTATCACATTTGAAATTCAAAGAGGAGGCTCAAAGGATGCGAAGTGACAAGAGGGACGATGGATATTTACGGTCAAGGCAGATGATGAGCTAGAGGCAGCCGCTTGTCGATGAGGTCACGTCGTGTTAGGAATACGGTTTATTACCAGCTCCCAAAGACGCGCCCTCTCTTTGGTCAATAAGAAAAGGATAAAAGGTTCGAGATAAGGAAGAAGCACTTTATAAATGAAAACGTTCGCTAATGAAATTAGTATCGTTATTGCAGGAAGTGCTAATTTTCCTGCTCACTGAGAGTTTAATAAAAATGTTATGTCTACTCTATAACTGTGATTAATCAGTGCAGTATTGAGAAGTGCAGTGATTCTTTCTCAACAAGGCAATTTTCAAAATTTGAAAAGGTGTAAATTTCATGCAAATTGCTTCATAATCATATATGTACAAAACGGAGCTGACAAAATTGCAGTTGGGAGAGGAATCATTAACATTTTTACCGTTTCTTTCTTTTTTTTTTCTTTTTCTTTTTCCCAACTGCTCCTTAAGAAGTATATTATGAAAACCATACAGGTGAATGTCAGCAAAATGGTAATATTTTAAACAAACTCAAACGTGGATATTGCGCTTGAACAGTGATATGAGACTGAAAGGTTTAAAGCAGGAAAACACTGCTTTAAGGCCATGAAAATGCACCCATTTGTTTTAATCACAATGTACAGAGGCAAACGCTTTTCTCTTTCTGACTCTTCTCGTTGGGAAACAGTACATCTTTGCCAGGGAAAGTCACATTTCTACTTTTAGGGTTCCTCTTTTAAAAGTCCCCAGGTCTCTTGTAATTTTTAACAATGGTTTGCACACAGGAGCCTTCCTGGGCCAGTGTGACCCATTAGGTAACTCCTCCTGGCCCACAGTGATGGCTTACCTGAGAAGCACGCTATTCCCGGAATAATGAGACTTTCTGAGAGGCTGACACCTGGGAATCTCCAATCTCATTGTGTGTGGTGTCTGTGACAAGCACTACCCAGCTAAATCCAAAGTAGGCTATTTGTCTGTTTACATAGCTAAGGCGGAAGTGGATAATAAGACCTCAGGTGTAAATATGACAGTGTTAGGATTATTAGATGCTTCTACTGATAGCCCTTAAAACTCATAAGACGCAAGCAGAAAATAAACCTAAGAACATACTTGCAGACGCTGGTATTAATATTGTGACATCGAACTAACAGCCGCTTGTTTCTGGCACTTAAGAAGTTGGAAACCTTTTTTTTTTTTTCTTTAATATATAACTTAGAAAGCAGCGGTTAGCAATTTCTGGGTAATAACTCAAAGCGATTCTCAATGGTCTAAGTATTGCCATGGTTCTTGGAACTGGGCGGATTTCCTCCCCACACAGGCTTTTGGAGGGACGCTATAATGCTAAGTAGGAACCATTTTCGTCCCTCATCTTCATCCTGTACCTCATAGATTTTCTAAAATTATGGGTCCACCCGAGGCAGTTATTATGCACAGAGTTGAGGCTCTTCTGAGGAGTTTCTCAGAGGATGATTTTTGGTTAAAGTGGCATATTTTTTTTTTTTTTTTTTTGAGACAGAGCCTCAAGCTGGTCCCCTGGGCAGAGTGCCGTGGCATTACAGCTCACAGCAACCTCCAACTCCTGGGCTCAAGCGAGTCTCCTGCCTCCGCCTCCCAAGTAGCTGGGACCACAGGCGCCCGCCACAACGCCCGGCTATTTTTTTTTGGTTGCAGCCGTCATTGTTGTTTGGCGGGTCCGGGCTGGGGATTCAAACCCGCCACCTTAGGTGTACATGGCTGGCGCCTTAGCCGGTTGAGCTATAGGCGCCGAGCCTAAAGTGGCATATTTTAGACCCATCTGGTCACATGCATTAATGCACACTTTGGAATTCCGCACGGGTTTTTAGAAAGGCGCTCTTCTACCCTAAGTGTCTCTGGCAGGCACTGTGTGTAAATAAGAGAAAGACTCCTGCTGCCTTCACTCCTCAGAGCAGCTCAACATTTAACATGGCAACACATTTTCCATTATACGCTGAGATTAATAAACCTCGCAGAGCCCGGACGAGCCACTGGAAAACAAGGGCAGTAGGGTGCTTGTTTCTGTTCCATTAGACACGGGATGAGCGGCAGGCTTGCCACACTCTGCCACTCAGCCTGGTAATCAGTCTCCCTCCCTGAGACCGCCATGGCTGGAGGCGCAGTTGCAGGAGAAAATGTTGTTCTTTCACTCCCCGCCTCGCCCCAATTCAGCCACAAAGGCAGTGAGGATCAGTGGAACTTTCCACAGCCAGTGGAGAACAGTCAGTTGGTTCTCCTGTGCCCCAGTTACACAGCAAAAGGGCATCCTTTAAATATATACCCGTCTGGGATGAGCTTGGGGACTTTTCAGACTAAAACAAACCCTACTTCTTGGCAGTGGAAGAGGAAAGGCCCAGCACAGTCTTGTGAAAGGATGTGAAGATGATGGTGGCTTAAAAATGGCCTTTTGCCCACCACGGCCTTTACCCTGGTGGGACTTGTGATCATCATAGGGCCACTCTGAACCTCTGTTTCCTTTGCTGACAAGGGGGATGAGGAGGGCACCTACCTCTTAGGGTGGGGTAAACAGTTAATGAGTGTATAACTTTAGCCTCGCATCTGGCAGATAGAAAGCACACAGTAAACATGAGTTTCTGTTAGGATAACTCTGGTGGCTGCTACAATGGTAATAACCACCAGGACTGCTATGGACACTGCTGTTGTTACTACTGCTGTTCATAGAGATGTCACCCCTGGGATCATCAGTTCCCTTGACTATAAATGAACGACAGCCATGCCCTCCCCTGAACGGTGAATCAAATGATAAACAAAACTTGTGTTCCTGGTACTGTGCTTGTGAATCACGTTTGCAAATGCCCCGTTGGTCAAAGCAAGTTCCATGAGGCATGCCGATCCAAGGGCTAGAGAAATAATCTCCACCTTTTCAGAACAGTGTCTACAACTTTACAATGTAAGGAGAAGTGGGAAGACCGGGTGGCTGTGTTGACAATACGTCACAGATAGTAACTGTCAGCATTGGTGAATTTAGAATCTGTCGACCAGGACACAGTGAAAGATTGTTCTTACTGTCAGGGGATGTTAATGATTCAGATCTCTAATCAATCCTCTTGGCTAATTCCATCTAGTTTATTCAACGCAAAAGCAAGTGGGCAGAAGAGAGATGGGCTCCTGAAAGTCATTTGGTTCTAAAAGTCTAAGTTCTATTTCAACAGGAAAAAAAGGAAAAATAAATAAATAAAAGGTATGTGCCTGTTCAACTCCCTCCCCGAGAGCCTCAGTCCTAAATCTAGACTATCCTTGGATTCTCTCACCTATGCTGGGATTGTTCAATTTGGGGTTTTAACATCTGTCAGTTGCATCCCTGATCCACCCCATATCGCCCCAAAACTGCAATTGCTCCCATGATATTCAGAGAATTAAAAAGAAATAAATAAATAAAAGAAGAGGAAAGTTCCAGAAGGGCAGCACTTACCCCGTACACAGGAAAATAGACTGAAAGGAAAGCATTGTCAAAGTGTTTTGCAAATGACATTTTCAGCAATATAAATTATGATTTATTTTCCTATGTAATCATCTTGATTGCAGACATCCTTTTGGAGAAATCGCACTGCTCTTGGCTAGCTTTTTAAAGCCTCACAAGACAACTTTCCAACCTGATTAGTATGTATGATGGGAAATCAGATACATTATATTTAGCTTGAAGTGCAGAGTGCCGTGGGTGCAAAGAAAGAAAGATAGGGGGAGGGATCAGAAGGAAAAAAAAAAAAAAGAACATCTGTAATCCTTTTCAGAGGGATCTGCGTGGCACATGGCAGGGAAGAAGCTGTTGAGTTTGCCCGAGTTCTCTTTATGTGATTAGCTGGGTGGGTGTCACCTCCCTATCAAAGAGCTCCCACGTTGCTAAACGAGGGGATGTGATAACTCTGTGCCCGGGACAGGCTCACGCTCTTCAGTTATGACACTGAAGAACTCAGCAACGGTGTCAACACAGTGGTCTTCCCTTGGGTCAATGATAATGGCTCCTGGCCTCCACACTTTCACTCCCATGGAACTGGGGGTACAGAGAGACTCAAAGGAATGCAGCTATGGACTGAGTATAGGGATCTCACAGAGAGCGATGCACGGTACCAGGCCTGTCTGCCAGGAGGAGGGATGTGATGCATCCGGTGGCATCAGCCCAGGGGCAGAGAGGCAGGTGAAAACATTTAGGGAGTCCACAAGTTCAAGGTCCAGCAAGCATAAGATGGGCATGTGCAGGAACTGAACGGGGGTTTCAGTTTGAATGGCACGCCCTGGCCTGACTAATGTCAGGGGAAATGAAAACAAAGGCAAGACCCCACCATTCCTGGGGTGGGGAGGGACTGGCAAGTAATGAAAACGCTAGTTCACATAAGCTTACGAGACGGCTGTATTAGGAGCCGAAGGCGGTGTTTGCATGGGTTTTTGAAACAAAGTAAGATGTCAGAAGAATTCTGTATGTAGCATGAAAGCTGGAGATGATATCCCAGCTCTCTGACAAATCTATCTGAGAAAAGGACTTGGGAAGGGACATTTGCTGGGTGCCAACCGTTTGCCTCACAAGGTCTAACACCTGGGTAGCCTCTTACCACTGCTTCATCGCTATTGCAGCCTTGAATGTTACCCCATTCTGGATGGAGACAGAGGCATGCGAAGACAATGAGCTGAGCCAGATTGTACAAGAGACCAAACATTTTCACTTGAGCTCTGGCTGCTGTTAACTGAAGACCACGAGCCATGTAACCTCCTCAGCCTCTGCAGGCAAAAGGGCTTGTGCGGCTCACAACTCAAGGCCTGTCTGTCTGAAATCAAATCTTAGATTCCCTGTAGGGCGCTCTGCCTAAGTGTCCTTTCTTTATGTTTTATATCTTCCTTAAGTACCCCATTTCTTTTATACTAAGATTTCTGCCTGAAAAAAAAAAAGATCTAGGCTTTTTTCTTTTTTTTTTGGAGACAGAGTCTCACTTTGTCACCCTCAGTAGAGTGCCATGGTGTCATAGTTCACAGCAACCTCAAACTCTTGAGCTCAAGTGATTTTCTTGTCTCAGCCTCCCAAGTAGCTGGGAATACAGGCGCCAGTCAACACGTCCAGCTAGTTTCTTTTTAGAGATGGGTTCTTTCTCTTGCTCAGGCTGGTCTTGAACTCCTAAGCTCAAGCAATCCACTCACCTCGGCCTCCCAGAGTGATAAGATTACAGGCACGAGCCACCATTCCCTGCTCAAAAATTTTTAAAGTGTCTTCGATAGGTGAAATTCTAAGTTAGCACCCAAGATTCCTAGACCCTAAGAATACATGTGACCTCTCCCGGTCATTTAGTCAATCACTAATCTGGGCACTAGTGTAAAGAGATTTTGTAGATGTTAATTATGGCTCCAAATTAGTTGCCCTTAAGATAAGGACAGTAGCCTAATCACCAAGGTTTTAAATCTGGGTCCAGATAGGAGAGTCAAGGAAAATTAAGAGATTCAAAGCAGGTGAAGGATTCCATAGGCATGAATGTTTCTGGCTTTGGAGATACAGGGGGCCAAGTGTGCCAGAAGGTGGCTAGCCTCTAGGAACTAAGGGCAGCCACCAGCTGACAGCCAGAGGTCCCAGTCTTAGGGCAAGGACCTGAGCTCTGCCTATACCCTGAATGAGCGTGGCCATGGATTCTCCTCCAGAGCCTAGAGGAAGAAAGGTAGCCCCAGATAACACCTTGATTTTGTCCCCATGAGACCCTGAGCAGAGAGCCCAGTCATGCTGAGTCCAGCCTTCTGACCCACAGATCTGTAGCTAACAAATGGGTGTTGATTTGAACTACTAGGTGTGTGATGATTTGTGAGGTGGTAACAGGCAACAAACTAGCATAAAACAATCTCAGCTGTAGAGTAAAATTTCGATTTATTTCTTTGGTTTTCACAAGAGCTTTGCCTTCCAAGTATAAAATTCTTAATACAGGAACTCAATCTCCAGAATAATTTTACCAATTACTAAAGACTTGGTTCTAAAACAATACCTATTACTAAGACACGGATTACTCATCATGGATTACTCAACATGGTAAAGTTTTTCTAGCCCGTGACTCCAGACCAGCAGCAACCGAAATCATTTTTTCTCTACCATGTTATACACAAAGACGGGTAAGAAAGATTTCAGACCCAGACCTACCTCAGAGGTGATTTCCCCCAACATAACTGCTTTGGTAGTATGGACTGATTCTAAGCGACTATGTGGGAAAAAACCCTAACATGGGTGTTTGGGGATCAAATATCATCTAACACTGTCTTCTGAACTGCAAAGATGGGTACGGGACCAAAAAAAAAAAAGAATGGCTTTGTCAATTTCTTCTTAAAACTAAAATTATAACCAAAAGACAGCCTTTCAATGTCACTAGTTTCTCTGAGCAACACAATTCCCGAGACCTGGGCTATCTCAGACAAAATGGAAAAACACAGATTCAGGAAGAAGCTGGGGAACGATGTTTTGCAACCCATGGTAAGGCAAGTCATAAATTGAGGTGCAATCCAAACGGGGAGCGGGAGAGAGGGTGGAATCTGTGGTTCGTGCCTGTCCACCTGGGGTCTGTAAGACGAATGGGCCTAGGAGCGTCCTGTCCGTGTCTGCTATATATTCCCATGATTAAAGTCATTAGTTAGAGCGTTCAACTGCAAAGTTACTGCAAGAAGGGCCTTTCCCTTCAGGAGGAGAAAGAAGAAGAAGATAAGAAAATCCCCCCAGAATACACAAAAATATAAGCATGCTAAAAATGAAGCCAGTGGCTGTTTGCTGGCAGGGCTGCTGTGAAATCGGAGGCTGTACTCAGAGCCTTTGGCTTCTGACAGGTCTTAAGAAGAGACCACATAAAAAAAGATGGAGACTTTACACCTTTTGTATTAACCTGGATGGAGTTGAAACAGAGTCTTCTTAGGAAAGTATCGTAAGAATGGAAAAGTATTCGATGTACTCAATACTAATATGGAGTCAGTAGATGATCTAATACACTCCCCCAACCAGAGAAAACCTCGATTCAATTCAAGTCGCGGGGAGGGGGATGGAGGAAGGGAGATAGGGGTGTGCCCACCCCAGTGTAAGGGTATATGGCCCACCGCCTGGGTGCAGGACACAACTACAATAGGGACTTTACCTAACAAATGCAAACATTATAACCTAGTTGTACCCTCATATTAAACTGAAATTTAAAAAAATAAAAAATAATGAAGAATAAGAGACCATGTCACCAAGGTGATTCAGGGGATACTTTGAAGGAAGAGGGAGAACGGAAGATATTTTTGTAAATTCATGGGCTCCATCCTGTCTTATTTCCCCTCCCATGTTAGAATTTCGTCTACCTGCCTATCTTCACTCAATAGCGGCATCTCTCTATATCTTCCTGGGCTCTGACCACCACAGGCTCTTGCCTGGATATTCTAAGATGCTGTCTGCTACCAGCTTTGCAAACCTTTACAAATCTTTACTCCCCTTCACAAATCCTTCCTTGAAGAAGCCAGAGGGATCCTTCTAAAACGTACTTTCAGTCCCTTTATTACTAGGAGATAACACATTAGCATAGACCTTTGCCAGAGCTTTCCAAATGGCCATGAAGATGTGATCCCAACTCTTTCTGGAACCTCTGAGGCACTGGGGAACTTCAGCCTTATCTCCTGGCTCACTGTTCCTCTCCCAAGCTAGGATCCAGCCAGACTCAGCCATGTGTCCCTCTGCCCAGGGACCAGATCTTGTCTGGATGCCCCAGATATGACTGAAAGCAACAAAGTCCTTGTGGTCAGGGGATGACACTATGGGATGGCCTGCAGAGCAGTAAATAGATAACTACGATTACAATATATTAGGGAACAAAGGAGGATGGAGGGCATCCAATTCAGGCTGCAGGTTGTAGAGTGAAAGGGTGTAGGGTTCAGGGAAGTCCTCCAGAAGAGCCAGAGTTAGTTTGGTGAAGGAGAGGCAACATTCTAAGCAGGATATACACATATAAATACCTTGCCTTTCAAAGCATCAGAGCCAAGACTGGGAGTGGTGATACGGGCAGAGGTCAGCTCAGGGAATTGGGGAGGCTTCTGAGAAGCTACCACATGGCTGGGTATAAGTGGACAGGCTCATGAATTAGTGTAAATGCAAACTTCAATGACAGGAGGCCAGGCAGTCCTGACAATGAGTGACATGGGCCTGACAGGTGCTGGGGAAAACTAGAAGGCACGTGGTTCTGCTAAAGAGTGGCAGCCGCCACCAGGTCCAGCCAAGTGATTGCCAAATGCAAATACAGGCAAATGATATCCTATCTGCTTTTTCAGGAGCAGTAAGAAATCTCAATTTTGATATGATCTCCCAGTTTGTTAAACACTGGCAACTATTTTATTTCATTCATAGAAATAAAAACTTCAGCAGACCAGACAAAACCCATCGGCAAGCCATTGATCTGCAACTTCTATGATACGAGTTAAAAAGGAGAATGGAGATTCCAAGTGTTAGAAGATTTTTGCTTCTTATCCAGAGATCAGAATACAAAGGTGTTGAAAAAATTACCTGCCCCGTCCATCTCCCTCCACCCTGGGCAGCATCGGCCAGGGCTAAAGATGCTTAGGGGTAGAAGAGATCTTCTCTGAAGGCCAGGGAGGAGCCTGGCCTTTTGGAATCACAGCTGCGCAACCATGAGCTTGGCTAGTCAACAAATACTCATTGAAGGCCTACTATGTGTCCAGCTCTATTACAGGCAACAGTGAGCAAGGCAGGTGAAGGTCCCTGCTTTGCAGGGACACATGTCTATCCTCCTTCTGGGGGACATGAAATATGGGGAGGCCTTCGGCAATTTGAGCAGAGGCTCTAGCAGACACAAGTTCAGCCTCTTTGGCCTCAGTCCCATTCCCCTTTTGGAAATTCACACAGAATCCACAACCTGGAAGTAGAACAGACCCCAGAGGACCCAGGGATCCAGGAGTGAAGAGCCCAGGGCGGGGTTGCTGCTCGCTTTGGCCAAATCCCCAGCATCTAGGACAGTGCCCGCACATGCAAACACTCAACCAGGGAATCTTACAACGGAGAGCTAAGACGTGTTACCGAGAGCCCAAGGGGGGTGAAATCACTGAAGTTGGAATTAGTTTTTCACGCATTAAAAGGATTTCTCTTTGTTTCCAAATCTCTATGTAATAGGTAGAACAGGGTCTCAAAGTAAAAAACAAAAAAGCAGCAATATTAATTGGTCTTTCACTTTGTTAGCAGGCTTAGGCATTCAGCAATGGGCAGAGTCAAAATCTAGTGGCCAGCACAGAAAAGCAGCAGAAACGCCAGTGCACAGACTTCTGACAACCCCTCTTCCACGTTTCCCTCTCTGTCGCTCACTTAGGACAATTCCCTTCTTCTTTTTATGTTATCGTTGGTGTGTTTCGGAATATGTGCACCCACCCCAGGGAAAACAAACCAGGTGTTGTGCAAACTATGATGTGGGTGGGGGCGTTTAGCGTGACGTGGACGGCAGCTGGTGGTGGACACAGCGACCTGTCCCTTGTCACTCCGCTTCTCCACTGCAATTGATTCCAGGTGCCAATTCGGTGGTACAGACTTTATAATTATACCCTCATACCCTCGCACCCAAGATAAATGAAGCGCCTCAGACAGGGGAACAGAGTGCTCCATCATAGAAATTCCCAAACCGTTCCTGGTGCTCTGACCCCTCAGGAACTCTGCTCCCCACAAGTCTCAGTCGCTGATAAAATCCTCTTCGCCTTCCCTAAGCCAGAGGCCGAGAGCCAGCGAGCCAGCCGCATGTTCCCCCGTCACCGACCACTTCTACTTGTTCATGTTGGATTTTTTCTTTCTTTCTATCTTTCTGAAGGGGGAGGGAAACCACCCTGTTTATTTCCAAACTCCCTCGCATCTGATGCACGATAGGCTGGCATTTGCTGTTAAAGCAGAAAATTATAAGGAGGGCCTAATTGACCCTCCTGTGTCTTTGAAAAAGCCTGTCTGTGGTCTCTAATTGACCCTCTAGGTACCCATGGAACAATGAACAAATCTTCAGGAAATAATGGAGGGCGATGATTAATAGCCCGGGCCTGGCTGGACCTCGGTCTCTCACAGCTCTTCTCCCCGCGCTGTCCTTCCTCTCCTCCACAACGCTCCATCCCCTGGACTTCATAAGCAGCAATTTATTATTACCACTGAATAATAAATACCCCGTAGTAGACACTTTTTGAAAATCAGAGGCATCAGGATCCTGTGGCGATTGTGATAACATTTATTTAAGCTGGCGTTCTCAAGGAGCCTTTCCCCAGTATCACTGGGCAAAGTCAAATAGGAGACTTCTCTGGGTTCCACTGAAATCACTCCCAATGGGAAGTGCTTTGGGATTGGGGGGTGTTGTTTCTTGTCCAAAGAGTGAATATCGCCCCTTGGCCTTGGTCAGATGACGAATAAGGAAGCTCCTTCCAGACTGCAGCAACAATCACCATAATACCAGTAGTAAAAATGAGTGGCCTTGCTTTAGTTACAGATGGGACAGGCCCTCTTACTTGTTATCTTGACGAACGCTCAGGAAGCTCGGAGATGTTGTCAATGCTGCTGGCCCGTGACGCAGATGAATACACTGGGTCCCAAGTCCCAAGGTCTAGAGCTGCAGCTCTGCAGGCCACACACCGCTACCTCCCCACTATTTAGCAAGAGGGTGTCGAAGGTATGATCATAAGCAAAGGAGTTTAGAAACTGCTAAGAGAATATGTTTTCTTTCTTTTAGTGAGGCTGAAAAATGCTTCCTTTCCCCACACAGCACAGGTGAGTACATTTACATTTAGAAATATATGTGTCTCCAATGAGCATTATAACAAAGTAGAGGTTTTTTTTTTTTTTGCAAATGCATTATAAGTTAGCATTACTATATAGTAACTATACTATACTATACTTTTACTAACTATAAGTATAATGCATTATAAGTACAGCATTAACTATTTAGTAACTATACTATACTATTACTAACTATGAGTATAATGTATTATAAGTATAGCATTAACTATATAGTAACTATACTATACTATTACTAACTATAAGTATAATGCATTATAAGTATAGCATTAATTATACTTATAATTAAAAGTAATTGAAAGACAAAAGGAAAGAGAGAGATAAGAAAGACCTAGTGCTCCTTCCAAACTCTCCAGCCCCCGCTGATATTTCCACATTCCTTGGGAGGACCTTAGGTGGCCAGGGAGCCACGAGCTGCTTGCCAGGCCCTGCTGGTTTTGCTGGGTGCCTTTTCTTCCTAGTCAGTGTTTTGTGGGAGAACAGGCTGCTGGTGCAGCAAAATTAATGCTTGGGTAAGACTTACAGTTTCTGTGAAAGGAACAGATCGTCCCACCTCTGTCCTCAGAAAGTGCCTGGCTTTCAGAGTCAGAGGCTTTGGGTGGGCAGCGGGAAGATGGGAGCCAAGTGAGATTATGGGAGCTTCTCTATTAGGGAAATAGAGAAGCAGAGAGCTGAGGAATCAAATCTGTGTGCGCTGGACAGAGCACTGGCTCAGGCCCCCTCGCTGGTCCCATTCAACACCATGATTTTAAACGCCAAACAAGATTATCCTGGGGATCGTTGTCCAAAGCCAGATGAGTGTGTATATCTGGGTGCATGTGGATACATATGTGTATGTGTGTATGTACAACACACAATGTGTGTGTGTGTGTCTAGCTCTGTGTGTGTATCTCTCTGTCTCTATGCACTTGTGTGTATGTGTGCCTGGCTGTGCATACAGGGACCTATCTATTACTTTTCTATCTACCTATCAGCCAAAGCTCTTTCATGTCCAGTGTTTACTATATGGAGCTTAAGGGCTTGTTAGCACAGATGGTGAAAAATTCAAGACTGTTCCCGTCCAAGACTGTTCTTCTCATCTGTCCCTTTCCACCACACCCACAGTGGCCACCACGGCCGCCCCATCCCTCCTGCACCTGCCACTGCCCCAGGGCGGGCCACCTCCATTGCTTTTATGTGTGTCAGCAAGAGATGCTAAGTGAGGGGCTGCTCCACGGTTTGGCCTGTTACCTGCTGCCAACGCACAGGTACTCAAAGTATGTAATTAAAAACTCAGACCAGGAGACCAACTCTGTCTCAAAAAACAAAATAAAACAAAACTCAGACCTGTTGCCTGGCTACTCGAAAGCCAGTCAGCTGCCCTCAGGAAAAGTTTCATCTCATGAATAGGCACCAAAGTCCTCCATTGTGTCACTACACTCCACCTTTCTAGACTTTTCTCTCATCTCTAAGGTAAGGGAATTTGCTCTCTCAAACCTCCCTGTGTTTCAAGGTCAGCCATGCAGAAGGTCTCCACCCAGACACTCTCTCCAAGGCCAGCTGTGACCCCCAGTGGGGTCTGCAGGACCTGAGGGCCACAGCCACCAGGACCTCATGAAGTCACTGGCTCTACTTACCCTGCTATCCTCCCCTGGCTTCCTCCTTCCACTCCCACATCTTCCTAGAGGACTGCTCAAGGTCAAGTTTGCCTCACATTCCTGGGCCACAGTATCCCCTCACATGTGAGGGCATCATACCTCTCACTACGTATTCCCTAAGGGCTGTAGGCACCTCTGCTGTTCTTATGAGTCCCTATCTGATTGTCAGAGATAAGTAACTACTCCCTCCTGAGTAGTTGTTCAAATGCAAACATCCCAGCCAGAACCCACCCCCTAGCCACCTCTCTTACTTGGCTCCCACAACCCAGACCCCAATCCACCTGCCCTAATCATTCTATGGACATGGATCAGACTCTGTGCTCCAGAGCCCACTGGAATGAGCCCAAACTGGCCCAAACTAAACCCACTTACCCTGCCCACCCCTTCTTCCCTGTAGAAACTACATCCAAAGCCTTGCCCACAATTCTCCCCCTACCCCCACTTCCTGACAGACCCTGGTTCTTCCCCGTGTGGCCTCCCCCAGTGAGGAGACTCTCAGAGCTGTGAGCATAGCAACCCATCTTTTCAATGGCAGTCACCTCCTGATCTGCTAGCTTCACTACACCTTCACTACAACCTCTTAAAATAGGAAGAAGAGGGCAGAGGAAAGGAGGAAGGAAAAAGGAAGATGAATGAAGAGGGACTAAAGAAGCCAGCCTGCGGGGCTCACGTCTGCAATCTCAGTACTTTGAGAGACAGGAGAACCACTTGAGGTCCAGAGCTCCAGACTGACCTGGGCAACATGGCAAGACCCCATCTCCACAAAAAACTACAAAATTCATCTGGGTGGAGTGGTGCACACCTGTAGTCCCAGCTACTCGGGAGGCTGAGGCAGGAGGACCACTTAAGCCTGGGAGTCTGAGGTTGTAGCGAGCAGTGATGATGCCACTGCACTGCTTTCCAGCCTGGGTAACACACTGAAAGCCAGTGTTTACAAAATATATTTAAAAATTCAGCTGGGCACGGTGGCACAGGTATTCAGGAGGCTGAAGGAGAGAATAGATTCAGCCTAGGAGTTCAAGGCTGCAGTGGCCTATGTTTATGCCACCGTAGTCCTGGGTGACAGAGCAAGACCTGTGGAAAGGAAAAAAAGTTAAAAAGAGGAGAAGAGAGAGAGAGGAGAGAGGAAGGGAAAGGAGGGGAGAGAAGGGGAAGGGAGGGGATTAACAAAGAAAAGAAAAGACAAGGAAAAGGAAAAAAGAAGAAAAGAGAAAAAAAAGAGAGAAAAGGAAGAAGGAAAAGAAAAGAAAGAAAAAATAAAAGAAATAAAAGAATAAAGAATGAGTCAGTGAATAAACAATCACCTGTCTAAAACCTGCTTTTTCTTAGGAAGGAAAAGGACTAACAGAGCTGTACCAATTCCTCTTTTGCTCGGGCCGGGGACGATCACATGAAAAACATGGGTGGCTGCTGTGTGAGCAACAGTCCCTAATGGGGAGCCCTGACCTCTCCCCGTACCCCCAGGGTTTAGGCTCCCAGCCTCTCCTGGCCACCTCTCTGATCCCTGCTGCCTCCCTCGGAAACCAGCAGCGAAGTGCGCTTTCCACATGACTGACAGGACACGTCCAGTGCCGAGCTGGATTACGGAACTGTACCAAACTATAAATAGAATCCTACTATTCCCTTTTAAACAACGTGTCGGTGCTTTTATTCATTAAGATTCAGATGCTATAGAGGGTACAGATGTACCTATTCCCCTCCTGGATTCCAAATAAAACAGCCCGTATGGGAGCAGATGGCTTTGTATAAATCAGATGATGGTTTACAGGGTGAGATGGCTTCATCAGAATAGTATGACAAGTGTGATCGTTGTGGGGTTAAGAAGTGCAGCTCTAACTGGAGGTAATATTCACATGTGAAGTTCCAGGTCCACGTGAAGTGTCTTGGTCCTTGGGTCACCCTGCCATGACCTCTGCATACCGCTCCTCGCAGAAAGAGCTCCGGTAACACACAGAAAGGAAGTGCATTAGGAAGCGGAGCATGGCTAGGCCCCGACTGAGACACACAGGATCTGTTCACACGGGCTTCTGACCGTCCATTCTAGAAATCTCCCTGCTTTTACTCTTACCAGGGATAAAAGGGGTGGTTTGCTGATTGAAAACCACAGGATGGAAACGACTCCTGTTTGTGTACTCAACCCTAGCCTGGGAAAGGATAAAGTGGTTTCTGTTCATTCTGATCTCAAGTGGAAAATGGGGAGCAGTCCGGCCGCTGGCATCTTGGCAGAGGACAGAACTAAGCTGATGACAGTAGTCTGCCTTCTCAGGGGCGCTCATAGGAGGCTGGGGCATTCAGTGCTCACCATGGCTAAGGTGACTGTCTGGAGATTACAGGGCTCACTGCTCAAAGGAGAGGCACAAAAAGTAATCAGCTTCCAGACTCGCCTCCAGGTCTCGGGTGGTCCCTCCCTCCCAAGAAGTGACAGCCCCAGACCACCTAGCATGGCCTCCACCACACCCACAAGATAGAAGTCCCCGTCTCCAAGAAATCAGGGAGATAGTTTCCCATTTCTTTACCTACCCTAGCTCAATTTCAGAGTTAAAAATTTAAGTACGTGTAAGTAAATATGAATCCAAATGACCGCTAGCCTTCTTTGTGGGAAATTCAAGTGACGATACACAGAAGTTTAGAAGTCTAGGCCTATAAGTAACCAGAAAAAGGATGGAGAGGATTCTGTTTTCCTTAGTTTCCTTCCAAAATCAGTAGTATGATTCCACAACATTTACGGGGTGTCCCAAAAGTCACCTCTATAGTCACCATACAGAGGGAAAATGGGAAACAATAGCTAAATGTACCTTTATTTACAATATACTCTTTATTAAATTTTACAAAGAAGTGGCCAACATGTAGCAAATATTTTATAACTATTTTATTTACTACATGTAGTTAGCTACAATTCTAGCTAAATTTACTTAGCTACAATTTCCCATTTTCCCTAGGTATGGTGACTTTAGAGGGGACTTTTGGGCCCTCCTGTATTTATCTGTTTCATGGGATACAGTGACTGTTCCTCAAAATCCTAACATATAACATCTTTCCTCAAAAGACTCTAGAACATTCCTTTTAACAAATGTATCAATTAATAGTTGGCCCCTGGTCAAGTGACACGTCACACCATATATATCTCTTATTCCTTACTTTTCTCTTTATCATTAAAAAAAAAAGAAGTTAGCCTTCCATCTTCCTGTTCCAAATCTTCATCCCAAACTCCTGATTTTTTCCCAAATTACTCCAGTATGGAAAGTACCACCTCCAAGCTGGCTCTCTCCCACCTGCCTTCACAGCCACCCTCGGTGGCGCTGAGGCCATTTCCAGCAGAGTTGAGATGCAGGGTGTTTGACAAGAAGTGTAAGGATCACCAAGAAATCCCCAAGGAAGGGCTTTACATTATGTCAGATAAAAATGAAAATTCAAATGATGAGCATTCTTCCACGGATTCCTAAATCCTCAAAATCAAAGAAGAAAATGATTTTTGAAATTCTGTCTCCCAGACAAACGCGCTCTTAGATGAGGGGCTGGCAAACTAGGCCCCACAGAGTAAATCCAGCCCCTGCCTGTTTTTGTAAATAATGTTTATACTGCCACACAACCATGCCAATTTATTTCCATATTATCTGTGGCTGCGTTCAGCACACATCTTATGTTACTAGTGGTGCTGGATAGCTTATGGGTTACAAAGCCAAAAATATTTACCACCTTGCCCTTTACAGACTTTGCTCTAGACTTAAAATTCATTTCTTCGACTTGAAAATACTTGAGTTTCTTTTCTTACTTTTTGGTTACAAATGGAATGATCACATAAGAACATTTTAATGACGGTATTAACGAATTGTTAGTTTGAGTTTAGGGAGGAAGAGAAAGTCATGAGATCTAGACCAAGTAACTTAATTCAACCACAAACATCTATTGAATATGTATCACGTGTTTTCAACACGGGTATTTCCCTCCATTGTGAAAGAAACGAAAATTTTCAATTTTTCCTTTCTGCCTTCTCTTTTTTTTCTTCTGTTTTTTTTCCAATCCATTCTGTCTTTGTTTATTTTGTCTGGACAGATAAAAAGTACTTTAAAGATACCCCATCTCAGATGAGTTTCCTACCCCACACACATGATACCCAGGTATGTTACAGGCATTCGAGTATCTCAGATAATCTAAGAAATTCACTCCCCTCCTAGGCTTGATATCTAAACTGTAGGATTAAGCCATTTGGGATGTACTTGATTCTTATAATATGTAGTGATTTTGCTAATGTTGTTCAGTTTTATTTCCTTGCCCAGAATAATTTCCATTAGCTGGCTTGGAGATTAGCAGCCTAATCTCCTAACAGGAGGGGTTCGATCAAATGGCCTGGAGTGGCCACATGCCTTGCCGGCTGCCGAGTGGCTGATTTAAGAGATGGATGCACAGTAGACACACACAAGACCAGATAGCATGATTAACGGCCGCTCCAACTTTCTCTGAACCGCGTATCATGACTTAATGGGAAACCCTGAAGAGATTAAAGGGGGGAATTACATTACCATGAATAATATAAAAAAGTGATATTCTGTCTAAAAAGCTTTTGAGTCCAAGTGTCTCGAACAAATATATTAACAGAGCTTACAGCTGATTCAATCAGGTTGAGCGCTCCCCAGAATTTATTTTGAAATAAGCTTTATATAGCTGGGATGTGAAGAATGAATTTATTCGTGACTGGCAGGAAAGCTATTAGCATGCAGATTCTAATTCTGCCTTTGATTCTACAGAGGTTGTATTGTCCCCCCCTTTACTCCTGGCAACCTCCCCCAATCACAGATGTAGCACCCCTCCGCCAATCTCCACCTGCAATGATGCCCCACCAAGGTAAAAATTTATTTTCTTCACTTTATTCTGACTTCTAAAAAATCTTATCTGATTATCATCAAGGCATCGATAAGACTATTATGTTCAACAGTATGAATTGTGTCACGCTGCCCCATCCATCTGGTGGAAATATCCATTCAGGGGTACATTCGGGGAGCAAAACGCGGCAAGACAGAGGTCTGCTTTGCAAAAACTAGGTGCCTGTTAACTTACAATTAAGCCGGGATGTTAATGAGGTTACGGTGTGTGACCAGTTAACGGGCTGCAGCCAAAAGGCAAATATTGAAATGAAGGCGTTTATTTTCAAACCAACAAACCTGAACTCAACCATTACAGTAAGTCCCATTAGCATTCTAGTTATCAGGCAAAATAATTTCATCTCCAGAATTAATTAAATAAATTGGAATGACCTGGAATCATCTCTGTGGCAAGCGGACGGAACGACACTGCGTGAAAGGCGAACTCATTTAGAGTCAGCTGGCCTGGCGGGGAGTATGTCCAAGTTGAAGGAAAGAGAAAGTTAAAAATACGATCTATCCCGTAAGACAAGAGGTGTGGTTTTAAGGGGTCTGCAAAGAAAATGTTAAATATACACTACTTTAAAAATTTGTTCCATCTACATTAGGCAATCGAATGCAATTTTGATTTTTTTTCTAAGCAGTGAAGGTTAATAAAATGCACGATAGCTGGTTGGTATGAGTGAGGTCCAAGGGCTACTTCTAGGTTTGAGAAGAGAGTCCACAGCACAGTCATGGTTCAATGTCCACAAAGACCGTGGAGTGAATATTTGTCTTCTCCTCAAATTGACAGATTAAGTTTTAATCACTCATGTGATGGTATTAGAAGGAAAGGGCTTTGAGAGCTGCTTAGGTCAGGAGGGCTCAGCCATCATGGGATTAGAGCCAGAGAGAGACCCTTTACCCCTTCCATGCCACTGGGAGGGCACAGTGTGAAGATGGACATCTGTGAATGTGAACCAGGAAACGAGCCCCCTCCAGACACTGAATCTCCTGGTGCCTTCATCTTGGATTTCTCAGTCATAAACTTCTGTTGACAATGCATCCATTTTATGGGATTTTGTTCTAGCATCCTAAAAGGGACCAAGACATGAGGGTTTCTGGATTCTCTAATGCTGTGGTCCCCAACCCCCAGGCTGGCTGTGTGATAGCAGTCCATGGCCTGTTAGGAACAAGGCCACACAGCAGGAGGTAAGTGGCAGGCGAGTAGCACAGCTTCATCTGTATTTACAGCCGCTCCCCATCATTCACATCCCCGCCTGGGCTGCACCTCCTGTCAGATCAACAGCGTGATCTAGATTCTCACAGAGGGTGAACCTGTTATAAAACCACACATGGGAAGGACCAGGCTGCCCACCCCTGAGAGAATCCAGGGCCTGATGATCTGAAGTGGAGATGTAATGTCCTTGAACCCTCCTGAAACCACCCCATCCCCTATCTGGGGAATAACCATCTTGCATGAAAGCGCTCCCTGGTGCCCAAAAGGTTAGGGACCTCTGATCTAATGAATGAAAAGCAGAAGCATCTGTAGCTGATACAAAACTTGGGGCAGTGGGCATAATACAGGTGCAGGAGGCTGTGACGCTTCACCACAGGGTCATTTAAACCTGGTGTTTGAGTGTATGCCCTGTTCACCTGAAAAATGAGCTGTGTTACCTTAGAGATGCATCTAACTTCTGTGCCCCTTATTTTTTCATCTGTAAATCTGCAGTAGTGCCTCCTTGCATGGATATGAGATTCCTAACATGCAAAATGCTGACTATAGTGTCTCCCATGTAAAGGCCCAATGACAATCTCACTCTATCCCCTCGGGTCAAACCTGGCAGACGTTCCAACAAGTCTGGTATTTCTTTGCATCTACGATTTATCCAACTTTTCTATGCTTTTCTAGGTAACATGTCAGCAACTTCTCTCTTTAGATGGAGCTTTGATAAAGGTGGTCCATGGACCATCATAGCAGCAGCAGAACCTGATACCAAGACCTAAACACTAGACTCCTAGACCCCAGCCTGAATGCACTGATTCACAATCTTTGGAGAGCAGGACTAGGAATTTATATATTTAAACTAAGTTCCCAAGTGAGTCTTAGGGATTCACACACATTGAGAATTACTTAGTACAAGCAACGGGATATAAACAATGGAATCATAAAAGCCATGTTTCTTGGGCACATTGATGGCCATTCCACAGAATGTGAGATGATTAGAGACCAATGCAACTATGAGTCCCAAATTCTTTCAAATCATCTCCTTCCCTCATTTTCCTGGCATGATCAACGTTGGCAGCTTTCCAGGCCCTGAAACTTGCTGTGAACAGGACCAGGCCTTAAAGTCCTGATCACACTCCTCTTTTCTCTAGATCCTGGGCCCGAGCCCTTCTGTCTCACCTCCTTTTGTTCCCTTTTCATGGCTCAGTTCCAACCTCACCTCCTCGGGGAAGCCCCCTGTGCCTCCTGCACAAAGTTAGAGTCACCTGTTCTAAGCTATGTTTGTGATGCTTCATCGCAGCATCAGCCATTTTGTAATTAATTACGCAAATTATTTTAAGACGGCCTTTTCTTCTTCCATGAAAACTGACAGAGGTAATGACTGTTTTTTTTCCTTATCCACCATAACATTCTTTGTGCCTAGTGTGAAGCACATTACAGACTGAATTGTGTCAACCCCCTCAAATGTCTATTTTGAAATCCTAAACCTCAATGTGACTGTATTTTGAGATAGATATCTGTCTTTAAAAAGGCAGTTATGGGTAAATGAGGTCATAAGGGTACAGCCCTATGCAATAGGACTGCTGCCCTTATAAGGTGAGGGAGAGGCACGGGGCGGGGGTGGGGTGGGTACTAACAGGGGGACGGCCACGTGAGGACACTGCAAGGAGGCAGCCACCTACAAGCCAAGGCACGAGGCCTCAGGAGAAATCCACTCTGTCAGCGACTCTGCTGTGGACATGCAGCCTCCAATACCTTTCTGTTGTTTTAGCTCACTAATCTGTGAGATGATGTCATGGCAGCCACAGTGGGCTAATACAGTTCCTGATCCACAATGGGGGCTCAGTAACCGTTCAATGGCCAACCATGACAATTCCTGGGCACCTCTGTGGTCTCCCCACTCTTGCTATATATTGAGGAAATAAGACTGTTGAACTCACTTACAAGTGGATTAAAAGAAACAATCTGAAGATATTCTGTGAGCAGCAGGCCACAGTCATCATGCAGATAATCTCTTCCTCTGAAAGAGCACTTGGAACCAACACAACATCTCTGAGCCACAATGGACCATGGCTTAGTCCAAACAGCTCTCCTACAAAACTCCTGACTTTTGTAAAACACCCCTGGCCAGAATACCAATAAAGGTTAAGAAAGTTTTATTAGTTACAGAATGAAACCACCTCTGACAGTCCTAGAGCGCTGAGATTTAACCTTCTCAGGGAATCAGAATCACACGAGTGAGTCCTGGGTTGTTTACTTAGAAAGAGAATCCTTAAAATGAGAATGGAAACTTCGTTCTTGTTTAGCTTGTTTTCTTTTTCCAGAAATAATCTCATTTATAATGATCTCATTTTAACCCATTGTGCATTTCAATGAGTTAGAAAACATCTTTGATGTTACGCAGCTCTCTGTTTGAATTAGCAGCTCTGTGACACTGGCATCCACTTAACTCTCTCAGCCACGGTTTCCTCATCTGGAAATGAGGAATCATCTACCTAATAAAATGAAGATAATATCTACTTAAAGAAAGCTGGTGAGAAGATTAAATAAGGGCTCCAAAGGACTCAGCACAGTGCTCTCAACAAATTGTAAGGATGACTGTATTATTACTAGGGAGTCAGATCTTATTATTAATAATTAATATACCATTAGTGCTTGTTGAAAGATGTCCATTGTTTAACGATTATTATCAGAGAGTATACCACTGTCAGATCTCTATTTCCTTACCAAAATATTTGCTCTCAATTTTTTATTCATTGAAAAGTAAGAGTTTGTGCTAAATCTTATCCCAAATATTCGAGTAGGTTAATTCACAGATATTTTAAAAGTAGGAAACATAGGTTTCTGCTAGTCTAGTCTTAGCGTAGTAACCTCCAAGCTATACCACTGGGAGCTTTGAAGCTGAAGGATGGAAGTCTCCATACGGATCCTCTTTCATCACAGCATTCTCATCAAAATCTCTTCTTTGACATGAAATTTATGGCAGGCTATTGAAATGTTAGTTCATTGATGATTAAAGTATCAACCGTCCTTGGTACAAATAAACAGGGTTTTCTGAATCACAAGCAGCAAGGCAGGTTACCCAGCAGGCCCAGAGGGATGTACAATTTATGGTGCGTTCAATTTTCATCAATGCATTGTCAGTACATCCTGGGGATCTGACAGGTTTCTGTCTCAGGGATGGATGTCCCCTCCACAACTCAGGGAGCACCAAAGGTGAGGTGTCAGGCCGTATAGGCTTGAAGCCTCGTCATCACTGAGGGTACAACATTGGGATATGCCCTTGGGCCTCGATTTTGTACTCTCTTTCTGGATACAGTATGTTTAATACAGTGCTCAGGACAGAATGTGGCAACCTGTAATAAGTTTCCATGTCAGGGTCCAGACCTCTATCTAAAGTGTTGTGTGCAAGTTCCAATGTCCAAGTGTTACCTTTGTACACAGTTTTTATCAATCAACAGTAGAGTCCCCTCTTCCCTTTTTTTATAGGAGAAAGGAACATTATTTAGTAGACACTTACAGTGTGTGCAGACATCTGGTTTTCTCTCCCTTCTAAGCCCAGACAGAGGTTATACTTTGCTGCCCTCCCTGGGGTCACATGACTGGTCAGACCAATAGCTGCTGAGAGGAGATGACACCTGACACTTCAGAAGAAAGCACTTAATTGCTGTTGTGTCTCCCTCTAGTGGCTGCATGTGCCATATGGTGCTGGTCTCAGACCATGGACCCTCCACTGGCCTGGGCCCAAGTGACTCTATACACAGGGACCCTGGCAGCCCACACTGCTCGTGAAGAATGAGCAAGAAATGAAACATCTGTGCTGTGCTTAAATAGCACCCCTTCCAACACTTTTATATGAAAAAAGAAAAAATGCTTGCTATTTTGCTTCCACTATCCTCCTCTCATTTCACTTCTGGTTCTGGCTACAGAAAGAGATTAGGCTGATGTCCCCAGAGATCAGCCTGTGATGGCTCCCAGGCCCCACGTGTGGGTTTCCACTGAGGGTCCCATCTTGATTATCCCCGCACTAAGACAGACAGACAGAAAATGAAAGCACTTGGAGCTTACTATCTTCACTTCTTGCAGAAATGCCTTCCCTGAATTATGATTCCAGGTTATGCCAGTTTAGACAGGTGATATGAGAGCTATCTATTCAAAAAGTGGTTCTGTGTCTTTTCTGAAATAATAGTTCAGCATGGCTCTGCTCACTGCAGTACCCACGGCCTCACGGGTGGACCTGTGAAGTAGCCACCTGGTGGAAAGTTCAATTGCAAGGCAATGTTCTCCTCTGAAGATTGGCTTTTGTTACATAGTTTCCATCCCTTGATCCCACGTTCATTAACTTTAAATAATTTCACCTATACTATTTAGAGACACCGAGTGTAGATGTTTCAATGTGTGTCTCTCAGAATCTTTTTCTATGTGTTTATTTTTATAAAAAGAGAGTATTTATATAGTACGTACAATTTTGTAAACAGCTCTTCACATTTAAAATAAGTTTCAGTTCTCGAGATACATTTAAGTTCTCTGAGCATTCTGTAAGTCTTTTTTTTTCCTTTTTTTTTTTTTTTTTTTTTTGAGACAGAGCCTCAAGCTGTCCCCCTGGGCAGAGTGCCGTGGCATTACAGCTCACAGCAACCTCCAACTCCTGGGCTCAAGCGAGTCTCCTGCCTCCGCCTCCCAAGTAGCTGGGACCACAGGCGCCCGCCACAACGCCCGGCTATTTTTTGGTTGCAGCCGTCATTGTTGTTTGGCGGGTCCGGGCTGGGGACTCGAACCCGCCACCTTAGGTGTACGTGGCTGGCGCCTTAGCCGGTTGAGCTATAGGCGCTGAGCCGCATTCTGTAAGTCTTTAAAAAGTCCAAATTAATTGTATCTACCCATTCCCCCCTCAACTTAGCCCATAAAGATCATCATACTAGGAAAGGACATGAATTCTTATAAAAATCTCCGTGGGTTAAAATAAGTGTAAGCTTATAGAAACCCACAGGAACTCGGAGCTCAAGCAGGGGCTAATAGTCAGAGGCCCAGAATGCAGCCACTGAAGGCTGATGGAGACAAAGGGGCATTTCATGGTCAAAGACCCACAGCAAACATCAGTGTTAATGAGCAATTGGCAAAATGACATCTTGGTTATGTGTCAAAAATAAGGCTAATCCTTTCCTCTTTTTACCCAAAGCCAGTGGTTTTCATGAGCGCCAGTTGTGCACACGAGCAGGGACAAATATATTTGCAGTCAGCAACTGTGTTAGAATATCACACATAACACACGCCTGGGAAAACCCAGGGCCAGGCACTCATGTTTGGAATCAAGCTCAGAATTAAGATGGTACGTAATGAATAAATGATCCCCCTTCACAACTGGTATATGAAAAGGACGTGGGCTTTCAAGTCCCTTTGTTTTCTTCCCTTTCTTTAATGCAAGACATTAATTCTGTCTAGGTTCTGTTGTTATTATTTTAATTTTCCCAGCCCTATGTGAATACAGTAGATCCTCTCTAAGTTGACCACCTAAGGGACTGTAACAAACTGGTGACATTTGGAAGTGGTCAACATAAGGAACTAGGCCTACTAGACTGATATGCCCACATGGTGCAGGACTGGTCTGTGAAAATTATTGTTATTTTTTGAGACAGAGTCTCCCTTTCTTGCCCCTGGTTGAGTGCCGTGGTGTCATAGCACACAGCAACCTCTAACTCTTGGGCTCAAGTAATCCTCTTGCCTCAGCCTCAACAATTAAAATTTTCCTAGTAGCTGGGACTAGCACCCACCACAACACCTGGTTACCTTTTCTATTTTAAGTAGAGATGAGGGGGTCTCACTCTTGTTCAGGCTGGTGTCAAACTCCTGAGCTCAAATAATCCACCCACTTCGGCCTCCCAGAGCAGTGGGGTTACAGGTATGAGCCACTGTGCCGGGCCAGGTCTGTGGAAATTAGGTCAACTGGAGGAAGTGGCCAGTGGAGGGAGGTGGTCAGCTATGGAGGCTCTACTGTCTCTAAATATGTCGCTCTCTCAGACCCTGAACACAGAGGCCAGAGAAAGGGCATTGGTGGAAAAAGAAAGAAGGAACGTTGACTCTACTTCATTAAGTTTCTGCGAGACTTGGAGCAAGGGTCTCTCTTGTGTGAGGGTGGAAGGGGAAGTTACAAAGACCGTGAACTGGAAAACGCTCACATTTCAACATAAGGGTGGTGTCATAGATTGACTCTGGGCCTGATCCTATCTATGAAGAGAGAGTTGATTGCTCAACAGAGGCACATGAATAGCAAGAGAAAGAAAACAAGCGCATTTCCAGCACCGAGTATAAACGTCCTGGGGGTCACCAGTGCGGTTAGATTACCTATTGCACTACACCCCAATGTTAGCATCAGTAATTATCATTGGGGTGGGGGGAACGTGCTTTGGCAAGGTACAGAAATTCCATTTCCCGAGAGCCACTGCAAGTGCAATTTGTACTCACGTACATGTATGCAACCTGCCCCTATACAAGAAAGAGAGTTCAGAAACTTTAAAAAATACACATGTGTGCACCCTAAAATATAACAACATTGAAGTCCTGCTTCTGTCAACAGGAATTAATGAAATATTTTGCATTTATTCTTTGTCTCCTTTCTACCCATGCAGAATTCAAATATTCCCTTTAAAATTCTACTCTAACCTCTCCCCCTAAAATAATGCCAGGAGTTTTCCTTCTAGAACTACAACAATAGCTTCTATGACAAGATCACCAGCAGAGAAGAGAGAGTCCCAGTTATTTTTGTAACTTCAATTAATCCTCATAAAAATAGTTAGTCAGGAGCACAAGGCTCATCACGGTCCCCATGGCTTTGTCCTTGTGCCTGGTTAGTAATCTAACCAGGGGAGTCCAGTTCAAGGTCATACTTACTGAGTGCCTAGTATGTGTTATACACTGAGAAATCTGGAGGAGAAACAAACCAAGCAAATTCGATAAACTACAATTAAAGGCCTCTGAGCAAGGCAGGCACGAGCTATCAAGATGCAAGTTCCTTAAATACCATACAACACAAAATTCTAACTCCTGCCCTGAGATACTTCCTGGTTCCCTGAATTGCTACCTTACCGAGACCTCGTTTACCCATTCATCCCATAGCCCCAAGAAAGGCATTGCTTTGCTTACTGTCCAGAGTGGCTATTTCAGGTAATGGACGAAATTGCAACAGAAGAAACGTATAAACAAGATAAGTTTTCAAATGCATCTCATAGGTACCATTCAGGACAAAATGAGCAGAAATAAACAATCGTCCAATATCAGGTGACATATTTTATGTTTCCACCCAATGTGTTTCGGGAAGGTAGCAGCAAAGAAAATGCTCCTAAATCAGGGTTTTAAAATCAGATGCTGGTATTAGAAATAAGATTAACCCTGGTCCCTTAACAATCAAATTTATGACTAGTAAAGGGTTATGAAAAATTCTGTCTCGATATCAAAGGTGGGGAACACGAAGTCTTTGGAGGCATATGATGATAAAGTACAGCTCGGGCAATAAGCTCAGGCAACAGAATGAGCGGTTCAAGAGTTCAGAACATGCTCGTCTGAAAGGTGTTCAGTTAAAGAGGAGGGCAGACTACAGACAAAGGCACGGAGAGGTCAACCCTGCAGTCATTCCATCTTCATTACAATGGGGAAGGCAGCGGCGGCCTGAGTGCAGACTCCAGGCCCCAACTTGCACACCACACAGAGGTGTAGGACTCACGGAGAAATTAAAATACTAAACAAACATAACCGTCTAGAGAGCTGACGGCCATGCCTGGATATTGTGATCAGGGCTTCTGAATACAATGCTGGACACCCAAATAAATGTGATATGAACATTCCCCCAACCCTCACCCTGACTCCTCCTCCTTTTTTTTTTTTGGTGTGAGTGATAGATTAATTAAAGATTACAATCTTTCTTCTTCCAAAGGCCAGGGAAGGGACTTGCAATCAGCAACTTAATTTTCTTTTAGGTAACTGCCCAACTTAAATTTGTTCTCTCAAATAAAATAATTTCCCCCCATCCATCCGCGCAGCCTGAAATACCAGGTTGGAAGGAGAAGGGGTTCACGATTTGCCCTGTAACTCAACCCGCGTCTTTTCAGTTCACAGGAATCAGGGGAAAGGTGAATTTCATTTACTGATTATCAGCAGGTCTCCCGAGAGACCGGCCAGAGCTGCCGCAATGGGAAAGCAGGCCCAGACTCGTGCCTCGGACAACCTTCCTAAGACTGAAGACAGAGGCTTTTCCATCCGGGGTGGCACCAACACAGGGGTGGACGATTCTGATCCTCACGCACCCCTGATCACCTCCCCTCCAAACCCGGACAGAACTGTCTGCCTTGCTCCCGCTTGAGTTTTCATAGGTGGGCTGGTTCCCCGTTATAACATAGTCCAGCAGGCCAGCCTGACCCATTGGAGTACAAGATGCAAAGAAAACGTAAGTCACACGCTGCTGATGCTAAAAACGACAACAATGTTTTTGGAATTGAAAGGCAGGAGGTGTCTCAGTTATAAGCTCAGTATCTGTAGGCGGTGAGAAAAGTAGTTCTCCTCATGGGGGGGGGCGATGAATTAGGACAGCCTTCATCTGCCCACCTAGAAAATGTATTATATTAAATTTAAATTAAAATACTAAACAAACACAACTGTCTAGAGTGCTGACAGCCATAATTAAAAGTCATATATTCTCAGATCGTTTTAAGGATTAAGGATTAAATCAGATAATAGATAGGTGATAGCAGGAAGGAGAGGGAGGGAGGGAGGAAAGAAGGAAGGGAGGGAGAGAGGGAAGGAGAGAGGAAGAAAAAGAAGGGGGGAGGGAGGAAAGGGAAAGGAAAAGGGGAGGAAGGGAAGGAAAGAGGGAGGGAAGCTATTAGCATTGAAATTTGAAAGACTTGACCCTGCAGCCAGCACACAGTAGGTGCTCTACATGCCTCCTGTTGTCATCACACTGAGATCTATGATCACATTACATGGACACAGAAATTAAAAGAGAAAAATAATCCGCACGAGCTAGAGACAAGTCCTGTCTTTTTCCTGCGTTTTCCCCATCATTCTCCTCTCCTCTCCCTTCTCATCACGATTGCCAGCATCGGAGATCACACCTTAGCTGACTAAACTGCCCCAACCCCACACTGAGATTACTTTGCACGGGACTGCACTGATTCTATAATCAGACCTGGTGGGAAGATGGGAACAGCAGGGTCTCAGCCACCACCAACACTGTGATGGGCACAGTAAACACAAAGAGTCAGCTGACAGCCCCCGCCCCCGGACACATATCATCATCATGAAGTCATGTGGAGGAGAAGCTCAGGCCGCCCAATCAACTATCTATTAAAACGTACAGCTCCAAGGAGGATGGGGCAGTCACACTACAAACTTCATTTCGGTAGGAGCAGAAGTGAGGAGAACGGCACCAAATCACGTCCAGTGACATTGCTGAATGCACGTGTACTCGATGAAGGCTTATGTCATGGTGCGTGTATCTTAACCTTCAGGATAATAATAACAGCCTAGTGTATACACTGCACTGTGGTAAGCACTTTATAAACAGGTGCTTTAAACTTCCAAACAACTTCATTACAGCTCCCAATACTATTGCTAAGGTTGAGAGTACTCAGACGTAACCTTGACAGAATACTCGGTCTGTAGCCGGTGCTACAGGCACTGTGCGTACAGGATTACACGGCCCACTCTCAACCCCACTTTACCACAGAGGAAACTCGAGTCTTAGAAAGCCTATATACTTTGCTCAAGATTTCACCTCCAAGAAGCATCCGGGATGGATTCCCTCCATCCATGTCCAGTTCTCTGACCCTGCTGCTGATGGAAACAATGCTCAGAAGTTCCAAATGCACATTTGACAAACAGCAGGTGTTTAATAGTACAGGAAAAAGAGATCATTTCAATCTCCTTTATTCAATAAGAGTCAGAAGGTATCAGCCAAGGTAGGAATCTTTTTCAGAAATACTTCAAATGGCCATGGCATCAGATACAAAGTATTATTTCTGAGAAGCCTTAAATGTCCTTTTCCCTCTGTTTCAAGGCCGGGTGGGGCCCAAAGGGCAGCAGGGGGGGAGGTTGCCTTCCTCCTCCACCATAAAGCCAGCAGTTGGAGTTGCCATAGAGAGATGGAAGGAGAGAAAGCACCAAGCGATTACTGTATCATCATCTCCCGACTCAGACACAGGGGCTCCCAGAGACCCGATCCAGCCTCAGTCCCACCACTGATCACTCTGACTCTGAGGGAGAAGGCACAATTGGCAGGTGACAGTATCTCCCTGAACACATCCTGTGTCTACCTGCAGCGTCTGTTCAAACATGAGGCCGTTCTCAATCCAGGGGAGGGACAACGCCAGAAGAGGGAAAGACTGAGACATAAACTGAGAATTTCACCAGTAGATATGAACTTGGGGGTTGGCGGAGCGTCAGTCTATGCTCTCAAAATATTGCAGGGCCTTCTTCCAAAACATGTGGCTTTGACAAAGTCGCTACTTAATCTACAATGGGGGACAACTGGCCCCCACGCAGGGCCATTATCCCTCTATGGCACCTGAGCATCTTTCTGAGATCCCAGGACGTTTTCCACCCTTCTCTACCCTTGGGTCCAATGATGCCAAGATGTCACTTTCCATTTTTTTTTTTTAAGAGTGAAATGAGATGCTACGGACGTCTAAATTAAAATTGAGTTTCCAGGGAAATCGCAATGGTCATTTTTCACCAAGAGTCTGCTGATGGTTTTCAACTGGTTGTTTCAATGTGCTCTCAGGATTTTATTATAAAATATAAGTGAGATTTATAATAACAAAGAATAACTAGGGTCTATGGAGCCCTTATACTGTACCAAGCACTGGGCAAGCTGATTACTGTCGGTAGCCAACTTAACCTTCACAATATTCTCAGGAACATACAGTTTGCCTATTATGATACATGAGAAGGCTGAGATTGAGCCTCCTGTCTGAGGCTGCACAGGCTAAGAATCTAGTATGTCCATACTTCAGATTAAGTAGTATCCAGATAGCTGTAAATTCCTTAGTAATTCAGGGATTCAGTGCTTCTAATACGAATTTCCCAATATGGCTGATTCACTGTATTGACTTTCTAAGCACTTTCTTCGCATTCAAAGAGTTAACTTTTAATTTTGGCAAATGTGTACAGGGTTATGACACTGAATCTGTCATTGTTCTAGTTACTGAGGTTCTAATTCATCCTCATGGGACTCACAGACATGACAGCAATAATGATCATGTGAGCCAAGTGTGATCATGGGGATCTAGGAAGATCTTTTGCTCTGTTGCCCCAGTTACAGTACAGTGCCATCATCATAGCTCAACACAATCCCAACTCCAAGGCTCAAGCCATCCTAAACCTTAGCGCCCTGAGTAACTCAGACTCCAGGTATGCACCACCATGCCTAGCTTTATTTTTATTTTTTTTGTAGAGACAGGGTCTCTATGTTACCTAGGCTAGTCCCAAACCCCTGGCCTCAAGTGATCCTCCTATCTTGGCCTCCCAAAGTGCTAGGATTACAGGCATGAACCACCACACTCAGCTGGGATCTAAAAAGTTCTGAGGGAATATTGGGGAGGACCGTTCAACTTCACCCTCTAACACCAAGAAAGCCCTTTCTGTAGGGAATAACATTTACGCCCAAACCTAAGAATGGGTTGAAGCTAGGTTTGGGCAATATGGAAGCCCAAAAGGGATGATTTTCTTTCTTTCTTTTTTCTTTTTTTTTTAAACTTCAGGTTAATGTGAGGGTACAAACAATTAGATTACAATGTTTGCATTTTTTAGGTAGAGTCCTTCTTGGAGTTGTGTCCCTGGGGTAATTTTCAGAGTAGAGAAATCACTGATGTGCCTCTCAGGCATATAATTTTCTCAGTGATATGCCACTATCTCTCACACTAGATGTCTTTCAGATCTTCAAGCCCACCTTGGGAAATCTTAGGCGACACGTTAGCTGTGCTGTGAACTCATCCAGAGCCCTCTGTACCAGCAGTGCAGGATGAGGAGAGACACTTCTGTTTACTCTAGGGGAGAGAGGGGCCAAACTCTGCCTGCTGTGCCTGCTCTGTGTCCCTTGCCAGTCGCTAACCAGCACCCAACGCTCGGGCCACGTGGTGCATAAGTGCCTCCCTCACAACTCAGGGACTTGTGTGCATCAAACTAGAGGACGGCCAGGGAAAAGGAACAATTCCTTATAGAGAGAGAAGAGAAAGCCCCTCTCCCTTGCACAATTTTCACACATACCTAATGAGGGCAGAGCCACCAGTTCTGAAGATCCTCTCAATGTGGGCTTCCAAGAGCAAACTTCAAAGATTTTGTCAGGGAAGACAATGTTGTGTCAGTCAACAACAATGGGTGGGCTAAAATTAAACACTTCTCCCAACCTTCACCAAAGATGTTTCTCTTTCTTTTTCTTTTAATTGTGCACACACAGTGACACAGAATTAATGAAACAGCTCCCTTATCCAAGGAGCACAATCCCTTTGGAAAGCATCTATCTGCAGGAGCTTCATTTTCTTCGGAGTCGGCAGTTCTACTTCAAAGACTCTAACTCTGAAACATAATTCTATAGAAGAAGGTTCTGCAGAAGGGTCTTTGTTACATAGTATTAATAACTGCAAATGTCAGGATCAGTCCACAATCTGGCAATGGAGGAACTGTTAAATAAACCATCTGTGGGCAGAATGAAATTCATCCCCAAATAACAGGGAACCATTTTTTTAAGATACACTGTTATGTAAAAAGTAAAAATTGAATGCTGGCCAGGTGCAATGACTCAGGCCTGTAATCCCAGTACTTTGGAAAGTTGAGGCAGGAGGATCACATGAGGCTGGGCATTTGGGATCAGCCTGGGCAACACAGTGAGATCCATTTCTACGAAAAAAAATTATTTATATATATATGTGAGTATTATGGGATGTGCCTATAGTCCCAACTACTAGGTAGGCTGATACAGGAGGAAAACTTGAGCCCATGAGTTTGAGGCTGCAGTGAGCTATGATGATGCCACTGTAGTCCAGCCTGGGTGACAGAGGGAGACTCTTAAAAAAACTAAAACAACTAAATGCTAAACTTTGTATAAGCATAAATACAAAATACTAAGAAAATTAAGAATCATGGGGATGGGGGAATAGGAAAGATATAAATGGTGGCAGATCAATTTCAAGATTTGACAACTCTTATCTGTAAAAACAGAAACACCTCACTCTGAGACCTAGATAGTCTCCCATGTGGCCAGAGTTCAGGTCAATTTTGTTGCCATATGCTATCAAGGAACCATTGCAATCTCTAGGGGCCAGATTTGAACCCACCACCTCCGGCATATGGGGCCTGGAGCCCTACTCCTTTGAGCCACAGGTGCCACCCAGCATTTACACTCTTGAGAGGGGGTCCTTTGATTCACATCTGCCTTCTCCACTGGATTCTAAGCCTCCTGAGGGCAAAGATGTGCTTGGTTTCACTCACCACTGCACTTCACGGGCCTAGCATTACGCCTGCCATATAATAAGTTCTCAAATGAATGAATGAAAATAGAATGTCACCTCATTCTCGGACACATCACTGGTAACCAGTAATACATAAACAGACTTTTTATGACTGTTTCTTATAACATGCCTCAGAGCTACCACACAATCCACTGCAACTTAAAATTCTTCAGAGGGTCCAGATGGTACTGTGCAACTATTCTGCTTCCCAGTGGACTTGTCTGTCCTGAGGACTGAACACTGATCTTTTTTTTATTTTATACCTCTTGCCCAAACTCCTTTCTAAAAGGCCTGAAGAGTCACCCCTATAAATAATACAATTTCCTTAAAGGGGTTTTTATTAACCCAGTATAAAAAGGCTTACTTTCCAGTCTGATTCTGGTATAGAATCACATGACAGATAGAAGACCTCCCCTTCCTTATTTTAACTGAAGTATCCTAGCAGACCCCCTATCTTAAGCAATCTTTTCTACTGATTCCAGATCTTTAGATAAAGCTTAACGTTGCCAACCAACTACCATGTAAAACTCACTATGACTTTGTCCCACCACCACCACATCAAGACATCCCACCTTTTGGGGCCACACCAATGTGTATCATCCACGTGCTGATTTATGGTTTTACCTGTAATCACTGTCTCCATGAATTTATAAAACAGAATTAAAACCTGGCTGCCTTGGGCACCTTTGCTCAAGACCTCTTGAGACTATGTTCTCTGGGCCGTGGTCACACATACCAGGCTCGGGATAAACCTCCTTAAATTATTGCAAGGATTTAGATGTTTTTTCCCATTAATAATTCTGAGGGTACATTTTTAGAAAATAAAAAGAAGAATGTTGAATACTCCATGAGCAATGCAAATATTTGATCACTGTCAGCAGGGACCTGAGTGACCCAGAGGTTCTCCGTTGCCAGACACAGGCAGAACCCAGAGGAGTTTGGCAACCAGATGGAAGGAGAGACAATAAACTTCCCTTAAGAAAAGGAAAGAGGCTCAGCCAGGATACCCACTTGAGTCAACTGCTCCTCTCCCAATTTCTTCATGAGGTGTCCAAGAAGGCAAAGATGTCCCAAAGTTTTATGCCAGAGAACCGTCCCTGCTAAAGGCTCAGGGTGGCCACAGAATCACTTAATGAAGAAACAGACTCAATCACGAGTTCAGAGATCCTGACTCAAGAGGTCCAGAGTGAAATGGGGAGATGGGTGTTTCTCACAAGCTGCTCCACAGGATTCTGAATCACATTCAAGTTTAAGATACAGCCAGAGTTCAAGGTCATTTTATTTAAGGTTTGGTGAGTGGGTCTCTTGACTGGTATTCCCACCACTAACTTTTAAGTATTTCTTTCAATGACGTGCATTCATTTGATAACACTGGCAAGTACTCTGCAAGGGTGCTGTTTAACTGGTTAGTGTGCACTCTTGTAATTCACAGCACTGAATGCTCTGCATACAATGCTTTCTTCTTAAAAAAAGAAAAAAAAACCTTCAGAAACACCTTCCTCTCTTCCTAGGAAATTCACATCAAAAAAATCATCATTTCCATTTTAAAATGACAATAATGTTAAAATGTAATCCAACAAAAACATGATTTTATAACAAAGGGAAAGGCAGATTGGTGAATGTCTCTTGCAGAATGAAGCAATCGAAATTCAGAGTTCTGACAGGGCATCTACTCCTGAAGGCATGAAGAAGAAAGAAAAAAACGTTCCCTATTCCCTCAAATACCATTTATGATCTACAGACCCTGCCCCTCGGGGAGGTCCTGCCCAACTCAAAACTTACCTGCTTTACTTTTTGGGAGGGCAGGAAAGGGCCAGAGACTGAAAAAGTTACTCCAATTAGCTGGTTTAAACAATTTGCTATAATTTGATTCTGATTATCCACCTTTGTACATTTGGGAAAAATTAAAAGGAATGGTAGCAAAATACACAAGATAATTTTTGTGGTAAGATGACAATGTATTAGATGAGATGGCAAATAATCACATCCTCATGTCTACAATCCTGTAAACAGGGAGTGTAATTTAATCAAAAGAAGAGACATACTATTATCTGTCTTGGGACACAGATTATGTTCTCCCTGCTCTCACTATCCTTCAAGAAAAATGCCAGGATTAAAGAATGTTAGAGTCAGTATTTAGGCTAGACGGCCAAATTGGGACCCTGGCTTCAGTTTGTCCAATTTGTGACAGTCAGCACCGCGAACACGCAGAAAATGTCTCTCCCCAAAACACACTAAGACTCAGAAACGACTCCAAAGACCCAAACCAAGCTGAAAGACAATCAGCATTAATAAAACAAAAACAAATAACAGAGACATGATTAGCAGCGGGCACTGTTTGAGATTCCAGCCCCAAACCGGCAGAGCAGAATCATCTCTCTGAGCCTAACTTTTCTCATCTACCAAATGAGCAAAAACCGCCCTATGGAGCTGTGAAGATTTAGTGAGATAACGTGTTGGAAAATGTTTAGCACGGTTCCTGGATCATTCCATATATCTGCTAAATATTAAAAATTATTATTAGCACTTTCTCCACCAGCCACTGAAGGCTAAGCTGTCCAGATTAAATTTCAGGGCAGTGAAGAGTTTCAGTATCAATACAGAAGCGTCAACCCACCTCTCATAGACTTAGATTTGTGAAATCATGTGATGAACGCCTCCTGTTATTTTTGATTCAGTGAATCCCTTGACATTGCAGAGAGAACTATATTTAAGTATCATTGTTTAACGATAGATATTTTATAGGATGCATTTAATATGATTCTGAGACGAGGTCCAAAGTCTAAAGGAGTCCACAGGTGTGAGGAACACCTCAAAATAAGCAAATAAAATATGAAACAAAACGTACCTGAACCCCAGCCAAATAACTCAATAGGAGAGCTTCTCTCGATGAAGTTATTAATATGTTAGGAAGCGTCTGATAAGGAGGTCACCTAACCTTGCTGCTTCTTATTAAAATCCATAGTATGGAAAGTTCTTTTCTGAGCTGTAATGCTGGGAAGCTGGTGGTCTAAGAGCCCCGAGGTCCCAGGTGGCCTGACTTCAACCCTCCCTGGTCCTCAAGTGAAGAAACAGCCGCTGAAATACAAATAGGCCTTTTAATTCCGCCCCCTCCCCATCCCTAACTAAAGTTCATTTTCACAAGCCAAATTTAAAAATCAATTAATAAATTACAACTGCCAAAGAATGTTAAAAAGCCCAAAGGCACCTCCGAAGTGCTTAGAAGAACAACAAAGCATTAAGCCCGAGATAAATGGGTTTACTGTGTGTTTACTGTAATGTTGACTTAGTATCCCAAAGCAAAAATTCTCTTACCTCCACTTACCACTGCTTTGTATGATAATAGCAGCATTAATTTTAAAATGATCATGAATCAATCATGAAATCTGACTCTGTTGTTTGTTTTTTTTTTTTTTTTTTTTTTTACAGGCAACAAAACACTCTAATTAGCACCTTGAATAAGAAGAGCCTCTTTCTAGATGGGCTTGGGTGAGAGCAATCTTCTGTTTAATCCTTGCTAATTACCCCGATTGCAAGAGGTTGTCACAGTACTAGGCTGGGTTAGAGCACCCACCCCTCTGTTTGCTAGTCCTGAGACAGAGGCATTTCAAATCTTTTTGTTTGTTTTACTTTTTTTCTTTTTTACGTATACATCTGTTTATTAAGTTTCCACTTTTGCCTTCACAAAATTAAAAAGGCTTAAAATGTAATAACAATAACAATGTTTAAGATAAGGACTAGAAACAAAAACCTCGTAAAGAAGGAATGAAGATAAATACATTCAGAAAAGAAATCAGACGATTGCTGCATCGAAATATTAAGCAATAATAATGCAAAGAAAGTAACATTACTTAAACATTAATTTTTCATTCAACTTGTTAATATGTTGTTTAGGATATTGCACCCTCATTTATAAGTGAAATATGTTTCTAATTTCCTCTTTATAATAATATATTTTCTCCAATTTTAGTATTAGGTGTATCCGGATTAAGCAGAAAGATTTTGAAGTATTTCTTCTTTTTCTATTGTCTGTAAGATTTGGGATGATCTGTTTTTTGAAATTATCTTTTACTTTTACTTATAAATATTAGTTGTCTATTTTTTGAGACTTTGAAAAAAAATAAGAAGTTAATTGACGACTCCATACTGAACCTCAGAGTCAAAGCATTCTATAATAGACATACTCGTATTTGACAACGTTCACTTTCTTGGCATTTTAAAACTTTGCATGATGGAACAAGGTTTTCCAACCTGGGCACTCATGACGTTTTGTGATATGGGGGCTGTCCGGGTCATGGCAAGACATTTTGGCCTTGACTTCTAGTGATGCCAGTGTCACCTTCTCTCCCCTACTCCCTGCCTTCCAGATGTGACCACTTTAAATGTCTCTGACACTGCCAAATGTTCCCTGGCAGATAAAAGCATCCCTCACTGTTAAGCACTGGACTACAGAACAGCCTCCAAATGAAGCCAGCACAAAGTTTAAATGTATGATGTGCATATGTGAAAAAAGGGTTGATGTGACATGAGGAGGATAGTAGGACTGAAATGCATATAGGTAAGTGTCATTAAAACTGCTCAAGGGATGGGTGGCACCTGTGGCTCAAAGGAGTAGGGCGCCGGCCCCATATGCCAGAGGTGGTGGGTTCAAACCCAGCCCTAGCCAAACAAAAAAGCTTATTGAGGGATGTGAACCAAATGGAAAAGATGCTTCTGCTACCAGTTTAGAAGATGACTTGATTCAGAGTGGTCTTCAGGTTGTGTGGAGTCTTCCATCCCTACACGGTACTTTTGCAATCAATTTTGTTGAAGTATAAAGAATATCCAGTAAGCCTTGACTGTGTCAAGGGTACACTCTCCATCTGTTTTCACAAATATCTACACTCCGTCACACACATTGACTTCACCGAGAGCAGGACGGGTTCATGGTTAGAGTTAAATAGGAGGCCTCCTGCTATATTCTCCATCAAAAGCTTCCCCATGAAATTCACAATCTTCTCATTTGGCCTCACGGAGCCTTTTGCTGGAATCTTCCTGAAGACCATCCACTCCATGGGCGTGAGCTCTCCAGGGATCCAGAGCTGCCTTCGTAGGTGTGACAACAGGAAAGCACACAGGATCCCACTACCTTACTAAGAGTTGCTGTCCTGCCATCCTTAGCAGTGTCACGTCAGAGTATGTGCTTTGTAAGGCAAGTCTGATGGGACCGTGCAGCAGGTGCCAAGGGCTTAGGGTCTTTGCTGGTGTGTGTGTCTGACCCTCCAGCCCCTGCAAGGCAGGTTCTTGGCCAACTGCCTCTGCTCACTGGCACCCTGGACCATGCCAGACCCTCCACCAGGCCCCAACTCAAGACCACTGCCACCCTCAACCCAGGTTTCCTAGGCAGGGGAGACCACAAGCCCCCGTTGCCCTCCTCTCTTGGTGGGGGTCAGGCCCGGACATGGATATGGACATAATCACAAATCAGGAAAGGCTACACCACAGGGTGCAGGGCTGGTGACTGGGCAGAAAGCCTCTTGCTCCCCCTGCTCTAAGGCCCGTGTGTCCTGGAGTGGAAGGTCCATTCCTTTGGCAGATACCTGTGCATACTAGGTTGGCATTAGGGCCGATAAGAAAGGGCGACTGACTTCCCTGCCCCTATCTAGGACCCCCACGTTCATTCTCCAATGAGTCCAGTATGTTAAGGACCCAGTCTTATGGGGACTTTCCTGTTTCAATGGGTCTCTTTGGAGAATCAACTGCATTAGGCTCCTACACGGGCGTCCCTGTTCATGACAGCCAGAGGGAGGATGGCTCAATACCGTCACATTTCCTGATGTAACAAAGGCCGTGAGGATCCAGACAGAACCACCTTCCAAGGCCATCTACTCAGCAGGGAGCCATAAAGCAATTAGGCAGCAGCCCGCCCTCCCTCAGCCCTGCACCCAGTGTCTATTTCAGCTTCTCTCCCCCACCCCTCCTCTATTGCTGAAATTGTGGCCCTTCCTCCAGGTGCTCTGATGTCACATCTCTCCAAGCCAGCATAGACTCCGAAGAATCTGCTAAGGACCAAGGCCGTGTGCGCGCACGCCACACACTGAAATCCTCTAACGGAAGCCCTTTCATCTAAGTTATAAAAGCCAGAGCCGCTCCCTGGATGTCAGAGGCAGATAAAATGATACATGTGCTCTACAACCATAAAATATAATGTTCCAATCAAATGATAAATCACGCTTATATGATTTTTATATTTCCATTTAGAATAAAAAGAATTATATTTTTCCCTCCGACCTTTTTCTTAAGGCCCTGTGAGTCTTCCCGAAACTTGCGTTGATCTCAGACTGCAGTGCAAGTCGCGAGGCATTTCAGAACTCCATCCCGACCAAAAAGTCAAGAACTGGAAGAAGTATTTCTTGAAGGTAAATATTTCCCATTTGGCTTTATAAGGAAATCAATGTAGTATCGAAAGAAACTAAATGATTTGCCATCTTTTAACCTCCGTTACCACATATTAAATATTAGTCATCAAAATGCTAATCATTCATAAGTTAAAAGATAAACATGAAATTTCTAGTCAACTAAATTTTACTAATTAAGTTGATTTTCTTTTTTTTAAGACACAGGGTCTTGTTCTAGCTCTCAGACTGCACTGCAAGTCACAAGATCATAGAGCAGCCTCAAACTCCTAGGCTCAAGCAATCCTCCCTCCTCAGTCTCCCCAGTCACTGGGATTACAGGCACCTGCCACAACGCCCGGGTAGTTTTTCTATTTTTAGTAGAGACGGGATCTCGCTCTTGCTCAGGCTGGTCTCGAACTCCTGAGCTCAAGCAACCCACCCACCTTGACCTCCCAGAATGCTAGAATCACAGGTGTGAGCCATGGCACCTGGCCTTATTAAGTTGAATTTTAACATGAGGAGACTGAGAAGGTTGTGCGTGATAGGACAAAAAGAAGAAAGAAACAAGAGGATTGGCCATCACAGCTGTGTTGGGTTCCAGTGTTGGTCATACCATGGACAATTCCCCCTAGAAATCAACAATGACAGTCCCTCCCCAGTAAGAAAGGAACCTTCATAAAGAGAAGGGACAGGGAAGAACAGATTCAGCCCGAGCACATCAGAGAATTTACAAAGAGACGTTTGCAAGCGAAGACACACTTCCTGTTATTCAATGTCAACTTGATAACCACAAAAACTGGAATGGCCACAATTTAATGAAAGCTCCCAGGTGATACACGACAAACAAACCTATGTGAATTGTGCCTGATACAGCAGCACGTGCTCCCACAATCCTCAGTTTAAAAAAGGAGGGGGGCTATGTTCTTATCTGCAACTTACTGACACTATACCCCCCTGTCCCGGCTGCACTGTGCCTCCCCCCCCCTCCCAAGAGCTGGGGGCTGCCTTGGGGAATAGAGGAGCAGCTGGTCCCAATATCCTCTGGGGTCACGTTCTCTTAAAGCAGATGGCTGTGCTGGCTGAGGGAGATAGGGCATCTTTCTACATGGAAGCCTTACTGCCGTGTGCTGAAATCCTTTCCATTTACTGAAGAGGAGTCCGTACCATATTATGAAAAACATTTTTTCCCCCACCCAAAATGAAGAAGAATAAATATGGAAGAAAAACTCTCTCCCCAGCCCCATCGGACTTTCCCTTGGGAACTAAAATGCCACCACCTGGATATGCAGTGCGAACACTTACAATTGACAAGGGATCAGACTAGGGTTGCTGCTGAAGCCTTGGCCTTCGGCTTCCCAAACATTTGTGAGTGGGCGATTACCAAGGGCATTGTTACTGACAACCATACTCTACTGTGTTCCTTCTCGCAGAACCACAGGGATTCAGTAGTTGAGCAGACATCATGGTGCCCGTTGGGTACTATAGGGGACCTATTCTGCCACTGTCCCTTTAATTTAAATGTATACATAATGGTACATAGTAGATAGTATGAAAAAGTACTTTAAGTCTTTTGATTTAGATATGAGGCTTTCCAGAAAGGTGGCGATCACTATCACAACCCCAACCATTGATACGTATAAGGGGGTGAGCCCCTGCTCAAAGGAGGATTCAGCACTTGCTTTCTGCTCACGCCGCGTCTGGATTTTAACCCTATCTGATATGCGACTCAGACGCGTAGCTTTACCACCCCAAGTCTCACCAGAGCTCTGCAGTTGTAACCTTGCCCGGACTTTTCACCAAAGCTAGCGAGAGCATCTCATCTGCTCAATTACTTATTAGTGGTGTTAGAGAATACCATTTCCTCTTGCGGCTGATAAAATATTAATCAAAACAGCAACTGAGCGATTTCCCAGTGTAGATGTCTTCTAATGGTAATACAGGGAGTCAAAGAGAGATCTGGAGGTCATATAATAGCTTCTGAAGAAGGCAGGGAAGAGTGACATCGGAGACAGAGGGAGAGACTGCAGGCAGAGCCCGGGAGCTGGATGAGTTATTACCGCTCAACGCACAAGGGGACTTCCAACAACGCAGCACAGGCGCCTTGTGGGAAAAGCCTAGGCCTAAGAAACACTCAAATAATTAGGTTTTTATTGTTCCTTAATGAACAGCAAGTCTTTAGTTCACCAGAAGGGTGTCTCAATTTAACCAGTTTCGGTTTTGTTTTTATTCTAATGCTGATTGTTCCAATCCTTCCAGGTTTTAGGAGTTCACTTCCTGCTTTAGGAATACAACAAGGGTGAACAAGTCTCAAACTGACTTCTGAGTTTCAAGAAGAAAAAACAGCCTTCTATGGCTCCCCTCTTCCTAGGTCTCATGTTTGTGGAAAAAACATAGGATTTGTGTATAGACAGACATGGGTTCTCAGCCAGCTTTGCTACCTACCCTGGCGACTCACGCACTTAACCTCTGAACCTTAGTTTCCTGAAATTTACAAATTGTGTCATGAGCTTCAAATGCTCCCTTTCCCCATCTCTGGGACCCAAACTACATACGTACCAATAAAAAATCCAGACAAATGTCCTCCCCCATCACCATACACCAGCACACACACCAGTTTTCATAGGTGAGTAAACTGCATTTTCTAATAGGTTTATTATACCAAAAAAAAAAAAAAAACCACCTTGTTATGTTTTTGAAATGTTGAATAAACACTAACTGGTGCTTTGAGAAATATTCTTTGTGATACTAGTAAAATAAATACTAACTGGTGCTTTGAGAAATATTCTTTGTGATACCAGTAAAATAAAAGGGCCCTGGCTCGGCGCCTGTGGCTCAAGCAGCTAAGGCGCCAGCCACATACACCTAAGGTGGTGGGTTTGAATCCAGCCCAGGCCCGCCAAACAACAATGATGGCTGCAACCAAAAAATAGCCGGGTGTTGTGGCAGGCGCCTGTAATCCCAGCTACTTGGGAG
>NW_003852442.1:5811099-5878498 GCF_000181295.1 Otolemur garnettii
CTTGAGGCTCTGTCTCAAAAAAGAAAAAAAAAAAAAAAAAAGGGCCCTCATAAAGGCAGGTGTCTCAATAACACCAACAGACTAAGTTAGGAATCAATATAACACGTCCCAGCTCGGTGCCTGTGGCTCAAGTGGCTAAGGCACCAGCCACATACACCCAAGGTGGAGGGTTCAAATCCAGCCCGGGCCAGCCAAACAACAATGATGGCTACAACCAAAAAATAGCCAGGCGTTGTGGTGGGTGCCTATGGTCCCAGCTACTTGGGAGGCAGAGGCAGGAGACTCGCTTAAGCCCAGAAGCTGGAGGTTGCTGTGAGCTGTGATGCTATGGCACTCTACCCAGGGGGATAGCTTGAGGCTCTGTCTCAAAAATATATATATATATATATAAAACACATCCCATTTCCTTGGTTCACACTTGTTCACAATTTACATACATTAGCACACTTATTCTATTAACCTGCATGACAAGTGGATGATATAACTAGGACTGTAATTATTTTACAGAAGAAGGAAGCCCAAGCAGGTGATTTGTCCAATTTCACACAAATGGCAGGGAGGTGGTAGCCTCAGAATGTGCACTTGGGCCTAAGAGCCCTCTCTGCCTTCTCCATGCTCCCCCACTTCTGATCTGACTCTGATTTCCCATCAGCCACCCCCATGAAACATTACTATCAAAGAGCAGAGAAGATGAACCATATGACTTTTTTTTTTTTTTTTTTTTTTGGCCGGGGCTGGGTTTGAACCCACCATCTCTGGCATATGGGGCCCGGCGCCCTACCCTTTTGAGCCACAGGTGCCACCCAGAACCATATGACTTTTAGGCTTCTCCAAGATCCAGTGGAATGAAGGATTATGTTAGATAAGCAAGCTGTCAACAATTTGGAAGCAAGGAAGTCACTTCTTCCCTGTGCCCTTAAAGAGAATCAACTCAATTCTCCCCCTGAACAGGGAAGTCTATTTCCAGTAGGGGCCTAAAGGCCATCTCCTCAGCCTGCAAATTCAGCCCTTCATCCAGTACTGCCTGCCGTGGTAACCAAGCCACCCTCCAGCAACACCACTGCTTATTGTGAGCTTGTTTGGTTCCTTTTACTGACTAACATCATGAGAAAATGTAAATTCATTGCTCACCTCTATGGGACACTCCCAAGACTCTCCAGAGCTCGGAAAAGCTGGACCTCTGTGGGCTGTGAATAACAGGTAGTCCAGATCACCCATGTTCTATTAGCTACCTCTGGGCTTCTGTGAGGGTGAACTGTTCCCTCTGGTGCAGGGGTAGCAGGTGCTTGGATTCTCAATGCTTTCTCAACATACTCTGAAATTCCTAACAAACATTACAAACCAACCAAGGCCCCCACACTTCAGCATCTTTTCCCTCTAGACAATCCTGAAAGCCAATGCCAATCTGTATTTGGCATCCAAGAGAACATTTATTAGCTACTTTTATTCTTAAAAAGAAAACAAAAAGCACTAACAAGGAAGCCAGCTACTATTTACTACTTGTGTGTAAAATCCGTGTGCATAACTGGTGAGTTTCATCCTTCTTGTCCATCCTCAAACATGAAACCAAAAGTCTTTCAGACATTAAAATCAATTAGTGCTGTGATGTGCTGGTTAAATTACTCATTTTAATGTGTGTACTCTTAATTACCATCCACTTTTACATCCACAAAATTCACTCTACACTGAATGTTTCTGTCAAGATTTTGGCTGTCTGCACCACGATCCATCAGAATGAGAAAAATCCATTTAAAAAAATGAGAGTCTGGTTTAGCGATCCCATACCTGGCAACCCATCCCAAAGGGATAAAAGTTGTATTCAGTCTAGACATGTGAACAAGGATGTTCATTGCATCACTGTTTCCAGATGGGTCAGGCATGAAGGGAAAACCCTTTGGAAACCAAGTGAATACTCTTCAAAAATGTTCAGTGAGGGGAGTGACCCCATAGGTCATGCTATGTCCACAGCAGAACATGATGCCATAGTTGCGTGAGAAAAGGAAGCTATGGAGTATTGGGCAGAGAATGATCCCACGTTTCATCAAGGAACACTATTAAAAAGAAAAAAAAAAAAACTCAAAAACCCTTAACAAAAATTAAACGTATCTACTGATCAGTTAGTAAGTGGCAAGAAATTCCGTTCAGGAAAGAGTGAATGAGCCAGTTTCCACAAGACTCTCGGCCTGGGACAAGCCTTGTTTCCCTACACTGGCAGCAGAGCCCATCTCTGAGCCACAGCACCTGTAAGGACCAAAAGTCACAGCAATGTCCCTGGTTAAAGGCTGTAAGGTCATTTTACGCACAGAGAAATCACAGGTAAATAGCTCCTCCACTTTCCAGCTAAAGGAAATCTGTCTTGAAGCAAACTTCTCATAGGAAGCCAGCACTGTTCTGGCACAAAGGAGACCTCTTGGTAGGTCAGGACACAGAGATCTGGGAGCAGGAACCTGCTGTGTGTGGCTGGCCACTGTCACCCCGCCATGGTGTTTGGTACATAGTCGGCATTTATTAAATATCACTTTACTGGATAAAATCTAGGTGCTTGGTAAATGGGGGTTGCCAATACTAAAATGGCAAGTTTCTGCTGCGGAAAAATTAGTTCTATTAATCCTTTGTGTGTGTTTTATGTAAAGATAGCAATAATGATAAGAACAACAACAACAACAAAAAAAACCAGCCACAACAAGTACTACATTATCAAGCCCCAATTTAAAGGTACTGTGCTCAACCGCCTGGGTACACTTCTTCTCCCATGGGACATTCACAAAAATACTGGCAAGCACTTACTGTTGCCGCCAGGTAATAAATGAAAAAACCGCAGCCTAAAGTATCAATATTTAATGACCTGCTCCCTCAAGGGCATACAGCTAGTAAGGAGGATGCTGGACCAGCCCCAGTCTTTCTAGTTCATCTTTCTCTCTTCCTTTTTTATTTAGGGGCAGGTGGGTTTACTCTGTTGCCCAGGCTGGTCTCGAACTCACGGCTGGAAGCCATCCTCCTGCCTCCCCTCCTGAGGAGCTGGGACTGCAGATTCTACCCACCTCACCAGCTCTTTTCAACTCCATCTCCGTGATCTGCACACATAGGCTTATTCACTAATAAAGGAAAGACTAAATATTATACCAAGAGGTCTTGATTGCTTCATTTAAAGTTAGGTATTCCAAATAAGTGGGGAAAAAAAAAGATTGTACCATCACATTCTTAATCCAGATGAAAATAACCCCCAAAGCTGAGTGAAGCAGTTCCATAATGTGAGTTGTGCTTATTGATGTAAACACCTGTCCCAACGCAGACTCAATGCACAGCCCTCTCCATCCTCACCACCGCCCGCTTCCAGCAGGCAAGGACTGCACGGAGCGCTGAGGCCGTTTGACAGATGTGTTAATGCCCGGGGAATATTTCAGTTCTCATCCTCCCTGGACCACAGCATGACAGTTACAGAATTCAGATCCATTTGTATCCCCTGTGAAAGCCCACATAATTCAGGAGACATTCATTATGATGCCATAATGATATCACACAGCCATAAATACACATGCTAGGAGTTGAACAAGACGTTCGTATTGAAACATAGCTGGAAATAATTTCAATTCTGGCAATTTTCAATTGCTCGTTCTATTACTTTTGTGTGGATGCTTCAAATGTTAAGTGTGTGTGTGTGCGAGTTTCTAGTTTAGCAAGAGAAGGTATTTGGGTATTAAGTTACATCTGATAAATATTTTGTTTGAGGAAAAGGTAATTTAATAATAGATGAGAAGCTCCTTGGTATGTCAGTTTCAGAAGAATCATTCACGCGATTATCCAGGCAGTCTAAGATTTTAATATTCCAAGATATCTACCTCACACTGGAAGGACGGCTGCCTTGATTTTATAAAGAACACATCTGAGACTTTCCCAACAAACATTTGAACATATATAAAGCAAACAAATAATGCAGTGAAAATTCAAAGCACTTTCAATTCCTTATTCCTGAAGAGGAGGAAAAATGATTTCTCAGGAATCAGGCCCAAGGATCCAGAAAGGTGCAAACGGCCAGCTCAGATAACCCAGAATGACAACGTTCATCTTGAGACAGAGTAACACGGGCTTGCCTTCAGCACCGAAGATGTAGCCGTTAACACCTCTCTTCTCCTATAGCACTCAGATAACGTGCAACAAATTTTGGAATTATTTAAATGGAAGTAGCATTAGAAACCCCTTGTGTCTAAATGATGCTGAATAAGTGTCCCCTCATCTGGACTACTGCCCGTGCAGAAGCTTGGATCCCGCAGGCCTGGGGGAAGGATTCAGAGGAACACAAGACGGTGCATGTACAAAAGGGAGAAAGATGGCTAGAGAACGAGGGTGTCGGAACAGGCCACGCGTGCGTGATATTCTAAAGCTTCTGACACTGTAGCGGGAATCTGGGTTTGCACATCGGCAGAGATAGTGTTAACCTTCTAAAATATTTCCAAACATCCACAGAGCTCTGAATGTGGGAGCTTAAAGTGCATAGAAAGTAGCATCACAATAAGTTCCGGAAAATTCATACTGTGGACTATGGGGAAGCTACTAGAAGAAACGAGGGAGCTGTGTATCTGTCGGCCTGGAGGTCAGAACCTGGAGGTACGGCCCTGGTGGTCAGAACCCAAGCAAGCCAAGAGCAGCCCACAGCGTGTGAATGGGATGGCATTCTTGTAAACGCTAACAGACTCCTGCCCCCAGCCCCGTATTTGGCATAGCTGTCTGCTTACAGGTGGAAGGGCTCGGAGAACAGAGCAAAGGCCGCCTGGGGTACTGTGAGCTGCAGCCAGCGGGCAGCACATACTGCTGGCTTGGATGCTACAGATGGGAAGGGGACATGCCAGGAGCTTTGCTGCTATTCAATTGCATGGTATTGCTGACTGTGATGAGCACACACTACTCTTTCACTGTATGAGAAAACAGTAAGAGGGAAGGGGGAAAGAGGGGGAAGGTAGGGAGAGGGAAGGGGCATAGAAAAGGGAGGAAAAGGGAGGGAAGGGGAGGGGAGGGGAGGGGAAGGAAGGGGAAGGAAAGGAAGGAAGGGAGAAAGAGGAATACAGAGGGAAAGACAGAGAAAGAAAAGAAACCTACCAACACACACACAAAATTTCTTGCTGGCCAAAGATGGTTCACCATCAGAAATGTCCTTCTGCTTTGCCAGGATGCCAAGATTAGAGTCTTTTTTTTTTTTTTTTTTTAAGCTGAATGTGCTGACTTCTTGGGAAGAGGACCCTTCACCCTCTGCAAAGCCACCCTCACAGAAGAAACGGTTGCAGAAGTGCTGAGCAGGCAGGCCGGAGCCGCCCAGAGCCTGGCAGGTGCGAAGGCAGGTGCGGAAGGGAGGGGCTGCGGGCAGAGACCGAGATTGGAGAACGCTGACGGCAGCTTTCTGGCTCACCTGGGCACTGCCCCGGTCTTCTTAGGGATGGGTACCCAGAGTTGTGTGGTTGCACAGAAAGTCCCCAAGGAAGTCCCTGGGTGGTATCCAAGTCATTCATCCTTCCCTAGGTACTACCAGAGAAATGATCACCACACCAAACAGATCATTTAATAGAAATACAGAAAAAGAGCTGGACTCTCGCCTCGGTGTGGCTTTCAAATGCAGACATACGCCATCTAATTCAATACGTGTCCACTGAGCCCCCACTATAAGCCTTGTGCTGAGTATGTGTGAGATTACAATGTCAAATGTGCCCCCCGCAAAGTTAAAGACTTTTTCTTTCCTGATTATAAAAGGGACATATTCATTTCAGAAAATGGTCAACCATAGAAAAATACCTTCGATGACAAAAATGCCTATAATTTCCAAACCGCAGACAATAGGTCCCACCTTACTACCTTGCTGGATGTGTACTCCCAGCACCCAAATGGCGAGCGGTTCATAATAGACACTTCATCAGAATGTTTGGAGAGAAGGCAGGCAGGCAGACAACTTATAGTAACATGATTTAGGCATATCTATTTTCTATGCCTATGTTTTTATATAGCCAGAAAACAACCCTGTGTGTTCTTTTTTTAAACTGCTTATTCCACTTAATAATACATAGCAAGCCTTTTGCCAACACTAAATGCATTTTTTAAATGCATCAGGAAAGTCTGATGATCTGGTCCTGGGACAGGCAGGAATCTGGTACATGTAGCCCACGAGGAAGCTGTCATCAGGCCCGGAAGCCCAGAGGATCCATGGTCTCTAACTTCACCAGGGCTGCCTAGAGTAGATTTAGATCGTCAACGTTGTTGGTTTTTAGTTCTCTGTATGGACGGCTTTTACATCCATACATGGAACATGTATTTAGTTTATAATTTTGTCAAGCAGATTAATGGTGAAAACATGCCAAAGAGAAAAATTTCATGGGCCTACTAGTGAACTCACAAGGTGTTTTTAAGCAGTTGTACACACATGCACACACACACACACTCGACTGCAGCTGTTGCACATAATTAATGTGCTAATTATACATAATTATCTAATTACTAAAGGAGGGAGTCGAAGAGAGTACAGGAGGAAAGATATTAGAATCTGCTCTTTTTAGAATGGTCTACAAGATGGACCATCTTGCTCTATCTGAAAGCCACTCTCTAACTTGCTTTCTGATGGTGGAGGGTTCTGCAGAGAGAAAAGTCTTTGTAAATGCTTTAGCCATATTAGGGGTTGGCTGATTCTCTGAGTCATTCCTGTCACAGAATAGGTTTCTTAAAAAAACACTACATGGAGAAAAAAAAAATTGCCCTGCGATTATGCTTTGAAATTTTGTGTGAACTAGGACTTGTCATAGACTCATGTGAGGAAAGAAAGCTCCCAGTGGATATTCCAAAGAAGCCTGGTCACACAATATGATAAAAGTAATAAAAGGAGATGAAATGGTCATATAAATTTGGAAATCTGTTGTTCTATCCCCTGGGTGTCCCCTAAACAGCTGGTCTTGATAAATATAAAATTTAAAAGTACTGGGGTGGATGGTAAGTGGTTTTATATATATAAGTTTCGAAAATACTATTGATTCCCCTTCTTAAACAGGTACGAGATATTTACGTGTAAAGGCTCTGATAAGTACTGTATTTCTGACATACTTTTGACCACAGAATCCTTCTCCTCCAATTCCCCCACTTTTGTGTGTCTGTCAATAACAGCATAACTCACATGGAATTTGCATTCAAGGTCAGGCTATTATTTTGCCACTTCCTCTGGATCACTGATTGATCATAAAGTGAAATTTCATTCTGAATTGAACCCAAGGTCCCTCCCCAACAGGAACAATTCTGCAATAAGATATTCAAACAGCTAAAGCAAACCCTACCCCAAGATGAGCCTCCAGAAGGATTATCTTCCACTGGGTCCTTCACTCCTAGGCTCCTACTGAGGCTGTGGGTGCCCTACCTCGATCATTATTTCCTGTGACCCCAAAATTAAATTGAAAGTTACCCACAGTATTTCTTGTTAAGGCTGTCACAATTTAATTCCACTTCTGAAAAGAAAAGCCTCCTACTTATACAGAAGACCATAATTTAGCATATTTAAGATAGAATTTCTTTTATTAATTTGTCAATTCATACCCTGTCTCCTTCCAAAAATGATTTGAAGCATCCTTTTTTTTTTCTTTTAATGCCATCATCAAAATTCAATGGGCCATGACAAGCGGAAGGAATAAAAACACAAACCAGTTGGAACCTCCAAAGGAACATGTTCATTACTTTTACTATTTAACTTTAACTTTTAATCTTGGGCCGTAAAAACTGTCCTAATAAAAGATCCATAAATAACTCCTGAATGTGCAAAGGGGCAGCTCTGATGACCCTCCGGCATATGCCGGGCTCGTTTTGCTGATGGGCCTTTAGTACCTGTGACGGCCTGAGAAGAGAGATTGAGGGAGATGCGGGTCCAGATGCTTCTAGTAAGTAATTCCAAATAGACGGGCGACATTTGGAAGTAAAGGAACTATTCCGTTTCCATTTTAAAGCTTTTTTTTTTTTTGCATTTGTAAATTTTCTTTTAATTCTTTTTTTTTTTTTAATTTCAGTTTACTGTGAGGGTCTAAACAATTAGGCCACGATGTTTGCATTTGTTAGGAGTCCCTGTTGTAGCTGTGTCCTGTACCCAGAAGGTGTACCCTATACCCTTACATCGTGCCCACTAAGGGGGAGCACACCCACCCCCCTCCCTCCTCTCCTCTCTGTCCTCCCTTTCTCTCCCTCCCTCCATCTTGAATGGAATTGAGTTCTTCTCTTGTGTGGGTGTGTCTTAGATCCACTGGCTTCATATTAGTACTGACTACACTGGCTTCTTGCTTCTCCATTCTTGTGATACTTTACTAACAAGAATGTGTTCCAACTCTATCCAGGTTAATCCAAAAGATGGAAAGACTCCATCTTTGTTAATGGCTCAACAGTATTCCACGGTATACATATAGCACAGTTTATTAACCCGTCCCTGGGTTGATGGACAAAGGTTGTTTCCACATCTGGGCAATTGGAAACTGAGCTGCGATAAACAGTTTGGTGCAAATATCCTTATAATAAAATGATGTTTTTTCCTTCTGGGTAGCTGCCTAGTAATGGGATTGTGGGATCCAATGGAAGGTCTATTTTGAGCTCTTTGAGGGTTCTCCATACTTTTTTCCAAAGAGGCTGTTTTAGTGTGCAGTCCCACTAACGATGTAAGAGTTTAATTTCAAAGGAACAACATAATAACCTTCATTTATTTAGAAGCCAGTCAAGCAGATTTTAGCATCACGAGGGCAAGCAGTTATGTAAAAAATTAATTATACACCACTTGTCTATAATGACAGCCTGGGATGTGGCCCTCATTGAAACTGCACCTAGACATCTCATCTAGTTTTGCCCCACACACATAGTAGGGACTCAATTTATATCTGCTGAGTAAATGAACAAGTGCTCCCCATTTGAGTCCTGCGCTTTTAAATCCCATTCCTCATCTCACACTGACGAATTCTCAGCAAATGCAATTAATTGCCAAATAATTTCAAATTATAAAGTGGGTTTTTTTGAACACGTTTAATTCTACTGAACACATAAATTATTAGAAACACTCGAAACTCAATATTATTTTTCCCTCAAATCACTTTCAAATTAAATTCTGAAAACAAACATACTTTTAAAATTATATCATCATCAGGGTACAGTTCTGCACGAGGATAATGGCTTTTTATAATGTCATGCATAAATTCAAGTTTACAGGAACTGGCAATTCATAATATTAAATACTGGGATTTTTTTTTAACCCCCATGCATATGGTTTTTTTTTTTCCTTTTCTGTGATACACAGAAACACCATAGGGCCATGATGTCCAATTATATTGACTACCATTATTTTTCTAACTGTCCTCAATTAGATGCAAGTAGCACGTCTATGTTCAGAATCTTGGACAGAATAGCCTGTGTTTGAAGCCAGTGTTTCTAAAACTCTTCATCTCTGGTGCCCAGCAAGTTTTACACAACTTCTTTTCATATGTAAAGCGGACCTGTGAGACCCCCCCCCTTACACACAAAGTGGAAGAGAATGTGTAAGGAGAAGGAACGGCATGTTTCAGCCCTAAAAGGATAATCTGTCATAAACAGCATGCTGTATTTAATATTCAGATCAAGACATCTCTTGTCTCATTCCAGCAGACCCTTCTGACAAAAGCCATCCCGCGTCTGCCAGGAGTATCGAGTCCAGCGGAGGACAAATTTCAAGATGAACCTAAAATCAATTTGCCATCAAATTTTCATGCCTCTCCCAGACTATCTGTGGCATTTTAATTACAAGCACCCTAGGCGGGGGGTACTACAGATATTGACACTTAGCTCCTACAATAAACTTTATTGGCAACCTCTGTCTGAGTGCAGTACTCAATGCGAATAACAAAAATCGCAGGAGGAAATGCAAGCTGGGGGGTACTGTGATCACTCCGAAACCGCTTTGTCCAGAGGTTTCTTAGGCAACAGGCTGGGGAGACAGGAGGCTTGACTCTCAGAAGTCCGAATGACCTTCATGTCTGCAAAATTCCTCAAGTCCTTTTCTATAGGACCGGCAAAGTGTCATCGTGTTCCCTTCTGGTTTGGGCTGGGTCTATCTGGTGAGCATCATTTCAGAGCTTTCAAAAGATTTCAAATCCTTCTTCGATGGTCTGAGCATCCTGACTATGAACTTCACTAAAAGGCTCGATTTAAGGGGACAGAAACAGTCACTTGTGCTTGAAGACAACGTGTGTGCTGGGGCAGGGGCAGTAACCAGCTGGCTTTATGTTAAGGACAGCTGCCCTCTGCCTTTTCCTGCTTGTTGTAGGAGCTCTGGGGAGGGCGGTAAATATCAAGAGAAGCTGTGATTTGCATTTTTTGCTCTCCAAAAAGTAACACCCCAAGCAGACAGGCCTGTAGTCTGAACCAGGCACAGTGAGCAGCCCGTTATGCTGCTGGGTGAGTTTGTGGCTGGACACTCTGGGCTGGCAGGTGTCATCCTGCTCCCCTGATTGTGACACTGAATGGAAACACTGCTTTCCACCAACCCCTGCCATCTTGGTGGCTTTGTGGCTTTCTGCCAGGCACTGGAGCCTGCCGGGTGCACATGTCCTGAACCGTCCAGCATCCATCCAGGAGTCACCAGCTGCCGAGTGAAGCCAGCACTCGGGTACCGTTTAACCACTGGCTCTCCCAGGATAAAAGTTTATGTGTAAAGTCGCATGCCCGTGTTTATTACACACGTGGCCGATACAAAGGATGGTTAGCATGTAATTCACAAAAAATATGCGATATTCTTCACTGTAAATTCTGCAAAGCCGATTGATTCTCACTGAATGTTTTCATTGATTTGTGCCAAGCTCTCATAACCACGGCAAAGTTATGGTTACAGTCGGTGAACAAGTGTGGCTCCGTGTGGGTGTCGCTTCACAGGGTTAAGGGACAGACAGATGCATTTCGGGGCTTTACTCACTTTTCAATGGCACAAGCAACTTCTTTGCTAAAGAGATAATAGTATTTTTAATACACTGAGGAATATTTTCCTAATTTTTATACTCTCATAACGTGATAATTACAGTCATGCCACACATCAGTTTAATCTGCGTTAACGACATTGAAGATACTTTCTTAGCACAGGCAATATAAACAAAATAATCAAAGTTTGATTTGTGATTCTTGCCTTTTGTTTTGAGAGTCTCACTCTGTCACTCTGGGTTCAGTGCTGTATCATCACAGCTCACAGCAATCGCAAACTCTTGGGCTTAAGAGGCCCTCTTGCCTTAGACTCTCAGTAGCTGGGACTACAGGTCCCCACCACAGTGCCTGGGTAATTTTTCTATTTTTAGTAGAGATGGGATCTTGCTCTAGTTAAGGCTGGTCTCGAACTCCTGAACTCAAGCAATCCATCCACCTCGTCCTTCCAGAGTGCTAGGATTACAGGTGTGAGCCACTCTGCCTGGCCATGTTTGCCTCTTTCTGTGTTGTGAATATTCCCACCAGGCCTGCCTTCAGGCTGCCACTGGGATATCCCTGAATGCAGGGCTGTGGGATCTCTGCAGGTTCACACCAGGAGAGAGTATTCCCACCATATGGACGCAAGAGGTCTGGGTAACCCAAGAGCGTAGATTCCAGCCAAGTGTGGCCATGTGGGGAGAAGCCATGAGCTGTGATTATGAACTGAATAACTGTGGTACTGTCCTGTCCCATGCCCACCTGAGGGGAGGGCTTCACGGCCCCCTGTACAGGAGCACACAGGTGCACACACACCAGTATACACTTTAACTGGCAAAAATCTCATTGTTCTTTTCCCAGAAAGGGAGATATTTCGAACACAGGCAGCCTATCTATGATTCTGAGGTAGCAGTGGAAGATAATTAAGTATCTATAGCCCCTGAGAAGAGCCGGCAGGCGTGACAAAGACAAAGGAGCGACACAGAAGAACATCACCCCCTTCAGAGTAGGGGCACCCCCAAACCTGAGACCCACCCCGTGGAGAGCGAGGGGCTGCGGTCACAGCACTTAGATGTGCAGACGGCAGCGGGCTGGCCGCTTTCATGCTTTGCTTCCTGCCTCTGTCGCTGGGATCACCGGCTTTTCTTCTGTCCCTTTGAAACACAGTTGGTGTTTGGTGACTTATCAGAGACAAACAACCTCACTGTGGTCTGAACCATCTGCTGTCATTTCTGAGGAGGCAAAAACTGGTCTGAGGAAGAAACTTCGGAGGAGTCTAGAAAACTTAGAGCCCCCCTGCTGTCAAGGCCAGGTGAGCCCAACCGGTGCCACAGAGCAATTAGCCGTGTCCTGCAGTCAGGCAGCGGCGTTGTTTGTTTGGTCCGAACAGGAGCAAATTCAGAGGCTCATCTACACCCTTGTAATCCAGGGGGGATGCTGGGAACTGCCCTTATCACTGGGGGGCACGGACAGTGTCTGAACACGTGAGGACAGCGAGACAGTGGACCCTCCCTTTCCACATTAAAAGGCAAACACGTCCCTAAGAGTTCCGTGTTATTACAAGAGATGCAAATGCTGATCTGGTTAGAGATGGGCCCAACACGTTTCTCAAAGGATGTCGGATGCAGGGGTGGCTATGCATGTGACACTGATGCTGTGTCCTTGCCTCCCCAAGGATGAGACACCTAATATGACTCGCTGCGGGCTTCCTCGCATTTAATTTCAAAATATAAAAACACAGATAGCTTTTTACGAACCAACCGGACTAGAAGAATTCTCAAGTGTTCCCCGGAAAGTCCAGAGCCGTAAAATGTCTGAGAAAGATAAACCAGAATATTCCATCATTTGCCAGTAACATGGTTTGTCTGCTTCTTTTTGACTTTTTATTTTTACCCCTGAGAGACAGTTGCTTAAAATGAATGCCGATGTTTCCTAGGCACGACTTAACGTTTTCAAGGTGAAATCTCATCTACAGTGGTTGGCTGAGAAAAAAAATAATTATATTTATGTATGAGTGTTAATTTTGGCTTTAAAAAAATAGTCAACACACAAGGATGGCTTATGTTCTATAACCTCGATATGCTCCAGGTTCTGAGTCTTTTTGTTTGCGCTCTGTTGGTTGAAGACTGTCTAATCCGTTTTTTACTGGAATGATGTTGCCCTGGCCAGAACATCTTGCTTCTTGGGTATTTTCAACAACGGCACAGATTAGAAGGAATCTGAGCCTGAAAAAAAATAAATAAATAAACAAAAAACCCCTCAAGCTTAGCCTATTACTTGCCTGGGTAAATAATAATTAATCAACACAGGACCTCTTCCCACCTAGCGGATGACTCATCACTGGACCCAGGTACAAGGCAGGTGTCAGGAAGGGCCACCTGGTCTCTTACCGGCCAATAAAGCTTTGGAGTGGCCGAGTTAATTTTTGGAGAATCTGGATATACCCTCTGGCAGCAAAAGAAATCAAGACAAAGAATACTTGGCTCTCTTTCTTCATTTTTTCTCTTTCTTGGGTGAGAATGAAACGTTATCAGCACACGATCTCTCTCCTCTTCATTTTTATAGAGTGGCTAAGTCACTGACCAGACTTGTTTCTGAGCAAACGCGATACTGAACAGGAGCGTGTGCCAAGAACACGCTCGGGCATGGGGCCAGGAGAACACGGCCTGTCTGTCCACAGGGGGAACAGGGAGGCCAGTTATGCTTGGAGAGACGCCTCCTATTTCTGATGGAGTCTTTTCACGTCCGCAGAAGCCACTACCCCAAAACTTGGAGCCTGCCAGTTCCTCCTTCTCTAGGCCGCCCCTGTGGGCCACATGGGTATCGCTCGGGCAAAGACCAACCTGACACTCAGCAGAAGTGCCCGAAAGGCAAGGGGCTGACCAGGGACAGCATGCTTTCCTGCAGGGCCACTTCTCCCCTCTGGAGCTCGGCCAAGGAACTATGGTCTGCAGAGCCAGCCCTGTGCCTCTCCCTCCAATTCGCACTGCTCAGAATGAGGGAGAAAAAGGCCAACTCTTCCTCCGTGGCCCTTGAGTCCTCTCCGCCCACTCTCTCTACAGAATCAGTTCATCTGGGTAATTTTTAAAGCGCCGTCCATGGGCCAGCTGGCACTAGTTGCCTCTTCCCGGCCAAAAGCTTGGGGTCTCTTCCAGCCTCCAGCCTGTGCTCCGCATGCTAGCCAGCACCTAGAGACACGGCCAGGCCTGGATCGAGGGCGTTGCTAACCAGACTTCCCAGCAACTTCCTGAGTGTGCAGCAAGCCAGGAGCCTTATTTTTTGGTGAGGCTGCTTGGGCCCGAGAGGCCAGGCTGGAGCTTTACAGCCCAGCAATTCTCTGGAGCTCAGCAGTATCCGGTCAGGTAGCGTCCGTGGACCATGCTCCGGAGCCGCTCAGGCCAAATCTATGCACCAGTCCTTAAAAAAAAATAAGATGATTTTCAGGGCCATGGCGGGGAAAGGGGGTAGCTGCATTTTCTCTAATCTCTTCCAGCTCAAGAGTGACCTGAGCCCTGCTGAGAGGGCACCGTGGACCCTGACTTGATTGTAGAAATTAGGGTTACAAAATAAGAATTGTCGTGGCAGAAGGAGCTGCCTCGGACTCTTGGCAAGTGTTTTAACTCGGTATGAAATAATATAAACAGAAAGGAACAATATTCTCTGTTTTCTCACTCCAGGCGTTTCAGAGGCTGAGAACCAGAATTCAGCTGGGATGGGCCACAGCATTCAAACATAATCCCTGTGTAATCTAACCAGTCTTTAAAGTTCTGAAGGGTGGGGGGCTGCCTGGCGTGGTGAATGTTCTGAACGTTTTGGGCTTTGGAGGGGGAGCTCAGAAAACTTGAGGAATGATAATAACCCTCCGTGGAGGAGAAGGAATTGTGTAACACACGCCGTGAATCTCCATTCTGCCAGAAAGGCAGGCACGCGCACACACACACACACACACACACATTTCCAAAAACATATATATTTATGCATTCTTCTTCTGGGGGCCCTGAGACTTCCCAGTTGTTATTCATATTAATTAATGTGTGTTTGGTTTCTCAAATGCTCGGCTTAAGAACTTAAGCTGGGATGTCCTGGGAAGTAAGTGATCCAGCTGTGCCTACCACGGAGAGCCCCAAGCTGGAGAATGTGCACTCTCTGGCTTAGGCCCACAGATAAGGAGGTTTCAGGCATCTGGGGCAAGGCTCCAAGCCCCTTGACAAGCTTCACTTTCGCCATTTGGAAACTGGAATTAAGTCTTCCATCCTCCCCTATTCACAGAAATGTTTTCAGGATAAACCAAGTCATGTTTCATAAATTCCGGGTGCTACGGGGACAGGGGGCGAGGGGGGGATAGTTTACTATTATTAAAATACTGTCTACATGATTTCCACTTCTGGGACGAGCCACAGTATTGATGAAATAGCAAAGCAGGATTGTGTTTTCCCTGCCATAGGAACCCAGGAAGAAAACTGTGAGAAGGGGCTGAGGCATATGAGGAAATTTGTAGAAGGAGTCTTAAAAATCTTAAAAAATCAGATAAATGCATTTCAAAAGATGAACCTTGCCAGTAAATACTGGCTCATAAAATGATTTCATCTATGCATGTGAATCTTAGGGAGTACCGTTCTTACAAGGGAAACAATCTTTTCTTTAAGAAAAACAATCTCCTCTCGTTCACGGTTTTTAAACTTTTCTACTTCTGAGATCCTTTACTCTCTCCACTGGCCAAAGAACCGTTTCCTACGACATCCTAGAGCATCTACGGTTTCATTTTTTCCACAGATGCGTCGTTTCTCTACACCTGGCATTTCGGTTATTTATTAACCAGGCCTAGTTTTGTGGTTTCGAGCTTTCTATCTTTAAAGTCATTAAAACTTAATAGGAGAATTAATCATAAAAGAGATCTATCAAACACGGTGGCCGAGCACTATCTTTTTTTCCCCTGACTGACATCTTTAAAATGTATTTGAATGTTATTTATTTCATCACACCCAGGGAATAAAAAAAAAAAAAAAACATAACTTTCAGCTTCCAAGTTCAGAGAAAGCATAAAAATGTGATTTACTATTTATTGTACACTTAGGCGCAAGCATATTATATAGTGCATGTTAATCTTCAACTGGCTAAGTTTAGCAAATTTGACAACACTACTGTTTGCTAGTGAGGAAAAAGAATCGACATCTGTTCTCTTCCAGATATGATTCCTTCTTGGAAGGAATCAGAAACACTGCTAGGCCTTCTATTTTCTGGGTAAACTGACAGAATAGAGGCGGTTTGAAGGGACAGCCAAACCACAATGCCCCCTGGTGGTAGAAAGGTGCATAAACATAGACGTGTTTGTGGGCTTTGGGACTGAATTTTTAAGAGAAACCTTGTTTTTAACGGTGCGTGGAAATTGTCTTTCAGTTTTAAACATGCAAAGACGAAGATCACAGCACATGGATAACTAACTGTCTTATACAGGATATGAAGAGATGCTTTGCTGTTAGTCAAATTAAAGATGCATTTAGTGTATAAAAATCACCTTGATCAAACTTTAAAAAAAATGATAAGGAATGATACTTGAATTCCACACTGAAGACCTGGAGTGTGGTTAAGAAAACTAATAATTTTTTAAACTCAATTGACGTGAGCAGAGCAGCCTGCACAGACTCACGGGTGGACCTGCGGGTCTGTGAGTTTATTTTTAGTTCAGCAAAGATGGAATGAGAGCAGATTCCAGATTTTACCAGGGCGCTGAGGACTCCATCTTCCCATCATGCTCTCAGCATGCACCACTGATAAGCAGCTTAAAGGGAATTTCCTCGGGTCAGACGTAAATACAGAATCTCAGGTTCCCTTAATCCACACACCCATCATTTGTGAGTTAGGCCTCGTAAATCTCAAAAACAGTCAGCAGCACATGAAAGCCGGTGTTGTTAGAAGGCTCAGATACATTAAACGGGAACGTTTGAAACGTGGACTCATTAATCATACAAATAATACTGACGCCTTGTAGTAATCAAAGACCGCAGTGCCTGCCTTGCTCAGAAAACTCCTGGTTTTACCTCCTGCTACTGCTGGAAGCAGGGAGACCCAGAACAAGGCATGGCATTCCTTTTCCACCTAGAGAAAAGTGAGTCATAAATGGTTCAAGGTCATACAGTAGGAAGAAAGTGAAGAAGTCACCCGAGCATCCCGGACTCCTGTCTCAAAGCTGCCTTCTTAGCGGTAATGATTCATTTCTGATGCAAAACATTTCAGGACACTTCCTTAATGTCACAGACGTCGCTGCTGAGACATGCCATAAAAGGATATCGGGTGAAAATAGAAGCCCACGCTAAAACCTGTATGCAAATACTCACGGCAGCATTAGTCATAATAGTTGCAACATGACATAACCCATATCCCCATGAACTGATTCATGTGCTGTGTGCTGTGTGGAATATTATTTAGCCATAAAAAGGCACGAAGCATTGATATGAATTGTAACAGGGACACACTTCAAAAACATGACATTAAGAGAAAGAAACCGAGCACCAAAGTCCACATGTTATGTGATTCTACTTATATGAAATGCCCTGAATAGGCAAATTCATGGTCAGAGAAAGTAGATCAGAGGTTGCCAGGGAAAAGGCTGAGGGGCAACTGCGGTGATGACTAAGGGGCACCTTCTTGGGCTAAAGAAAATGTTCTAACATTGATCATGGTGGCAGGCACACAGCTCTGTGGATACCCTAAAAGCCACTGAATTGTACACTTTAGATCAGGGGTCCTCAAACTTTTTAAACAGGAGGCCAGTTCAGACCATTAGAGGGCTGGACTGCGGGCTCCAGGGACAAGTCAGCTGCTAAGCAGGACAGGCAGCAGCGGCAAAAATACCCAGCAGGCCGGATAAATGTCCTAGGAGGGCTGCATGCGACTCCTGGGCCATAGTTCAAGGACGCCTGCTTTAGATGCAGGAATTCTATGGTAGGTACACTATAGACATATATCAATAAAGCCATTCATAAAAATAAAATGGACACCGGAGGGCTAAGGGCAGGCAGGCCCTGCAGAGGAAGGAGGAAGGAGGACCAGGACAGGAAAAAGGGCAGAGTGCCCGCCTCCAGGGAATCTGGCTAAAACCCCAAGTTAGACAGGATCCTCAGTGTTATTTTTGGAACACAGATGTGACTCAGCTCTGTACTCCCAGAAACCTTTTTCTTTGTTTTTTATTTTTTGAGACAGAGTCTCACCCTATCACTGTAGGTAGAGTGCTGTTGTGATGTCACAGCTCACAGCAAACTCAAAGTCTTGGGTTCAAGCTATCCTCTTGCCTCAGCTTCCCGAGTTGCAAGGACTACAGGTGCCCACTATGCCTGGCCAGTTTTTCTATTTTAGTAGAAACAGGGTCTCGCTCGCTCTCAGGCTGGTCTTGAACTCCTGAGCTCAGGAAATCTACCCACCTCGCAAGGCCTCTCATAGTGCTAGGATTACAGGTTTAAGCCACATCACACTCGGCCTCCAGAAACCGTCCATATAAGCATCTCCTCCTCCAGACCCAAAACCTGATGACCTGCACTTCAGATTACAGCAGTCTTCAGCCCTCACTGCCACCTGGACAGCCCAACATCCTCCCCCAGCAGAAATCCCAATGTCAGTAGCATCACTAGCTTTAAAGCACTCTCCCATGTAACTCTAAGGCATAGCCCAAGCTGAGGACCTCCATTTGGGAGCAAGTCAGTAAGAACACCAGAGCACAGTTAGAAGGAAAAGCTGGTGACTTGGGAGGTGGCATTCTCTTCTGCAGGGAGCCTGGACTTCTAAACCTTCACAGCCACCCATGTGCCGCCACACCAGGCTGGCGGGAGGTGGTCATCTTGCCTCTCCATCTGCTGGTTTCCACAAACAATGCTGAATGTTTATACAAACAAAGATATCTGAACCAACTTGTCTGCTTTTTGTTGTTTGTTTTTTTTTAACAGGCAGGCAATGTTCCAAAAATGCTTTTCATTATTACAAACAAAAGGCGGGGGCTGTATGGCAGTGAGGACGCTTATGTTCCAAGTTCGGACTTTGGTGGATGTTAACAGACAACTTGAGTCCTTACCATCCAGCGGACCCTCTGGCCTGTCCCACATTCCTTCCTTGCTGTTGAATGCTGAAGCATAATAGTCTCCCACAGCCAGGCTGAGCATATTTCTCTGGCTGGGTTTTCATCCAAGGCAAACATGATACCTGCATCACTTTGCACTGCCCAGAGGAACAGACAGGCTGGCTTTGAATTCTTCCTTTTGGAACGTCTTTGAGCCAGAAAAATACTGACGCCTCGTAGGCCCCGGCACAGGCCCTGTCGTACATGCTCTCTGGGTCTGTGGACTGATCAGTGACAATTTTGGACAACGTTGCCTGAATAATTCATCATAGAGAAAAGCTTTTGGATGAAGTGGTATCACCGGGGCTTCCAGCACAAACATACATGTGTTCCCGAAAAGCTAGTCCAGCTGGAAGATGGTGAAGATGGTATGGAACGATCGCGATGACACCCAGACTGGCCCCCGTTTCATAAATGGCAGTGAGTCATCCAGCCACCCCCAGTCAGAGGAAAACGCTGCCGAGGTCTCGGCCAGGTGTTGTAGCAGCAGGCACCTGGCAGATCTTGCCACGGCTTTCTTGATGTGGTAAGATGCTACCGCCATTGACTCAACGTGGCAGCATGCAGAGAGAGAGGGAGGGAGAGAGGAAGGAGAGAGGGAGGGAAAGAAGGAGGGAGGGAGGGAGAAAGGAAGGAGAGAGAAAGAAAAGCCAAAAATGTTGGCTATATTTTGTGCAGAGTCAAGTTGAACAGCAGCAGGAATAATTCAATTTAATCTTGGCAACTGGGACAGGGACTTAACACACGTAGCAAATGCCAAACAGTCCGTACCTTCGGTTTTATTTTAAAGCCCCTCCTTTCCTGACTGCACTCAATCACACACGCAATTAGCACTGCCTTGACTGTAAGTCGGAGCATACCTGCACTGGCAAAATCCTGTATCAAGAAGCTAGACTTCTTTTTTTATTTTCTTTGAGACAGAGGCTCAAGCTGGAGTCCTGGGTAGAGTGCCATGGCGTCACAACACCCAGCAACCTCAAACTCCTGGGCCCAAGCAATTCTCTTGCCTCAGCCTCTCAAGTAGCTGGGACTACAGGCATCCACCACAATGCCCAGCTAATTTTTTGGCCCGGGCTGGATTTGAACCTGCCAGCTCCAGTGTATATGGCTGGCACCCTAGGCAGCCTGAGCTACAGGTGCTGAGCCAAAGCTACCCTTATATCAAAGTGAGCTCCCCCTGGGGCGGTACACACCCAATCCCCAACACAGCTCCCACCACTCCTGCCTGCTCTTCTGTTTTGGCCTGTTAAGTTTTTCTTCTCCTGCAGACACAGAAATCAGGATTCCACTCACTTCCTCCGCAGCCCCTCTTCCTCAAAAGACTCAAAGCAGTGAGGCCTCAAAATGGTAAGGGGCATTTGGTACTACTTAATGTCAATTTATAGCACGTAAGACTGGAATGTAACAGGGGGTCCCAGGACGCAAAATGAATGCTCTTAGCATCCAGAGGCGGTGGGACCCACGCGGCGCTGACCTTGTTTACTCAGAAATGCATTTCATGGGGTATTTTACACAGGCTGGTGTCAAGTCTGGTGCTGGATACTGAAGCTTCAGATTAAAACAAACAAACAGAAAAACGCTGTTCCTTACTCTTCAGGAGGAGAAGCCCAGTAGGGAGGAGAGTCAAAGGCACAAAGTTACCATCCGGTACAAGCTGCTCTGCTAGGAGCTGGCGGGGAAGCGCTGCCTATGAGGCAGGACACCCAGCATCATGGCGGCCCCACAACACAGCTCCAGTGACATGTGGTTATGGATACTCTCCGAGGACAGGAAATCCCCATAAGTCCCCCCTGACCCATTAGAAAGGGTAACTAGGGTAAAAACTAACAAGCTGGCATGGGCCCCAGAAGAAAAATAGGAGACTAGTACATAGTGGGGCTGGTCGGCTGCCTGGTGTCCCCCACCATGAGCCAGCCACACCCAGAGAAAAAACCAAGTGTGTGCTCTGCCCTGCCACCAGGGGCAAGACCAGGTGGCCAGGTGCAAAAGAGCATGTTGCTTGCTGCTGCCCCACCGCCCTGCCCCAGGCAAAGCCATCCCCCTGAGGTAGGTGCAGCCCCACACCTTCAACTTGGGAGACAGGCAGCACTTTGGGAGGAGAAGGGCCAAAACGGTTTCATACTTAGGAAAATTCCGTTTTAATCAAACACAGTTAATTATTGACTCCAGAAGGATGAAACTGGAATAAAATCATTTTTGCCTTAAGCCAAACTATTAAGAAGCCTCATGGAGTTAATAGACTAACAGTCTTCAGAAGTATTCCTGCAGCCTTCCTCATTTTCCATCTTAACTCAGTCATTACTGGGCTTATCTCCCAAGGCCAACAAAGGAAACAAGAGGCAAGCTGCCTTTATACTGAAGTAGAAAAGAATGGGAGAGCGCCCTGGATAAGTGTCGCCTCTGTCTTTGACAGTCAGTTAAACTCCATAACGTCCCTTCTGAATTTTTCTTACAATGAAACGTCAAGTAAAAACACCCACTTTTTCTTAGTTTTCCCTTTAAGGCAAAGGTGGGCAGCCCTTTGTGCCTCTATGACCCTCACTCCTCATCGACAGTGGTCACCATGGGTTGGGTTGGTGTGGGCTGACCAGGAACAGCGCAGAAGATTTTTAGGGCACAGAAACTACTCTGTGTGACACCATCACGGAGGGGATAAATGTTATCATATGTTTGTCCAAACTCACAGGATACACACAACAGCAAGGGTGAACCCCTCATGTGGACTTTGGCTAACAATGATGGATAAATGTAACTTCACCCGTCGTGCACCACGCTGGTGGGGGTGGCTGGTAGTGAAGGAGGCTGCCCGTACGTGATGGCAGGGAGATTATGAAACTCTGTCCACTTTCCACTCAGTTTGGCTATGAATCTTAAAGTACACTGACAGATGTCTGTTTTCTAAAATGAACAAAAAAAGTCTTGGATTAAAAAAAAATGAATTTGCTTTTTCTCACTGCTTCTTTTAATTGTTAACAGATAAAAATTAATTACATTCATGGTTATGAAGGGATGTTTTAAGACATGTATAGATGGTAGAATGAATCAGTGGAGCTAATTCTCATACACGGGGCTGGGGACACAAGGAATCTAGAGAGAACAAGGCAGCCAGTGGGGAGTGAGTGCAATCAGTGAAGACCTAGAGAATTACATGGGAAACACTCAAAATGGGGCTGGGCACAGTGGATCACGCCTATAAGTAATCCTAGCACTCTGGGAGGCCCAGGTGGCTGAATTGCTTGAGCTCATGAGTTCAAGATCAGCCTGAGCAAGAACTAGAGCCTGTTTCTTTAAAAAAAAAAAAAAAAAAAAAAAAAGCTAGCCCAGCATTGTAGTGGGCGCCTATAGTCCCACCTACTCAGGAGGCTGAGGCAAGAGGATTGCTTGTGCCCAAGAGTTCAAGGCTGACAGTGCAGCCCTCCAAAGAGTAGTGAGACTCTACCCAGAGTGACAAAGTGAGAGTGTCTCCAAAAAGAGAAAAGAAAAGAAAACAGTCAAAATGAAGTACAAGTCTAATCATCCAAAAATTTGAGAGCTAAGAATGAAAATCCGCAATTCAGCATGAGGTCCAACTTGAGGAGTATGGAAGACTGTGGTTGTCCATCTGAGATGTTTCCTTCTTAAGGAATCTCTGAAAATTAGAAATAAATGTACTGACTTTCATTCTTTGCCTTTTCTGAGGTTTAGAAAAGTAATCCACGCTCACTGAAAATAAAAATTAAAAATAAAATGGGCAGATAAAGTCTCAAACAAAACATGACTGTGTCTCTCCGACTTCCTACCCAAACCTGCTCCCCCCCCAGGGTATAATGCAATCAACTACCTGCTGCTAATCTCTCTAGATCTTTTCCTATGAGCACACAGATGCATATTAAATAATAATTTTTGATTTAAAAACTGCAAATCAATGAAGCAGCTCCACTTTGCAGTGCATCATGTCCGGAGGGCTTGACCTCCTGGGTTCAGCCTCAGGATGAGACCCCTCCTTCCATGTGATGGCAGTGAGCTGGGTCTCAGCAAAGTACCTAGGAGGAAATGGCGAGCTCTCTAAGGACGGGCCTAAAACCCTCAGAATGGGCTGTCACCGTGCAATGGACATCAGCCTCTTACTCAACTGACAGGCCTTCCTCCGGCTATAGGATCTCGACTGTAATTACAGGAAAGGCCAGGCCATAAAGGGGGAGAGGAGGGGCTAATTGACAAAAAGCTCCGTGTGCTGACTCAAGGACCGAGGGCCAGGCCTTAAATTTCTATCCCTCAAGAAGCGACTGATGTGTAGTCCATTAAGCTAGGACCGTGCAAACCCTGGAGGTGGGCTGTTTCCAATCAACGCACACGCGTGGGGGCTCCCACAGAAGACCCCTGGAGTTTACAACAAAGTGGTGTTTGGAGTATTACCTGAAAGAAAGAAAAAACATTTGCAAGAGACACAAAAGTTTATTGCTGCTGGATTTATTTTCTGTTGTTTGCTTTTTGCCTTGTGTTTGCAGCGTGTTTGTGTCTTGACCCATCCAATATGCCAAGGGGAAGACATCACTTTTGGAGACTTTAACCCCCTGTGCGACTCTGGTTCCCGACTTTGTCTGGTTCCCAACTTTGTTTGCTTTTATCATTAAAAAAGTCTGGAATCCTTGTTCTACCTAGCAAGGAATTTTTACCTTTCATCTATCCGCATGCAATGAAAATTCAGGATGATCGCACGTCACGCAGTGGGTGGGACCAGGGACTCTGGTGGGTTACATGACCCTTCCAGCTATGTGCTCTTGGCCTGGCTTTCTCATCTCTAAAATAAAAATAGGATTGTTGGGAGGGGTTCCTTTATATAAGGGCTATGTGAAGTTTTAGCTCATTTAGTATTGTGGTTTCCATTATCGTTACATCATTAATCAGAACTTGTAAAAAAAGAATGATTCACCTTAAACACCCCAAGGATATTCTACAAATAACTGACCCAAGAATGACCACATGCAATTGTTCTTTCGTGCTGTAAAAAGAGAATCAGAAACATGTCATTAATTACTCACATAAGTGGACCTAGCTTACAGCAACTGATGTTGTCCTGAAATTCTGTGTGCATAATTCAAACCGTACCTCAATGAACTGGGTAAGCTTGTCACTAAAATGGAGCTTGCAGAGAATCCTTTCTTTCCAGGGAAGCTTCTGGACGATGCCAGCCATGTGCCATAATACCATGATTCCCCCCAAATAAGACACTGTCTTATATTTATTTTTTCTCAAGAAGACACACTAGGGCTTATTTTCAGGGGATGTCTTCCTCTCCATGCTGACATGCGTGGTGTGGTTATGCAGATACACTGCATAGCCACACCCATTGCTAGGTCTTATTATCCCGGTAGGGCTTATATTTAACAAATGCATAGAAATCCTGCTAGGGCTTATTTTCTGGGTAGGTCTTATTTGGGGGGAAACTGTACATAGATTCCAAACATAAGGCATTTTCTTACGTAGCTCTGGCTTATAGCTAAAGAGTCAGTTTCAGGTTCAGACAGACAACAGAAGCAGACCAGTTCCATTAGGTAATTGGCTTGAAGTTTCTCCAGCCTTATCCCAGAAGGAAGGCCGAGGTTGTATCATTAGAAATAAAATTCATGAACATGTGGCCGGTGTACAGGGGTCAGTGTGTCCTCAGCAGGAAGAATCATGCTGTTTTCATCAAGATGGCACTTTGGGCTCGGCGCCTGTGGCTCAGGTGGCTAAGGCACCAGCCACATACACCTAAGGTGGCGGGTTCAAATCCAGCCTGGGCCCACCAAAACAGCAATGACGGCTACAACCAAAAAAAAAAAAAAAAAAGGATGTCACTTTGCAGAAACGGCAAAGAGTACATCTGACACTGACTGCCGACGATTAGCAATGACTACTTGTAGTAGTGTGGTGAGAATGACTCTGTTTGACTAGTGATGTCTGTCATGGGCAAAGCAGGAGGGTAGTGGACGCGTGCACAGTGGGTACCCAATTCCCTACTCCCACGCTCCGGGCACACGAGCGTTCAGCATGTCAGGTATGAGGCTCCCGGTGATTTGTCAATAGGCTGCAAATAATGGAAACACACTTTTTGATAGGATTATACATATCCTCTCAGAACCAATTATCCCCTGAATTACAACTTTGTAAGTCACTGAAAATTATTCAGGGCACATACGCACCACACTAAAACTTCTTTAAGCCAATCTATAAAGAAAATTTCAACATAAAGCCAGCCCCTTTTGGGAAGGAAGGAAGGAAAACAGATTCTCTGAGTACCTCCTGGAGGCAGGCCCCAGGCTTCGTCCCCAAGGTCAGAGACTGTCATCTGCTTGCTGTCACTAAACGCGTAAGAACAAGTGTTCTGTATGTAACACGTGATCAATCTAATGTGGATCAGATGTTAAACAAGTTTAATTCCAACACACTGTGTGGGGGGGTTATACATGGATGAGAGAAGGGAGGTTAGAAGGGAGGCTAGGACTGGACTTCACGGCTAAAACATCACAGTGGTCGTCCCTCCAGTAGAAAGGACAAGGACACAGGTTGCTAATAAGTAGAAAAGAAAAAAAATTATGGATTTGAGGATAAACACACATACATATACATACACATTCCCCTTCAGACGTAAGGCCTCATCCAGCCTCTCCTGGCCTATGGCCCAAGCCTCATCCTCTGCAAGTGACACAACACACTGTCACCTCCTGGAGCCATCTGCTTCCCCCGAGTGGTAATGACACTTCGTCTGCAGTGCCTCTCACCACCGGGCTTTCACTGAACCATGGTGTGAACTTATTCGGCTAGGAATCTGAGAATGCCTCGTTTCCAAAACAGACAATCGTCCAGGTGACAGTGTCCATCCGCAGCACCCACGGCTGCCCAGTCCTGATGAGGGTGGGAGGAGGTAGAGGGGAAAGGAACCATGGGGAGTGGGGGCAACTCTTGGATCTCCAGACCCCAAAGTGACTGGTATGCAAAATAGCTTTATATGCTTACATTTTCTCCTGGGGTCTCAAATTCAGCTCTCATTTCCAGCTTGCAAATTAAGAAGCTCCAGATATGAATCAGCAATTCCGGTTTGATTGGACTTTGTCATCACTCCCGTGTGCACAGAACGTACCCCCTTCTACTTCACTGACAAGACGCCCACGCACCATCAGACAATCACACGCAATGCTGTTCACTGAGCACCTATTAGGTGTCAGGGAAGACTACAAACAGAATAAAACATGGTCCTTTCCCCAAGGGATAGATGCCTGTGTAGTGGACAGTCATGACCCAGAAGCACCTGCGGCATGAGGGCACAAGGAAGGCGGTGAGCAAAGGTCTGGGAGGCTTTCAGGGTAGACACAACCCCAGAAGCTGGATATTGAAGGATGGAGAACAGTTGCCAAGGGTGGGAGAAGGGAGGCGGGGAGGCTTGGAGAGGGCACAGCTGGTGCAGAGGACTGAGCCTGGTGAGCTCAGCTCAGTCTGGCTGGAGCAGAAAGTTGGCCAAAGGGGAGAAGGGGAAGGAAGGGAGGCTGACACGGTCGCCCGGGTCCAGTTTGGGGACCAGTAGAGCCAAGTCGAGCTGCCCGAGATGTCTCTTTCCTGTGAGCTCATTGCTACTTTTATTTTATGAGCTACTGCTAATGCATCCTGTTTTGTAGTGGAGCAAATAGCATGGGGAGTGGTCCACTTAGCATAAAGAAGCAGGGGGTCATTCTTACTAAGTGATATAGCTGAGGAGTCATCGTGTAGGAAACAGATCCCTTCCCCAAGGGATGGGACATCCACCCAGAAAGACTTACGTTTCCAGAAAGTTCTAACTCTGTTTTGTCGAAGACAAAGAAGGGCAAACTGGTAGGACCTTCTTCAAGTGAGCGCTTTCTGATTCAAAGAAGGACGTCTGAACAATTAGAACAGCGGATTTCAACTGTGTGCCAAAGACTTTTAAAGATCATTAATTATTGGCTCGGCGCCTATAGCTCAACCGGCTAAGGCGCCAGCCACGTACACCTAAGGTGGCGGGTTCGAATCCCCAGCCCGTACCCGCCAAACAACAATGATGGCTGCAAGCCGGGCGTTGTGGCGGGCGCCTGTGGTCCCAGCTACTTGGGAGGCAGAGGCAGGAGACTCGCTTAAGCCCAGGAGTTGGAGGTTGCTGTGAGCTGTAATGCCACGGCACTCTACCCAGGGCGACAGCTTGAGGCTCTGTCTCAAAAAAAAAAAAAAAAAAAAAAAAAGATCATTAATTATTTTCGAAAGACGTTCAAAGCATAGTTAAGTAAATTATTTTCCTTTTGCTCTTTTTTTGATCAACGTAATTTCAGGGTCCCGTGGGAATTTAACTATAGGTTCTGGTGTGCCAGGAGATTAAAAAAAAAAATGGCTGAAAAACACTGACTTAGGGGATCGTTCATTTCACACCATCTCTGCACCATGTAAGACGCCATGCCTTTATGCTCCATCCCATAGCAAACCAGAAATCTGAAATTAGCCCAGGGTTGGAAGTAACAGAGCGCTCACGACCTCCTTGTGGAGAGTGTAAATGAACTCACAGGGAATAAAGGAGCACGGGAGAATCCCCCAGCGCAGAATGCCAAAGGAGCCCAAAGCAAGGACTCAAGGCAAAGGTGATCACACAAAAGCACGCATGCATAAGTTAACAACAGACTCAGTCACTTTAAAATAGCCTGATTATGCCTGAAAGTTAGTACCACACTGAGTTAGCCAAATAAACACAATTGGGCACTGTCACTGGGCCTCCATCGGTTCACGGCTCCAGGTGGTGTGGATGGTGTGTTATCTCCTGGCTCTTGACCTTGTGTCCTGTCCTTGATAAGGAAAAGGCAACCCAAAATAAAAGCCAACCTATGCCATGACCAAAAAAAAAAAAATTTCCCAATCTGAACAAATCATTTAGTGTAAAAATAAACAGAACTAGAAATTGTCTCTAATAAACTAATATTAGTCTCCCCAGAGGGTTAATTATGTCGCTCCATATTTTAAGAAGAATGTAAATTGCCAGTTTCAACAGATGTTCTTTTAAAAGAATTGGTTATCTGGGAAATGATGGGTCTTTGTTAGAGCTTACCCCAGTGGAATATAAACATTAAAATCATCTGACTATCTGTCAGCCCCCCCTCCTCCTCCTCACACAACTGTTATCCACCCCAGTGATAACACCCTCTAGTTATCAGCAGCTTTGGGGACAAGTGTTCCAGCCAAAACTGTGGTCCCACAAATCAGGCACCATGTTACGATCTCCAAACTCCCCCCCGGTCATCCCAGTGACCACATCTTAGCCTCACTCCAAGTCCCGGCTCCATCCATGGTCATTTCCATTCTGCCCTTTCACCCTGAAGAGTGAAACTTATTAGGTCAAGAAGAAACAGCGTTAGAAGTTTCTGGAATACAGCTCATGCAATTCAGTTTAAATGCTCAAACATGTACAATACACGTTATGTGCGTACCGCACATACGTACGTATCTGAAGCCTTCCAAGGGAGGAATGAAAATGTAAGCCTGGCTGGAAGTGCGGTTGGAAGAACAAAAAGATCACAAACGTCCTTGCTGTCTTGTCTCAAAAGACACCTGGTAGACTATGAAATGTGTGTGAGCAGGTTCCCAGAGTGAGGGCTTCCATGTGGATGTCTGGCCAAGGAAAGAGAGAAAGAAACCCCCATCATGGCAGCTCATTATTCCAAGTCGAATGACCTCTGCTGACCTGGGGGTGTGGAAAGAACAGGTTTTCATGGGGTAGCCGAGGGTGGGTGTCTGGCTGCCAAACTCACTTGACCTAACTCTTCATTATCTTCCTGTTTAGACTCACTTCATAGGTAGAGAAACTGAGGCTGCGGGAGATTAATGACGCCTATGGAAAACTTAACAGAATCTCCTTTCATTATTGATCTGCTAGTAACAAGCATAAAATCTCATCTCAGCCAGAAAGGTAAGCAGATAACTATTGATCTCCTGGACTGTTTCTGAGTGGGCCCACTTGCTATAGGATTCAGACACACTGAAGAGGCCGGGCAGTCCTACAGGCAGGAGGGGACAGGCAGCCTGGTGCCAGAATGTCCTGAGCAGCAATGAGACCAGGAGAAAAGTGACGAGGGCTGTGGCTCAGGAAGGTGTGCTCCGCAGCAGAGCTGAGAAAGAGGCTTCATGCATGTGGCTGAATCATCCACTATTTTGCCATGGAGTTATTGTTACGCCCACTGAACAGACAACACTGCCGAGACTTAGATGAAGTCAAGTGGCTAACAGAGAACATTCCAGGCCTGCCTGCCTCAGAGCTGGCCTCCTCCTACTCCATCCAGAGTCTCAGCCAATGCCTGTGAAGGACACAGCACTGACATGGCCCCAACTTGGCAGCTCCAGGGACTCTCACATCAGCCACCTGAGGCCCCAGGTGCAAGGTCGGGCCAACCAGGGAACAGTGTGGTTGTGCAGAGATGTCGCCGTGAACTATCAGAAAGCCTCAGGTTTGCAGAGATTACTCAGGAAAAGCTGGATCTCTGCTCTCTTGGCTTAGAGGTACCTCTTTGCAGGCTGTCTATGAGACAACGCCAGGAGGTCCCCTGTGCCTGGACCTGTACGCAGTGCCACTCAGAGCTGAGCTGCATAAAGCCTATTTGGCTGCTGAGAAGGGACTCGGGATACTCACAGAGCCATCCTCACATTCTCCTCTGGACCAATGGCTAAAATTATGCCCATTTCAAGGGTTTTGGGATAAAGAATTTCCTCCAGATAAAGACACCTCTCCCAAACTTCCTCCAGCCCCAGCTGAGGGGAGCAGAAATCTGTGGAGTTCTCCAAAACGTCCTTTCCCCAGCAATCCCTGCCTATTCCAAAGCTTAGAACCCAGGCTACAACCCCAGAAAGCAACAGCCCCAGACAGAAAAGATCCCGGTTCCATCTGCTCTAGAGCCCCTGTTTCTGGTGATTGCTGCACCTTTTTTAGGAGCTGGGGAGACATGTGACAGCGATCCCTGGGTAGAAATGCTGCTTTACCCCCTCTGGTCCAGGTTGCCTGGACAGAAGTTGACGTGATGATACAAGGTTTCCTTATTCCCAATTTTAGTACTGGGGTACTGGTTGGTGATTCCTGGAAGTCAGAGGGAAGGATATCGAGATACAAGGATACAATCTCCATTCTTCCTTTCCAGCACCTTTTAAGTGTTTAATAATTTCTAGAGAGATTTTTGATTATTCCACTGGAGGACAGGGTCTCTAAGAGACAAAGGCCGGAGATAGTGTGAAGCATTCTACAAGGCACAGAAAAGGATCCCACTGTCACCACAGTGACCTGGTTCCTACCATCAGCAGGGCAAGTGTGTACACCCTGAACCAGAGAAGCATCTGCAGTGAGTCTTAAAATAGTTTTCCAAAACTGGTGCACGATGGTCCCTATGTTATGACACCAAATAAAGACGGGGCATTAGTGACTGTCTTCAAAGTTGTGAGCTTCATAGATCTCATTAGTGGTTACTAGCAGATGGGATATGGACCTGGAGAGACAATTCCCAGAGGCTCCACTCTGCTGATGCACCTGCTTTTTCAGGGAGGAAAATAAGTAAACTCTTGTTTTACTCATTCTGGGAGACCTAGCACCTGTCTATAGCAACACGTTCGAGATGAAAATAAAAAAAGAAAAGAAAAAAAAACCTGAAAAAAGATATAAATTATTTATCCAGCATAAATATTAAAGAAAATTGCAAAACATAGTCTGGTGTCACCATGCTGTTGTTACAAAATCATCTTGTTATAGCTTCTGGCAAAATACTGTTGTCCTTAATATCAGTACAACAAAATCGTCTGGGACGCACCAACCAGGGGACATGTGTCTGCTTGCTGTCGAGGACACTTAACAGCACGCCAACCGGCTCATCATGCCCCAGTGGAAAACTGTGCAGGGACACCCTGTCAGGGATGAGCCTAAATTAGGAATAGATCATGAACTTCAGCCGAACCCAGGGTGCAATTTAAAACTGGCAGTCAATTAAAAAACACACCCAGTGATGTACTCCAGCCAAGTGCTAAATTTTGAACAATTTTTACGAGCTGGTTGCTGGGCACACCCATTGTTAAATATTAAATTATAAAACTTATGATTAAATAAGCTATGTAAAAAAAAAAAAAAAGGAAAAAAATTCTGAACTCAAAACTTCTGAATAATCTTAGCTTATTTATTACCAGTGCTCACAAGGCCACCTTCATCTATTATGTCAGCACAGTGGAATTGCTACATATATCATGGCATGGAGATCACATCTCTTTCTAATTCCAAGCTCTGTCACCTCATGTTGGCTGTCTGAAATCGGCTATGGTTTGAGTATTTACACCATAGTCATCAGCAAACACTACAAAACAGGGTTCATCCTCCCATCTCACCAAGAGAGAAGGTTGTTAAATACCATGTTTCCCCAAAGATAAGGTCTACCCAAAAAATAAGCCCTAGCAGGATTTCTATGCATTTGTTAAATGTAAGCCCTACCCCAATAATAAGACCTAGTGATGCATAGCCACACCATGCATTTCCCTGTACAGCGGTAAGGAAGACTGGAATACCTTTTATCTGCCACAGCTCCGTTCACATTTTGCACCGGTGCACGTGTGGTAACTGTGGTCGCAGGCATCCTATTGAGCACATGTGAACGGCTAGGGGAAAGGAGTTCAGGCATCACTAGCGCCAGCCCCACCAACAAGGTCAGCTCCCCTTGTCAGGTTCCAGAAGAAGATGACTTAACTGCATTTGAATAAATGTAGGTTGTTGTATTATACTTAATAAAAAATAAGACATCCCCTGAAAATAAGCCCTAGGGTGTCTTGAGAAAAAAACAAATATAAGACAGTGTCTTATTTTCAGGGAAACATGGTAGCCATGAACATAGCACCCCCACCACCATCAGGCACAGACATTGGGTACATGGTGTCAGCACTCCCAAAGAGATTTTGTTTGGGAACAAGACATCTATTAGTCAATGTTTAGCAAAGTCTTCTCAGCAGCCATGCCGGGCTCCTCAGTAACCAAGAAGTTTAATAAATCTGTCCGATAATAATTAAACACTATAAATAATGTCTCTTGCTGAAGCGTCCTGCTTGGCCCTTGATGCCTTTGTTGCAAAGTGATCCACGCTGACATTCTGAATAAGGTTGGCGAAACGAGAGCAGGGAGGGGAGTGGCGGTGGAAAGTAGGTTTGCTCTCAATAATGCATGAAGCCCCACGCTGCGGACAGGGATCCTTGGGAAAGCAGCTCCGTGGCAATCTGTTCTTTCATCTGGAGCTGGCACCCAGGCGGAGGTGCTGCCCCGGATCAGAAGCACAATTGCTCACATGTGAGTAGACGTCTTCCACGCGGCGGGCAGCGCTCTTTCCACACCGAGCTGAGCAAGTCCACACTGCGAGACAGGCTCCCCTCCCCGGCACCGAAAGAACACAGCATATATTAATTTACCAGGTTGCTGAATAATGTTTGAAAGGGGGGGTTATGAAGTAGAAAAATCACTCGGTGAGGCATAATGACTTTCCAACCAAGTGGAAGGAAAGAAAAAAAAAAAAGGTTCGGCTCCTACAGAGGTTGAGGGAAACAGAGTAGGACAGATCCTTGCTACCCCTTCCCCCCAAAAAAATTGAAACAGGGGTCCCCAGGGAGTCAGAAAAGCCATGGATCGAACATTTACCACCTGAAAGATTATTTTTAACTAGCATGTAGTTGGATTAAAAATGCACGTGCCTGGAGGACAGGGAGCAGGGGAGAACTCTTTAAACTTTCTATTTAATTTTGCTGTGAACCTAAAATGGCCTTACAAATAAAGTTCACTCATCTTTTTTTTTAAGTGTAAGTGACCCTAAGCCCTGTATTCAGCTGAATTGTTTCTCTTCTAGTTGGAACCGCTGTTGGAAAGGCTTTGTTGTTGTTGTTGTTATTTTGTTGTTGTTAGGAAGGTCTTTAAAATCTGTCCCAGGGTGTCTGACAGGGCATCCTAGTTCCAAGGGAGCCTCTCACCTGGAAGGTGACTGTCTGCCTCACTGGGGGGTCCAGCAGAGCAGGAGTGTCTTCCCAGGTACAAGAGCTGGTGTCATGGAACACCTTGAAAAACCAGTGGGAAGACGCAACCCCCTGCCACACTGTATCTGAGAGAGAAATGGAGACAAAGGCCATAACCCTTCACCTTCTCCTTCCTCCGCCACCTCCATCTTCCAGAACCCCAGACTTCAGCACATCTCCCGCAAACCCAATCACTTTTGTGTGGCCGACAGAACTTGGTCTACTTCCTGTATTTCATTTGGGGGTGGGGGAGAATTATCCTCTTGATACATGGGGAAAGTAAAGGCAGCAACCGTCTGCTCGGTGAGGCCATCCTTTCAAGCCCTGCGTCCCCTCCACTTCTGCACACAGATCCTACTGTTTTCCACCTCGATAATTATTAAATCGTAATGTAAAACCCAACTTATGCTTAAGTATGCGTGATTATTAGACTACAAGTCAATTGTGGATAACACTCAGATATAAATGCAGCTAATAAGTCTTACTGTAATGATTAATCAATTTATGAATACATTATTTAAACTAATAGCTCAGGTAAGGTATCTTAAACAAGTTACAGAGTACATCGACCAATTCAAATACCAGCTGCTGAATCAATAGCACACTGTAAGTAAACTCTGGGGAATAGGTATACTTGCAAACAAAATTAAAAAAAAATAAAAGAAAGAAAAGGAAAGAAAATCTGTGAACAAAAGGGTCTTAGAGGAAAGAAATCTACAACAATTTCAATTTTTAAGACAAATGTGTAGCACCTTACTATATCCCAGAGCTTACAGAGAAAGGTAAAAAAGCGTATCACGCCAATTTTGCTCCTAATTAAGAACAATTCATACAAACTCATGTTTATACAAACCAATACATACATTTGCAAAAGACCTTAGACAGGGTGGCCATTAAGTTTTTTTTTTTTTAATTGCACATGAACTTTATGGCCACCCTGTATTAAAGTTCATTGTGCCTCATTAAGAAATGATGTATCGGGTTCATTTCATTGTCAAGGTAGTTTATCTATCTATCTATTTATCTTATTTACCTATCTATGTATAAATGACTCATTAAAAGAAAACAAATAAGTGGTTTAAAATATAAAATCAGTAATTTTCCTAAAAGGGGCTCATTTTTCCAGAAGACTCGGCAGGACACACCTGTTTAGTTACAACCACAGAAGCCCCACTCCCATCCCACTGTTACAAGATGATATTTGTGAGCAAAACAAACCCTTGTGTTATAGCACTCTTTCCATTTAAAAAAAAAAATCAAGGCTAATTAATGTGAGTTTAATAAATAAACCAAAAGGGCCTTGATTTCCAAAGGTGTAATATCACAGCTCCACGTAATGCTGCATTTTTAAAAATTAATTAGTATCTTGTGAGATCGGCCACACATTATTGAGTAAGTAACAGCAGCTAAGTGAAACAGATGAAATATTGGTAAGCGATGCAGCCCACAGTATAAGTATGTGAAGGGGGTCAAAGGTTAATCCCTATTGATTTTCCAAGTCTGCGTACAGCACCGCTGGGAGAGGCCGGTTCTGTTGGCAATCAGCTAGCACAAATACATTATAAATCTTACTGTCCGCCTTCACTGATCAGCGCCACTTACTTCCTTTGCTAAAGACCATTAAGAATCTACCAAAAAAAAAAAAAAAAAATCTACCCAGATGCCGGCAGAAAGGGAAGCATTTAAAAAATCTTCCATGTCAGACAATGCTTTTGGAGATGGACGACTTCCTTGAAAGCAGAGACAACGTCTCTCTGAGAGCTGGTCTCTCTCAGGAAGGCAACGGGCGACTTTCTTGAGGGTAAATCCATGTCAAAGACTGCAAAGACAGTATTTTTCAAATGCCCTTCAACACGGAATCCTATCTCTGGCATAGGAGTGCATTCAGAAAAGGAGGAAAGAAAAAGAAGTCGCCGCCTGCTCTCATTGACATTGAGAGAAGCATCTTCAACTTGGCTTTGCAAAATTTGACACCACCTTAAAGCTAATGAAGAGTAGGTGGAAGGAAGGGGCCCTTGATGTCTAGAGGCCCCTTCCAAGTTCCAAGCCAAAGTTATTACTCCTTTTCTTAAAGTGGGCACTCAAATAAGAAGGTACTTCAGTCTGGAAAATCTGGACCCCATTCCCACCCACTTCCAGGAATGGCTGTGAATGACTTTTTCTATTTCATGTCTTTCTTTAAACAGGTTGTACCATGTACCCTGTATGTGCCTGGTACCCTTGTCATACTTGGGAGAACAGATGAATACGATGGATCCTTCCTGGGAAGAAAGAAAAACACCTCCTGCCTAGTACCACTGACTCTCCTCCGACATGGTCCTCAGAGGAGGTCGTGGTGCCAATGAGTCTTCTGCCACATACCAGCTGTGGAACACCTGGCTGGTACCTGACCTGTCTTAGCCTTAGAGTCTTCACTTGGAAATGAGGATAAGAATGGTAGCAACTTTACAGGTGGTTGGGAAATTAGAAATCATCTGTAGAGCGGTTAGCAGCGGGCCCAGTAACATTCAATAAATGGTTAATTTATTTAAAAAATTATGGAGCCATCTGACATCAGAGAGGAAAAAAAAAAAAAAGAAACTCTCTCAACTTCTGTTTCACTAGTGGAAGCTGCAGAACTATGATGTAAAAAGAGAGACAGTTGATTCATCTGTCCATCCAAACAGACACAATATATCTCAGAATAGGCGTGGCAATAATAAGCACATTAAAAGTTACTCTTTAGAAATATGTATTTTTAAAGCCCTTTAAAACATACCGGGCTAGGCATGGTGGCACACACCTAAAATCCTAGCACATTAGAAGGTCAAGATGGGAAAAATTGCTTGAAGCCAGGAATTCAAGACCAACTGGAGCAACCCAGTGAGATGCCATCTCTCCAAAAGATTTTAAAAATCAACTAGTTATGGTGGTGTTCACCTACAGTCCCAGCTGCTTGGGAAGCTGAGGCAGGAGGATTGCGTGAGCCCGGGAGTTGGTGGTTGTAGTGAGCTATTGTACTCCAGCCTGGGAGACAAAACAAACAAACAAACAACAGAGAAAGTAAAAGTGAAAGAGAGAACAGCAGATGCTGCGTAACTCAGTATTACCCAGGGATGAAAGACAATTAAGAACTCTTTGAGCAAGGAAATGTTCCCTTTCTACACCAAAATTACATGCTTTATTTTGAAGTTCAAGCTTCAAGAAAATAGAAAAGGTTCATAGATATGGGTCAGGTCTGCATCATTTTCATAATCGCAGGTCTCTTACCCCCTATAGCACACAGGTGTTCATCTATGTGTTTGCACGTGCACGCGCACGCACACACACACACACACACACACACACACACACTCTTCCTGTGCCCTGAGCAAAAGACAGGACGTTGTTTAAAACGTTCTGGCAAGTATGGCTAGAATGCTGGGGAAATTCTCTCAGAATTCCATCAGTCAGGCTCAAGGCCCTCCTGTGCTGATACCAGAACAACAAAAAACATAAATGCCTCTAAATTAAGGGGTACAGGCTGGGGGCAGCTCTCCCAGGGCTACTGATAAAGGCATGTCCAGCACAGTTCCAATCGAGACTTCAGCATCGGTGCCACGACTTCGCATTTTAATCAATGACTTTGTTTTGTGTGTGTGGGGGGGTTCCTTACAAAACTTGGCATTTCGGAATTTTCAACTCTAAGGAAGTTCTTCCAGTAGGCAGAAGACAGACAGAATAGAACCCCAACTGGGCAGTGAAAAGCAGGATGGGCAGAGGCCACGAACTCTTTTTAAAACCCCAGAAGCCCCAGATTGCTTTTAACTCTCTTGCACTTTCATCAGTCAGAAAAATGAGGAGCACAGACCTCAAGAGAGGTCTATTTATTTATTTTTATTTTTTGCAGTTTTTGGCCAGGGCTGGATTTGAACCCACCACCTCCAGCATATGGGGCTGGCGCCCTACCCTTTAGAGCCACAGGCGCCGCCCTATTTATTTATTTACAAATTATAAACTGAGTTCATTCTATTAGCTACAGTAGTCCAGGCATGCTGTAGGGTGATGTGGGGTGATAGCAATTTTCATCTGTAAAAACAGTGTATACAAATTCACATCTCTCTGCTAATTTTTAATTTTTTTATTGACTTCTAAGATCTGATCAAACTGTCACTGCATTGACCTTGTACCAGAGGAAGGACTCATGTTAGGAGTAGCTGATGTGGCTGTTCTCCTACCACTTGCTTGGGTTTGCACTATATCCAGACATGGATCTCCTCACCCAAATGTTTGAAGTCTCTTATTCATTTGTGATGGCTGCTTCTGTTCCAGGCAGATATTCTAAGGCAATGTTTTCCAACCTTTTATATCCCACAGTGCACTTGAACCTATAGTTAAACTTTGGACACACTTAAATGATGTTGATTTAAAAAAAAAAAAAAAAACAGTAACAAAAAGGATATACTTACTGTGCTTTGGATGTCTTTCAAAAATAATTTAATTAATGATCTTTAAAAATTTTTGAGGCACATATAAGATCCTCTTATGGCACACTGGTTGAAAATCATGGTGCTAGGGTCTCAAGCCATTCAGCTAAGAACATATGTAAACTATACTCCATACACAAAAGGTGAAGTCCATGAAGGGTGGGGACTCTGCTACGGCACCTCTGCCTGGGGAAATAGCCAGTCTGACTTCAAAACAGCTGGCCCTTCATACAGGCTGGATAAGGCACCTGTGTTAATGCACTTGTGTAATATTTGTTGGTATTTTTTATTTTGTATTCTTTTGCTTTGTTTTGCTTTCTGAGTCAGAATCTCACCCTGGGCTCTGGGTAGAGTGCGTGGCATCATAGCTCACAGCAACCTCAAACTCCTGGGCTCAAGTGATCCTCTTGTCTCACCCTCCTGAGTAGCTACATGCACCCACCACAACACCTGGCTAGTTTTTCTGTTTTAAGCGGAGACAGGGTCTCACTTTGCTCAGGCCGGTCTCGAACTCCTAAGCTTAGGCGATCCACCCACCTTGGCCTCCCAGAGTACGAGGATGACAGGCGTGAGCCATTGTGCCCAGCCTCTGAGTAATACTTGTAAGGAACATTTTATAGATGAGAGCCAATATGCAGACACCATCAAATCCAGAACCCAATCCAGTGGGATTGCAACTCTGCCACCTCCTTCCTCAGGGCACTGCTTCCTCATCAGTAAATATGGATAATAACAGTATTGCTTCAAAGAATTTTTGCAAAGATGATAAGTGTAAACATATGCAAAGCACTCAAAATAGTACCTGCCACCCGGAAAGCATGTTGAGATATTTAATAATAAATGAAAGCGTTTAATGGGTAAATAGAAGCTGTAATGTTTTTGTTAGGAACCTCAGTGGATCTTTGTTTACACTTTGGAGATGTTTGCTTTAGAACAGCGCTGTCCAATAGACCAGTGTTTTTCGACCTTTTTTAGCTCACAACACACTTGAACCTATACTTCCAAGGCACACTTAAATTATGTTGGTCCAAAAAAGAGTTTAAAAAAGAGAAGACACTTGCTATGCTTTGAACTTCTTTGGAAAATAATTTGATTAATGATCTTTAAAAGTTTTCACAGTACACCTAAGATCCTCTCATGGCACACTGGTTGAAAATCATTGCAAATGTTCTTTATCAGCAGTTCTCAACCTATGGGTCGCTACCCACAGGAACTGTATTAAAGGGCTGCAGCATTAGGAAAGTTGAGAACCACTGTTCTATATTAGCATTTCCCAATATGGCAGCCACTCGTCACCTGTGGCTACTGAGATTTGAAATGTAGCTAATGTAGCTAATGAGTCTGAATAACTCATAAAATTTTTAATTTTAACTGATTTATATTTGAAGGGCTTCATGTGCCCAGTGGCTACCATAACGGGTGGCAAGGCTCCAGAAGGTTCACTGTTTCTGAGACTTTGTAAGATTGAGCTCAGCTCTGTAACCCATCTGTTCGCCTCAAGGTACGCAGATGACAACTGGCCAGCTCAAGTTTTTGGACCATAAAGCCACGAAAATCCATGTAATTAGCCTCCCAGTCCTCTCAGATGCTCCAGTGTTGTTGCTGCTGGCTGCTGTGCCCCAGGAGGGAGCAGTGAAGGAGCTGACACCACTCAGTCAGCATTATTAAAGGCTCTACGTTGTACCAAGCTCAGCTTGGCTGTCAGTCCTGGTCTGGGTCTTACATCTGCACTTGGGGAACCCTCTGAATCCTGCCTGTGACCACTGGCCAGTTTCCCAGGCCAGATACCACCCACCACTCTCTCTGGTGCCCTATTTCCCGTCCCCACCCTGCAGATGGCTGCCCATATGCCACAGATGGACCTTCTTGTGGACCCGACTTGGGAAGTAGCTTTTCTTTTTTTTTTTTGAGACAGAGCCTCAAGCTGTCCCCCTGGGCAGAGTGCTGTGGCATTACAGCTCACAGCAACCTCCAACTCCTGGGCTCAAGCGAGTCTCCTGCCTCCGCCTCCCAAGTAGCTGGGACCACAGGCGCCCGCCACAACGCCCGGCCATTTTTTGGTTGCAGCCGTCATTGTTGTTTGGCGGGTCCGGGCTGGGGATTCGAACCCGCCACCTTAGGTGTACGTGGCTGGCGCCTTAGCCGGTTGAGCTATAGGCGCCGAGCCGGAAGTAGCTTTTCTGAAGGCCACCAGACCAATCCCAGTGTATTCTAGAGAACAGGATGTGTCTTCTGTCACTATGTAAAGTATCTTTTCTTACACCGTCATGCCACAAAGAGACTTTACTCTAAAACCATAGTTTTGGCCAGACAGAGTAGCTCACATTTGTAATCCTAGCTCTATGGGAGGTAGAGGCATGTGGATTGTTTATGCTCAGGAGTTGGAGAGCAACCTGAGCAAGAGTGAAACCTTGTCTCTATGAAAAAGAAAAACAAGACGGACATGGGAGCTGACACCTATAGTCCCAGCTACTTGGAAGGCCGAGGCAAGAGGATAGTTTAAAACCAAGAGTTTGAGGTTGCTGTGAGCTATGATCATGCCATAGCTCTCAACCCAGGGTGACAGAGTACAACTCTATCTCCAAAAAATAATAATTAATTAAACCATAATCTTCATAGTATTCAGTATCACAGTATTTACCTCCATCAATATTACTGTGTAAATTATAAACTCCAAATGAGCTATAGTCTTATGTTAAAGAGCCTTAAACATTATAATGAGAAGCTTTCCTAAACTCAACCTCCTCCCAGGCTTAGTCTGGTCTTTATTTCTACCTACTGAAATTATTTGTGTGTTTTCATGTGTCCCACTGGATAACTGACTGACCGATCCGAATTTAAATTTCTGTCCTTACTCTCTGAGGAAGTGCCTGACACGTAGTAGATGTTTGACACTCATGGGCAGGCCAGCTGGCTGTGCAGTGCTGGAGCACAGGAAAGCCCAAAGAGAGAAGGAAATAATTAAAACATTTTCTCCTGCTTTCCAAGATTTTCTTTTCCAAATACCCCTACACAAAGAGAAACAAATGGAGCACTGCTAAACCCTGCTTATCTCTTAGCAAGGATGGATATGTGGGTTTGGGACTCCTCTTACAGCCAAGGGCAATGTTGCCGCACCGATCATCATAGTAGAGGCTGATGACCTCTACAGAATGGCCCAGTGAAAGGAGAGAGGGGGCCGTGATGGAACTATCAAAACCAAATTCCACACTGGAAATAAGTAGATGGAGTTACACTGCAGGTTCTAATTACTCAGAAAGGACTTGTCTGAGGCGAAGAGGAGAAAAAAATAAATAAACACAAATTCAAATTAAACAACCTCACCACCACAACCAGCTGTCTGGTTTGAACTGCTAGATTGCTGAGCACACACCGTATGCATATTCATAGGTACCACAGGAACTTAAGCACTTTTGGGACCAGAATTAAACTCTCTCCTGCCAGCCAGTGAACCAGTAAGTAACTCAACAACCCCCTGGTGGCCAGGAAGAATTAATGCAGCTTGGGGTGGGGACAGGGTTCGGGGGTGGAAGAGAAGGGGTGCCACCCAGCCATTTGTCAAAGTGTTAGGTTTGGTTCTGTTTTGTGGAAGGGGAGGAACGCATCGGTAGTATTGCTTTTCCTTTCCAGGTTCTGAAAAGCAAGCCGGGTGTTGTGGGCATGCCCATTCAAACCTCACGCATGCTTCAAGAGAAACTAGAACCAATGAGCTCAGTATTTACATTTAAAAATATCATTTAAGGGAATTTTAACTGTCTAACAAGATGGATACACTGTGTTTGTTTTCTACATTAATGAGCTATAAAAAGAATGGAATAGGGCCATAAATACAGTATTTTGTAACAGCCTTTACTAAAAATGCTACCACTTGTGTTTATCATTTATACCCTTGTATACAACCTCAAAATTGATTACACTTTAAACCGTACATAACTCGCTGTGTTTTTTCATTTTGTGCTATGCTACAAACATTTTTATAACTCAGTTAATATATTCCATATTTTGTGTTCTTATTGATTATGAATATTTCTTTAGGGGATTTTATTGCTTTTAAAATAACAAATGTGAGGTATTAAAAAAATAGAAAAACCTAGTGCAGCTTTTATATTTTCCTTTCCCCTGCTAATTCCAATACACACATTTTAGCATGAACATAACCTGAATATCTCTTTCCTTATCTTTTATACTTCCTCTCAATAATATTAAAAATCCACTAATATAGCGCATAGTAAAAGAATCAGATTTTTCAAAGGAGGCCCGCCGTCTAATGCGTTTGACGTGAATTCATAATCCTTTCCCTCCACAATTAAAAAATTAAAGTGTCAAAAGATTATTTGCACGGAACATGATGGTTTTACATCAAGTATATATTATCTTTCTTAATTGCCATTTCAGTTTATAGGCAAAAAAATGTGATTTATACATGTGATAGGATTTCGCTATTAATTATCGAATTGAAAAAAAAATAAAATCTCGCATTATAAATTCTCTGCTGGAAATTAGTTTTATTATTTTTTCCATAATCCTATCACACAAGCTATAAGTGCATTGCGGCATGAACACTTTAATTTTTCCAGTTAGTTTCTCGGCAAGCCCAGAGGTGAGGTTTAATAAGGATCAATGGCACTTTATCTGGGACAGGGCCTCTTCACAGCATGCAAATTACACAGTAACACTTAAAAAAAGAAATAGATTTAATTAAAAAAAAAAAGTAGAACCACAGGCTCTGGAAATTCAATTAAAGGATTTATGCAAAGGTTTGCTAGGTTTTTATATGCCGTTACTGCTTACATAATGAGCTTTTCATATTAAAAATCAATAGGTAATCTAGACTAGAAGATCATCCCCTTAAATACATTTTTGAAATCAATTTGAAAAATAGTCCATCAACTGCTGTGACCACTCTTGCTGCTTCGATTACACTAAAAGCAATATTTAGATTGTAAGACGTGCTATGGAATATCTATGCCTGGATATGGCTTTCAAGGGCTCTTAGACTTTTGAGTGCCTAAGATGATCACCTAGTAACTCAAGATTGTGTTAAATGTATAAATAATTTATTTAATTACCGGCAAAAGCTCAGAGACACAGCCCCACTGGATTTGCAATGGTGAAACGAAAGGGGAAAAGAAAAGAAGAAAGAAGAAATTAGAAGAGGATGGAGGGAAGGAGAGAAGGGTATTGAAGGAAAGGAGGAAAGAAGGAAGGGAGAAAGAGGAAGAAAAAGAGCAAAACCACCTTTTGGAAATTCCTCTTTGCTATCTCCATTGCCTACTGAGTTCTGGCTACTGAGCCCTTGAAGATACGCCTTTCACTTTAAAAGTCATTTAGGTCTTCAGTGGAGGAAGCAATTAGCTAGCTTATAACTTAAGCGGACTTTCCATCCTCTGTGATAATGGGGGACAGGTCCTGATGTGAAAAATGAAAGCTGATATTCCGTTTCTAGCCAGTAAAGTCACCAGGGCTAAGATCTGCCCGGACTTAGTAACAATTACATCACCAGACAGGTTGGGAAGGGATCCCTTACAGAGACAGCCTGGGACAGGGTGCAGGAAAGAAAGACCTAGATAGGTCCGGATCCAGACTCTCTCACTTACATAGTACATTAGGAAGGGAACCATTCTCTTAATTCCTCTTGTTTCTGGGTTCTTAGTCAATTTTTCTTTTTTTTTTCTTTTTTAAGTGGAGTGAGCACTCTGCATTCCTCAATATCAAAGTCATAGCTCATATTAACTTCAACAGAAGTCCCCCTGCTTAAAACTGCCCTAAACTTTATAAAAGACTCATTTATAACAAAGTAACATCCTAGTCTCTTCTGCAAAACTCTGGGAAGACGTAAGCAAAATTATTTATCAGCCCCAACTTAGCCACCTACCAAAAACTCCCATCTCAGTGATGGCAATATTTTAAGAAGGGGCTGAGACAGCCAACCTGGGTTATCAAGGAGAGCTCGAAACAGCGCAAGGAGGTTTCTGCACTCAATACTCAGGGAGAAGACAACAAAAAAGAGCTTAAGCAGCAGAGAAATCCATGGTGCCTACATTATGATTTCCATAGCAGCACTCTGGACATGCTCTGTTAGAGACCAGGACTTGCTTTTTGCACGTGGCTACAGCTGTATGCAGGGAGATTTTTAAGGACCAAGTAACTAGCATTAGTTTTATCATCACACCTTGGGGTACTTACTCAAGCACTACTAGACACCTTGGGTGGACTAGCCCTCCTGACCGCTCTGGTGGCTACAAAAATGAATCCGATAGAGCCTGCGTGCCTGAGTAAGTGAAATATCTGCGCATACATATTTATTCTGCTTCAAATTTTATATTCGTAAGAAAGGAATGACAAGCCAAGGACTAAAGTCCAAGCCAGAGTACCTTGAAAACATCACACTGAGTGGAAGAAGCCAGCCACAGAAGGCCACATAGCGAATGACCCCCTTTATATGAAATGTCCAACACATGCAAACCACAAGGAAAGTGGTTGCCAGGGGCTAGGGACCAGCGGAGGTGGGGACTGGGAGATGACAGCTACGGGGTACACACTTTCTTCTTGGGGTAATAAAACTGACTGAGGTGATGGTGGCTCAAATCCACGAATATGCCACAAATATGCAAACAGTCACTGATCTGTCCCCTTTAAATGGGTGAATTAAAGAGTATGTGGATTACATCTCAATAAAGTGGTTACGAAACATAAAGGGCAGTTTATGGACTCTAGTTTGGGTCCTAGTAACTTCAAGGGAAAGCACAACAAGAAAATCTGAAAAGGAAGGAAACAGGTTGGGGGGGGGGGGATAACTCTTGTTTTCTACCCAGGCCAATCCGTCAAGCAAAACAATTAAGATTTTTCCACCTCTGCAGAATACTTTATGTGTCGATCAATCTAGAGAATGCATCAGGGTAAGACTCACAGGCCTCAATATTAGCTTCCTCTAGAAAGCTGCAAAAATCAAAATAAGCAGAGTCTTCCTACCTCAGGCAAGTGAGAGCTTCCGTAGAAAATGTCCCAGGTTAGCACGATCAAAATGTCAAACATGAAACCACTTTGGAACAATGTGCGAGGTATTACTAATGGAAGTTTGAACAATGTTAACACGTAAAATTTCAGCAGAACCATTTCAATCCATAAATGTATAAAAGTCATTTTACAGTGTGCTTAACAGTCAAGACCAAGAGTGGTTATAAAAGAAGATGCCCTCAATGTCACTTCTTTTTCTTTGATTCTTATTATCACATTTAAATCTCTCTGTAAAAGTGGTCTTGATGGCTAACTTTATCGCACGTTTCAAGACTATTCATTTTCAACAGAACTTCCTCCAAGGAATTTAACAGATAAAGAGAGACCGTTTTCCCCTCATCGCCCCTAAATGAATACTGTAACTACCGCACAGAAAAATGGCAACGTGTGTGCTGGAACCACTCGACGCACTGTGCCTGACACATGATGGCTCAATCATCTTAGAGGTGACTCTGTTTGGCTGCAGGAGACCCCTGGTTAGTTGTAGCACCATCAGCTAACCCCACACAGTTTACCTTGTAAAGACCTGGCAGTAAAGAGTCGGGTAGACAGAGAAAGTCAAGGGTAAACCTGTTGAAGAGAGGAATCCCTAAACCTAGCCATGAGACCCATATAAGCTCCAGAGGCAATGCTGTAACCTTTCTATATTTCACTGGGAAAGGAGGAACAAAAATCTCTCCGTAAGCATCTCTGCTCACAGGTAAGTACATCTGCTAAACGGAGGGCTGGCAAACTTTGAAAAGGGCAAGTAAATATTTTCAGTTTTTCATGCCGTGCTGTTATCTGTTTCAACAGCTCTCCTATTGTCATGCTGTGACTGCCAAAAACAATATAAAAAAGCATGAGCAAGGCTGTGTTCCAATAAAACTTTATTTAAGCACGTTCAAGTTTCATTAAGTTTTCACACATCTTAAATAGCATTTTTCTTTTACTATTTTTCTTAAATAGTTTAAAAATGGGAATACAATTCACTGCCTGCTCTAAAACAGGCCAGCATTGGCCTGGGATCCTTCCTTTATCCTGTTGCTAAACCACAGACTGGGCAAGGAGCAGGTGGATCAGTAATCCAATCATGACTTGGGATTTATTCAACTGATGCTGGGTCTGATAACGAAATGACATCATTTTCTTCAGTGTAGCAAAACTCGATGGCACACATTCCAAACCGTTGCACTTTACAGAACAGCAAGATAACTTCGCTTCTGCTGGCAGCAATTTATATCCTAAACTTTCTGAATTTCGTTCTTCAGAAACAATTACCAAGGCCCCAAAGTTTTCCATTATTTAAAAATGGACAAAGGGCTTCTGGAATTGATAGCCTTGGACTATGCGGTACGGGAGACTCGATGGCCTTGGCTTATGAGATATGAGGTTGACCACATTCCCTCTGGCCCTGCTCAGTAATTCCATCATTAACGCAGCAGGTTATATGAATGCAATATGCAGCCCATCTTTCCCATTGGCGCTTCTACGTGGTTGGGATTTTAATTTGAAGGACATACAGGGACTGATATTGACGGCGTTACTTTCCTTCCTTCAGCCTTGACTTTTCATCAGCCATCTGACCATTGCAAGCATAGACACACAAGCACAAACTGCCCTCACGGAACGGTTTTGCTGAATAAAGGGAAAATTTTAAATTATGTAACATTTCTCACAAAGTGTCTTTGTGGCATTTGAAATACGGCAGGATCAAAAACTGATTTGACTCCTATCTGGAATAGTTTCGGTAAATTAAAAAAATGCAAATTGAGACATTAAAGTGCTTTAAAATGTGGCTCACGCCTGTAATCCTAGCACTCTGGAAGACCAAGGAGGGAGGATCCCTTCAGCTCAAGAGTTCAAGAACGGCCGGAGCAAGAGTTAGATTCTATATCTACTAAAAATAGAAAAACTAAGGCAGTGCCTGTGGCTCAAAGGAGGAGGGTGCCGACCCCACATACTGGAGGTGGCAGGTTCAAACACAGCCCCGGCCAAAAATTGCAAAAAAAAAAAAAAAAAAATAGAAAAACTAGCTGGATGTGGTGGTGCATGCCCATAGTCTCAGCTACAAGGAAGTCTGAGGGAAGAAGATTGCTCAAGCCCAAGAGTTTGAGGTCACTGTGAACTATGACACCATTGCACTCTACCCAGGGTGACAGAGTGAGACTCTGTCTCAAAATAAAGAATTAAAAAAAGTACTTTAAAATGTATTTAATATATTTACAGATCTATCTCATGATATCTAGACTATACTCCTTGGCTTGGAAAATTCTTTTTATTTTTTTTAAAAGGGAACTTTTTTTTATATTTACCATTATTCTATTCATTTTTTAAGTTCAATATACAAATATCCATTGTATATATACAAACAAGTGTCTTTTTTATATTTTCAATAATAATTAGAAGTTTTCCATGTAGAAATACTACATATTTCTGAATAATTATTTCTATGAATTTCATATTTTGTATTGTCATGTAAACAGACAATAAATTAGAGAACTTTAATTCTCTAATTGTTAATGGTATACAATGGAAAATAATTTTTTATTATTGTTGTTAACTGGTTTTTCGATTAAGAGTGATAGAAACTCTAGCCTAGTTCAGGGCAAACGATGCTCATGAACTGACGCATATACAGTTTTATCTTCTAACCAATGTGAACCAAATAAAATTCTTTAAATACCATGAGGCAATTGCCATGATATAAATGTGTCTCAGAACAAAGTCAGAGAGAAGAAGGGGTAATACTGGCAAGAAATTCAACTCAGAGATTTCATGGCAGGATGAAAAGTTCTGAGATCACAGCCCAAACGACTGTAACAAAAATCCAAATGTTTAAAAAAAAAAAAAAGGCAAATGTTGAGGTGAGAAAAATTCAAATGTTAAGGAAAGGCTATCTACGTTAACATGGGTAACTCTCAAGAAATACAGAAGAACCTCGTAGTTGACCACTTCTTCTGTTGACCCTGTCCTCGAGGTAACCGAATTTTCATAGGCCTAGTTCCTTACGTTGGCCACCTCTGTATGTTGTCCAGTTTGTTATAGTCCCTTGGGTCGGCAATATTCTCCTGTATTGCATTGAGTGTTCCCTATGTGAAGCAAAACTTAGCTATGATTTGCAAGATTTCCACCAGACAAATGGGCTGAAGGATGACTGTCAGATTCCCAGAGAATCCTTGCCTCTGAGGGTAGCCACATGCCTCTTAAAGCTCTATTTCTACATGTTTATTAGTGGTTCATGCATTGGGAGGGGGAGGTTGGCCTACACGGAGAAGCATGCCTGATTGCCATGTGGCTGCTGACCCTGGCCAGTGGTCCTACAGCATGAGGGCCATTCTCTCTGCCATTGTTTTGACTTTTCCATCTTGTCTAGTCCTAGAAGCAAGATGATGGCTGTGGCTACCAGAGGCATCAAATCTGCATCCCAGGCAGGAAGAAAGGGAGAATGAAAACACCAGCAGCACCTTGCATTTTGTCAAGAAAGCAGAGGATTTCCCAAAAGGCCTATCATGGATTTTTGACCTTACTTGTTGGCTACAAGTCACATGACCGCCCTTGGGTGCTAGGAGGGCTGTGAACAGGAGCACAGCAATACCTCTTCTAGCCTTCAAGCAGAAAGTGGGTAGGGGGCCCAGCACACTGGACAGTGAGAAAGGAGTCTTGCTTCCCCAGGAGGCTGAGGTCATGGAGGGCAGGAAGTGTAGTTAACTATTGCTGACTGTCCCCAAAGTCAAAATGTGAAGAACTTGGACAACAACAATAACCAAAAAGGCAGCTGAGAATCCCAAGTGATTTCACTCAAACAATAGTATGTCAGAAAAGACAACAGTTTGTATGCTATACCCCACTTCTTCCTGGACCCATGGAGAGAAGTATTTCCTAGTCTCTCACAAATCAGTTATGTGCCACTTCTGGGCATGGTCCTTAAAATGCCCCACACAGGATTCCCCCAAGATCTTTCCTCTTCCTCCAGCTTCATGCAGACAAGCAAGGAGGCTCCAGAAGACATGTGTGGAAGACGGCTGAGCTACAAGATGGAAGGAGCCTGGGTCCCAGAGTTACCCCAGGGAGAGAGCTGCCTACTACTGACCCAAAACAGTCACTTTGGACCCTACAAAAGCAAGAAATAACCTTTCACTGTGTTTAATCCACTATGTGTATGTGTGCTTAATTGTTATACACGGGGCAGCTATCATTGCCTTTAACACTTCATCTAATGCCCAGATGTCTCGGAGTCCTTGAGATTCAGTCTCATCTTAACCAGGTCTGGTCCTAGGCTACAGATATTTGCTTTGTTTCATTTGGTTTTGGTTATTGAGATAGAGTCTCACTCTAGTGCCCTGGGTAGCTCACAGCAACCTCAAACTCTTTGAGCTTCAGCAATCCTCTCATCTCACCCTCCCAAATACCTGGGACTATATCTGCCACCATGCCCAGCCACCATGCCCAGCCAAGATACTGATTTGTTTTAGATCCATTGAGCAAGCAACCAAAGGAGCATCTGTAGGTATCTCTTGGCTCTCTGAGGGGGATCACTCCCCTACGAGGGGGATCTTAGCAAAAATAAGCCTGATAACACTTCCATAAACCAAGAAAGGAAAACGCCCACCTGCAGGTCCAGCCCCGCTGTCCACAGTGTAAGCTAAATCCACAGTCTCTTCCCTACTGTCCGCGAGTTACTCAGACATGTCTTGGCAACCTGCTGTGCTTTTGAAGTTCATTTTTTAACATCTCTTAACTAGACTCCTTTTATCAAAAAGCCCTCCTGCACACTCCGTGATACACTTTCAGGGAAAATCTGGCTTAATTCTCAACGGGTGATTTATGACACCAGCCTCATGCTGCATTGTGGAGCCTGTCCTCTCAATTTCAGAACCCTGGGCTCATTTCTGCTCACTTTTTGTTTGCCTTCAGCCTTCTCCAAGTGCTATTGTAAGGAGATGCGTTTTGTAGCTTAAGAGTTGGGTTTTTGTGAGTTACATGGAGCTATATTTTCCTTCTTCTGCCCCTCGATGGAAAACAAATTGCATAAGGGAAACGTCTTTATAGTACCAGTTCTTAAATATTTTACAGGCACAAATCTTGGTGGGTGGTTTGGAGGCTCAATTACCCCTCTCGGGAAAGTGTATAAATATCCCTGAGGGTTTACATAACAAACCAGCAGTGACTCCTTGCCACTTAAAGCCTCAGGTATTTACCTCTGCCTCTGAAATCTATGACTCAGTGGCATTGGGGCATTCAGAAGAGAGGAAGGCCAGTGAGACCACACAGGTTTTACAATGAAATCGACCTACCTATCTGTCTTTCTTTTGAGAGACAGAAAAAAGATGGCCAAGTTAAGTGGCTCAAAACTGTGAAGGGTGGGACCTCACATTGGAAGTTTAGCTCTTAAGTATACTTATACTTTTGGGCAGGGGGTGGTAACAGGTAAAAAGAGAAGCTTGGTCAAATGCCAGCTTCCTAAAAAGACAGAGCCACAGCAGATCTGTTAAAATGCAGAATTAGATGGCAGAGTCATCTAATAATCAGGAAAGTAGAATATAGATCGTTACTGCACCCCACAGTCCCCCACTGGATCCGATCACAATTCTGTGGAGTAACTACCATTATTTCCACTTTGGAGAGAACGCTGAGGCTCAGACAGGTTCAGTCACCCTTACTAGAACAGTCAGTATATACCAGACAAGGGATTTGTGCCTTGGTCTGTCTCATCCCAACTCCTGAGCTTTTCACACTCACCACAGTGGATCCTCTAACTCGTAGGCTGCAGAAAAGGAAATTTCTTCTAAGAGGGCTATGAGATGGCCCCTCTAGGAAATGCATCCCAGGGGATGTGCACAAGCTAAGGAGTCACCTTGAACTCTGACGATGTTGCTCTACAATATTATGGTGTCGGGGGGTGGGGGGAGAGGAATAAAGCACCCACTATGATCACACAGCAGATAGCACTGGAAGAGCCTCACAATTTGGAGTCTCATGTTTGATACTCAATAAAGTGAGGGAAAAAAAGATAAAGATAGTCTAGAACAACATTTCTAAGCTAAAGAAGCAAATCAGATCTCTAGAAAAGAGGGGAAAAGGCAGAAAGCCACAGTAGAGTGAAAAATCTAGTCTAAAAGGAATCCTTAGACACCCAGGGGCCAGGACATTCATTCCCAGGAGACAATCAGGGCAGACTTTCTCAAAGAGGTGACTGGTGTCTCAGAAAAGAACAGAGAGAATTTTGAAGGTTTTTTTGGTTTTGTTTTGTTTTAAGAAAAAAGAAAACCTATTAATAGCACACCCCCCCACCCCGACTGCCCTTACTCCTGAGAATTGTCCATTTCATTAAGGTATTAGAAACAAACAAACAAACAGGAAATGAAGCCCACATGGTGGAAAGAAACCAGGTGGCTGGACATCCCTGAGGCCAGCGGTCATTCCATATGGAGAAAGGCAGGGTGCCTAAAATACCACAAGACTCCTCAGAGAGCTGTATGAAGTACGTTCTTCCAATTTCTAAGAAAGGGGGAAAGAAACTTACATCACTGTAGTATCTATTTCAAGCTTTTATCAGCACTAATTTCAGCTCCCTTTTTCCTTATAATTCTGAACAGAGGGAAAACAGCCATTAATTAAGCAAAGCTTTATCTCTCTACTCTAATGAAAGCCAAGTTACAGTTATATTTTTCCCGAGATTTTTCTCCACTTAATGAAGACATTATCCCCGAGTTTTTAAAGTCATCTTACAAAAGAGCATTCAAGAGACATTAAAGTCGGTTTAAACTAAAAAGTCTTTTTGAAGTCCATAAACAATAAAAGAACAATGAAAAGAAGGCCTTTGATCCCGCCTTAGTCTGGTCTTTAATTTCTGTTTTAATCTACTAGATCAGTAAGTCTTATATGCAAATATTCCTCACCTCTAGAACAGTCTGCTTGAATCCAACATTTGTTTTCTAATGCTTTCCTTAAAATGTCTATGATGTGTGTACATATGTGCATACATATGTGTGTTTATGTATATATGCAAGTTTACAACTGTCCACGTGCGGGCACACACACACATACATATCTCATTAACACAGACGCAAATCAGTAGAATCCTCCACTAGGAAGGGGGACAGGAAAGTTTCCAATTTACTTCTAGTCGACCTCTTTGAGGATCTGTTTTCAAAAAGGAAGAAAATGGAATCTTTGACTTTGTAATTCATGGAGAGATCAAAGGCTATAATGCACATAGATTTTTCGAGGTATCCACTACTAACAACACAGGAAAACACGTAACTAATTAATAGCAGGGTCAAGAGATGATAAGATGAGCGTGAGTCTGGGCGGCTCTGTGAATAACATCACGCCAGGCAGGGATTGACTTCCCTCTCTGAGATCTGTTTCCTGGGGCCATACCTTTGAACCAATCATTTCCTGCCCCTGTTACAGTGGTGAATTGTTTGGTACAGATGGGAGAAAATGATAAGACAAATACACCCCATGTGTCAAAACACCTCTCCTTATGTGGACCCCATATGTCGGCTCTTTTTGTTTTCCATTGAGGTGAAATCCATATAACATAAAATTGACCATTTTGAGATGTACAATTCAGTAGCATTTAGTACAATGACAGTGTTATGCAACTGTCACCTCTACCTAGTGACACTAGAAGAAACTCTGTGTCCCTGAGGCTCAGTCACTCCCTGCTTCCTCTACCTGCCTCCTCTGCTCCCGCCAACCACAGACTGACATTCTGTCTTCCTGGATTTCCTTACTCTGGATATTTCATCTAAACAGAATCATAGAACACATGACCTCTTATGTCTGATGTGCTAACCTCGTTTAATTTAAAAATAATATGAACACAACTCTGATTCTAAAAGTCAGTTCTTCAGAAAGAAAAAAAAAAGTCAATGACCCATAAACACTTTAAAAAACAGAAATTGATTACACTACTGTTACTCTGACAATGGGCATAATTTACCAGGGTGATGAAAAGGGAGTTCGCTTAGTTTACATACGAAGGCGCATTGGCCAGCTGGGATGTGGAGATGGGAAATAGGAACGTGTTCCTGAGAAGCACGTCACGTTAGGAGATTATGGGTCTACACAGGTCATTACTGAAAGGGCACATTATTCAGGGATATCGCCCAACCTCTGAGCTTCGGGGTCATGGGATAAGACAGAGTTCTCTAACAAGTAACTCCCTCAGGGCCACGGTTGGAGACGGCACGAGAGGCTGAGTGGTTTGTAAATCTAAATCAGGGTCCTTTCCAACCTGGATTATCCATCTACTTTTGAAACGGGAACATTTATAATTCCATTCCTTCTTTCCCTGATTTTTCTTTTTGAGGGTCCAACATGTCCCCAGATGAGAGTGGAAATTCACAGCCTCTATTTCTCTGACAAGGAGACAGAATGGGGGTCCTTGTGAAAATGTATGAGAGATGAGGCTTCCCCAGGATGAAGCGGAGGTTGGGGGCACCTACACAATTAGGCTTCCAGATGGACAGATGAAGGGAAGATGCAGACAGCTCTGGGTTCGAATCCCAACTTGTTTCTGCCATGTCTCTAAACCGCAGCTTTACCCCTTAGAAAATGGGGATACCCTGAGGGACTTTAGAGAATATTCAATAAATTCCAGCCATTTGACCCCATTATTCCCGCTCAGTCCCTCCATCAAGGCACTTGTGTGGACTACAGGGAACTGCCAGCATGGACTTTGGCAAGGCCTCAACATCTCCTTCCCCACCCCCATCTCCCTTTCTTTCATTATTTTTTCCCTTCCTCCCTCCTTTCTACCCTTCTCTTCCATTCTGTATAGTTTAGCTACACCAGCTTGCCCCTCAGCCACAGTGTTAAGCTATGACCTTAGTCTCACCATTCCTTAAGCCCCATCTCTTTTGTGATAGAGTAGTCAGAGCCGCCCGCCCAGTTCCTGCCTCACTGTCACCGCTGAGTGTGCCCTGATCAGCTCCATCTCCCTACAAAACGACAGAGCCTGAGTATCCTGAGTTCTGATCTCTCGACCACCAAGCTGAGGTTTCTGTTCCACAGGAGAGAGACCCCACACCCCCACGAAAAGGCAGCTCTACCAGCACTACAAATTGAACCTGACCATCCTGAGGCCCAAAGGTCTATACTAGAAAACGAGAAAGTTTGACTCACGCTTTTAAAGCACCAGGTCACCATTTGCAAACAGGGCCCCATTCTAAAACACACCTTTAAATTCCTTACTTGATCGTGAACCTTCGCTAACCTAACACTTACCCACTCTGGGGTCAAGTCAGCATTAGAATTACCCATGTTGTAAGGGTCAGGGGAAGCTCCAGTTAATGCAGTTTCAGCCAACAGATCCTACCAACTGCAGAATCAAAAAAAAAAACATTTACTGAGAACCTATTATGTGCCAGATTAGTGAGATGCAGCCGAGGGTAGTATCACATCTCATGTTTCTGTAATAGGCACCGGGACCAGCCTTACCCTACTCCATACAATACAGACGACCAGGTAGATATCTATCAATAACGACAATGCTGGATACTGACTCCCTCAATGAAATTAAAGAATGATTCTGCTGCAAAGCCTGGCCACTCCGGCCTGCAGCAAATTGCTATTGGACACCTTCACTTGCAAGGGTTGTCCTTTTAACCAGCCTGGCTTTTCATAAAGCCAGGGAAGAATTTCTTCAATGGCCTTTGGTGCAGATGGGCACCTGCGCCCCAAGTGTGCCTGCAAGGGCACCTCCAACATGCTTTACGCTTAAAAGACCCACGTAGGTTCTGGAAAACACCCATCGCAGCACTCAGCACTAAGGTATTCATTTTCTTTCACGCTTTCTTTCCGGCATGGCCACAGCAAAGCTGATTCCGAGAACACGGAATTGCAGAAGGATACAGATTGGACACGAGGCCACCACCTCCCCCCCTCTGCAAAAGCAAATAAAACAAAAGTTCAACCAGCCTTAAAGCCCGTGTGCGTAAATGTCACCGCGCCTGGAAAAAGGGGCAATCAGAGGACGCTCACTGCGTCGCAATCCTCCCAGGGCGGTGGGGAAAGGTGACCATGCTGCCTTCCGAGGAGGGCGAGCCCGAGAGCCCCAGGAGGACAGCGGGGACAGGGCGAGGCCTGGGACCCGTGGTGCTGTCCCAGCGCCCGCGCGCAGCCTCGTTTCTCAGACTAATCATGGAAACCAGGCCTGTCCAGGCAGCGGGGCACGTTTACAACTGACAGTAACTATAACATACGCCAGTTTGTATTAAGATGTTATTGCACCTTTCCGGTTCTAATCACCAATTATGACTCTATTACTCCTACTTGGCAGTTCATCTACTCCTGCCTCCGCTCAGGGCGACTCAGAGACGGACCTCTGATCTCCAGGTTCCACTTCAGTGAGCGCTCAGCACGGCGGCTGTCATTTGCAGACGCTGAAGAGGTAAGGCATTGCTTTTGCTCAGATAACTGTACCTGACCTTACAACAATTTACTAAGGAAATACCTGCTTAATAGCAGTGTGAGTGCAGCTTCCTTTATGCTCTCCACGGCGCTGCAAATTAGCGACTACAGGATAAATCTATGGCCGGCTCGCTAGACACTTCATTAAATCACTGTTCTCTTGCCTTGTAGCGCGCTAATAGAATCACAGCCCTCGTTAGCTACTGAATAAAAGATCAATCACAGACTTTGAAAGCTCTTGCTACCAGCTTCCAGAGGAAACAAGGAAAAAAAAAGGGGGGGGAGAGTTGAGCGAGAGAGGGAGAGAAAGATATTTAGGATCATGGCTGAGATTCTGAATGGCCTCGCTGCAAGCCGCTTAAATTACCTTTTCCACAACTGGCTCCAACTGCAATACTCAGAGGAACTTGTTAAGCCTGCTTTCAAGAGCAGCACTCTAATATACGACGGCTAGACCCTGGTCAAAAGTTCATAATGTGCATATGTAAAAAGGTACTAAATTGCCTGAGGGCTAAAACCAGAGGAGTTTAATTGTAGCAAAATGCTGAAAATGGTCTGTTGAGGGTCCTTCTATGGGGATACTGCTGGCGCTGGCTGATTGAAGTACACAGCATAAAAGTCTTACAACAATATTTCCTTAAATGCTGGGGAAACTGCCAGCAGTTGGTACTGCATGAATGTTGTGGTTAAAGGAAAACATTTTCCTCCCCTAAAATAAACAGAGTATTAAAAACTGCTCCAGCCCATAATTCTGAACATGATGGAAAAGAGGAAGGCTCGGGGATCATAAATAAGGTATAATTCATAGGGCATGGCCAATCTACTCCCGGTGTATTTTTACATGGGGCACCTCGAAGGTATTCAGGCACGACCCATAAGGGCTTTCTGGACTGTGAGTGGCTGCGATTTTGAAAACAGCTCTGAGCTGAAATAACAGCTGCCCCTGGCTGCCCCGCCTGTCCCTGGGTTAGACTTACCCACGTGGACATCCTCGCAAAGGGACGTGTCCAGCTTGCCTTTATTTCTCCTTTCATTAGATGCGACCAGGAGTCCCACCTACACATACATGTGGCTTGTTCGGGTGAGTTTCATGCACCCACAATTCTCCACCTTCTCCAAATACATTTCCTCTATTTGCTTGTACTTCCTGCCTCTCCCCCGCTTTCTGGCCTTACTCATTAGATCCTCGTTTGAATAAATGACAATCAAAGAGCAAGGAGTGGGGACCTACAATGCCAGGAGGTCCAATAGAGAAGACACCCCAGAGAAACCAGAATATGGCAGGCACTCGCTCTGTTTTAAAAGAAGTATATGGGAAAGTTAAACTTGGCTGCCGTGAATAATGACAACTGTATCCACTTGTCATTTTAAGCAAGTTTACAAACAAACGTGGACTTCTGCACCTTTGCTGCAGGACCAAGATGCCATCTGTTAACAACCACCACAGGAAAGGATGGAGCTCATGAATTACGGCGGGTTATACCAGTGGTGAGAGCTTAGTAAATGAGATTAGCAACATCCATGTCCCTCCTGATAATCCCAAGGCCCTATTTCTTTAGCCTTTGTCCCCATGGAGAATACTTCAAAACTTGCAGTGAGGTGCAAGTATTGTGCCTTCATATAACCAAGCCAATTAAAAACTCAACTGAAGAAAAGTATTCATCTAATTACTTATGGTCACCAGAATCGTTTTAGGATCACTCCACAGTACAGATGCAATCCGTGCCGTCCACTGTTCGGCACTATATTGGGGCAGAATATAGTCCATCTCACGTTTAAGGGGTGGTCAGCTCTGCTCTTTGGTTCTTCAGGTGACTGGTCACATCTGCACAGGCCATGCCAGTTAACTGCAAATCTGAGTATTCAGGCCGATGTGCTGCACAACGAGTGGGCAGCTACAGGCGAGCTCGTTCAGGGCTCATCTCAGTCCCATTCCCTGCCAGGGGTGGGGAAACCTGCTCACTCAAAGCACGAGTATTGCGGGAGGAAACGAGAAAAGGGCACAGAAAGAGTCCACTGAAAGATCAGTTGTTAAATTGAAAACTGCCAAGAAAAACGTAAGGCATGATCCGCCCTATGGTAAGCTGGAATATCAGAAATGGCAGCTGACTACTACTGTCTGTTCTTTGATTCCTTCCAGGTCTCAAATCGCAAGCCCAAAGGGCAGGAGTAGACTCATCCTTTCAACATATTCCCTCTGTACTCCTGACCACCGAGTTCCAAATCACAGAGGCGCAAGCTGACTCCTTCTGCCATGATATCATACTCAACCCATGATGCTGCCCATACCATAGGGTCAGGGACACAGCCCACAGGAGCCTGGGCATGTGTTGCGAGGATGTGCTCAGATGCCCAGTGCTTCTACTTACTAGCTGTGTGACCAAGGCAAGTTGCTCAGAGCCTCATTTTCCTCATCTACAAACTGGACATAATAATTAGAAACTCAAGAGGTTCCCGCAGAAAGTAAAGTAAGTAGGATAATGTATTTAAAAATTCCTGGGCCGGGTGCGGTGGCTCATGCCTGTAATCTTAGCACTTGGGAGGTGGAGGCAGGTGGACTGCCTGAGCTCACGGGTTTGAGACCAGCCTGAGCAACAGCGAAACCTTGTCTCTAAAAAATAGATGGGCGCTGTTGTGGGCACCTGTAGTCCCAGCTACTTCGGAGGCTGAGGCAAGAGAATCGCTAAAAAAGTTTCAGGTTGCTGTGAGCTGTGATGCCACCGTGTTCTACGGAGGGCAACAGGGCTAGACTCTGTCTCTAAATAAATAAATAAATAGATAGATAAATATTCCTGGCCCACTGCCTAGATAGAACTTAACAAATGATTCTTCTCTACCATTGGGTACTCTCCACGTAACTCTGAAAAAAAAAATAAAGGATACTCAAATGAGATTAATACAGATGGGATTGTTCTAAAATGTAGTTACAGTTCTGAGTACCATTTGAATGCAAAATGATGTGGACTTTCTGTGAATCACCGTATTCCAAGAATGAATGAATACATCTGACACAACTGGCCAATCTTAAGAGTCAGCTCAAACATGGTAACAAGTAAGACACAGTGTGCTAAGAGGGTGCGCATACATGTACGTGTACAAGCTGATTACCCGGAATGTACTGAAAAGCACGAAACTTTGCTGCAAATAGGCCACCATTCTCATCCCAGCTTCCTAGGTAAAAATAAGAAAGGATTCATATGAAAAGTCACAATGAATGTGCTAAGTACCAGCACAAAGACCACAGTCAAGGGGGCAAAGTGACTTCCAGGGAAATGATGTGCTTAGCTTAATTCCTGCTGAAAATGCTACAGTCTAACACCATGTATAAAAATATGTGTACTAAAATGTCCTTAAAATAATAATAATAAACTATCCCTGATTTTAAAATGATCAGCAAAATTCCCCAGCACCCACGGATTGAGCCGCTGTGTGGATTCGGTTTTATGGCCACTAGAGAAACCCAGCCTGCTGCGGGGTTACCTTCCGAGGAAGCAGACAGCCTGACTTTATGAATATTTTGTGTCATCTCCTTACTCGGGGGTCTCTGTATTTAACTCTTGGCACCTAGTGTGAACCTGAAGCCCTGCAGGCCCCCGGTTTCTTGCCGAGCAAGTTAAGGCAGAAACCAGCTAGATTCATTCAGAGAAAGGAGAGAATGCATAATTAGTACTTTTCTGGAAGAAAATTACTTTGGATTAACATAAAGAGAAGTAAACAGGTATTTCTGTACTTTGCATAATATTTTTTTCTTTTGTTTCCTGGTGTTTCCCTGACTATGCACATCAATAAAAATACAGTAAAACCTCTGTAAGTTGGCTGCCTAAGGGGCTGTAATCAACTGGTCAACATACAGAGGTGGTCGACATAAGGAACTAGGCCTCTTACGATACATCCATATGGTGCATGCCCAGTCTGTGAAAATTAGGTCAACTTAAAGAGGTGGTGAGTGTAGGGAGGTGGTCCACGATGGAGGTTATACTGCTTGTCAACAGAACTCACATGACTATTTCTACGCGCGACTGAAAATCTCCCTGTGAAACTCTAAGTTTACCACCTAACATTATCTCCAGCACACAGCTCCATAAAGCTTCAACCTTAACTAAAGGTCCAGGAATTGTGGCTTTTTGTGCTGGGATCAACAGAAATTATAGACACTGACCGGTGAAGACCTTCAAAACCAATGGAACTTCTAGACCTGAACAATGACGCTCTCCATAGGGATCAAAGAAATACCCACAATACTATGCAGCTACATTGGGGAGTTATTTAATTAATAAGGAAGGTAAAATAAGGGTCAGCTAATTGAGGATGGCTCTGGGATGTTCGAAAACCAGTTTAAAGGAAACTTGCCGTGGACCAGTGAGGCTTGGAAGACAGAGTCACTCACTACACATAACTTCCCTGGATTTTAAAATCGAGTCTTGGTGTTTTTTTATTTGCAACCTCAAGTAGGCCTTCAGGCTGAATGGGAATCCAAACATGTCACCAGTATTATTTTTAAATACTTAGTTGCACCTAAACTAGAAGATGATTTCCAGGAAAATCCATAGGCAAACGTCAGCAGTCTTCATAGTGGCACACACAGGTGCTTCTTAGCAAATGGTGCTTCCTAAAAAGCCACCGATGCCTGATCCCTTACGGTGACACCATACACTGCAGATACTTGAATGGAGAGTTTAACGAAAACATGAAGAAAAGTATGTGAAGAGGAGGAGGAGGAAGCTGCTTCTCGGGATGAAAGAACAAATCATGCCGAACGTATAGGCCACTCACGCTTAACTTGTAGTAACCTGAAGTAGTAAAAGCTGCCCATGAATTCTGAAGTTAGCCTTTCAGATTTTTTTGTCTCAAAACATGCATTTATAAATAACAGTGAAGATGTTATTTCATCTTCATATCCAGGGAAACATGAAATAAATAATAAGTTCTCATAGCCTAGTAAGAAGAACCTTGATTCGCCATCTTTCAACGTGAACTTGTAACAGTCTGGTAACTTTTAGGAGTTCAATTCCTTAATCTCTAAATGAATGGCCTTGGCCTAGGTATCCTCTAAGGTTACAGCAAATTACGGCCTCCTGAGTAGGCTAGAGAAAGCCACACTTCACCTTATCCCACAAGGTGCTTAAGGATTAGCTCTTCCAAAGTCACGTGCTGGCCTCCATTCAGATCCTGTAATCCATTAGTTTACTAATATAATCCCTCTTGGTTATAATTAATAGGAGCAACTTACCAGGGAAAACTTCAAGTAGTCTTGTAAGTGAAGTAAATTAAATGCCTAGGTGACACAGGAAATGGAAATTGTTGGAGATGAAAGGTATTTTCCTCTCCAGGCCAAATAAGGATGTACTAATAATCATTCCATCACCTTCCCCCCAGCCCCAAGCAACTCCAGCAAGCTAATCCCACCCCAGCCCACAGGTAGATGAAACAGAGCGCCACCTGTTGGCAGCCACTAGGACATGCACACATTTATATATGTACTTCTGTACATGTAAATATGGACAAATATATACAGGTATCTATATTGTTACTGTCAAATTGTCTTCCCTAATATGAGGCTAAAAATTACTTAATCTACATTCTGTTCATTTTTACATTCTGTACAATAATATAATTTAAAATGATGGGCTATGCCATAAATGTGAAATAAGTGATTAAATGAAAGTTTAAGAGAAACAATACTATACCAATAAAATAAGCAATTAATTTAATTGGCAGGGAATAGAAGAGAGTGGAATAAATAATAGTATAGACTCTAAAGGCCAAGTTTGGCAAGACTATACTATGTCCCTTCATCTCAGATGGATTCCTCAGTTTTCTCCTCCAGAACCAAGGGAATACGAACTCCACCATGAAAACTAAGTGAGAGCTGCTAAGTTCATGTTACATCCGTGCGGGCCTTGAAGGATGGAAAGGCAGAATCTTATAACAATAGCTTTCATAGGAAAGCTATAAACCAATTATAGCCCAAGAATACGGGGGAAGGGGAGAGGTAGGGGAAGAGAGTGGGGAGGATGAGTGGAGGGAGGGTGATCGGTGGGATCACATCTATGGTTTATCTTTTAAGGGTACATGTGAATCTTTCTAAATGAAGAACATAAATGTCTTAATGTAATAACTAAGAAAATGACATGAAGGCTATGTTAACCAGTTTGATGAGAATATTTCAAATTGTATATAAAAATAGCATACTATACCCCATGACATGTACACAGCTATGATCTAATAAAAAAAATTAAAAATTAAAAAAAAAAGAATTCCCAAAATAACGCATGGCACTTGGGAATGAAAATTTGTGAATGGAAAAAAAAAAAAATGAATCAAGGAAACAGTTCCTGTATTTCCACCCACCAACTTTGGTGGGATTGCTCTGTCCTTTGCTCGCTCGGAACAAATGTGTAAGCCAGGAAGCAATGCTTGCTTAGCTGCGCTCTGTGTCCAGAACCTGTCATGAGTCACGACTTTGAAAGAACCAAGAACACAAGTAGCAAATTTAGACTGAATGAAAAAAAAGCCTTTTGCTGTTTTATGCAAAGGAGGGAAGTGGCATATTTGCAGGGGAGCTTTGGCTACCCCTGGATAATCCTGTTCCATAAGAGCCTTTATCTGAGATCCCAGGAAGGCCCCTGAAAGGTCTATGGATGAGGACGACAGCAACAAAGCAAAGAGGGTGAAGACCACACCTGATCAGACGTAATGCTACCTACCATGTGCTCTGAACACACGCCCACTGCCTTAAGTGCACAGCAGGGTAAAATCCAAGGGTGGACACGTATTGTATGTCATTTCAACATTAAATAAACCATCCTTCCAGTAGCATTGTTTCAGAAGGTGCTTGCAGAAATGCTACCAGTCCCCAAGGGGTGTGTCTCTTCCCCGTTCCAGCAACGCAAGTTACTCTCTATAAGGGTAATCAGTCAACATCACGTGTGCTAATTTGATAGTTCCGTCATCAGATGGCATTGCAAATTTCATTATATATTTTAAATCATGTTAACATGGTTTCCTAATGTTAGTATTCACTAAAAGGCCACAGCTATTTAAATAACAAATGGGCATGATAATCTTTATACATATTACAGAAGTGACACATGCGGGTATTTGGAGTCGTCTCTTTCTGGAATCCTCTGACATCCTTAGTGAAGGGTCATCCACCGAAAGATATATCAAGATATTTCAGGGACACTGCAGATTCACAATTGTAGTGATTATGTGTAAAAAATGAAGTACATACGAACAGAAGAAAAAATATCCTTGAAATTATGTTAAAATAGTGCTCTATATTAGCTCTATCAGATGTCCTGAGGGCAAGAATTTAATGTTACTGCTTCAAAAAAAAAAAAAGCAGGAAATTATTTTGTTAAGCACTAAAGCTTAAATAGCAAATATTTCCCTTTGTTTATGCACACTTGCATCTATGTGTGTATCAACAGGTTAATCCCTCAATTTATACATCCCATATGTATCCCTGCCCATTTATCTTCCACACTCAGTATATACATATCAGAATTTCGTTTCTATTTCACTTCTGCAACATCAGGGGTATTATTTACTATTTCTCTTGCCTCCTGAATCCCAACACTGCCTTTACTCAGACTCATGATATTTCCAAATGGACAACTCTCCCAGCTTCTCTGCTGTCCACTGTCCTAAAAATGTCTTTGTTGTCCCAACTCATTCTCTTGCTGCCATTAAATAAACAACCTCTCTGAAGCTCAGATGTAACCTGGAGTCAAGGGAGGCTGTGGGTGGTGGGGCAGGCGTCCTCAAACTACGGCCCACGGGCCACATGCAGCCCACCTAGGACATTTATCCGGCCCCCTGGGTGTTTTTGCCGCTGCTGCCTGTCCTGCTTAGCAGCCAACTCATCCCGGGGCCCGCAGTCCGGCCCTCCAACAGTCTGAGGGACAGTGAACTGGTCCCCTGTTTAAAAAGTCTGAGGACCCCTGGTGGTAGGGACTGGGAGCTTGGGCCCTTCAGTCAATTGGAAAAGGCTACCTTCCCACACCACCACCTTTATTTATGGTCTGGGATAGTCATTTATTCCTTCCAAACTTCCTTGATAGTAACCAGGAAGACCACTCTCAAAGAAACAATTTGGGAAATACAGAAGGTCCTGGCATCTGGCAACGTCTTAGTCAATGTTTATAAAAATCTCACCATCATCATTATTATCGTCATCATCACAACTTTAAGAAACAAAATCCAAAATCCTCAGCAAGGACCTTGGTGGCCTTTTTGTTTATTTATTTATTTTTTTGAGACAGAGTCCCACTGTGTCACCCTCCGTAGAGTACTGTGCTGTCACAGCTCACAGCAACCTCAAACTCTTGGGCTTAAGGGATCCTCTTACCTCAGCCTCCCAAGTAGCTGAGACTTACAGGCACCCACCACACTGCCTGGCTATTTTTTGGTTGCAGTTTTCATTGTTGTTTATCTGGTCTGGGCTGGGTTCAAACCCGCCAACCTCAGTATACTGTGTCTTGTGTCTAGCACTCTAACCACTGAGCTACGGGCGCTGAGCCTTTTTGCCTTTTTTGTTTGCTTGCTTTTTTTCCATTTGCCTCTCCCAGGACATGCATTACCAGAAATCTATGTTCCTTACTTGAATCTTTTCTATAATACTGATTCTGACCTGATCTAAATTTGGAGATTTGACTTCTCATGATTTTTTGCATTAACTTTGACTTGATTCTTTTATCAAATTCGTAACAGATTTCTGGTTGAGACAATCATCACAAAAATTTGATAATAGCAAAAAAAAAAGACACAGGGGCTTGGCACCTGTGGCTCAAGTGGCTAAGGTGCCAGCCACATATACCTAAGGTGGCGGGTTCAAATCCAGCCCAGGCCCACCAAACAACAATGATGGCTGCAACCAAAAAAAACAGCCAGGCGTTGTGGAGGGCACTTGTGGTCCCAGCTACTTGGAAGGTGGAGGCAGGAGACTCTCTTGAGCCCAGGAGTTGGAGGTTGCTGTGAGGTGCGATGCCTCGGCACTCTACCCAGGGAAACAGCTTGAGGCTGTCTCAAAAAAAAAAAAAAGAAAGAAAAAGACACAGGGTAAAATGTACGTTAGTTCAATCCAAAAGTGTGGATTCGGTGGAGAAAACTGACACAACAGAAAACTTACAATGGAAAATGCTATAAGATTTAGTGTGTATAGAAAACAGATGAATGAAATCTTAACTGTAAGATATATATTTTTTAAAACCCCTCGGTTTTAATGAAAAGGACTTCAATAAGACTTTTTAAAAAGAGCTTAGCTATCTTTGCACTATTTAAAAACCAGATCAAAGTATTTAATTGACTTAATGGAATTCACCCAGTATTACACTTCCACAAAAAAAAACTGATCAGTGTTGATATAGCTCTGATTAAAATGTTTTATTCATAAACACTGAGTAAAAAAAAAAATTCTCGGGATCAAAATAGTGGGGCTGAAGTGGCTGGCTTTATCTCGTTCTAGCCTAGACACATTTTCTGAGTGCAGTCCCATCTGAGTCACTAAAAATATAGACAGAAACAAACAAACAAAAAAAACACGTATTTAGTGCTTACTGTCTACAAATGTCCATTGGCGCTATCATTGCTAGCTGAAGTTAAATGAAGTGCATAAGAAATTTTTTCACAAAGACATATTTAAGATAGCAATAGCTCAAGGGAAAACAGTGGGCATGGGGGAATTGTACAGAAACAGAAGGAGGGAAGAAAGAAATATAGGTATTAGGTCCTTTTAGAATTGTTTTACATGCTGTCACACACACAAACACATATGTATCTGCTTAAAAGATTTACCATCTGGGCAGCTGGAGTACTGCTTAATAGCAATCAATAACTAGCATGTAAATCAAATGAAAAAACTTTTAAAAAGCTTTCTAAGATGTGGAAGGCGCGGTGGTTTTAAGATACCCATTTCTTTCAAAGGGTGTTACACAGTGTCTTCTGCCGAGCATGGACAAGACAGAAATACGCCCCAAAGTACAGACTGAGATAAAGTTACTTTTGCCCTGGGATTAAGAGATCCTGTGAGATATGCCTGTACTTCAACCTAAATCGCTTTATTAACTCAAATTTGATATGCTTCCAAAAAAGAGACCTAATATGAATTAAAGACAGAACGAGCAGAGAACCAGGTGAATGTGACGTCTGAGAGATGCTGGAAACTGCAGGAATTGGGCTGATACGTCACCATAGCCTTATACTAATAAGGCGTGGGAAAGGGCAATGTCGGACCCTGAGCTCCAACAAGACATTATGATAGAATTTCATTATCAAGTGGAAGGAATTGTGGGAGTTTCTCAGGGTTTTTACTTGGAATTCAGAGTTAAAGGGTGTTTCTCACATGCAGAAGCATAGCTTCCTACATCTTAGGGTCAGGTACAAAATATAATCCCCTTGATGAGACCTATCTGCATTTCCTGAAATCAAGAAGGTTTTGGCAAAGTTCACAGTAACTGGAAAGGTTTAGCATTTCTTGAGTTCCTACTATGAACCTGTAGGTCTGAGCCAGGCCTTAGTCCCACAATAACCCCCAGTAACCCAAGATGTAGAAACTATTTCCCCACCGAAAAAGGAAAGCCATAGCCCGGAGAGGTAGTGTGACTTGTCCCCAGTTGTAGGGTCCCACTTCAACAGGCAAGACAACTTGCCAAAGGTGGCGTTAATTTCTAATTTCTTTGTAAATTTTATCTTTGGTTAAAAAAAGGATCTCCCAAGGGGCGCCATCTGTCGCTCAAAAGGGTAGGGCGCTGGCCCCATGTGCCGGAGGTGGTGGGTTCAAACCCAGCCCCAGCCAAAAAAAAAAAAAAAAAAGAAAAGAAAAGAAAAATCTCCCTCTCGGTTCAGATGGGAACCCAATGGAGCCTTCAGCCAGCGGGTGACATAACATGACTTTGGACGATGTGATGCACAAGCTTAAGTTTAATAAGAAAGCAAACTACGAGTGGGCAATCCCCTCCATGGGGAGGATGAAGAACTTGTGTGTACTTCCCGACTTAGACACAAGAAAGGTGCCAGCTCCTTCCGAATATTTTGGAATAGAAAGAATACAAAAGGAGAACCAAAGTACATTATTTTCATCATTGGGCTTACTCCGGAATCTAATTCCTTTAAAAGATGTTCGTATTTTTTTCTCTTTTAAGCCATCCTCCGAATGCCTTTCCCTATAGGAAATCTGCTCAGGGTTAACGTTGAGATTTTGGCCCCGTTAATTCCCTTCCTTGGTCTTTCACGGTCACAGATAATTAACAAAGAAACAACCGAGGCACACACTGAAGCCGGCAGGAGAGGTTGGGCTCTAAGAAGAAGAAAATAGACTTATTGCATTCACCTGTCCAGAAATACAAAAATAAAAAAAAAATGTTAAGTTCCCAGATTTTACAGATTTTCTTTTCCTTTTTTTTTTTCCCTTTTAAAGGGTGAGAATACTAAGAAAACATTATATGGGTTTCAGTAGTTGATATACAGTATTTTTTTTGGATCTAACAAATATACTTTTTATAACTTTTCTCTGAAAGAAGGAACTTTCTAGCTCAGATTACTTGGACAGTCTCACTGTTTATTCTTTCCCTTTTTTTGAGCAGTCAGAAGAGATTTCTCTCAGTACTTCAAATAAATAAGATATCCAGCTGAACAAACACCATACATTCTCCTGGATTACTTTGGCTTCTTAAAGAATATTTCACTTTCTTTTTTCAAAATGTAAATGATTAAAGAGACTCCATCAGAGGAAACTCAAGGATGAAATGTTTCAAGTGGTCTAGCTTCTAGACAAGGTGGAACAGGGAGAATCAGAAAGCCCCGCTCAGGCAAAGAGCTTGGATACTTCAGCACTGTTAATACTAAATGTGATACTTTATTATACATTTTAACAAGGGCAGTTTTAGGACAGGAAAACCAAACTTTAGCATTCAAAATCTATGTCAACCATATTTTTGAAGAAGAGCAAACTAAAAGGTATTATTTTTTATCTTTTTTAGCTTCCTATTATAAAAAATTAAAACAATAAGAAAACGACAACAAATCTTAGAGATGAGACCTAGTGTGAATACTCTGCAGGAGTTTTGAAATGATTGGCCAGTTTCATTTAGCTTTATGGCTTAAAAAATTTAAAAAGTTCAGGGTTTCTGGCAAATCAAATTGAAATTCAGCAATACGCATTTTGCTAAAAAGCAAATTGGGACTATTAACATGGGTCTCCTCTACTAAGCAGCATCAAGACTTAACATTAAGAAACATTCTTTAGGCCAGGCATGGTGGCTCACGCCTGTAATCCTAGCACTTTGGGAGGCCGAGGAGAGAGGATGGCTTGAGATCACCAGTTTGAGACCAACCTGAGCAAAAGCGAGACTCTGTCTCTACTACAAAAAATAGAAAAACTGAGGCAAGAGGATCACTTGAGCCCAAGAGTTGGAGGTGGTTGTCAACTATGAGGCCGCAGCACTGTACCCAGGGCAAACAGCTTAAGAGTTTGCGTCAAAAAAAAAAAAAA
>NW_003852442.1:5878518-5893073 GCF_000181295.1 Otolemur garnettii
CAAAAAAAAAACAAAGAAAAAAGAAACATCATTCACATATTTCTTTCTTATTCTCAGGAGCTTTCTTATTAAAAGACTAAATTTTATCTCCCATCCTGAGACAGAAATGTATGAATATACTTATTTTTTAAACGGGTACATTTGGTACCTCGCTCAGCCCAGAAAGAGGGAAGGCAAGAAGGATGAAGGAAGGATGCCGCAGAAAGACAGAATTACCAACAAAGAACACAAGGGCTTCAGGCCAAAGAAGAATCATCCAGGCCTCTGAGTAAATCTGCCACCCAAAGGCCCTGAAACAGAAAAAAATACTCCACTTGTACAGTGTGGTCGGCAGCTCCCGAGGACCCCTGCCTCCAGTGTCCACACCACTGTGAAACTTTTTCCCTTTAACATGGATCAGATCCAGTGACTTGCTTCAAACATAAAGACTATGGCAAGAGTGATGAAATGTCACTTCTGCAGTTAGGTCACAAAGGACTTGACTTCCGTCTCTCTAGTGGATTCTATTCCCTCCTTGGTTTACGCACTTTGATCACGCCAGCTGCCATGATGGAGAGCCCTATGTTGTAAGAGACCAACACCAGTGAGGAACCATGGCCGTCAGTCCACTGGGCTGCAAGAACTCAGTCTCGCCACCAGTCAGGCGTGCTGGGAAGCAGATCCTTCCCCAGTAGAGCCGTGGGATGACGCTGGCCCGGTTGACACCTTGGTCACAGCTTGCAAGACCCCTAAAGCAGGTGGCCCAGCCAAGCCAGGCCTGGGTTCCTAATCAACGGAAACTGTGAAATAATAAGTATCTATTGTTTCAAGATGCCAAACATGGGGATGACGTGTTATTCAGAGACAGATAACCCGTACCTAAAGTCATCAATTTCTGCCTGCTTTGCTTAATGTGAGAGATTTCACTCCCCTGTTATGAATTACTATGGTCCCTTTGTGAACTTGACCAGAAATGAGTCAAAGTGATTACATACTCACGGGTCAGTATCCGGATGCATGGACTGGGGGCAGTAAGGAGCAGGGCCATTGTCCTAAAACTCTGAATAGCTTCTGTTGCTTCCCCAGGCTGCTTGGAGCTAAACTTTGCCCACCCTTAGGCCCAGTAACAACTAGGGGAGCTTTTGAAACGCAACTTTGCATGATTTCTTTTTCATTGTCAAGTCCATTTTCTTCAGCCTCTCACTAATTTCTAATTTGTTATCATTACTTTTTGGAAGAATGGAGCCTACGGGGAGACAGGTAGACAGGCATTTATGGATATGTATACAGTTGGCAATAATCACAGTTACACTTTCACCCCTGATAAAATACAGATAGCCTTCCATCTCCATCACTTACTAGCTACGTGAACTAAGACGGTTTACTCAGCACTTCTAAACTTTAGTTCCCTGGCCTGTGAAAGGAGGCAAAGAATTTTCTTGAACTTCTACAATTGTGATGGTGAAATACATTGCTTCACAGAGACTTACTGATTTATGCCAAATGCGTAAGAAATAATTTATTATCATAGCATTAAAATGCCACCATTGTCATCGGCATCAGAGTAAATGGACAGAGTTAAGTTCCAGTGTCCTCTGCAATTTTGGAACATGCCAAGGTCCCCTTCCAAGACTACACGGTAAACCTGCACTGGGCCAGATGTGTATAAACACACAGGCTGTTTGCTTCAGAGAGCAAGAAGTAACTCATAAATTTCTACAGAACTTACTTTCTGCGAGGAATTGCACTGGGTAGAGTTTGGAGAAGAACAGATAAGACTTCCTGCCATCATGGTCTTCCCTAACAGCCCTAAAAAGCACGAGGCATAGCAGAAAATGTTGAAAATTAAGTGTAAACCTGGCATGATAATCAATGATTGCCAAATAATGTGAGAAATGTATCGTAACACATGCCTTTTATAAGACGATAATGGAGAAGTATGAGAATAATTATAATATCAATAATAATACTATTAGTAGTTGTAAAATCATCACAACACTAATACTTCCTGGCGTTTAATGAGTTCCTGTGACGGGACAGAAATGCTTCTGAGCACTCTGCAGGCCTCTCCCAGCCTCTGTCCTCACAGTACCTGCCTGACGCAGGCAGTACCCGAGGTTACAGCTGAGGCAGGCAAGGAGCAGACTCGGCAGGGAGCAGGCAAGTGGCCAAATGCAGGATCTGAACCCCGATCTCCTCACTCAGAAGCCTAAACTCTTACCACGCCGCCCAAATGTGCAAAAAGTGCTTTACAAAACACTCCACAGCCCACGGTCAATCCACATTGAAGTGATACTTTCCTAACTAGTCTTAGGCATGGTCCCCACTAACACTGCCCGTCACACAGAAGGAGGAAAAGCCATCAGGACCATGGGCACATCTCTCACTGTTTTGCTCGAAGCCTGTATCAGGTCCCAAAGAGGCAAAACGAGCCCGTTATCTGTCTATACACAAAAAGCTAGCCATTGGACTACTTTGGTCCAATTACCCAGCCTATTTTCCCAAGCAAAGCAAAGGGTAGGCTTGGCAAAAAAAATCAGTAGGCTGGGAGGCCAAGGTGGGTAGATTGCTTGAACTCAGGAATTCAAGACCAACCCGAGCAAGAGGAAGACCCTGTCTCTAAAAAGAAGAAAAAAAAAATAACCAGGTGTTGTGGCAGGTACCTATAGTCCCAGGTATGTGGGAGGCTAAGGCAGGAGAATCATTTGAACCCCAGAGTTTGAGATTGCTGTGAGCTGTGATGCCACAGCACTCTCTCGAGGGTGACAAACTGAGATTCTGTCTCAAAAAAAAAAAAAAATCAGTAGGGCTGGGGTGCAGTGGTCTAGCCTATAATTCCAGCACTTTGAGAGGCCAAGGCATAAGGATAGGTTGAGCCCAGGAGTTCAAAGCTGCCATGGGCTATGACTGTACCACCATACTCCAGCCTGGGGGACTGTGCAAGGCCCTGTCTCTCAATATTAAAAGATAAAACATTAGTAGAGCTGTTTCTTTCTTTGTTCTGTTTTCTAATGGAAACTGATGAGATTATTTACTTCTGTGAAGATAATTTGGTGAAAACAATTACTCCATTTAGTCCGAGGTACTTCCCAGCTGCAAGTCTGAGAGGTTCCTTCATTTTTGTGCTTCTCATCTGTCTCCCCCACACATGGTACCCAGGAGGACAGAGCCCCCCCATTCAGTGTTCTGTCCCTAGCAGAGGGCCTGACGTATGCTAGGGGCTCAATAATCCTTGCTGAATGAATGTACGCATACAAAAAGAAACCTTGGCCAAGCTCCTTATGGCCACACAAGAATTCATTCAGCCAAAAGCCCTGTTTCTATCTATCCTCTCCTTCTACTCCCTAATGCCCCAGTAAGTATAATATCCCTTCTGGAGGTCGATGAGGGTATTGTACTTATAAAAGGGCAGTAGTATCCCTCCGGTTCCCTTCACTCCACTATGTGTGTGTCCACAGGGGTCTGCATTTCACAGAAGGGCTCGCCGAGCTCACTCCTCAATTACCTGAGATGCTGCTGGTTTGACTGTCGGTTTGAAACCAGGATTCAAAAGATGCACAGAAGTCTTAGGAGTTGAAATGATCCCCTTGGGATTTTCTAGGACAGTCGCTCCCGAGTACGGGCCCACCATTTCCAACAACGATAAAGACAGAGTCACTCATGAACTTGAACGTACTCAGTTGAGAGGTCTGCTCTTTGTCCTGCAATTGTGACCTGTCCACAATTTTTGGCATTAAAATGCTCATAGGTTTGTTTTTCATCCAAAGTTGTTGGTGCAATGAGAGGTCTGTGGGCTCGTGTTCGTCTCCCCTTTCTCTTTTAAGAAACAAGGTCTCGCCCTGTCACCCAGGTTGGATCTACAGGGACATGATCACAGCTCACTGCAGCCTTCAACTCCTGGGCTCAAGCGATCCTCCTGATCCTCCTCCCTCAGCCTCCTGAGCAAGCTGGGACTACAAGTGTGAGCCAGCACACCTGGCTAATATTTTTCTACCTTTTTAGAGACAAGGTTTTACTGTTGCCCAGGCTGGTGTCCTGGCCTCAAGTGATTCTCCCACCTCAGTCTTCCAAATCGTCATCTTTTTTAAATTTCCATCCAAATTAAACCGTTCTGCTAACCTGTGGGGCAATTTATCTTGGTTAAAAAACCCATGTGATGGCTAAGAAAACTGAAATCCAGAGAGTGTAAGCGACTTGCTCAGAGAGACACAATAGTTCAAGGGGAGAAAATGCCACAATTCCCTTCGATGAGAATAACTATAAAGTCAAGCCTTGAAAATGGGGCTGGGCACTTAGCTGGTTCTCAGGTAACATGGGGACAAGGTCTCCGCAGATTTTCAAAGCACTTCTTTATCTTAGTTAATAAGGAAGGGGAGAAGTATCTCAAGAATTCGGAGCACCAGGATTGAGACCTCTTTTGTTTTTTTGCTAGAAAAACATTACCCTACACCTCACAGGGAAAAATCAACATGGCCAGTGAGTTATACAAAAATCAATGTTCGCAGAAGAAACATTCCAGAAACATCGTCATGGGGCAACACAAACTCCTGGCATCGGTTTAATCACACTGGCCCTCCAATATCTAAACGGCACTGCGGCCAAAAATCACTGGAAAAAAGTATGAAATTGGAGAAAAGGAAACTGAAAGAGGGGAGGATCAAAGAAGGCTCTGCACACTCAAAAAAAAAAGTAATAAAAGAGCTAGAAAGAGAGTTATAAAGAGCCAGTGCATTACCACAACGCCAACGGGTACACGGAAGGAGAGGCAAAGAGGGAGATAAAACAGGGGAATTTCAAATCTCGGTTAAACGTTCATTAAATAATTTGTCACACGTATTAAGGCCAGACAAGTCACTTTTTCCCCTCTCGGGTGCTCATTCGGGAACAAAAGCTGAGCCAGACTTAAAACGGTATAAAGCAAGGCAGCAAAAAAACCCAGTGATGAGGTGTTACAGCTGCACCAAGGCAGATATATTTTCCTTCTCTTTGTTTTTAATGAGAACGTGGCCAACCTTTTCTGAAAGCTAAGGTGTGCTGTGGATGCTGGGAGCACAGGCAGGTCGGAGGGGTTCAAATCTGCTCCGCCTTCTGGAATCTGCCTCCGTGGCTCCTGGGGCTTGTACATATGGGGTTTTTATGCTCACTGTTCGCAGAGAGAATTAGACCTTCTGTGACAGACCCAGAGCCGTCATTAGGAGAACAGGCATCTGCGAACAACAGGAAGGGAAACGACCCTGCTCTTGTGAAATATGCCAGGCACGGAAAGATAAATACGAACAAATACAACATGACTTCACTTACATACGATGACTCTGAAAGGGTCACACTCACAGAAAGACAGGACAGCTTGGCGATTGCCTGGGACAGTGTATTGAGATGTAAATCAGAGGATACAAAGTTTCCATTGTAACAAAGCTTCCATTGGACAAAATGAGTAAGTTCTAGAGATCATTTGTACAGCCTGGTGAATACAATTAGTAATAATGTTATTATACACTTGAATATTAATAAGAGACTAGATACATTATTTAGCTTGATTGTGGTAATCCCTGCACAAAGCCTGTGTATATCAAACACCGCATTGTACACCATGAATATATCCGTATATTGTATGTCAATTACAGTTCAATACAGCTGGGGAAAAATAATAGTGATAATGATAACAATGATAATATTGAATGTCTGCAGAGTTGCAAGCATGTTTCCAAGAACTCTGAACATTCATGATGTTTAATTCTCACTGTAAACCAATAATTGTACCAGCCCAAGTCTACTGAGCACCTGGCATATTGTAGATGTTATAGTTCATGATGTCCCTCAAATCTCAACACGAGCCCCAGATGTAGGCGTAACAGCCCAGTTTTAAAGAAGAATCTTAAGGTATGAAACGTGCCCAGGAGCTAGGACAGGATAGGGCTGGGTTTGAGCTGAGAGCTGTACAGCTTAACGCTCACCCTAGGTCTCCCGCATCTGACAGTTCTCTCCTTACATAGGATCCTTCCTTACACACGCCTCTGGGTAGACTCCTCACATGGCACTTGATCCAGAGCCAGGGAGGCTCTGGGTTCCTTGCTCTGTGGCTCTGGGCCAGGACCTTGACCTGATCGTTTATCTCTTTACACCTTCTAGACTGCAATCCCACACCCACCTCACACTGGCGAATGATGATGAACGGATGGAGGACTGTCATTCATAAAACACCTGTTCATCTTGGAATTCTTCATTCACAAATGTTCCCTGAGCATTTACTCTATGGGTAAGGGATACAGTAACAGGGAGGCAAAGACAACACTTTGAGGAGACAGGGAGACAGACGTTAAGGAACAAACTACAGAAATCATCTTTTTAAATTACAGTCACTTTACTCAGGAGAACATCTGGGGCCCTTCGTTCACTTGCTCTGCACATGTTTGTGGGGCCCTGTTAGTGTTACATGGACACCTATTCAACAGAGCCTGCTCAGAAGCCATTACCCCGTCCTTTTCCTTGCCACCAGAGTTTGTCTCCCACCTTAGAGGCTCAGAATACCAGTTATGCACTTTCCTAGTCACCCTCATCCCTAGGATATTAATAGGTCACATGTCCCCTAACCAGCAGGATGAGGGGATGTTGGCTTAGGAGGCTAGATCTGAGACAGAATGTTCTTCCTCTTGATAAAATGAGACAGAATGTTCTTCCTCTTGATAAAAGAGGGAGGCATGGAAGGAGGAGCCTCACCCTTCCTGTGCTGCCTTCAGACATTATCATGTGGGACGCAATGGCAGGTGCTGCTGCAGCCATCTTCTAAGCATGAGGAAAAAGCCAAGAGGATCACAAAGGAGCTGCCCAGATAGTGGCCAGACATACTCCTGGCTACTTCAGCTTCTCCAGACACATGTGAAAAAAACCCTCTATTATTGCAACCATCTTTAGAGGGGCAAAAATAACCTGTGACCCAAAGTATCCAAATCAGTATAGAAAATAAACCTAAGAAAGGCCAAACTATTTCAAAATCATATGACTAAAAAGTGTGTATGTCGGGGATGGTGGGGAGGCTCCGTGAATACAGCCATAACGAGTCCCAATCCTCTGCTCTCTTCCAACCTACCATCTCCACTGGCCTCTGGATTAACCAAATCCTGTTGACATTAAAGCCTGGGCACAATTGAGAGAGGACTTACGAAGCCAGTGCTAATGATAGGCCCAGACAGTGAGAAGGATGTCTGAGGCTCTAAGAAGGTGGCCTCAGGGGGACGAGGAGAAGCCCAGTCTCCAGCTCCTTCTGTGGGAGCCAGTGTCAGAAAGCTCAAGGATGGGGCAGGCACAGAGGGGTCCTATGTGTCCGGTTGGCTAATCTATCTGGACTGGCAAGAGCAAGGCAGCCAGAAAATTCAACCTTCGCTCAGGAGTCTCAAAATATTGACACTAGTAAATAATATGCTGAAATTCCCATTTTGCAAACTGTATTTTCTCCTCCCAACAGAAAGACGTCCCTGCTTTCTACTCCCTGTGCCTTGTAAATAACACTCCAATGTACCAATAAAGATTCAGACTTGGGGGGGGGGGGTGTTTGTCCTTGAGGGGGTCTCCCGTGTAGTCAGCTGCAGGTATTTAAAGGGGAGACTGGTGGTGGGGAGTATTTTTCTAAAATACTAATTTAAAGAACAAATCAACATCTATTATCTCCTTCATTATGTTTTAAATTGTACAACTATAAATCACCCTGCGGCAGGTTATTCAAGGGCAGAATTACCCAGTTTGGCTTTCAGGAAGGTTAGAAGAATGACATCTTGTGCTTTTTCTAGCTGTAATTTATAACTTTGCAACAGAACCTGCGTTGCAGGCCCATCCATTAGCTGGGTAACTGCACATCTGTTAAAACTCAGCACAATGAGCGGCTTTACACGGCCACAGGAAACCGTAACCCAATCTTTTCAGAAGTTCTATAAACTCAAACCATTTTTTTTTAATGGAGAATGATTTGAAAATGCAGTTCCCTAAAACATCTGCTAAGCTCTCGCTACCCTAACACATGATATTCTTTCTACTGTTACCTGCCAACACAAATATTTGGTTGCACAAAACACCCCGATAGGCACGTGACCGAGCTCGGTTTCAAATTTACATACATACTGATCCACAAAGAGCTGGCGTGGACCAAAGCGCTCTGGCGGAGATATTGTTTAACAGAACTAAAGGCTCATGGGGGGGGGGGGGCTTTAATTTCATCAAGGTGCTGTCAAATACTTTGCAAAGGAAACACAACTGCACAGTTAAATAGACACGGCAGGGGGATGCGGCTGCATCAGACCATGTAAATGGACCTAGGGGTAGTGAAGGTTTCAAAGCTGGTTTACCATTTTCTTAAGCTGGGGGAGCTCTCTCTGCTGTTTCATCAGAATATAAAGATAACAGTTCCAAGACTATAGAACTGTTGTGATAAATCAATGAAAACACGTGTGCTGATATGTAAGACATCCTGGTATCTGGTCTAAACAGCCAATTTGCATCTTACCTGGAAGTATGGCAGGGTTCTAAAGTCACATCACATAGCAGCAAATGCCAACAGCAAAATCACCCTTGAAAATCTCTTACGTCACCGGATAATATAACGCCTGAACTTGTGAATTAAAGCCATTAGAGAAATGTGTACATATAAATATACATACTAATCTACAATGCATATTAATGCATGCATGTGCAAATCATAATTTTAGAGTAACTTAAGGGCATAAAAGAAAACCAGAGAGATAAAAGAATAAACATATAAATCCCCCATGATGTGACTTCCTTATTCTTGATAGAAGGCATTCAACGGACTTTAGTTTCCTTTAAGATATTTTGGAAACAGCTACTTGAAGAATCCTCCAACTTTTCTTGAACATTTAAAATCAACTCCATTTCCATTTTTACCTACCGTTTTTTATTTTATCATAGAGTGGAGAGAGAGGGGAAACACTTTCCCAGCCTTCTGGATCTTTCAAGAGGGAGAGGGTGGCAGAGACACAGCTTTCCCAGTAGGGGTCACTGTGCCGAGAAGTGATCCTATGAGTTTCTCATTAGTGATTATAATACTGCAGGCGGCCAAAATGGAAAAATTAATTAATTTCAAAGTGATAATGCATTTACAGCAACAATTAGAAATGTATAACTGTAAAAGGGCAACATTTAAAAGACAGATTGCATTTAATAAAGTTGCACAAGAACATCCAATTGTAAAATTACTGATCTGCAACAATATTCCTTAAAGAGGCACTTAAAATAGCCTGACTCCATGAAGGGTGACCTAATTACTGTAACTAAAATCACCGTAGTCACAGCAAGTCACAGCAAATAAAAAAAGGACGTTGATATTGGAATACTGCTGTTTAATACTTAAGGGAGCCGGCGACAGCGGAGGAAAGGCAGGCAGGGCTTCCGAGTGCAAGGCTGGTGTGAATTTCTCGTTTCCTTGACCGCAAGCAACTGAATGTGAACTGTAGCAACCTGCATGTCAAAAGGAGAACGCTTTCCCCAAGGTGAGACGCAGAAGGGGCCAGGGAGCACAGGCAGAGGGCTAGCCGGCGGGTGATGGGAGACGGCGCCTATGCAAACCTTCTCTGTCAGCACTTAGAAATCCTCTACTCAGAGAGGGGATGAGGATACGGCCTCGTGGTTTAACTGTCCAGAAAGACATTTGCATTAAATTGTCAGAAGTGCATCTTCTGTCCATGTGCATCTTTATCGTGATGGAAACAACGCCAAGGTTTATACGAAAGATATAGCACGTCACTTTTCCAATCAGCTCCATCTAGCCTATTGGTGAAATTGATCAGTCCCAAGTTTACAGGAGTGCTGACTCCTCTCCTAAATACAAGAGTCCTACGTGTTTAATAAAAGAGAAGGGACTGGCTGTGAGTCTAACAAGTTCCACCTCTTCCGAAAAAGAGTTACAAGGAACCCCTATGGCTAAAAACATACCACCAAACGCCTAAAATGTACAAGGATGTTATTAGAGAGGATTTTATTAAGAATGTAAACTAAGCTGCCTGTCCCACAGTCTCCCTTATCTTTAAGTTTATCTTAAATAGTCCATTTGTGGCATATAAAAGGTGTTATTTTCCAATCATGTAGGGACATTAACAGGAAAAGTCTACACCACTACGGTTTCTTGGGAACAAGATGTGCAGGTTGGAGGTCACCTAACCAGGCTCTCTCCCCGCAGACACCCTTTCCTACCTTGCCAGTAATCCTCTCCATGAGCCTCCAGGGAAAGGGACCAAGCCCTCCCCCCATGCACCATCACCCACTCCCAACGAACAGGCTCCTTCAGCCCACGAACCTTGTTGCACTCGTCAGCAACAATTGCACGTTGGGGAATAATCTTCAAGACGAAGGTATTGCTCACAACAACAAGAATAACAGCGATGGCGGCAAGAAGTGCCACAGACATGTTGTGTGTGACAGGCATTGTGCCAGGGATATTGTCTGACCAAGCTCTTCAATGTGGCAGCCACCAGGCACAGGTGGCCATTCCAATTTGAATTAAGATGAAAGCAAACCAAAAATTCACTTCCCCAGTTGTGTTAGCCACAGTTTGAGAACTCAATAGCCACTTGTGGTCAGCAGCTACCACACTGGATAGACAGACTCTAATCAATGCAGAAACTCTATCCCCATCATCCTGGGTATTATATCTGCCATTGCCTGTGCTCTAACCAACTGTGCGACCATTTTAGTGGTGAGGGGACAGGCTCGGAAAGCTCAAGTAACTTGCCTAGGTTGTCTCAGTTCTGAAGGGAAAGAGCTGGACATGACCATTAGGACCTTCAGCAGGAGAGCTGCTTGGTCCACTGCCCTGGGTGACCACATCCTCTCCTTGCCACCCCTGGGAAGCCTTGTCAAATGCTTGTGCAAGCACAAGGGAGTTGCTGACCTCCCCAGCCCTTAGTATGAGCACTCCTCCACTCCCTGGGCAACTTCAACAAAACTTGGGGGTTTTGTGGCATTGCCAAATTTCTCCCAACCCTCTCAGGGGCTCACTGCTCATTTTCCCACGTGCTTCTCACCAGGGCCCTTAAAGATCAGCCTTTAGTTTACCCAAGGCTGGTCCCAGAAGGCAGTTTTCTTCCTCCCAGTCCTAGCCCTGCTTCAGTCATTGCAGCCTGTTCACAAGTAGTCTCTGAGCTCTCTGTACGGGGCACAGGGGAGATAAGGTGGGCATCTCTGAACACGGTGTGGGCAGGAGGAGGAGTCAGCACCTCTGCTGTTGCTGGGAGGAGCTTCCCCTAACTCGCTGCACTTCCCCATCCACACAGCTTCTGCCTCAGTTTCCACATACAGACTCTGTTTTTCCACTTGGCTTGAGCACCATCCACACTCCCCACCCCACCCCACCGCCACAGCAACAGTCTGACACCATGACACGGTTGTCTGCCCTACATCATTTTCTGGCCCTTTTAAGAAATTCTCCTGTTAGGTCCAACACACCCATGATCAAGCCCGACTTTGCCAAGCAGACTTTATATTACATATTAGAATATAATTAACTCTTCCCCAAATACACAAAAGTATTTACTCACCTTTATTTCACCAGCATCTGTCTCCCTTCTTCTCCGACCTTCCCTTGTCCAGAGTCCCTAAGCCCTGGGCTCAGGTCACAGAATATAATAGTTTTGATCATATTCCATCAACAAGCCCTCATCTATTGGATGGTCAGACGGTGCCATCCCCCCTGCACCAGATTCTGCACAGACACAAATCTACCTTCAAGTCTTTCCCACCATCAAATGCTTTCAGTAGGAAGAAGTTTAGTGAGGCAGTTGACAAATGACCATCAAAAATGCAAAAACTTCATACCCACCCTTGTGAACATATTTCTAAAACCAACTGCAGGATTCTGCTTCATCCACAAGGATTTGTCTTAGGGGAAGTAAAGAGTTAAGCACAATTCTAGCCATTGAAGGATTTTCCAGGGGCAGTTTACACCCATTAAAATAAGACACTGGAACATCCTGACACAGATTCTCAAGGAAACCAAGGACTCACATCTGCTGCTAATTCAGTAGTCACCATCTAAGTTTTTTACCTAGTGCCACAAAATAGCTCTCAACTGCTGTACTCAACAAAACAGATTTACAAAGTCTCTGAATCAAAAACCCACATCGAAAGAAAACAAATCATCATCAAATCATCATTTCACGTGGAGCATTTCAGCCATCCTTAGCACAGTATTAAAAAACCACATCTTCTATCCAGCCCAGAGAGACACCTTTAGGGAAACGAATTTAACCAAACGTGGATGGCAGTGGCTGCGAGAGCCCTCTCCCCAGCTTTAACAGGGCAGACAATGTTATCAGTAGGACGAGATCCAACCTTGCAAGAGGCTGGAAGGTGGAGACAGGACCTCCCTGAGAGATGCCGCGTGTGCTGGCGGTGGTCGGCGCAGTCACTTACCATGGACTTGGTGAAAGGCCTGGCCAAGGTAAACAGCAGCGTGTACACCCACCAGTTGCGATGAATGGAGGAGTACATCATATTCCCGGGGTGCACGGCGTTGGATGTGACCCCGCGCGGGGACAGGCGGCGGTGCAACTCGTTGGAGAAGAGGATGTTGCAGAGTTTGGACCGGTTGTAAGCCAGCATGGCCCAGTAGTCGTTTCGGGACGGAGAAAGGCGGCTGAAGTCCAGTTTCCCCGAGGAGTCATTAATATCCGTAAATCTAAAAAACAGAAAGCACGATGGGAAGCCACTGAGCTCTGACTTCCCAGGTAGCTTTTTATTTCATTAGAAATCCACAGACACCGTGCAGAGACCACTGAAAGCTCAACCACGCCCACATCGAGACAAAGTCTCCCATAAAAAACCAACGAAGGTGACGGAAACAATATAAAGAAATTAGATCTAAAGATAAGACTTTGTTTATGTATCTTTTTTTTTTTTTTGAGGCAGTCTCACTCTGTGGCCCTCAATAAAGTGCCATGGCATCACAGCTCACAGCAACCTCAAACTCTTGGGCTTGAGCAATCCTCAGCCTCCCGAGTAGCTGGGACTACAGGCGCCCACCACAACACCTGGCTAGTTTTTCTGTTTTTAGTAGAGATGGGCATCTAGCTCTTGCTCAGGCTGGTCTGGAATGCTGAGTTCAAGTACTCCCAGAGTGCTAGGATTATAGGCATGAGCCACTGCACCCAGCTTAAAATCAGGAAAAGGCCCACACTCTTAAGTGTGGCTGCCCTAGCATGCTAAATTTCCGCCATCCCTAACATACATTTTGTCAAAACCTTCAACAGGAAGTTCCAAGATAATTCAATTAAATGGGAAATCATCTTAAATAAAGGGCTGCCGCTTCTGGAAACAGAAAGATATCACATCCCTAACCTCTGATGGGGCTTTCCTGGGTTATTTTAGCCAGTGCTGGAATCCCGTACATTTTCCTTTCAGCATCCAAGTAAATCGAGACGAGTCTTGCTGCCTCCAAGACTCTCTTGCAGATTAAAAATTAATGATTATAAAGGGGTTGTAACCTTGGTGAGGTGCCATCAATAGTCTTCTACGTTTAGAAGATAAATGTAAACAAAGCCAAAATGAGTTCTGGCACCGTCTAATGTTTTTAAGTATACCCCTGGCATGGGTGCCCACAAATCAAAGTAACTAGTTGATGTTTTATAATTGGGTCTGACGGAGTCGTTAAACACCAGCTGTTTGTTTCTCTCTCTCTTCTCCTCTCTCTCTCTCTTAAATAACAACAAAGTAGTGACTGCCCTTAAAAAAAAAAAAAAAAAAGGATCATAACAAACAAAAGGAATTTTCTAGACGGTCTCATCTTCCATAAAGGACTCTTTACATCTTGCCTTATTGAAGGAGTTCTGGGCACCGGGCAATAAGAAAGCGTAATGAGAATATTCTAGAAAACTGCTATGGAAAGCAAAAAGGAAAATGAAAATTATGGAATAATCCCATTGTTCCTTCCTACGAGAAGTATAGGTTGGGCTAACACCAAGAAAAGTATCACAAGGGCAGATGAAATTCACATTTTAATGGAAATTAAATATCCCTTCTCCAGGACTTAGTCGGTGACATCCACTTTCTAGTGTTAAATGACATTGCTGCTCTAAGGTCATCAACAAAGCCGATGGCCAGAACCCTCATCAAGGGCACAGCAATGAGACTTACAGACTAATTGTTAGCTGCCTGTTTTCAAGCCCCCAAACCTCAGGAAGAGCCTGACTTCCAAGCTGATAGTCAAAGACAGTGAACAGTGAAACTTAGCAGGACATTATAAAATTCAGGAGGACCTCTATCTGGCTGTTATCATGATTGCTGGTGGGGACCAAGGATGGTGAATGTCCCACAATGCCAGCAGAGCCAACAAGACTGCCCTAGAGGACACTCACAGAGATGAAAAGCCTGCGTATAATTGTCTGAGCCTACAGTCTAACTCTGTGTATATGTGTGAATAAATGAGTGTGTATGTGTGAATCCATGCATTTTTTTTTAAGAGTCTCACTATGTCACCTTGGTAGAGTACCGTGGCGTCATAGCTCACAGCAAACTCAAACTCTTGGGCTTAAGTGATTTTCTCACCTCAGCCTCCCAAGCAGCTGGGACTACAGGCA
>NW_003852442.1:5893327-5893776 GCF_000181295.1 Otolemur garnettii
TGGCTGGCGCCTTAGCCAGTTGAGCCATAGGCACCGAGCCTGCCACAGCTATTTTTTGTTGCAGTTGTCATTGTTGTTTAGCTGGCCCAGGCCGGGTTCGAACCCGCCAGCCTCGGTGTATGTGGCTGGGGCCATAACCACTGTGCTACAGGTGCCTAGCCCCAAGCAGAGTTTTAACATCTGCTGAATTTCCAGGAGTATAGTGGACAACCCCGTAAATGGGGAATGAATGCACTTTCAGATTTGGTGCATTTTTTTTTGGGGGGGGGGGTTGAGGTCTAACACAACCTTAGTGCTACCGAAGTCTCAATCCCACACTTATGAACAGTCTGCACTGATGGTTGCAATCCCACACTTATGGACAGTCTGCACTGATCACTGCAATCCCACACTTATGAACAGTCTACACTGATGGTTGCAATCCCACACTTATGAACAGTCTGCACTGA
>NW_003852442.1:5894254-5905502 GCF_000181295.1 Otolemur garnettii
TCCCACACTTATGAACAGTCTGCACTGATGGTTGCAATCCCACACTTATGAACAATCTGCACTGATGGTTGCAATCCCACACTTATGAACAGTCTACACTGACGGTTGCAACCCCACACTTATGAAGAGTCTGCCCTGATCGTTGTCCCACTGGCAGTGATTTGTGCAGGGGCTCACACATCTCATTATCTTTCCTCGGGTCCTTTCCAAGCGTTTACACAGGCTACTTTGTTTTACATTTGTTTTTCCTTTACAAGCTATCATGTCGAATTAAAAATATATTTATGCAGGGAGGTCATATATTTTTGAACTTTGTGTCAACATAGTAAGAAGGTGTTACAGAAGAGATATAACAAAAAGAGGCTACTGAGCTGAGAACCCAGTGATCCAAGGTGTGAGACATGCTTTGGAAACTCTACCTTTAGGGTAGAAAGAAGCACCAAGGATTTAGACAATATGCAAAAGGTATAGAATGAATTTAATGCCCATCATTCCTGCCCACTGTTCCTCTTTCACTAACTGCTGCTGGAAACCCTACTTGGAGTATTGGCTTAGCCCAGCCCAGGGATCACTTCCTGCAGGAAGCTTTCCCTAACTAACTCTCCCATGAGATGTGGGAGACGTCACAAGAATTTCCTGGGTCTAAGTGGGGGATAGATTGAAAGAAGCCTTGCAAACCAGATTGAAATCCATGTTTCCATAGAAACTAACTCTCTGCTCAGCAGGGCCCAGTCCATATCACCCCTCAGACTGAATGGCAGTGCTGGCCCTCCAACTTTAGCAAAACTAACAGTGCCATCTTTGTGCGTGCTGCCCTTCATGCCTCTGTTGTCACCACACAGATTGAATGTCATTTTGTCATCACCTGTTCTCACACTGGACTGTGGATTCGTAGAAAGTAGACTGGGAGACTCTTGCCTGTTGCCCAGCACAGGGCCTGACGCGTGATAGGGACTGAACCCAGGATAGAGACCTGGAGCTGGATCACAGATTTAGAACTCTAAACCAAGGCCAAGAAGTTTCCCTTACTACAAAAACCCTTATTTCAAGTTTCGCTCGAAAGGGAAAATTTACCGTGAGGTTCAAGGCTTCTCTGTTCCTCATGAATATTTAGATGTAGTAGTTCCTAATGTTTAAGCATTTTTATTTGTGGTATTGTTGTTGTTTCTAAAGACAAAGGCTCACTATTTTGATCAGGCTGCTCTTGAACTCCTGAGCTCAAGGGCTCCACCTGCCTCAGCTTCCAGAGAAGCTGGGGTGACAGGCACATCTGCTGTGCCTGGAGACTTTCTGCTGTTAGAATGAGTTCCATGTTCTGGGTGTGAAGGATGGTGCAGGAGTTATTTCATTACTGTGAACGGCAGATAGATTATATCGCAAAGAAAAGAAAAGTCATTCCTTCCAAATCCCTAATCTAGAAAAAAGGCACCAGAAAAAAAGAAAGAAAGAAAAAAGCTGTAATGAGAAATAAGATAGAACAAGGGTGATAGTTTCAAGATGGAGAAGCGCCAGCTGCTAAATATTAGGAAAATCCTCTGCAAACAAACAGTCCTCCCTGTGCGGCTGAGTCCTGGCTTTCTCTCTGCTTCCTCTAGACCAGTGATTTTCAATGGGGGTGCCCAGGCACACTGGGGTGCCAGGAGAGGATCTTAGATGTGCCGAGAAAAATGTTAAAGATCGTTAATTATTTTCGAAAGGAATTCAAAGCACACTAAGTACATCCTTTAATTTTTTTCTTTTTGATCAACATAATTTAAGTGGGCCACCAAAGTTTTAACTATAGGCTCAAGGGTGCAGGGAGATTAAAAAAAAAAAGAAAAAGGCTGAAAAACATGGCTCTAGCCAAAAAACCCATTTTGAAGGTCTGGTCAGCTTGCCCGGACAGGCCTCCTGGAAGCAGGAAGTATAGATAAGCTTCTGGCCCCTGGGAACCAGGGACCCATGTTCACCTCCCAGCTCAAGAAGCAAAAGAAAGCAACCTTTCACAAGCTGCCTAGTCTAGCTCCACCTTGGAAAATGGACAAAGGAGAACAATAATATCTTAATAGGATTCTCCCTTCCTACCTCATTAAGACCTTAACACTTGCTCTGTGGACATCAACATTTGCTAAATGTTAAGGTGTACCCCCCCCCATCGTGTATTTCTATATATACACCTCTATTTTTTTTTAATGAGGATTTTTTTTTAATTCTCCAACTAAAATAATTAGGCTAGATTCTATCCAGACAAAAGCTAGTGTGTTCAAAGAGCAGAACTGAATGTGCATCAGAAATTGTGTGTGTGTGTAGCACTTAACACAGCTACAGCCGTTCAGAGCAGTTCAGCCAGCACTTGGTCCTCTTCCTTCTATTTTAATTGTTATCTCAAGTTTTTTTTTTCCACCACAAGGAAGTCAAGTTCTCGTTGCACTGTGATGTATTTTTTAGGTATGCAGAAACGCAGTTCACTTGCTCAGACTCCACGTAAGTAACTACCACACAGTAAAGACACAGGAAGGCTAATAAATATTTTGCCTTGGGGCAGTCGAGTATAATATTTTCTGCAAACATTGGACTTTATTTTTCCCCTAACAGGGGGTCTTGACTCCGACGACGAGATTCTGCCAAGGTTTATGGAGGTAATTAGATATCAACGCTGGCATTTTACAATACGGTTTAGGGCCCCGGGTTCTGGGGTGGTAAGCAGGAGGTTTCGGGATGCAGCATGCGTGGAAGACACAAGCCTGTTTGGGGGGAAATCCGCATTTTGCAAAAAATGCCCTTTAATGATGTGCAAAGAATAACTGGGAAGCGGAAAGCCTGTGCCAGGCATCAGACTGGAGTGGGCCTGACAACACCCTTCAGCAAGGCCTTGACTCTAAACTGAGAGGGATCTAATTTCAGGAGACTGAGGCCCCTGCTTTCCAAATTCATCTTTTTAATGAAATTAAGACTGGAGATCTCCAGGGTTGGCAGGAATTACACTGTAGTTAAGGAGAGAACAAAGACGTCGCATGGAACACCGTTTGAGACGCAGATTTACAGAGGGAAGTGAGCAGCTGAGGATTCCACGTAAGCCCCCATTAAATACCAGCTCATTTAAACACATCCCGCGGTGCCCTCCACATCTGGTAAACGATTGGGGCTGGCAGATTTATTTCCGAAGCTTTCTCTCCCGCCTGCCCCCGTGGTAGGCTCCCTACCTCCTTTTCCGGGGCCCCTCCGCTCTCTTTCACAGACCCGGTGTGATTCGCAAAGATAAGGCCGTCCAGATTTTGTTACCACCTAATTACTAGATGTTCCATGTCTTTTAACACGGGGGAGGATTATTACCGGCATTTTCCTTTCATTTCAGCCCTCATAAATTTAAAATGGTAAAAGTAAATCTATCTGCCGTGTGTCACTTATACCATAAGCCCCTGTGTTTGGGAGTGATAAAGGGTTCAAGCTAACCCTTGGCTGGTCTCTCTCTTCCAAGTCCCAGGGGTTACATTTTATGGAAGTATGATTAAAAAAATAAGCTTCATTCTGGGTCACTAAAACATTTCAGGACTTAAGACGGAGAAGGAGGAAGAAAAAAGAGGCACTTGCACATTTTTTTTTTTCCTTAGCTTCTCTAAGATGGAAAGCGCTTCCCTCTATCCCCCACGGCTCCCGCACTGAGAAAATTCAAAAGGAAAATCTCCCTAATGAGTATGAAATCCAGCCTCACCCGACAAGTCCTTTGTTTCTTTCCAAGTACTTCTCTGAGTTTAGACAAATTGTTGTTTATCCAACTCCAGAAACAAATATGCTGAAAATCCGATGAAATTTTCAAATGTCTTTTTTAGTCAATTGAATATTCTCCGAATGCTGATGGAAAGGAAGTGCCATCTGATGTTTTAATTGAAATTTTAACCAAAAGAGGCATGGCCAGATTTCTAATATGCTCTAACTACAGTACTTCCCTTTCTGCAATTACGCAGCTAATGTCTGCATTGAATTCCCTAATTTCTCATTATAAAACAATTGGATTTCATCTCGCAGTCTTTAATTGCATTGTTTCTCCTGCTAGAATAACTGCACATTCTTCTTGGTGAGATGGTGAAGTTGCTGAATTACAAATCAATAAAGGTCACGCCATTCAGATTTCATCAATTATTATTCCATCTCTAAGCAAAATCAATGAGGAGCTCAAAGTATAGTTGTAAAAAGAATCCGCACGGTTACAGCTGGTCCCCCCCGCCCCCCAACACACACACATGATCCTCCACGATCACAGGGACACACGAAAAAGATCTAGAAAAATGTAAGCCCAACTGAGAAAAGCAAGCTGGGTGAGGACACCCACACTTCTCAGATGAGTGCCGATCAAAATTACTGCCAGAATGAGAGCCTTTGCGGGAATGTTAGCTGGGATGAGAAAGGGGATAAGAGAAAAATAAAATAAAATAAAATTCTAACTTACCTATGGGACTCAGAGGAGACCACAATGACACGGGCAGGGGCCGAGCGGCACAAAACACCCTGGAGGAGCTGGACCAGGTAGAAGTGGCCCAGGTGATTCACCTGAAAGGTGGTCTCCAGGCCATCCTTCGTCAGGCTCCAGGGCAGAGCAAAAGCCGCTGCATTGCACACAAGCACGTGAAGTGACCTGTAGGATACAAGGGTCAAGGTCATGAGGACAGAACACTCTAAAACCAAGCATGATCCAACAGTCAAGGTCATGCAGACAGAACACTCTAGCATCATCCACGCTCCTTCAGGTAGAACCAACTCCTTCCCTGGCTGTGAGATTCTCATCATTTCAAAGTGGAAGGCCCTAGGCAGAACACCGTATCATCGTCAGGGGGGCAACTGTCCCCCATTGCCAGGGACGAGAGGTTTCCTCAGACACAGGCTCTTCACTTCAGTGCCCAAACCAGGAGAGTGTGAGACCGACCACAGCAGCTGGTCACGCCCTGGTTTGAACTCACATTCTACCACCTGATCAGCTCTGTGCTTCCTCATTCATCCAATCATCACCTTCTTCATCCATACATCAAAATAGCCCTGAAAACAGGAAGAACGAAGGGAAAAAACACACTGTCAGAAAGACTGACACGGGACCCAGCACTTAGTAGGTGCCAGGCAAATGTATTGAAGGAGAAACTGTCTGGAGAGACAGGTGCACACTGTTTGAATACACAGTGTTCCTGTGAGACGTCAGGTTAAATCTACATTTCAGAAACAAGCCTGCACATAGGCGACTGGACGTCTGCTATAATGTTCTCTTATTTGCAAATACTGAATTCAATCATAATACAATTTGTAACAATAAAAGAAAGCTGTTCGTGTGAGTCAAAAGCCTAAATTCTCTTAAAGAAGCTGTACTTGTCAGAAATTATCCTAACGGACTAATAAAAATGGAAATATGAAATACATTTAAGGCTATCCACAGTGTGTGTGATTGCAACCTAAAAGCACCAATGAGAAGTAAACTAAATACATAACTGGGAAATGGTAAAATACAGTGGAATACATCCATGTGAAGGGATGCCACGTAGTCATTAAAATGATAAATGAAATCTACTGACCACATATAAAACAAAATATAAAATATTATATCATTACACACAGACCCAAACACACATCCATGGTGGGGGGAGGAGAGAGAGAGAAAAAGAGAGAGAATGGTAATGGAGAGTTGACAAAAATGTTAAGAATTGTTGTTTCTCAGCCCAAATGCCCATTGACCCATGAATGGACTAACAAATTGTGGTATATGTACACCATGGAATACTATACAGCCATAAAAAAGATGGCAACTTCACATCTTTTATATTTACCTGGATGGAGCTAGAACATATATTTCTCGATGTACTCAGTACTACTATGAAATCAATATATAACCACCTATACACGCATAGGAATAGCAAAACATAACTATAGTCCAGAAAGTAGAAGGGAAGAGGTGAGAGAAGGGAAGGGACGGGGTAAATTGGAGGAGGGGGGATATGAGAGGAAGGAGGGCATCTGGGGGGACCTCACCTAATGTGCATGATGCCTAAACTGTCTTCTTCCTAAGTATACCTGTATTTTCTTCATTCTTTTTCATAATTAACATGTAGCATCATTGTGATAAGGAAAAAAATGCAATCAGATAAATATTTCACAGGGAAAAGAAGCATTTCAGAAATGTAGCTAACACATTATTAAATAAGAGAAAAATAGACAAGGTGGGGTTTTACAGGAACACAGCTGAATGGAGATGAAAAGATCTGCATTTCCATCTCAACTGCAGATAAATCACCCAAGGACTTCGAGTTGCCAATTCCTGCTGTAAAAGGAGGGCCTGGAAATCGAGGGTGCTGTTTCCTCATAGAGTTCAGATTCCATGGCATTGGCTTGAGGACAGTATTTCTTATAAATAAAATCTTATCTACACTTTTGTTTCAAAAAAATTCAGAGTTCTTTTCATATTGCTAGTTGGAACAATCTGATCTTGTTCCCGTCCTCATGCAAGATCACAGCCTAAGAGTTGCAAGTTGTTGAAAACAGCACATGTTGGTGTACAATAAGGAAAAACAAAGAAAAGTACATAAAAATTAAAACAATCTGTTATCTAAAAAGAAAGTAAAGAAAAGCAAAATGTCAAATATTTGTAATGATACAGAGGCCCCGTATTTTACTATATAAAGAGTTCTTACAAATAAATAAGAGAAACATATCCTAAGTGTCCAATGGAAATATTGACAAAGACACTAAGAATTTTTTAAACCTAGGTTACAAACAGTCAGTGCAATACTTAACATGTGCAACTACTCCAGTACCAAAAAGTAACATATATCTTCTATCATATCAGCACAATGTGTATTCATGATACTATTATATTGTTACAAAGCTGGTGGAAATATATTCCTGCATCCTGGATACTAAGTGATTTGGAGCCCAAGCAGTGCAGTACCTACCTAGGGGACAGGACCGAGGGGACAGTAAATTAATGCCACAAGGGAGAAGTACGTTATCACTGGTAATGTTTAGAACTGCCAATGTGCGGTAATAATAAAAAGCAGGTCATCTTGGAGTCAGTTTTAGTGTTTTTTCAGTTCCCTACACAATGCTCTATCATGTCACCTGCACAGGGGACAGACTACTCTCCCCACAGCCCCCTCCCATCCTTCTGATGTGCCACTGCTTCTCTAGAAGGCCGCCTAGCAGACCCAGAGTCTGTGCATGTGACCTTGTTTAGAAAAGAAGCTCTGTGTATGTAATTAAGCTCTGGATCTTGAGGTAAAGTCATCCCAGATTAAGGTGGGCCCTAAACCCAATGACAAGTCTCCTTGCAAAGGAAAAGAAAGGAAGACACAAAAAGAAGGAAGCACACAGAACCCTTGATTTCAGACGTCTGATATCCCAAACTGTGAGAGATGAAATCTCTGTTTCTTCAAGCCATCCAAATGGCAGTAATTTGTCACAGCAGCCTTAGGAAACTAATACGGTTTCCAAGATTCTTTCCTAAGGAAATATTAAAAATTCACGGAACAGTGTACACACCAGGATGTACGACAACATATAAACTAAAATTATAAAATTGTGTATGCCCTACAAACAACCAGAAATCCAGCAGCAAGGCACTGGATAAACAAACAATGATTAAGCCAGAGGTTTCCAAACCTTCTCAATTCAACCTACAAAGCAGGAAACTAAATCCTGTATGTGTGATTCATATTTCTTCCACCCAAGAAAGACTTTTATATTTACAATCAAGGTTGCTTATTTCCTTTATCCCTTTTATAGTTTTTAGTAATTTCCAACTTTTCTAAAATAAGCATGCATTAATTTTGTTGTTGTTGAGACAGAATCTCACTTCGCCCCCCTGGGTAGAGTGCCGTGGTGACATAGCTCACAGCAACCTCAAAGTCCTGGGTTCAAGTGATCCTCTTGCCTCAGCCACCCAAGTAGCTGGGACTACAGGTACCCACTACTGCAGCCAGCTAATTTTTCTCATTTTTAATAGAGACAGGGGCATCTCACTCTTGCTCAGGCTGGTCTTGAACTCCTGAGCTTAAGCAATCCACCTGCCTCAGCCTACCACAGTGCTAGGATTATAGGCAAGAGCCCCCACGCCCAGCCATGAATTTCTTAACGAACTTGACCAAAATATAATTTGTATAACATAAAATTTCTCTATTTAATTATTTACTTTTTTTTTTTTTTTATAGATTTAGCATGTCAGTGCAGTTGCATTATACCAATATGATACATGAAGTCTTGGCTTTTAGGGTAACCACCACCCTACTACGATTCATTGTACTCATTAATTTTTCTCCGCTCAGAGAAAAATTATTAGTCCACTCTCTATGATCATGTGCACATATTACTTAGCTCTCACTTATATCTTAGAACCTATGGCATTTGATTTTCTAGATTACTTCACTTAAGATGATGGCCTCCCATTCCATCCATGATGCTGGGAAAGACAGGATTTCATTCATTCTCACAGCTGAATAGTATTTTCTGTACACATACCACATTTTCATTATCCAAGCTTTTGTTGATGGACACACAGGTTGATTCCATCTCTTTGATACTGAGAACAGTGCTCTGAGAAACGTACGAGCATAGGTATCTGGTGGATATGATGATTTCTTCTCCTTTAGGTATATACCCAGGAGTGGAATTGCTGGATCATATGGTAGTTCTATTTATTTATTTATTTTTAGAGACAGAGTCTCACTATGTTGCCCTTGGTAGAGTATTGTGGCATCACAGCTCACAGCAACCTCAACGTCTTGGGCTTAAGTGATTCTCTTGCCTCAGCCTCCCAAGTAGCTGGGAGTACAGGCCACAATGCCCAGCTGTTTTTTGGCTGTATTTGGCCTGGGCTGTATTTGAACCCTCTACCCTTGGTGCATGTGGCCAGCACCTAACCACTGTGCGCCAGGCTGGTAGTTCTATTTTTAGTTCTTTGAGAAATCACAACACTCCTTTCCAGGGTAGTGGTACTAATTTATACTCCCACCAAAAGTGTATGGGTCTTCAAATTTTTTGAACAGGGGACCATTTCACTGTCCCTCAGACCGCTGGAGGGCCGGACTGCGGGCCCGGGATGATAAGCAGGACAGGCAGTGGCAGCAAAAACACCCAGCGGGCTGGATAAATGTCCTAGGCGGGCTGCATGTGGCCCGCAGGCCGTAGTTTGAGGACGCCTGGATAAGCATTCTCTTTTCTTCACAACCTTGCCGAAATCTGTTACTTTTGCCTTTTTAAAATTAGCCATTCTGACTTGTCTAAGAAGGCATCTTGTTGTAGTTTTAATCTGCATCTCTCTGATGAGCGATATTGATGATATTTTTATGTGCTTATTGGCCATTTGTATCTCTTCTTTTGTCTGTTCATGTCTTTTGCCCACATTTTAACGGGGCTATTGGGAGGGTCATTTTGTTTGTTTGTTTTTGTTTTTGGTTGGTTTTGCTGAGTTGTTTGAGTTCCTAGTAGATTCTGCATATTAGTCCTTAGTCACATGCACAGTTTTCAAATATTTTCTCCCATTCTATAGTCTGTATGTTCAGTCTGTTGATTAAAACTGACCTATTTTAAGAGTACAATTCAATGGTTTTAGTATATTTACAGAGTTAAGCAATTATCACTACATTTTAATTTTCATTGCCCACAAAACCCTAACCCATCAGCAATGGCTAACCACCTCCCACCCATGCTTGCCCCAATCATTCAAACCCAAGTATCAGCTTTCCAGATATTTCTACATACTAAAGGGAATCGTACAATGCCTGGCCTTGTGAAACTGGTTTCTTTGACTTTATAGGACACTGGCAAGGCTCATGTATGATGTAGTGTGCATCAGTACTTCATTCCTTTTCACAGCCAAAAAATATTCCATTGTTTGAAGACACCACATTGTATATACCCATTCACTAACTGATAAACATTTGGGCTGTTTCCACTTAATTGGCTATTAAGAATATTGCTACTATGAACAGTCATTCATAAGATATGGTGGAAATGAGTGGAAATAAGTGTTTTCATGTTTCTCTATAATACATGTAGGAGGGGAACTGCTGAGTCATGTGGTTACTCAATGTTTAACTTTTTGAGGACCTGCCAAACTGTTTTCCAAAGTGGCCACACACCTTTACATTCCCGTTAGGAATATAATGGTATTCTAGGATCACCACATCCTCGTGAATATTTATCTATTTTATTTTAGCCATCCCCGTGAACACTAAGCATTATCTCATTGTGGTTTTTAATTCACCTTTCCCCTAATGACTAATGAGCTGTGCATCTTTTTATGTGTTTATTGGCAATTCACGTATCTTCTTTGGAAGACTGTCTATTCTAATCTCATGCTCATTTTTTAACTGAGTTGTCTTTTATTATTGAACTGTAAAAGTTCTTTACTCTGGACACAAATCCCTTAGTACATATAAAATCTGTAAATATTTCTCCCATTCTGTAGGTTGTCTTTACACTTTCTGGGTGGTCCATATCTTCGGCAGCACAAAAGCTTTTCATTTTGATGAAATCCGTCCAATTTATCTTTTTTTTTTTTTTGCCACTTGTGCTTTTGAGATTATATTTAAGAAACCATTGCCCAACCCAACAGCACAACTGATAGACTCCCGTGTTTTCTTCTAAGGCCATTATAGTTTTAGCTTTTACATTTAAGTCTATGACCCATTTTTTGCTATTTTTTCTGTATGGTCTATGGGAGTGATCTAACTTTATTCTCTTGCATATGGATATCCAGCTGTTCCATCATCATGTATTGAAAAAACTATACTTTCCTCACTGAATTGTCTTGGCACCCTTGTTGGAAATCAACTGACCACATATAAAAATGTATTTCTCGAGTCTCAATTCTGTTCTATTGTTTATATGTCTATCCCTTCATACACCAGCATGAAGGATATGATTTCATAGGACTCTGTCTTCATTACTGAAGATTTATGTTTGAAACTGGGAAAGGGGGGTCCTCCAACTTTGTTCTTTTTTCAAGCATGTTTTGCTTATTGAAATTCTATGTATTCACGTATTAAGTTTAGTTTCAGCTTTTCAATTTCTGCAAAAAGAAAAAACAACTGGCTCGGCGCCTATGGCTCAAGCAGCTAAGGCGCCAGCCACATACACCTAAGGTGGCGGGTTTGAATCCCCAGCCCGGGCCCACCAAACAATGATGGCTGCAACCAAACAAATGGCCAGGCGTTGTGGCGGGTGCCTGTAGTCCCAGCTACTTGGGGGGCTGAGGCAGGAGACTCGCTTGAGCCCAGGAGTTGGAGGTTGCTGT
>NW_003852442.1:5905817-5915054 GCF_000181295.1 Otolemur garnettii
AAAAAAAAAAAAAAGAAAGAAAAGAAAAAACAACTAGAATTATGACAGGGATTGCACTGAATTTGTGGGTAATTAAGGGAATGCAGTTATCCTAAGAACATTAAGGCTTCTGACCCAATCTTCATTGTTAACACGCAGAAATACAATTGACTTCTGCACACTGAATTTTTATTCTGCCGCCACGCTGAACTTGTTTGTTAGTTTTAATGGTTCTTAAATGGTTTTCTTCGGATTTCCTAACTGTAAGGCAATTTTATTTGCAAGATGGTTTTACTTCTCTTTCTAATATGGATTGATTTTTTATGTTTCTGGGGGGTTTTGGTTTTGGTTTGGTATTTTGACTTTTTCCTTTTTGCCCAATTGTCACAGCTAGGATTTCCAATAGAATATTAAATGAAACTGATAAGAGTGAATACTCTTATTTCCTTATCTCAGGGGGAAGGCATTCAATCTTTCAGGATTAAGGATGATGTTAGCTGTGGGGTTTTTGTAGATGTCTTTATCAAGTTGAGAAAATGCCCTCCTATTCCAAGTTTGCTAAAGGTTTTCATCATAGAACAATGCTAGACCTTTCTGAAATGGTTTTCTTTTGTGTATTTTTTGAGATGTTTCCTTCCTTCCTTTCTTTTTGTTTTTTGTTTTGTTTTGAGACAGGGTTTCACTCTGTTGCCTGTGCTAGAGTGCAATGGTATCACCATAGCTCACTGTAACTTCAAACTCATAGACTCAAAGGATCTTCCTGTCTTAGCTTCTTCCATACTGGGATTACAGGCACATGAAAGAGGACCCAGATAAGTTTTCTATTTTTGTGGAGACTGGTCTCACTTTGTTGGTCAGGATGGTCTCAAACTCCTTGCCTCAAGCAATCCTCCCACCTCAGCCTCACAAAGTACTAGGATTAAAGGCATGAGCCACCATACCCACCCAAGATATTTCTTTATTCAACTATTAAGGTGTATTATACTGAGTAGTTTTTTAATGTTAAACCAACTTTGAATTCCTTGGATAAATCCCACTTAGTCATGGTGTATAATCCTTTTGACAAGGACAAACTGCACTTAACTTGCTAATATTATATTGAAGATGTTTACATCTGTATTCGTAAGGGATAGTGGTGTATAGTTTTTTTGTTGTTATAATTTCTCTATCTGGCTTTGGCATCCGATGTGATATTGGCTTCACAGAGTGAGTTGGAAAATATTTCTTCCTTTTTTTAAAAGAGTTTGTGAATAATAATACACAGTATTAATTCTTTAAATGCTTGGCACAAAGCATGAACTGAATTTGATAACTAGAAAAAAAGGTATTAAATCACTGTTGTTTTAAATATTTACATAAATCTCATATTACTGGGTAATTTGAGAAATTATCTAATCCATTCTGTTGCTTCATCTACTTTCCAACCTCACCTACCTAAAACTTAACTACAGTGATGTGGTTGGAATCAGCTGAAGATTTGGCCGAGAATGCCTTTGTTCTGCATATGGTGCGCAAGACGGTTTCAAGTGTACAGCCCCTCCATGGCCCAGGTACTCTCTGAAGGAATGGGCACAAAGCTATGAGGCAGCTGGTCTACCCAGAACACTCATTAGACTGTGTCAAATCAAAGTCAAGTCTATTGATGTGTAACAAGCATAACGCATATTCTCAAGAAAGACAGGACCGTTACTAACAACCTTATGGGGGGAAGGGAAAACGCGTACAGTGAATAAGTGACTTACAAATCTCAGCTCCTTTCAAGTTGCATCGCAAATATTGGGTTCACTTTTCCAGAGCTGTTGGCACTTTTTCCATTTATTAGCTATGGTTTAGGCACTTGTGAAGAGCTCTGTATACTTAAGAACCCTAGGTGAGGTGTATTACCAAGGCCATTTTACAGACAGGAAAAGAAAGATCAAAAGTGAATACCCTGAGGTCAGAAATTGAGGCTCAGAAACAACTAACATAATACAAAGAAGCAAATCAATGAATAAGAAGGAAACAAAATCAAATCAAAGGGTCATCCGGCCTCAAGGCTACTACTGCATAAGAACGTCCCTCTTAGATGAGCTTCCCGAATTGGACAGAGCCCATTTCTGGGAGAAATTCTAGCTCAGCCACGTCATTTTATTTGCCTGACTCCTAACCAGTTTTTCAACCTCTGGGTCCTGTTTCCTCCCCTGTAAACTGAACACACTCCTCCCAAGGTTATGATAAGCAGAGCCCTGATGTCTCATCACCCTGCCAGGTTACTTCCTTCGTCTGTACACCTACACTTTTCTTCACAACAGAAAATTAAATTCTTCAAAGCTGATTTCCACAGTGTTTACCGGTGTCTAAGTCAGGTCTGGGCACTTGGCATTTTGACACCACACCTCTCAGTAACGACGGTGCCTCTTCCAGTTACCGTCACGGCCGCCTGCAAATTTTCTCAAGAAAATGCAAACCTCATCAATCCTAGCAACTTGTTACCAAAGACTTTAGCCTGGAGGCATGAACCCACAGAGGACCTGGGAAACCCTTTCCTCTCTCACCAAATTTTAATACCCTTCATTAATGTTAATTGCGCACCCCCAGAGGCAAAATATGTATCCTGTACCTAAAACCTGTCACCTCTATTAATTAAAAACAGGCTTATGGAATATGAAACTATAAAGTGCTTGACTTTTTTTTTTTAATTGTAAAGACACTTAATTGGCTTGTACAAAAGGAAAAGAATTCCTTTTGCCTGGCTTTAATGAGGTTTTTATTATTCAAATGGCACATTTTGCACAGTTTTGACTAAAAGCCATTGCAACTCAAAAGGCTCTGAGATGATGAATATTTACAGACTATCAAAAGGAAAAGTTCAAACTCTAAAGACAGAATGGAAACAAAAATAGTAGCCTTCCTTGTCCAAAGCTGATGTTATTAGTCAGCACTTTACGGGACTAATTTTTTTTTCTTCTTGGGTGGATTCTGTTCTGCGGGGTGATAAAGGGCAGAAAAGTTGTCTGTCCTCTGTGTCTAGAACTGCAGACTCCCATACAGTGAAGTCGCACATCCTCTGTGGCTCTCATCTACTCATGGATAAAGTTGCCACCTCTCTGCTGAGTGGACCCTCAGCATCTTCTGCCCTTGCTGACTGTGGGGACGCCTTTAGACAGCACCAGTCACTTCCACAACAGCCAATGTGTCCCCCATGGGCCAGAGGACAACCCCTCGATTGTTAAAGGGGGGCTTGTCATTAATGGGAGTGACAGTGAGCCAAGACTCCTCATGGCTTTCTGGCGAGAGTGGCTGTAAATGGCACTTCATAGTGGAAGGGGAACTGGAGGCTGATAATAAAACAGAAGGAGGGCCCGGTCCAAAGGCTGGGGCTATTCTGCTTTAGATGGCTGACCTCCAACTTTCCTCCCAGTTCCCTCCCTCTTTTGACCCCTGGAGAGCCCCACACATTTACAATCCCTTCTCATTCTGGCATCTTCCATTATTCCCTCTCCATGGGATCATTCATGCTGCCCATCAGCCTAATCAGATCTTCCTGACCATCAAATAAGGAATAATCAGGACAGAAGGGAAGAAAGTGGAGATAAGAAAAGAGGGAGAAAGAAAGACAGGAGAGAGAAAGACAGACCCCACTGGAGCCCTTGCAAGCTGTGCTGACCTCTGTACCCCACTCATGGTCTTTAGTTTTGAATCAGTCATCACCCCCGGCAGTCTCTTTGCCTGCCCTGGACACTGAGCTCCATCCCTGAGCCACCCAGAATCTCTGGAAGTGGCCTGCAGAGCAAGGGCTTCTCCATCTATAAATCCTGCAGCTTCCCAGCTGAGACAGGCTGCCCTGCTGAGATTCCTATCCTGCGTCCTTCCCAGACTCCTGTCCTGCTCCACTCCCTGGGCTTCTGACCCAGCCCAGTCTGGGACCTGCCAATGCCACAGCCACCCCATGTCCTGTGTCCTCCCACCCTCCCTCTTCTGCCCTCAGTCACTGTCTCTACCTTTTCTTTTAGTCTCTCATCTCTGTCTACAGGGATGGCATCCAGTTCCAGGACTCCAAACAACACTTTCCCCCTTGGTGACTTCAAACCGGCAGCAGCTTTAGGATGCTTTTGCTATCCCTTCAGGAGCCCGTCACCAGTCCAGATCAATGTCTCCAGCCCTGCAGGCTCTGCTCACACTGCCTAGCCCCTCCACCCCCCATTCCTCCCCCAGCTGGCTGCAAGACCCCATCTGCATCTCAGTGACAGGTCCGCCCACCTATTCTGAGCCACTGTGAACACCCACTTCTCCAGAAGACCATCCCTGGCCAGTGGGTGCACCCTCGCATCTCAGAAGTCACTAGTAAAGAAAAACTATGAACACTGTTTTCAACTTGATGCTCAGCCAAGTAATAATAATATTAATGATGACGGCCCATTGTTACAAAGCACTTATTCTTTACCGAGCTCTGGTCTAAGCACATTCACATGTGAATTCACCTACCCCATTTAACAGCTCTATGAGGTGGGTAGAAATATTACTGCATTTGCTAAGGAGGGAACTGAGGCACAGAGACTAAGTACCTCGCTCAAGACTGCAAAGACAATGTCTTTATTACCATGAGATAGGTCTGCATTAAGGCACCAACTACCAAGAATAGCAACTTGAGGGGGACCAGGGTCCCATCAGCACTGTCAACAAGCATCTGCTGCCATTTTTTGTTTGTTTATTTGTCTTTTGAGACAATGCTGAGTGTTGACCAGGCTAGAGTGCCATGCCTTCATCATAGCTGCCTAGAACTGCAGACTATGGGCCTCAAGCGATTCTCCTACTTCAGCCTCCCAAGTACCCAGGACTACCGGCCTGAACCATTATGCCTGGAGAATTTTTCTATTTTTAGTAGAGACAGGGTCTCGCTGTTGCTCAGGCTGGTCTTGAACTCCTGAGTTCAAGCCATCCTCCTGCCTCGGCCTCCCAGAGTGCTGGGATTACAGGCTTGATCCACCACGCCCTGCGATCTGCTGCCATTTCCAGCCCTGCCGACTATTCTGAACATCCAGCTTGTTCGCTCACCAGTAACTAGGGACAGCCCAGCACCAGCACATCCGAGTATTTGCTGTAAATGGAACGTCAGCTTCTGAGATGCAGTGTCTCCCAAGGGGCTTGGCCTTCTAGTCTGTCTGGGATGTGTCCATTCCTCTATCACTTAATACTCTCTACCACGAGCCACGATCTGTATGTGCAAGTGTCATCTCTACCGGTAGACAATGATCATGTCCGTAAGAAGGAAGTCTTTGTTTGCCCAGAGTCTGGCTGTGGTCAGATGTAAGCTTCCTGTACACACTTGAATAGATACATCTGAACTGATGCTATTGTCCCTACGACATTTGGACTATAGGACATTACACAGCCATGTTTTGCAATATAGTATGACTTAAAAAAAAATCACTTAAGGAGGAGGAGAAAAGTTGATTTGATTCTAGTTGATGAGATGTGAGCACATACGCTTTGAAGCCAAGACCAGCGACCAGTCCCTTAGGACTGAGGCAACCCCCAAAATCAGGACACGTAATTTCAAACCTGAGAGGAGAAAGGGGCTTTTGAAAGAGACTAACAGCACAGTCCTCCTTGCCATGGAGCTGAGCTACAGCGCAGATTTGCAAATGAAATTGCTAACACGCTTTCCAAAAAGGAGGCAGGATTTTGCAGGTTAAATAAACACCCTTCAGAATGTTAAGATAATTGTGGCTTTCGGGGATTCCATTTCAGAAGCAGCAGAAGAATGAGCTGAGCGGGATGTTATGTAAAGGGAAATACTTTCCCATTCCTCCTTGCACCAGAATGCCACGCCATCTGGGGCACTTCTCAAGTAAGCTGCAAGAATTCATACTGTTTGGAAATACTCTGAAATTCAATAGGCAAGACCCGAAGACCCACAGTCCCGTAAGAAACTACTTTGGAGTTTTCGCTGGCTGCCTTTTCTCCCACAAAAGGCAGGAGGAAAAAAAATACTATAGAATTCTAAGATGGACTGCGGCTTACAGAGCTGGGGCTGGCTTAGTGAACCCGTGAACAGCAGCACAAAATACAGTCCTTCCCTTCTACAGCTGCCTCGAACCCAGTTAACCCTCCATACACTTCAGAGTTCCACCAAGGTCACGGCTGCCCAAAACACAGTGTGCACACCCGGGGTAAAATGAGAAATGATTTTACGTAGGAGATAAGAAACCTAAAAAAATTGGAAAAATATATAATTGGCCTCTCAAACTAACAATTTCATAGATAATCTAGTGAAGGATGATTAAAAAAAAAGTGGTAGCACTACATGTTAAATAATGGCACACGGATTCATGGATTTCGCAATAATCATAAACTAATGTTCAACTGATGGCACCAAAATACAAGCAGTTCTAAGGGCACCTTTCAGAAAGAACACAGCCGACCAAGTTTCTTGTACACAAGGCACCCTCAAAAATCATTTTGTTGAAAGAATGAGTGAGAAACACAATCCCAATTAAAGAGTGTCTTTTACGGGTGGCCCTGTGGCTCAAGAGAGTAGGGCGCTAGCCTCCTATGCCAGAGGTGGTGGGTTCCAGCCCAGCTCTAGCCAAAAACTGCAAAAAAAAAAAAAAGTGTCTTTTCCTTCACAGTGTTTTCATAAAATAATTCTTTCACTTGGTGCAATTCTAGCAGGTCCACGAGGTGTGCAGCAGGGGAAACTTACTTCTGTAGTCTGAGTCTGCCCCTCATTAGCTGTGCAGACCTCAGAAAAGTTAACAAACCTCTCTGAGCCACAGCTGTGTCTTCCTTAAAAGGGAATGATAATGCCTGGCTTGTACGATACTTGTGAGAATTAGAAAAAAAAAAAAAAAGCATAATGCCTATCATCGGCCTTGGCAGAGATGGTGCCTAAAATGGGTTGCTTTCTGTTTTAAGATGCCTGCGCTGCTTTGGGGATATGGTACCCACCAATAATTCAGAGACAGATCTTGCCTTCCATATTTATAAAATTCCTGTGTATTGTTTGCCATGCCCTTACTCAGTACCTCTGGTGAAGAACATCCTGAATAAATATTCAAGGGAAGAAAGCAAATGAAACCAGAGAAACATCAACACACAAAATCAATACGAGTTCGGGTGGTCCGTGATCATCAGCTGTGCGTCTAAATTCTAAATGACCTGCATATGTCGAGATGTTGATGAACACCATCAAGTATTAAAATAATAATTAACCGGGATTGAATTATGCTGTCAAGATAACCTGGCCACACCTAATTAAGTTTTTTTTTTTCCCCATCCTTGAGTTAGAATAGAGAAAATAATCCGAAACAATGACTTGGAGTGGGGCACACAGCACCAGCTGTATCCCCTGGAGATCACCAGGAATTTTTCATTTCATGCACCATTTACAACTTCTCATAGTAAATTCTAGAACATCAGTGCATACACTTAACAGAAAATAGAAACACTCTTTGTTTTCGTTATTTCCTTACATTTTTGCCGCATGTCCATCAGGTTATGTTTTCCCAACCCGGCATATGCTGTCCCGGCAGCAAAATCTCAACCTCATTGATTCTAAATGGGGGAAACTGAAAAACGAGACAATGTTACCATCCTCTCCATCGCCATGATGGTTACCTGGGAAAAAGGCAGCGGGGAGGACTGTGCCCCCAGCAGCACTCGGGGTGCGGAGCGCCAGGTATCCCCATCTTTCCCCTCCCCTTTGCATTTAGTACTTTATTGTCCTGTGTTCTGGCTTCCTGAGGACATTTAATAAAGTAGAAGATCAACAGGAAGCAGACCAAGGAGGAGGGCAGGTGGGGAGAGGAAGAATCAATAGCTTTAGCTACACTCAGAACCTGGTAACCTCACTTGCTCACAGCCCCCCTGGACTGAGAAAATGTAAGTTAACCAACGCCCCTCTTGGCAAATTCCTGTATGTTTATCTGACAAACGATTTGGGATCTCATTCTATAGAAATACAATTGTGATATAAAGGAAATCTTCAGAGGCCAGCATGGATGTTAATGAACTCCAGGAGCCGACTCAGAGAATGGGAGTATTACTTATATAAACGGAAGAAAGAAAAAAATGTGGACGGAATAGGGGGTGTCAGGGCAGGCATTTTTAAGAGGGAATTGGCTATTTCTCTATGAACCTCAGTTTCAACATGATCAACACGGAGTTAGTCACACCAATGGACTGGAAACCCTTCAAGGACAGAAACATATCTGAAGTCACCCTATGTTCCCACACCTAGGACTGGGCCTGACGTACAAAAGAAGTTTATTGAATGACTGAATCCCTGAAAAATAAATAACATATCACTTGTGAAAACTCTGTGTGTCTTTGCTCACACCTACTAAGTTCACTGTTTTCTTTTTGTTTAAAACAATGATAGACAGGCCGGTCTCAGGGCCTCTTGCCTATAATCCTAGGACTCCGGGAGGTGGATCACCTGAGCTCAGGAGTTTGAGCAAGAGCTCGACCTGAGCAAGAGCTAGACCCAATCTCTAAAAATAGCCCAGCATTGTGTCAGGCACCTATAGGCCCAGCTAATTGGGAGGCTGAGGCAAGAGGATCGCTTGAGCCCAAGAGTTTGAGGTTGCTGTGAGCTGTGATGCCAGGGCACTCTACCTAGGGCACCAAAGTGAGACTCTGTCTCAAAAAAATAGATAAGTAAATAAATAAAACCATTGCCACATATTTGTTGTTAACTCAGAGTCCCTGTCTCTGTCCACATTATCCTCTACCATATAATTTAGGTGCCCTTGTGTAATGTGAGGAACATCTGTACATATTTTATAAAAAAAATGGGGCAGCACCTGTGGCTCAAAAGAGTAGGGCGCCGGCCCTATATACCAGAGGTGGCGGGTTCAAACCTGGACCGGCCAAAAACTGAAAAAAAAATAAAAATGCACAGGAACCCAACTCATCTGTATTTCTCAGCCTCATCATTCTAATAACATCTGCTAAGTGGGCTTGTCCTTCTGATTGTAGGTTTGGAAAGGTGAATACGTGTTAAGATAACAAAATATCTGCCTGTATACATCCTGAATTTAAACAGCAGTAGGTGAAGCCTGGAACTGCGTAGGCTTAGGCAGGTCTGGTGGTGGCAGTAATTATGCAAAGGCTCCGTGCAGAGAAGAATCCAGGAAACTTGAGGGAAGGGCTGGTGCTGCTAGTAAATTACTAGCTACACCTATAAAGAACAGACTCGGCTCGGCGCCTGTGGCTCAAGCGGCTAAGGCTCCAGCCACATACACCTAAGGTGGCGGGTTCGAATCCCCAGCCCGG
>NW_003852442.1:5915257-5926784 GCF_000181295.1 Otolemur garnettii
AACAGACTCACTCTTCCAGAGCTTTGCCTAGGATTGCCTCTGAGAGCCCCTGTAGTCTCCACACCCTGCACTGTTTAGCCCAGGGCCTGGGCGGAGGGGACACACAATACCTGGGCCACCTCTGTAAGTATCAAGCATTTAACCCAGTTGGTAAGTGGAGAAAAGACAGGCAATGAGCAAACCACCAGCCTTTCCAGAGACACATTAGGATTCCCCCAAATTAAAACTACATTTTGTGGATATAAAGCAATATTAAGCATTATGAACCATTATTGATGAACTTCTGCGATGCCACAGATGCATAAATTCTGCTGGAAATACACAGGAAGGGAGTGTGGGTTTTTTTTTTTTTCGATATGTATTTATAGAATAGTTATAAGCATCAGATGATGATTTCATTATGGTTACGTGATGAGAGCTTACTTGAAACATACTTTGCATGGTTGTAATGCAGGAAGGGGGTTTTAACACAGGGTGGCAAAGGTGAACGTACACAGACAATAGGGGGAAAAATTGTTTGGGGCATGCACCTAAGCTCATGGTCAAGTCGCTCCAACAATAAAACATCTCATGCATTTTGTACATTTCCCTTGCCAATGACAACTCTTTCCTCTGTTTTGCCTAGAGATATATGGAGCTGTAATAGAGTTCAGAAAGCCCCTGACAGCTGTGTGCTGCCATTCAGACCTGCAAGATTCCATGTTATGATAAAAATTAATGTACTCTGACATCCTCTGGGACTCCCTGGGCCCTGGGAATAGCTAATGAAGAAATACAACCTTACCAGAGAGCAGCACTCAGCACTGGAGTTGAGGATTAATTCATGTGGGGTGGTGGTAGGGGCCCCCGTCACCAGCAGTAAAGCAACAGGATGCCAGTGCTGAAGGAAGCCAGTCCTGATTGGTGAGAACTGTTTCCTGGGTCAGGAGAGGTCAAAGAAACCAAATGCTTTACAAAATAATTGAGCCCAAGTTAGATCGAGCCTATCACTTCTTAAACCAAAAAAGGGTCACACAGCATCTTGTCTCGTGTCGGCTGTGATCATAGACTCCTAAGTGCTTCCACAGTGGCCAAACAACCACAGGCATGTCCAGTGGACACTTCTTCAAAGAGGGCTTGAGGAACTGTGTTGGTATTGAACTTGGGAGCCATGCTTAAGTCTATGGAGATATATCAATGGACCCACGACCCTGTGTCTTCAGCCTGTATCATGTTGTCTCCTAACAGGGCAGAACAATCCAAGTAACATTCATAGCAGTAGTATTTACGGTAGCAAAAAAGTGGAGACCACTCAAATGTCCATCACACGGATAAACACAACATGTGGCTTATCTACCGAATGGAACGTTCTTCTGCTATCAACAGAACTGAACTACTGATACTTGTTAGAACATAGATGATCCTCAAAAACATTGTTGAGTGGAAGAACCCAGTCACGAAAGATCAGCTACTGAATGATTCCACCCCTATGAAATGTCCAGAATAAGCAAATAGGTGGAGACAGAAAGCAGACTGGTGGCCACCCAGGGCTAGAGGAAGTGGGGACAGGGAATGACCAACACTTGTCACGGTGTTTCTATTTGGGGTGATGAAAAGGGCAGGGATTTCAAGAGTGGTGATGGTTGTACAACTCTGAGAATGCACTAGAAATCACTGAATTGTAAACTTTAACATGGTGAATTTTATAGTATGTAAATTATATCTTCATTTTGACCTAGAAAAAAAAAATAATAAAAAACCTGGGCTCTGATAAACCATCCTGACACTCTGAGAATGAGTTAAGTAGCCTCCAGCTGGGTTCCTGCCCAATTGCAGCCTTGGCTAGGAGCTCTCCAGGCCCTGTCCCTACCTTATGCCCACACACTCCCACCACTGCAGGGGACCATGACTCAGGCACAACACAGGGTCTTAAACAAAAATAAGGTTGCTGGGAAGTGCCTGTGGCTCAAAGGAGTAGGGCGCCAGCCCCATATGCTGGAGGTGGCGGGTTCAAACCCAGCCCTAGCCAAAAACTGCTAAAAAAAAGAACCTAGCACCTAGCAATGTGCCTGGTATAAAGAAGATGTGTGTTAAATATTTGAAAAAAAAATAAGGTTGCTCTTTGTTTGTTTTAGACAATTGATGGGCTCCACAAAGCTACAGTTTTAGTTCATGACATTATTTAAGCCTATTATTAGAATTCTACCATGTCGAGTTGAATTTACTTCTTAACATCTAAATCATAGCTGTTTTGTAAAATATTTAGGTAGAAATTTTAAAACCTTGGTTTTTAGTCTTTAAAGTAACCTTCAGGTACTCACATTATTTGAGTCACTTAACTATCTTCATTAAACAATTACGGAAAACTTAGAGAGAAAGTGGTGTTTGAAAGAAATCTTTTCAAGGATATTTGAAATATATATTTACGTACACACATACCTCATGTCTTTTCTAGAGAATGCCTACCATTTTGTAGAAAGAAAAAAAAATAAGGTGACATTCTGAACTTTGAACAGTGGTCTTAAGTGAGAGGTCGTAATGATGGTGTATTCACAGATGAAAATCTGGGATGGTTTCGGTTTAAAAGTAAATGTCAAGGGAGGCGCCTGTGGCTCAAGGAGTGAGGCACCGGCCATGGAGGTGGTGGGTTCAAACCCAGCCCCGGCCCAAAACTGCAAAAAAAAAAAAAAAAGTGATATCGAGAGCACATCCCGGAATAGATAATCCCTTCTCTCTCTCCTTCTATCCAAATATGCACTCATCCTTCCATCAGGTCCCAGACAATTAAATCAGAAGGTCTGGGGCAGCAGCCAGGCACCAGTGTTCCTTAATGACCACCAGCTGATGCCACACACAGCCAAGTTGGAGAGCAAGGGCAATAATCTCTGGTTTACAGATCTGGACTTTATGGATTTCATGTGGCAAATCTGGTCATTGCAGTCCTTTCAGGCTAAAGGGACTCCCGCTAAGATCCATTTTTCAAAGCCATATGATTGGTAACTTACCCATTACTCAGACTTCTGAGACAACCAGGGACCTTTTTCTCTATTCTGTTTTTGGTTACCAATGATGGCATCATGTCAGCGCAAATATCTTTTTGATTAGGAGTCAGCGACTGAATGATCATAGCAGTGCAAGCTTTAAAAGGCAAAGTGAAGAACTTTGCTAATTGAGAGGATCTGTTTATGTTTCTTTTTTTTTCTGAGTGACAAGGTACTGAATAAATTCTTCAAAAAATGGAGAAAAGAAAGGACTCGTGATATTAAAAACACAGTGCAGTGACAAGTGGTTCAACTAAAAATAGAAACTTCCTTGGGGTCTTTCGGCAGGCTGCCACAGCCAAGCACCCGCTGATTTATTCAAATGTATATTCCAGTTTTTAGGCTGAGGAGAATTAGCTTCTCAACAATTTACTGGGGAAGAAAGACGGTTCCCGTGTTATTAAAATGTGATTTCAATGTGGTTTCAGCCCAACTTCTCAACATGTCAATTATGTGAACGTACAATTCCAATGTGACAATGAGGGTGGTTGGGACGGTATGAGGAGAAAAACCAAGCTGGGTTCACCAGCCAAGCTGGGAAACAGAATTCTAGACCACAGAAGCTGAAGTGCTTTTTCCAAGTCGCACATAATTCAAGAGTTCTCTGAGAATAAGCAAATATTAACCCTCACAACAGGGGTTTGCTGCAGGGATAGCTGCATGGGTGGTCTCCAGGCCAAGAAACCATCTCAACAGAGGAGGCTCCAAGGTGGTTCTCAGTCCCTGGTCACCCCAAGCAGTAACGGGCAGACGGATATTACGGTCCATGACCACATCAGGGAAGCCCTGACTCTGAACATTCAAGACAAATGTTTTCCTGGATTCCTAGAAGACAACTTTTATGTTATTAATCTAAAATAACTATTAAATACACAACTACTTTAAAAGTTGTTTCCAAGGATCTGCAAACACACAACCTCCATACCACCCAAGGAGGTACCAATTCGAAAATGCTAGATGGCTGAAAATTGACACCTAAGAGCAATATTCAGTTCAGCAAATAAAACTGTGTTTCCGGTTTTGGTCTTCCCACTTCCTCCCTTCCATCTTTTTTTCTTTTGTTTCTTTCATCCTTCTATCCATCTACCCATCCCTTCCTCCTCCTTGAGCTTACCATAAGGCAGTCAGTGTAATAATCGCCAAAGATGACAACAGTAATAATGACATTGATGGCACAAGTTAACATTCATTAGGTATCAGGTTCTATGCTTTATACACACTATGCTATTTAATCGTCTCATCGACTCCAGGATGGTTATTACGGTCGTCTCCCATCTTTGAAGAAATTGATGATCAGAAAGATGAAGGACTTTGCCAAGGTCACTGTTTTAGTAAGCTGTGTAACAAGGCTTCAAGGCTAAGAAAAAGATGGAGTAGCTGAATCTCCTCCTATCCGGTGTAACAAAGAAAAATCCACATAGAAAAGTATTGTCCCCAAAGTATTCTGAATTCCGGTGATTGGGTAGACTGCCAATACTCTATGAAGTAACTCATGGATTCAACTGTGGTGCCCTGAGAGAAAAGGAAGGAGCAGGAAGGCTCAGTAGGGACTAGGACACAAAGCCACACAGTGGGAGGGGCAGGTGAGGGACAAGGAGGAGAAGAGACTCAATGAACAAAAGCCCAGAGTCAGAAGCCAACAATGGAGGGGCAGAGTGTAGAGGCACAAGGGTTGGGAGAACAGGACCATAAGAAATAGCGGAGAAGGGACCAGATCTCAGAGACTTGTGTGGGCCACACTGGCAAGTGCAGCCACTGCAATTTGGGCAGGAGGACAGTGTTACAGCTGTGTTTGCAGTTGAGAGAGATCCTTCTGGAAATTCAGAAGGGATAACAGCAAAAGGACCCTTTGGTCGTCTCCTACCTGCCCAAAAAGCATCATTTTGAAGACCAGGACAAACCAAGGGGAAATGAGCACTGACACTCAGAGTAAACGTATAAAGACAACCGCAGAGGAGAGGGAAGAGCTGCCACGTCTGCTTCAACAACCTCCAGGAAGAGACACCTCCCAGATGTTAGTTGGAGAACAGGCTGAGCACCTTCGTTGAGGGGATGAGCCTCTCCTTCCGCAGGGTCTGTTCAGCCTCCTTCACACGCACTTCAGCAAAACCATTTCCTCTTGGTGATAGAAAACTGGAAGAAGCATCTGTTCTAACCTTGAAGTGACCTTAAGAACTGTCCCAGTGGGCAGTGATTGTTACCTGCCCTATTAATGGGACAAAGCTTCATAGCCACTGCGTTCTGCATGATGCCTTTTCTCAAATAAGACCCTTTTGATCTTCCAGCCCACTATGAAACTTCCAACTCACTAGTAAAACTGATTTTAAACTAAGTTTCTACCCCTATAACCTACCAGCTGGCAGGACCTTGGTGGAGGTAATCTCTTTGAGCCCCAATTTCTTGATCCGTAACATGTATCTGACCTTTGTACGAGGCTGAATCGTCAGACACAGCCATTCTTCTACCATTTCTGACCTACCCCCTGAGTCTTTGTAAGGATAAAAAGGGATGGCATATAAATGGTTAGCTATGCGTGACACGTGATCAATAGCTGATAAATACTAGCAATCATGGTTATCTTCATCATTATATGGTGGCCAGCTCTGACCATGGAGTCATTGTCTTCATCATTTATGCCACACTTAGTTTTCTCACTGACCTGCTTTTTCTGTATTTGATACTTCCAAAACTCAGCACAGCACACTGTTCCACTCAAACGCTTATCTCTTCACTTAGCCATTAAGTATCACAGGATATTTTATGCAGAAAATTGAAATTAACCATGCACACAACATTTGCTATCTATGTTTATTTATCTTGACTGGACCCAATATCATCCACTTTCCCAGGAAAATGGAATGCATTTTGCATGATGAGATAGGATGCTATTAAAATGAATTACGTTTCAAGGAACTGTGGGCTATCGTCCAGGGGATAGTAAACCACAATCCCAGGGCCAGATCCCATATCCAACTATCTTATAAATAAAGTTTTATTGCAACACAGCCACACCTAGTTATATATGTATTGCCTGTGACTACTTTGACACTCTAATGGTCTCACTTAACACTGAACAATGTACTCAACAATGGTTGAGAGCTTATCACAGAGACCATCTGGCTCAGTAAACAAAAACATTTGCTATCTGATTCTTATAGGAAAACTCTGCTGGCCCAGTCCAGTGCTGTAAGTAATCATTATGCAACACCAGCAATGAAGTTACTATTGTTTGCTGGGACTGAAGATTAAAGATAAGCTTACACATGTCCTGGGAGGGTGGTGAGGAATGGGAGGAAAGGCAACCACAGAATAAACTACATCAACACTCCAAAGCACTGTTAGTTTTCACTCATCCTGGAAGGGAAGGGTTTTTTGCATCTTCAATTGACATGTATCACTTTGATTTCACAAAACACGACAGTGAGGGCTGAACCTCAAGTTCTGTTGGGAAGTCAAAATTATTTATTTTGTGAACATCACTGCAGTTTGTTCAAACCCTTCTATCTTTTTTTTAAACTTAATTTTCATTAAGTCATAACTGCATACATTTAGAGGATACAATGTGATGATTTGGTATACAACGTGGAATGTTTAAATCAAACTAACACGATCATCACCTCACTTACTTATTTTTGTGGTAAGACATGTATAATATACTCTTAGTTGTTTTGAAATGTACCCTTGCATTGTGTACATTAGGTAAGATCTTGCCAAATACCCTCCTTCCATTCACCCTCCCCTCTCCCCTCTTTCTTTCTGGACTATCTTTGTGTTTTATCATTTGTATGAATATGTAAGTGTATCTATATTGGTTTCATAATAGTAACTTGACATCATGACTTTTAATATTGGCACAAAGTCTCACTGAATTGTTTTTCTGACAAATTTAATGGCCAAGTGACCTCCTAATTAATAATTATTCTTTTCCATCAAAGATATGTTTTTGAAGATTGGCATCATATATAATCATCAAAAGAATCTTAAGCATCACGACTGTTTAAGGCAAAAGTGAAGCCCAGGAGGAGAGAGGAGGTAAAGTTTAACTCCCACATCCGGCCCAGGTCCTGGCCTGTTTTGAATGCTGAATGAACAGGTGAGAGCAAAGTTGTATGAAAGGAGGAGAAGAAGGAGTCCTCCAGAATACATGAAGATTTGTGGTATAGTGTGCCCTGCTGTATATCACTTATCCAAAGCAGGATGCACTTGAGGCTACTTGAACCATCCAAAAAAGATGCCTAAAGCCAGAAAAACAGACATGGTAAAGTCAAACAAAATAGAATTTAGGCATTTACTCTGGAAGAAAACTGTGAAGCATCCTCAGGTCCCTGGTTTTGCATAGGGGTAAATAAAAACCATTAAAAATGTCAAGGCATGGGGATTGCTTGAGATCAGAAGTTTGACCAGACTGAGCAAGAGTGAGACCCCATCTCTACTAAAAATAGAAGAACTAGCTGGGCATTGTGGTGGGCGCCTATAGTCCCAGCTACTCGGGAGGCTGAGGCTGGAGGATCACTTCAGCTCAGGAGTTGGAGGTTGCAATGATGACAGAGCAAGACTCTGTCTCAGGGGACAAAAAAAAAAAAAGAACAAGAAAAAATATATAGTGTAGAATGAATGACAAGGACTTTGTGATCCTGACTGAAGCATCACCATCATAACAATCCTTTCTGGTTGGCTCTTGTCATGCTTATAGCTTGCAGGCAATTTGAAGCTCATTTCCTCTCTTCTCTTGGATGCCAAGTATCTCAAAAAACTCACTCTCTGGCCCAGATTTTAATAATGGTGAAAGCCCTCATGAGAGTCACACTTTCTCTCTGATCATATCTTACTGGGCCACATTTATCCTTTCCCCCTGTTTAAAGTTGGGTTCTTATTCCTGTATTATCATACTGTATTCTCTCAGATCATTTCAGCATCAAGAAAATAAATAAATGCATATTAACAACAGTCATAAGCTTCATAAACAGAGCTGTATCTGATAATTTCATGCATTAGGGCCATTCTTAATAATCAACACCCTGGCAAAGCATAAGCGATAAAGTATTTTACACAGATTTGGAAAGTGAGGCTCAGCGATTTAGAAGACTTTGCTCAAGGCCATACAACTATGAGGGGTAGAGCTGAAGTTTAAATCTAAATTCAGTCAACCCCTGAAACCTGTGTTTTTTCCACTACCCCAGGGGTTAGCATACTATGCCTCTTGGTAAGTTTGGCCCATTGTCTGTTCTGTAAATAAAGTTTTATTGGAACAGAACCATGAGCACTCATTTGCATAATGTCCACGGCTGTTTTTGCGCTACCCTGTACTACAATTATAATAGAAATCTTAATGACCAAAAATATCCAAAATATTTACTCTCTAGCCCTTTGTAGAAGACTTGACTGACTCCTGTATCACACGGTACTGTTTTGAATTATTATTTTATTTAATAAGGCATGACAGCATATAATGTATTTTTGAAATATTTTTTAAAGAATTATATAAAGGGCAGTGCCTGTGGCTCAGTGAATAGGGCACTGGCCCCATGTACTAAGGGTGGCAGATTCAAACCCAACCCCTGACCAAACTGCAACAAAAAATAGCTGGGGGTTGCGCAGGCACTTATAGTCCCAGCTACTTGGGAGGCTGAGGCAAGAGAATCACCTAAGCCCAAGAGCTGGAAGTTGCTGTGAGTTGTTATGTCATAGCACTCTACGAGGGCTATAAAGTGGGACTCTGTCTCAAAAAAAAAAAAAAGAAAAAGGGTGGTGCCTGTGGCTCAGTAAGTAGGGTGCCAACCGACCCCATATAGCAAGGGTGGCAGGTTTGAACGCAACCTTGGGGAAACTGTAACACAATAATTGGCTGGGCATCCTGGAAGGCACCTGTAGTCCCAGCTGCTCAGGAGGCTACAGCAAGAGAATCACTTAAGCCCAAGAGTTTGAGGTTGCTGTGAGCTGTGATGCCACAGCACCTTACTAAGAGCAATAAAGTGAGACTCTGTCTGTAAAAAAGGGGGGAAAAAGAATTATATAAAAGTCATTGGATGCCTAAAGAGTTAAGTTTCAGAAGGCAAAACAGTTACTCATGAGGAAAGTATCCTTCCCTGATGTTTCTGGAGATGCTAATGTTTCACTCTATGATTTTTCAAGATGGAAAATGTATGGGATGGGAAAAAATTCACTTGTAGACATTTCAAAAATTTCCCCCCAAATCATAATGAAGATCTAGATTGAGAGCATTCATTATAGCTGAAAGCTGCCTCTCTGTTTTTCTTTTTTCTTTTTCCTACCATGTAGAAAAGTGAAGTTACATGATTTTCTGTTAGGCAAACAAAAACGGATTTCTCTTGTTGAGCAAGGAAGAAGGCAGAGTTATTGGCTAAAACATGATTCTTAAAACTGAGCCAGAGAGAAAAAAAGAAAGATTGATCTATAATTTACACATTGGCCTTTGGGGTAATTTATCTCTCAAAATTTAGAATTTATTTATAAGGTATAGCCCACCCACTTCCATAGAAGGACTTGAGACAGCATAGTTTGGAGTACCAATCCATGAATATTCTATCTGGGATCAGGAGTTTCAAGTTCTGAAAGTAATTTAGCAGAAAGTGAAAATAAATATCTTTGTTAAAGATTTTGTTCTCCTCGAATGTTTAAAAAGTAAAGAAAGGATATGAAATTGTTATTTTAACCAGTTTTTAGAAAACGCTATTCTTCTCTATTACCTTCTAAGTGAAACAAAGCTTAATTTCTTTAAATTATGCTGGAGACAGAGAACTGAGAAGAGAATTAGCAGGCATGATCAAAAATAAAGTTCTAAAAACTTTTAGAAGCCCGTAATTGCTATAATATAAATCTTCTATCAATTTCAATTAATTTCCAGGAAGAATTAAAACCCTAGGTCAATATTATAAGAGCCGAATGGTAACTGGAATCCCAGCCATGAATGTCCCATGTTACGCGCCATGACCGACTTTTACATTCCAGGATCAGAACCCAGGCGTCCTCTTTGTCAGGCAGATGTGGAACTCCAACAAGAAAACGTTTTTTGAAGACAAAAAAGCATCACAGAACACCAAGTTCCAGGAGCCGCTGAACTCTCCTAGACCCTGTTTGAAATGTGTACTTTTGAGTAAACTAAGCAGTTACAAGGAGAAATGAAAACGTGCAAAAGCATCACAAAAAAATATACTGCTGTTTCTGAGTCCATTACAGAAAATCCCAATATTTGGTTTGAATGATTAGAAAGGATTCCGGCTCTTTGTACTCTGATGGATGCCTCTGCCTGCCAGGCAGTGTGGAGGCTGGCTCCTCTCCAGAACTGCAGTTTAAACAAAAATATCCTTCAAAACTCAGTTTGGGTGGGACTTGCCACAGGCTCTGGTTTGGAACTTCCCAGTAATGCCCAAAATAATCTGACCTGAGCCACACTGGCCGACGACGACCACCACTACCACCACCGCTAACTCTGGAGAGAGCTAGCTGGAAACAGGCGGAGGCTTCCTGGGCTGGCCACCCAGAAGAGAACTGGAGAAAAACAGGATAAATGAATGAATATAGGAATGGGCAATGGGGGCTGGGGGGAGGTCAGGATGTGCTGAGCCGTAAGAAAACAGGCTTTGGCAACCAGACCTATGCCTCCTCATTCAGGGAGGCTATACCACCACCTAGGTAGTGCTCTAACCATAAAATTAAACAGGAAACTGTTCACATCTCTTGAGCTTGCTATCTTTTCATAGGAAAGTTAGAAAACAAAAGAAACTATTAAATGATACTACAGAGGTGTAATCATCAAAGTAGAGATTACAGAAAACTCTAGAGGATAACTTGGTCCCTTAAACCAATAGGATGGCTTTTTAAAAAAGGTTTTAAAAGAAAAAGATACTGAGTGTAAATCTATAAAAGACAAGGCATTAGCTGTGCATGGTGGCACATGCCTGTAACACCAGCTACGCGGGAGACTGAGGTGGGAAGATCACTTGAGCCCAGGAATTTGAGACTAGTCTGGGCAACAGAGCAAGACCCTGTCTTTAAAAACTAATTTTTTAAAACATGCATTGACCTTCTTTGAATCCTGAATCAAAGAAACTGTGAGAGAAAGAGGAAGGAGGAGGAGAAGAAAAGAGAAAGAGAACAGAAATGTTTACAATTTTACATTGTTTGAAGCCACTCCATTCGGGGGTGATTTGTTACACAGCAGTAGATAACCAATACAGAAATCGATACTGAGACAGTGAAGAGGAAAAGCAAACCCAGAGCCAGGACTACCTAAACTTGGAAAAGTAACATAAGCTTCTGTGCTTCAACCTTTTGATTTGTAGAATAGAGATAATCCTGGCTAATGTCTAGAGTTATTGTAAGAAATTCAAGAGAGAATATAAGTTCTGGGCACAGTTGTAGTGCGCAGACTAAACAAAAAGTTGGCTAGCGGTTATTGTTTATGTAATCATTATTAGCAGTGCTCATTCTAAACTCTCCTCTTCATCTCCCCTAAATCTCCCAAAAGACAATATATATTTTTTCTT
>NW_003852442.1:5926804-5950946 GCF_000181295.1 Otolemur garnettii
AGCCCAAGAGTTTGAGGTTGTTGTGAGCTGTGAAGCCACAGCCCTCTGCTGAGGGTAGCATAGTTAGACTCTATCTCACAAAAACAAAACAAAAAAATCCACAATTCATCTTGAGGCATATTCCCTCCAGCTGTGAGGCTGTGGAATCAAAACAACTTATCTACTTCCAAAACACAATGGAGGGGCAAGCTTAAAATGGACTTTCTTATCCAAAAGGGAGAAATTGGCAAGACAAAAGGCATAAGGGGTCCAAAGTAAGTCCAAAACCCAACAGAGAAAAATAACATTAACTCTTTTTTTTTCTTTTCTTTTTTATTGAAAGCTAACTATGTACATTAATGCACTTCTGGGGTACAGTGTGGGGTTTTCACACACAATCTGAAACACTTCCATCAAACTGGTTAACATAGCCTTCGTGTCATTTTCTTAGTTATTGTGTTAAAATGTTCATATTCTACTCTTAGAAAGATTCACTTGTTCTTCTTTTTTTTTTTTTAAGAGAGTCTCATTTTGTCACCCTCGGTAAAGTGCTGTGGCATCGCAGCTCACAGCAACCTCCAGGTCTTGGGCCATTCTCTTGCCTCAGTCTCCTGAGCAGCTGGAACTATAGGTGCCTGCCACAACACCCGGCTATTTGTTGTTGTTGTTGTTGTTGTTGTTGCAGTTTGGCCGGGGCAGGTTCGAACGTGCCACTCTCAGTATATGGGGCCAGCGCCATGCCCACTGAGCCTCAGGTTCTGCCCTTGTCTTTTTCCTTTGTTTGAGACAGTCTCATTTTGTCACCCTTGGTAGAGTGCTGTGGCATCACAGCTCACAGCAACCTCAAACTCTTAGGCTCACGTGATCCTCTTGCCTTAGTCTCCTGAGTAGCTGGAACTACAGGCCCCTACCACCATGCCTAGCTAGTTTTTCTTTTTTTAGTAGAGCCAGGGTCTTGCTCAGGCAGGTCTTAAACTCCTGAACTCAGCTGATCCTCCTGCCTAAGCCTCCTAAGATGCTAGGACTTCAGGCAAGAGCCACAGCGCCCAGCCTAGAAGATGACAATACTGAGCAAGAGGCTGACTCCACATCTCCTGCTGGAAGGCACGTGATATGCGGGCACACAGCACAGTGAGTAGCCCTTGCCCCACTGTTTGCACTGAGCATCCCCTTCTACCCTTTTTGGTCTGAGACTACACTGTCCACTGCAGGGACCCGCACTCACACTGGAGCATGAACCGAGGGAATCCGGAATCTGCACAGGAGAACAAAGTCTGCTGATAAATACTCTTGGCTTGCTGCTACACAGCCTTTGAAACAGTATATTAAATGGGGCGTCCACCTGGAATTGCAATTTAGGATTTATTTTTCCTCTCCTCCATGCAACAGCATGAAAGAGATGAGTTCTGAACTGGCAGCTTCTCTTTCATTTGCCATTATGTTTTACACACAAGGAAATTTGAACGTCTGAAGATGGGGGGTGATGATAAGAATAGAGTTACATGTGTTCCTCTGGCAGGCCAAGTCACCGGCACTTAAATTCACTTCTGACAGTTCTCAGCATCTAACAGGCCTGGAAGTACTAAACTGTCATCTGCCTATCCATGAGAGATTTCACTTTGGCAGGGTTTCAAAAGTAAAAATCGCTTGCTTTTTTAATGCATATTTTTGCCACCACGATATTTCTCTAAGCCATGTAAAATCCTGTACTCTCCAGGGACAGATGCAAAGAGGTTTGTGCTATAGAGCGTTCTTAAAAGGAAAATTTGCCCTTGTTCCTGAACCTAGAAGTCCTGTGCAGGAATCTAGGATGAGGGCACACTGGGTGATAGTTCCCTCCAAGGGTTTGAGCTTGGTGATTACAAATGGTGCTTGAATTTGATGATTTCTAAACTACTTAATGGTTAAAAACCAATGGGCCGGTGAAGACAGGGAAGATGATTCCCTTATGTAACAGTTGGTGCCCCTCAGCAAAGCTGCGTTCTAGCGCTTTCTGACATCAGACATGGAGACAGCCATGCAGGGGCCGTGAATGGAAGATCTCACCTGGTATCAGGGAGAGAGCAACATTCAGAACTGACTCTCATCTACGTCTGCCACCATCCCACAAAGCAACCCCGCAAGGACCCTCACATTCCCTGAGTGCACATTCCCTGAGTGCTTAGATCACGATCACGTTTAAAGTGAAAAGATAGCCTGGTGGTTAAGAGGGAGTCCTGGAGAGATAATCTCAGCCCTCTAGTTTCCAAGAACCCCGGATAAATGACTTACCTTCTTTGGCCTCTCTGTCCTGAGCTGTATAATAGAGATAATTACAGCACCTACCCCAAAAGATGGCTTTGAGAATTAAACCAGAAAACACACGCAAAATACTCTCAATGTGTGGCCATATCGGCCCTCAATAGATGAGTGGCTGCTTCTGCTATTGGTAATGCTATCGTGGCCTCCCAAACAGGCAGGATGTTAGGTTGAGGAGTCAGCCATTGGTAATAAAACACTGCTGCTGGCTGCCAACTGAGATAATGGCTTGTGTGATGTTACCTTGGTTTCCCATGGCCACCACTCTCCTCCCAGAAACCAGAAGAATGCCTGACGCTTTGAAGACACCCATTAAATGTGTTAAGTGAGAGAAAAAGCAGATAAATGGATAAACGAATGACAAAGGAGTAACAGAACAAACATCTTGATAGCTGCTGTTGCACCTTGACATGAGGCTCTCTCATAGCTGTGGCAAGGGATGGGATCTACTAGTCAACTGCAAAGGACACCCAGGAGGGCTCACTAGGATCTGCTAGCTGGCCAGGGGATATCACATAACTGCTCCTACCAGTGGTTCTGCACTTAGGGGATGGTACTAAAGCTCACAACAGTCCGACCTCCTGCCTAGACCTAAAGGACATAGGCCACCTGTTTACTCTGGAAATAGCCTTAAAGAGCACACACTTTAACAGTCCCGAAAGCAGAGTTCATAACTAATGGCAACCTAAGAAGAAATGGAAATTAGACGGTTTGTGGGGAAGACTCCACGCAGTCCTATCTGGATGTTTGGTTTCAGACTCTCCCCTCCCACATTCTTCATCTGCTTAGAGAATTGCACAACTACTGTCCCCAACAGAGCCTGACCCAAAAGACAGCTTTTCCTTTATCAGAGTTCTCCTAATGCAATGGCTCTGGTGCCGGTCACATCATTACCTTATCCTTGCCACCACCTGTGCTACTATTAAACTTAATCCTCAAGTTTGAACCAACTCACTGACGAAAAGTAAATGAAGTTATTTATTAATGAAATTTAAACGAGTACGTGAAATGAGGGACCAGGATTGCTGGCCCTACATAGGAGTAAAAATAAATAGTTGGAAACAAATACCAAATTCCAACCTAGCTAGCCACGATCACTTTCCTTAGTTCAGAGTTTGAGCACCCCGGTCCCCTACACCCCGTCCCTCCTTGGGGCCAATCTCTGTCTGTCTCTCTCTTCTCCCAGAAAGAGGCTTTCTCCTTTAGAAATTATAAAATATCCAAAAATAATTTTTTAAAAAGTTTTTCACTAAGTGAGTCCATGCTTTTGAAGTCACATCCATGCAAGACGTGAGATCACCACAGTCTTTAAGAACACGCTCGAATCCTCTGCCTCCCTGTTGTGTTGAATAACTGAGCTTCCTTATTTCTGAATGCAATTAAAATATACTTCTCCTCGACTCTGAGATGTACTTCAGAAATGTCTGTATTCAGGATGTGTCTGGTAATTACCTGGCTTTTATTAGCCACTCTTACTGGTGCTTTCAATAGTGTCTTTTTTTTTTTTCATCTGGGAAGCTGTTATTAGATTGATGACACATCTCATAATGAGGGCGACTAAGGGTCAAGAAAATATGGTTCACCTCAACAGGGCCAATATAAATGAGCCCCCTGTTTGGGCGCCAAGACAACACAACAGGCTGGCGTTCTCCCAGTTGTGTTCATCTGATAAAGACATTACAATAGCAAGGAATTATGATCTATGACCCTCCGCTGGAACACTCACACATTCTTGGCCTTGAACGCTTCAGCAAAATGCTGCACGCTACGGAGCAGAGCGAGGTCCAGGGTCATTGCTTCTACCTTGGCTTTATGCTGGAACGAAAGAAAATAAAAAGAAATGATAAATAACAGCAAGTTTAGTTCATGGTATCGAGTTACAGTAAATGTGTTATGGAACATGTCGGAATTCCCCTGTTTAATATTAGACGCCCAGAGAGAATATAAATCATGGGAATGAATGGAAGAACAAGGCTTTTACTGCCAATTTCAGGGAGGATGTGAGGCTGGGATTCTGCTAAACCTACAGGCTGGGGGGCTGGACTGTGTTTCCCTCAGCACACAGAAGAGGCACCGAAGGGTCTCTGAGATAACATTATCCCCTCCGCTCCATGTGCATCCTAAAAAGCTGTAACAACCAGGACAAAGTGTGGCTCACACAAAGATGAAGTGGACAATGTGTTCATCTCAACAGCTGCCATCTAATTCTGAAGCGTTTCCACTAAGACTGCATAAAAAATTAAAGGCAGTTCATTTATAGAAAGTTCAAAAGCAAGCAAGACTCATTTCTAACCATGGACGCTAAAGGACCTAGTTCCCAAAGAGAAACCTGGCTTAACAACCCAGAAAAGTCTACAGACAGGTGGGGAACATACTGATAAAATAGCAATCATCATACTGTTAATAATGGCTCCTGTACATTCAGAGCCCATCATAGGCTGGGCACTTACAGATACCATCTCAGTTAATGGTCGCAATGTGTTAAGTGAGAGAAAAAGCAGATAAATGGATAAATGAATGACAAAGGAATAGGCAATTTTCTTCTTAGATCTTATGAGAGACCACAGATCTAAGAAGCTGGGAGCAAGAAATAGACCCAAGTTGGTCTGATACCAAAGCCCAAATTCCCTCCAGGAAAGAAACCGGAAAACAGGAGGTCAGAATTTGAAGAAATCATGTTCCAGGGGAAGGAAAGATCTCAGGGCGGTCCTTCCACTGGTCCCGTGCCTGTAGGGCACTCCCAACTTGGGAGTGTGAGATTAAATGCTATCATTTCTTGGACCTCACTCCTCCAAAGGACATAAAGTAAGAATGCTGGGGCCGCCAGCCCATTCAGGTAAGAAGAGTCCCATAAAACAAACAGTTGACTTGGGAATTCTAGTCTAGACTGCGATGCTTATGGAAGACTAGGGAGAAATAACGTGATACCATTGGGATGCTGTGAAGGGGGTCGCAGAGGGCACTGCTGAGAACACCCCACCCCCTGACTGTCTCGTTCAGGAAAGGGCGGGAGCTCTGCTCAGAGGCTCAGTGTCTCTGTGGTTGGTTTATCTTGGCCGCCTAAGTCCTGGGCTCTCACCCACATCCTTAGCTTTGAACGCCAAACATCAGGCAGTGGCTTCTGAAAAGGCCACTTAACACTTCTGAACCTTGGTCTTCCCATTTGGAGAAGGTGGGTATTAAGTAACGATCTACTCATAGGGATGTGAGGATGGGTATCAAGCACCTAATATCCTGTCTGGAGGAGAGAAAGGATTTAATAAATTTAACTAGAAGATCCAAAGATGTTTACTAGGCCAAATTCTTGCTCTGATGGCACTTGGTAGCCTCTGGGGGCTATAGTGCCACCTGGTGGAGGAAGCAACGTTAATGATGTTCAGAGGTCCTCCCTGAAGACTACCAGGGTCGGGTCACTGACTGTTCCATCCTGGAGAATCCAGGCCTTTCCTACCAACAAAGCCTAGTTTTAAGAAAAAGTGGCAAGAAGGGATTAAATTATTTCCTCAAACCCTGACAGCCTGCCAGTGGCAAAGGCAATATTGGCCGAGGTAGATTCCGAATCCTAGTTCTGGATAACAATGGCAGATGTTCTAATCTGCAGACTTTAGAAGGATGAGGAGGAGCACTGACTTGATCTAGGAAAAGGACAACGTGCCAGTGTCCATTCTGTACATTTCCTAAGATCAGGAAGTAACAGGGCTACGGGGAGGGGGGGTCCTTAGCAAGGTGAGGTCAAACCTTTCATCCTATCGGAAGAAAATTACCAACAGAAGTGAGCTCACTGGGCACTGAGTGAGGAGACGCCATGTGGGGAGCCGCAGAACCCCGCAGGTGCAGGGTCAGAGTAACTGATACTGATCTGACAGTTCAACATCTCTTCGGCGCACAGAACTTGTCAACTCCCTACAGAGATTTTCATGCCTCACAAACATTTAACTACTTAATTCGATATTCAGAATTAGCAAATAAAGTGGCCTTCCACCCTCGATCTGCCTCCTCTTGTCCCCACCTCACTCCACTTGAACATGACACTCACTGCTAAACAGAGAATCTCACAGCACTGTGAACGCATCACAAGACGAAGAGGTGGGGAAGAGATGGTTCCTCTCAGCCAAGCGCCCAGTGCAAACCCTCAGGGACCTGCAGGCTGCCTATTACAAAAATGCTTGTACCTATCCTCCCCCCATAAAACAGGGAGCACATTCCCAGATGGTGACCCCAAAGCAACATTTCAACAAAACTAACAGCACGGCCAAGGAGCCCGTCCATCCTTCTATGCATTTCACTTGAAATTGGTATGTTTTCCTTTGCTTCTCCCCCTTCACTTCAAAATAAAGCACAGAGCTGCCACTGCCAATAAGAGCAAAATCAGAACATACGCCTCTAAGGGGACACGGGGTCACAAGCCATCAAGTAGTTCAACAGACTAATCCATGAGCCGTGGGTTACTAGGCTCCTGGGGACAGTGATTCAAGTCCACATGCTATCATTCAGGTAATTCTCCTGCCCTGGGTATCGGGTTTCCTGTTCCTCCCCCTGACCCTTAGAACTGCTTAAAAACTATATGCAATGCAGTAAGTCCAGGGAGGGAAAATGCAGCTTCCAGAATGAGGGTGTGTGTCAGTATTTATGTGAGTGCAATTGTCTAACAAACCTCACAGCTTTACAGAAATGTCTGTAGGGGGACAGAGCAGCTGACAGATTGCAAACAGCACCCACTGTTGAGGGGTAAACTGTTGACTGTCGGGTGAGGACGAGACCCAATGTCAACGTGAGACTTCCTCCCACATCTGGCCATGAATTTACAACTCACTTGTAATTTGTTTTCTTGGTTTAACGCATGAGCTTTCTGCTGTTGTTAAGTTTTATTTGTGACTTATTATAGATGCACAAGAAATGGCCCAAATGGGGCAGAGAACATTCACAGACCCAGCATCTGGCTTCCCCTGTGTTGACATCTCAAGTATGGATAGCACATGGGTAAAACCCAAAAATCAACATGGGTACAACACAACTTAGGAGACCACAGTCATTACGATGATGAGATTTCAGCAGTTTGGGGATACATTCATTTTCTTACCTTTGTTTAGTGTATCTTTGTGCATAATTTTATGACATTTTATCATGTGCAAGGATCTGTATAACTATGGCCACATTTCAGACACAGAACTCTTCTATCCTGGCCAAGGAAACCATGATGTTCATTAAGAGGTGTCAGACTTACCACCTGCTACCTAGAACATGAAAAGTTCAGGCCTTATTTGGCCACAGCCTGATGTCTGGATTGGCAAAACAAACAAAAAACCTTCTGTCCTTCAGAAGGGCCAGGAAGATTTGGTCAAAATTCCTAAAGCCAGGCTTACAAGATCCTCTGTGTGAATCAAGACATGCTTCAGTAAGAAACACTCCCCAAATCTCTATATCTTAAAACAACCAGGATGATCACTCACTCACAACTCACATCCATCCCAGGTTGGTGGTCCTGGGCTAAAATAAGCTGTTGGCCTTCTGTAGATCCTTCCTTCTCTTCCTTTGTATCCATCTCCTCACCTGCCACCTGACTTGCCAACCATCCATCCACCTGCTAACCTTTGTTTAACAGAAAGAGGTTCAAGAGGTCCTAGGTGAAGGACACAACTACAACTCAGACTTTGGACTTTACATTACAAATGTTAAAAATGTAACCTAATTATTTGTACCCTCCTATAAATTCAAAATTAAAAAAAAAAAGGCTCAGACTGAGAAGACTGAATCTTGAAATGTTATAAAATGCCTGTTTTACGTTTCCGTGCCCCCAATTCTCATTCTTTCCTCTAATCACAAACATCATCTCAAGAAAAACAGCAATGGTAATTTGTTTTAAATTACATAAATTGACACCTACTACCCATCATTTTAAAACAGAAACCCCACTGGTGGCATCCTACGCGTGAAGCATCAGATAACTTCTAAGTAGCTGAGAAACCCACCCTGCTCAGCCAGAAAGACATATGAATAATTAAGCAAGCTACGTACTCTTATTCTATTGCCCGGGGACGCCAAGGTGCTCACCGGTGGTGGCACAGTTCACTGGCACCTTCAACACACTGAATCTTCCTGATCTTTTCTTTATTGAGTTCTACAACCTGTCTCACTGATTCAAGAGTTTGCAAATATGGAATCAAAGGGCTTGCGTGTTGTTACACAGTCGTGATCCATCGCATCATTTTATGACTATAAATTAGCCAAGTGCGACTCAGATGGGATACCGCCTGAAATCAAAGGAACCATATGGGGAGTGTGCAGTATTTAAACAGAGAAATGGAGAGATGTTGTCATCCTCAGCAAAGATGCCACCGCCAGGCTGACCTGGAGCTACACAGCCCAGCATGACCACAGCACTGGCAACTCAACTTCAGGGAAGCTACTTGAATCTTCCGGGCCTCATCTGCCTAATTTGAGAATAAGCCTGACAGTATCTGTCTTATGCAGTTAAAGATTAGACATAATGTATATAAAGTATAGGGCACACAACTGACTCTTAGTAAATACAATTGTCATTATAACTTTGAAGGCCACTGCTAAAATGCGATGACCATTGTTTTTCAATAATAATACATTAGTCATTGTGGGTGTCCCTTGTTTATTTAGTTAAATTAACGTTAGTAGCCCAAGAAAAGTGTGAATAGCTCTTCTGTGAAGGATGTCTCATGACCCCAGAGGAGGAGGAAAGAGGCTCAGTGAATCCACCCGAAGCCATGGTGCCCCACTTCCCAATCTCAAGAAGTATGTTCAACCCCAGCGGTGCTAGTTAATATCATGTGCTCAAGCTGGAAGGCCAGAGTCTGATTTATCAGCTGGGCAAGCTACTTCTTCTTGAGTACTGGTTTTGTCTTCTATAAAATGGGAATAATAATAACATCTGCCTTATCAGGGGATGAGATAACACGTACAGCACTTGGGACAGAGCCTGACACCCGATAGGCTGTCTCTAACTCGACATCTTCATTGTGATTGTTAATTGTCATTTCATCATTGTCATCACCAACAGGATGGGCACGGAGCCAATCACTCCACTCTTCAGGGTAAGGTTGGATGGGTCATCACTGACTGATGGCAACAACCTCAAAACACTGACCCTATCAGTCACACTCATCTATCCCTACAGCAACTCGAGAGCCAAGGGCAGGTCTTATCATCCATCCATTTCACAGATGGATAAACTGAAGTTTGAAAGGATCTTGCACAAGTTCAAACATGTAATTGCTGGCAGAGCCATGAGTCACAGCAAGTCAAGATTTAATCGCTATTCCATATCCCGCACGTCCTCTCACCCAGCACCACTCCCTGCCCCTCAGAGACCCTCACTGCACCTGCAGCCAAGACCCAGGGAAACCATAAGGTTTGCACCTGCCTCACAGAGGGTGGTACACAGTCCTGATCTTGGTAAACAGCAAGGGACACGACACTCACTAGTGAACTCACTCATTCATTCACTCACTCACTAGCACTGCCTCTAAAGAGGAAATCCAGCTTTCACACATCCCATTTCCTTTTGTTCTTTTTTTCCCCTTCAGTCACTGTGACACATGATAGGCAGTGTGGAGACTCACAATCACTAATGCATTATTATTGAAAAACAACGGTCATCCCCACATTCCTCTTGCCAACAAGAAATGGTAATAGCTCAGGGTACTAGGCCTTTAGAAAACTGGATATGAATAATTCCAGTGATGAAATCTATTTTTTAAACCAAACATTATTACTTTAAAATCACCATTAATTATGAATTTCCCGTAAAATAGCTAGGAGGGCATCAGTGAATTTTCTCCACTATGCCACTGTTTGCCATTAATGAACAAGAGTATTTGGTCCGGGGACCGAGCTGGTGTGTGCTTCAGAGCACACAGAGTGAAATCATACATGCATGCTTCAGAACAGGCTCATCTCACACATGGGCCTTGCTTACTGCACTCAGCTCCACTGTAAGAATCCTTGGAGAACATGCTGGGACAATCGGCACCAGCCAGGAGCGACACTTCCTTATACTGTGTCCAGAGCATTAGCAGTAGTTGGGTCAGGAGGAGGAGCCTGCTGGCACAGTGGTTGAGGACGGAGAAACCCAGATGCACCAGGTGGTAACAGAGAGACCTGTCTCTAACATACCCAGAAAAAATCTTCTTTGTGCTGTGGGGACGTGTCATAGGCACCTACAAAGGCAAGACGTACTGTTCAGAGGGAATTAGCTGTTCCGTGATCTCAGGGCAAGGTGCCAATCGCGGTGGATCTGATGAATATCTACGTAGCCTTCCCGTAAATGTATTCAAAGAGTCTGCTTCTGGATTCACCTTTAAAAACATTCTTTTTTTTTTTTTTTTAACAGAGTCTCACTCTATCACCCTGGGTAGAGTACTGTGGTGTCACAGCTCACAGCAACCTCAAACTCCCGGGCTCAGGCAATCCTCTTCCCTCAGCCTCCCAAGTGTCTGGGACTACAGGCACCTGCCACAATGCCTGGCTAGTTTTTTTCCATTTGGGGGTAGAATCAGGGTCTCTCTCTTGCTCAGGCTGGTCTCAAACTCTTGAGCTCAAGCGATCCACCCTGCCTCGGCATCCCAGCGTGCTAAGATTGCAGGTGTGAACCACTGCACCTGGCCTACATTTATTTCTTGATAATAAAAGCAAAAAAAAAAAAAATAAGAAGAACACCCATAATATGTTTGATATTTTTTCACTTAATAGTCATATGAAATATCTTTTGAGACATATGTAACTGTCCCCATTTTGCAGATGAGAAAACAGAGGCTGATATACTCTAAAGTCACAAAGCTAGTAAGACACACATCCAGCTGAGATGTGGCAGCTTCCAAAGCTCATGTCCTCACAGGATTGCTACGCTGTGCTGCAGCCTTGTGGTCACGGTCTTTGTCACCCACCACCGAGAAGCTATAAAGAAATTAACATCATCTATATGTTCTTATTTGCGTCTATTTTTTATCATATTTATTTTACACACTTAGAATTTACAAGAGAAGCGTTCCAGCTGAAAGGGGAAATGTAGCCGCGGCAATAATGTATATTCAGAGCTCATTGCTAATGGCATCCTGCAAATTCTAATCCAATGGGCCTTAATTGTGTTATGCTGATGTCTCTCACCCTTCCACTTTACACATGCTCAGTCCTGATTCTACGTTCTAAAACCTTAAATGGGACTTGTCACATTTACAACAGCAAGAGACACTGGCGCAGAGCGTGTTCCTGACATGACATTATTCACTGAACGATATAACAGACATCTAACTAAACCACTTTAATAATTCATCAATATCCTACGCGGGGCTTCCTAAACTAATTTCTCCAGTATTATTTAAAGGATGTTAATGGTGGCGATGGATGGAGGCATCTTCGCTGGGAAATGCACGAGCAGCTAGAGGCTTGCATTGATTGGGGATCTTCCGCCTCTCGGTCCCACCCTAACCAGCAGGGTGAACAAGGCTAACGGGGGCTTGTCCAATCTTCGCCAAGACTAAAGGCTAAAAGTGGGCACTGATAAATGGTCTTTCTGATCAGATACCCAGAAAAGAGAAGGCTTGGGGTCTCTGTCGCGCCTCTATGACTTTTACCAGGCACTTTGCTTTAAATGGGGGGAAAAAAAGCTCTTAGAGAATATTCTGTGTTTAGAAGTATGGAACCATACCAAAAATGATCCTTGGCAAAGCCCATTTTTTATCTGGAGTCTTGAAAGAGGGGGACTGAGTGTATCATTCCAAATCTACCACCAAGCGATGACCTTCACTCCTGGGCCTCCCACGGGCACCCCCTCAACCCACCTCCCTCTGCCAAAACATGCAAACACCCCTAATAAGCAAATCAGGGTGACGCTGCCTTCATTCTGTGCAGGCCACCATTTTCGCCTTGCGTTGCTGGGACTCAATTTATAAAATAACGCTATCAATATCTATAGGTAATTGTGTGGCTATTCAAGGAGAAATTGCATCGGATAACAGCTTATTTAATTTGGTGTATGAGTTACGTGCCATGTAAAGCAAAACTATTAAAAACGCTTAGACAGTAATTGGCAATATTTTGCACGCTGGGTAAAAAAATGCTTATCTTGCCAGAAACTAACAAGAGAGGGAAAATATTCCAAAACCTTCCAGTTTCCCTCCGTGCGATGTATTCACTTTACGGCTTAAAGACAGTTGAAGGAAGGACAGTGAATGACACGGGAGCTTGGCTGTCAACATGAGTGTGCATTTGTGCCTTGCTATGGAAGAAAGAGCCTTTTTTTCATGGTGAATTTTTCATTCTAATGTAAGTGATGATTTACGTTAACTATAGGTAAAGCGTGGTTACATTTTCCTGAAGGATTGCAGGCAAGTAGAGGGTAGTACAATAAGTTGAAGCATAAAAGCTTTCTCTGTCATAATATTTATTATAATGGCATATAAAATAGCTGAAATAAATAATAGATGACTAAAGGTAAATTCACATGATAAAGAATCCTTCAGCAGACACCATTACTTTTGACTGCGCTGGTTTTTATACACAGCTGAAGGCTCTTAATAAACATGCTCTGTGTCTTAGGTAAGTACTGGGAACATCAGAGATGTGCTTAAGAGGCAACCTAGTGGACATCGGCTAATTTACTGTATAATTCTCTCCTCGATAGGAACCGTCTGGACATTTTGAATATTTCAATACCTGGGTGCTTAATGAAACTTGTTTAGCAGGGGAACTCCCACTTCGGGGAAGCCACGGTTAAAAGAAAAATCAGTGTTGCTGCGCCTAGGTTCGGAAAGAGACGCAAAGCCCAAAATACTGCTGGGGCCTGCTGATTATATATGATACAGTATATAGAATTATCTCTATATAACTGGCATTCTCCTCTGCTGCAGGTAGCTTTCCTCTGCTTGGGAGGACTCTGCCTTCTACCTGGAGGAACTGTGAAGTTTGCAAGGTCCCTGGATGTACTGGAACCCGGCGGGTAGAGGTGAGGGATGCTAACTATCCTATGAGGCGCCGAATAGATAGACTGATAACCAAGAAATATCCAGCAAATAGTGCTGAGGTGGCCTGTGTGTGTCTGGGGAGAGAAACTTCCATTCGCCCTAAGTGGTCTTCGGCTATTTGCGTTTACCACGAGATAATAAAAATAAAAGTGTTCTATTGAAGAAAATACAAATAATTCAGAAGTGGATAATATAGAAAGTGAAAACGTCCCCCAAGTCCCACTGCCTCCAGGATAAGAACAGTAAAGGTCTGATTCAAATCCTTCCACAATATATTTTCTACACATATAAAAACATGGTGCAGCTTTTACTACAACCACAGTATGACAGCTCATGGGCTGGGTTACAACCTGGCTGGTTCAGTCGATACACAATTAGATGAACCTAATAGCTCCACACCCATCCTTTTTTAACCAGTAAGTTTAGCCCCCTATAGGAAATGTTCAATCATTTTATAAGAACATCCACCCACATCCTTCACTAGCTTTGTGAACTTTCTGCATCAATTCTTGATGCCTGACTTTACTTATCAGTAAAAAAAAAAAAAAAATAGAAATTGGAGGACGGTGCCTGTGGCTCGAGGAGTAGGGCTCCAGCCCCACATACCGGAGGTGACAGGTTCAAGCCCAGCCCTGGCCAAAACTGCACAAAAAAAAAAAAAAAAAAGGAAGAAGAATCTCCTTGTTATTGCCAACGGCTTAGTATCTACGGTAAAGATACTTCTATGGGAAGCACAAATACTAAACAGATGTCCTATTAAGGTCAGCTATTGTTTTTATTGCAATTAATATTATTGTATGTTATTTCTAGTTTGGGTTTTGCTTCTACTGAAAGCAACATTGTAATATATACACTTTTTATTATATAATTTTCCTCTGTAGGATAAATTCCTGGAAGTAGAATCCCTAGGTCAAGAGAGACTCACATTTCAAATTTTGATAGATTTTTGCTGGGTACCCTCCAAAAAGGTTATACCAATTTCCATTCCCAAGAACACTGCAGGAGACCAGGAGAGAAAAGCCAAACAACCAATAATTCACATTGACATTTACAGTAAATTAAAATGTTCAGCTCCCTATCTCCATCTCGAATACCTAACGCAGAGTGGATGGCACTGAGCAGGTTTTTAAGACAGGCTTTAATTTAGAAAATGAATGGGGGGAGAGGTTCTGTGGGGGCCTGAACCCAGAGGGTAAAATGCACAGGTGTATGACACACTTCCTGCGTGAAGGACGTGGCAACAACTTGGACTTCAACCTTACAAACGCAAAATATGGAGGCTCATTGCATATACCCTCATGTCAATCTGAAATTTAAAAAAAAAATGAATGAATGATATACAATGTACCAGTCGTAAGTAGAAATAAAAGTCAGTTAGTAATATTGGCAACAATGTTCCATAAGCCATTTGGAAATGCAGGCATTTTTCCTGGCATTTCAGGCTGGCTGGAGGAGCTCCTGCCTCTGGAAGGTGGCCATACTACACGCGATGACTGTACACGTGGTATGTAGGGCGTGCAGTAAACATATAAGACTGTCATCAAGCTAGGGGAGGGACCACAACAGGTATTTTTCATTTGTGGATGAAGCCAAAGAGAAAAATTTTTCAGAGGTTTCGCAGAAGGCAGGACATTCCACAGATAAACTAGAAAAGATTAAAAAATGTACTTCCAAAAGAAATGAGGTTTCCTGCTTAAAATGGTATCTGTCTAGCAGCCTGGCAGAGGTTCCCCCCTAAACATCCATAAAGACAGAGAAGGTGAGACCCCCAACACACACACAAGTCACAGTCAAGTTATGGCCAAATTTAAGACGTCATTTAAATTCACTACAGGACCAAATGAATTATACTTGAGAATGAACTGAAGTAGGCACTCAAGTAACATTAACAAGAGGAATTTGTTTTGTGGGAGGAAGGAATTCATTGACCATTAAATCACGTATGGTCTGCTTTGCTGATCTGAATGAAGAGACAATGGATAACGTTCTATTTTATAAGAAAAAAGTGTAGATGTGCACGAGTAGGTTAAAATGTTGAGAATAACTGAAAACAAGCAAGCAAGGCAGAGAAAGGAACAAAGAAAGAACAAACAAAAAGAGAGAGAAAGAAATGAACTTCCACACCACCAGCCAGAAGCGGGGAGAATGATAGATGGAGTGGCTGATAAAAAGAAACTCCATCAATCCAAAAAAAAAAAAAAAAAAAAAGTCCACAAAAAATTACAAATAAGAAAAAAAAATAACTAGGTAGAGAAGAAACAAAGACTGAAATACACAAATTAGTACAGATATATTAGTAATTACAAGAAATATAAATGAACTTACATTCACACATTAAAAGACACAAATCAGGCTGGGTCCTGGGTCTCATTCCTGTAATACCGGCACATGGGAGGCCGAGGTGGGTGGACTGCCTGAGCTCACAGGTTCGAGAGCAGCCTGAGCCAGAGGGAGACCTCATCTCTAACAATAGTTGGGCATTATGGTGGGCACCTGTAGTCCCAGCTACTTGGGAGACTCGCTTCAGCCTACGAGTTTGAGGTTGCTGTGAGGGCAACAAAGTAAGACTCTGTTCAAAAAGAGAAAGACAGAAATCAACTATTTTAAAATGAGCTCTATGTTGCCTAAAAGGAGACAGTGCAGAGATAGAGAGGAATAGTCGTCCCTCAGAATCGTTCTCTCTTTCCACAGTATGGGAAACGAGGTGAATAAAATAAGTTATGTTCATGACCTACAGTGCACTGAGATGAGACATTTAGGTTTCTACTAGTGGTCTTTGAGCAGGAGAGTATGCAACCCCCGGGCTATTCCTCAGATGAACTGGGTGGCCCATCCTTCCTTTCTCCGTCCATGAAATACGTCTAAGTTATAGTAAGTTCCTAGTGGACAGTAAAGCCACTATGATACAAAGCCTGGATTCCTCACTCATCAAACAGACAAGAGCCACCTGTTGACCAGAGACACCCACATAGATCTGTGTCATACAAGGAAAGACACTTGGTCAAACTGTTCTCTGCCATAATGTGAAAAGTAGACCTAGTCCCTTCTGGACCTCAAGTTCTAGGAAAGAGCCAAAATGTTGGGGTGTGAGGGGAGTTCCGTGCTGTGCTTTTACCAGGATATTACAAGAGGGAGAGGTGTTCTGGGAAGAAGAATCATCCAGTTTGTAAGCAGAAATGAAAATTAGAACATTACAGAGTTGAAAGACCCAATTGAGTCCGGAGCCCAAATAGCAGAAAATAAGCCTATAAGAACCTTTGTGAGACAATAGCCCATTACGACTTGTAAGTTAATTTAAATAATTCAGCCTGGTAACATACATCAGATTAATGGTGCTACTTTTCAACCCAAGCCCATTATTCCAGATGGCCTCATGGCAGCCGCCATTGAGTGGAGGGACTCAGGGCGAGAGGGAAGCATAACGACGACAAATTAGAAAAATAAAGCAAGTTGAGAGTCCTGTCTAGACATTGCTGTGACTACACGTTAACTAACTAGAAACCAAGAGATCCAAATCCCAGTAAGATTATTAAAGAATTATATTGGAAAATAAAAATCAGTCTGAACTTCTAAGCCTTAAAAGCTGTTAAAAATAAGAAACCCTGAGCCTCAATCATACACCAGCAGGAAGTGGGCTGTGATAGCTGTCAGAGCCCTTATGGAGAATTTGCTGCCCTGGATTCAGCTCAGATGGGACCATGGGGGATGCAGACAGTGTGCTTCCCTGTAGAGAGCTAAAAGCTAGATAAAGAATGTTATCTTCAACAGTTACGGTGGTTCATGCCTGTCATCCTTGCACTCTGGGAGAGTGAGGCAGGTGGATTGGTTGTGCTCAGGAGTTTGAGATCATCCTGAACAATAGCGAGACCCCATCCCTACTAAAAAGGGAAAAATTAGCTGGACATTGTGTCCAGCTAATGTGTCCAGCCTGTAGTCCCAACTACTTGGGAGGCTGAGGCAAGAGGATTGCTTGAGCCCAAGAATTTGCGGCTGCTGTGAGCTATGATGCCACAGCACTCCTCTCAGGGGGACAAAGTGAGACTCTATCTCAAAAAAAAAAAGAAAGAAAGTTATCTTACTCTCAGGATCCTACTCCTGATTGCCATGGAGTCTGTGCTTCCCACTCTTGCCTTTTGAAAGTGGAAGTTTTTGCTGTTTCTGCCTTTGCTCCACCTCCATTGTGCAAGACAGCAGTGGGAGTTGGAGGCATGGATAGACGGCCCTTTACAAAGTCATAGGATCATCACGAACTGTATCTGATCAGGAAGGAGACCCTAGACTTACCACAGAATGAAGTAATAAAGTGGGACTAGGAGACTCTGTGCCTTTGGGAGAAGACTGAATGTGTACTCTGTGGGGTAAGAAGAGCCCAAAAGGAATTTGGTGTCTGGATGTGAAGACTGTAACAGAGTCTATAGCTGTTCCCTAAATCCCTGTGTCCTTTTTTGCTGTGGCACTCAGATTTGTTACCCAGTCTCCTTCGTAATTAGGCACAGCCAGGAGGCTTAGAGCCGGCCTGTGGAATGTGAGTGTTAAGTGAGATGCCCTCCCTCAAGGCCTCGCCCATAAAACCCAGACACAAATCACAGTCTCCCTCGCTTCCAGCCACTTGGGAGATAAATAAGCACAGTTACCAAAGATAGAAATAAATTAACATTGTGTTAAGCTATTGAAACGTTGGGAAGTATTTGTCCTAGCAGTTAGCACTGCCTAACTAACACACATGAATAAAACAAAGAAGTACTGAAAGGTTGAAGACCAAAGTTTGAGAGAAAAAAACACCAGGGAATTTGAAAAAGCAGGATAGCTAGTGTAGTGATGTTACATAAATAAAAAATAAAGTTTTAAGCAAAAAAAAAAAAAAATCCTCAAAACTTGAAAAGGAAAACTCAAATCACTATAAAGAAGCACACTGCATGATGGGAGAAATAATTAGGCAACAATATATAACAACAATGGATTTGCATGTGCCAAACAATATAGCTTTAAACAGGAAGAAAAAGATGAATTTACAATCTTAGAGCAAGAGTTTAAACATTAGAAACAAGTAGATAAGGAGACAAAATAGAGTATTTAGACCAAAGGATTAAGAAACGTCCTCTAAAAAGGCTACAGATCCCTACACATAAAAATATTCAGTTCAATCACACAATCTTGAAATTAACCATGAGCCAGAGTACAAAGGTGATTTCAAAATATTCCAAACACTTGCCATTAAAGACCTCTTCTTTTATTTTTACAATGATACAGTTCAATTAGAAATTAACAATAAAAGATTTTCATTTTAAAAATGGGAAAGTTATATCCATTTGTACAGAGTTTATAACTGGGAATTGGATGCAAAGAAAAATATCTAAGTATAAAGGTGCCACATTTAAGTAAAACCTGTGAAACCGTGGTACTGATGCTGGGGAGCTGTGCCTGTCACCTGAGTGGTTTGGATACATAGGAAAAAACGCCCAGATCTATAAAGGCTAATTAAAGGATGAATAACAGCCAATAAAGTAAGTGAGAGCAATACCAGGAGATGAGGAAAAAGACAAACAAAAATGTGAAGCATTGCACTGAAGTCTCAGGGAATGCTGAGCTCCAAACATGATCTAACTCAAGAAACAAGTTCATGTTTGAGAAATGTTGGCTTTTTTTTCTTTCTTTTTTTTTTCTTTTTTTTTTTGAGACAGTCTCATTATGTTTTCCTCTGTAGAGTGATGTACTGTCACAGCTCACAGCAACCTCAAACTCTTGGGCTTAAGCGATTCTCTTGCCTCAGCCTCCCACCTAGTGGGGACTACAGGTGACTGCCACAATGCCCAGCTATGAAACATTGGCCATCTTGAGCTTTACAGCTAGTAAAGCACAGAATGTACCCCCCAAAAAACAATCATCACAAGGAAGATAAACCTCATTATTTCTTCCAAAATATTCAGAAAGAACATAAAAGATACATAAAGATAAAAAATAAAGAGGAAAGACCCAACAACTCTATCCTAAGAGCTGTGATATACTTTAAAAAGAGACCAGAATTGGCATAGAAACATTAAAATGACAGAACAACATAAAACATGAAGCCCTGTAGATATAGCTGAAATCTCCAGTGTCCTCCTCTTCTCGTCTTTACCCTCTTTGTCTCTTCCCCAAAGTAAACACTGTTTTGAACTTGATGTTCAGCCAAGTAATAATATTAATGACGATGGCCCATTATTACATAGCATTTACTACGTACCGGGCTCTGGTCTAAGCATGTTCACACATGAATTCACTTAACTCACTCAAGAGTTCTGTGAGGCGGGTAGTAATATTCCTGCATTTGCTGCAGAGGCACAGAGAGACTAAATTTCTTGCCCGAGACACGGCAAAGACAGTCAAAGACTGTCTAAGCTAAGATATGAGCCCCAGTTATCTGGTTTCATGAGTCCAAGCTCAGAACTGGGGCCCTGGTATTGTGCCTATCATTTCTGCATTAAAGGCTGTGACTATACTGCGCAACTGTACCCATAAGTAATATATTTGCTTGGTTTTTAGCTTGGATTTCTGATTCTGTTTGTTAATCTTCCCTGAGAGAAAGACATGTCTAGAGAAATTAGTCCCATAATAAGAAGGATAACAGTCGATGATGAAAACTTTCCAGACATTAACGAGAAATCGGTCCAGTCCCCCAGGAACACGGCAGGTGCATTTTGTGGGGCTAAGGCCTGGTGAGCTGCCCTTTCCTCCAGAGGGTGTTCTTCCTGCTGACACTTTTTTGCCACCAGTTCCTGCATGTCACATCCTTCTTAAATTCTTGGTTTTGATCCATTTCTTTGTAGTCATAACAGAATTAAGTCCTCTAGAAAGTTTGTTAAGAAAGCATTACATGAGCCCTCTAATGTTTTTCCTGTTGCTTCCCATTTAAAAGATACATTTGGGGGCAGCACCTGTGGCTCAGAGGAGTAGGGTGCTGACCCTGTATACTGGAGGTGGCGGGTTCAAACCCAGCCCCAGCCAAAAAAAAAAAAACTGCAAAAAAAAAAAAGATACATTTGAGTACAGAATCTCTGAGTTTGTTTTATTGCAATACATGTCACTATCTTTTGGAACTTACTGTGACAGAGAATACCTCTGACATACGTCACCCTGTGAATTGTTTGGAACAGTATGAAGCACACGGCAAGGTCCAAGCAAATATTAGCTATTAAATTCCCGATTTTCCACAGTAAGGTGCTTTTCTTTAACGTGCAAGTACGTCATGGATTTGATTAGAAAATAAACTACTTATGGCTTGGCGCCTATAGCTCAAGTGGCTAAGGCACCAGCCACATACACCAGAGCTAGCGGCTTCAAACCCAGCCTGGGCCTGCCAAACAACAATGACAACTACAACCAAAAAATAGCTGGGCATTGTGGTGGGTACCTGTAGTCCTAGCTACTTGGGAGGTGGAGGCAAGAGACTCTCTTAAGCCTGGGAGTTGGAGGTTGCTGTGAGCTGTGATGCCACAGCACTCAACCCAGGGCAAGAGCTTGAGGCTCTGTCTCAAAAAAAAAAGGAAAGAAAGAAAAAGAAAATAAACTACTTACAAAAGAAAAGAAGGTCAGAGGAAGAAAGAGAAGTGGAAGAATGGAGGGAGAAGGGAAGCAGGAAAGAGAGAAAGAGATTAAGAATTGTAGAGGAAAGACAGACAGACTCAGATGGGCCATGCAGTTTCCATCCGGGAGTCTGTGGCCAACCCTCCAGTGCAGACTCAGAGCAGGGGGTGGATATCCCACCATCTTGGTGCACGCGTGCAGCTGCCGGGTCTGGGCATCACACATGGCCATATGTGCATTAGGCTGGCTCTGTAGTCTTCTCTCTCACAGCCAAATGGGATGAATGAATCACGCTGGGCAATTTTGTTAAAAGCCAGGTCACAGATAGCACGTGCCCCAAAGAGCATCGCAGACAGCATTAGAGTAGGTAGGGGAAGCTTGGGGGATTCCACCTTATAAATGTCCATTAGGAGCCACTTTGGAATGGCATGCATGAAAAAGCAGGCTGGCCTCGGTGCACGCTCTCCCTGCCTCTTCAATATTTATAAACAGCATCTTCCATTTCTCCCTCGGCTTGATGTGACAGATGCTCTGCTTTGGCTGCTTTTGGCACGACAGGGTGGCGACCTAAGAGAGGGCCCTTGGTGTAGACATTTGGCACAACAGGAAAACTAAAGAACAGCATGGACTCCATGAGGTTGCACTTCTTTCTGGGGTACCAGGTCTGAAATGCATCCCTAAGAAGGGAGATGAGGGGGGCATTATGGCTGAGGGCCACATTTCACAGTTAGCCCAAGGGCTACCGGTCATGGCGCTTGTAGGATCCTTAGACCACTTTCCCCTTATGAATGTAAGGAATTCATTCCAGAAGGCAAACACTTATGTTAATCACACACTTCCGAGGACCTATTCTTTGGGAGGCACCATTCAGGGAAGGGGAGACTGTAGACCCGGCCACATTTTACCCTGTTGAACCCTGACAAAATCAGTCTAATTATGCCTATTTTGTACACAAAACAAAGGCTGAAAAAAAGTGTGAGAAATCTGCTCAAAAATCATATAATTAGGATCTGGAAAAACCAGAGATGTGTTTCTCCCACCGCTCAATTCTCTTTTCAAGATAGTCCTGTTTCCTCTGGACCAGAAGTTTCTTCCCAGCCCTGAAATGATCCATGAGTCCACAAGATTTCAGTGTGGCCACATCCGAAACATACTTTACTCCCAGGAATAGTGTTCTTCCCATAAACCCAAAGTCTTTTACACTTTTTTGTTTGTTTGTTTGAAAAATAAGACTAACTTAAGCTTCTCTCCTTCCCTGATCCCCCGGGCTCTGGGTTACCCGAGTGTGTTAAGGGAGCCCTGTGCAGAGTGAATTGTTGCTGTATGTGTAGGAAGGAGTTGCAAAACTAACCATTTGCTCTACTCACTAAACCGTGAAACAGTTTTCTCTCCTAAAGAGTCTGAGTCCTCTAGAACAGGGATTGGCAATTTTTTTCTCTAAAGGGCAAGATAGTATTATAGGTTTTTGCCAGTCTCTGGCGAATATTCAACTTCTATAGTATGAAAACAACAGCAACCATCCACATTGCATGAGCGAATGAGTGGAGCTGAGTTCCAACAAAAGTTTGTTTACCAAAAACAGGTATTGGGGCATAGTTTACTGACCCCTGCATTAGGATAAGAGTATACTCCATCAAGCTGGATGTGCTGGATCATGATTATAATCTTAGCACTCCAGGAGGCCAAGGCTAGGTGGATTGCCTGAGCTTAGGAGTTTGGGGTTGCTGTGAGCTATGACATCATGGCACTCTGCCTAGAGCAACAGCATGAGACTCTATCTCAAAAAAAAAAAAAAAAAAAAAGAGTCCACTCTCTAGCCATCTGATGGTCTTATAATTAATATATTGTGCAAATACAATACACAATTCATACAATGAATGTATGAGGAAAACAGGAGAATGTCACAGCATCCCTTAGAATGGGTGTTGAAATTAGGGTTTCTGAATATTTCCCAAGCATGCCAACACCTGGGCATTTAGGGTGTTTAGACATTGTTCACTAGGCTCAGGGATGAGGGATCAGACAGGGATTCTCCCCAGCACCCTGGCAATAACCATCAAGTCAAAGGCCCAGTGTGGCCACCTGACATGTAGGCCTGGTGCTTCTATCCCGTACATACGCATTTATACTTCAGAAAACCAAATCCAAAATAAAACACTAGCAACTACAACAAAGTGCTTCTGCTAATGAAAAGAGAACAGCACATTTTCTTCCTGATTGGAGAGAAGAAAGTCGCAAATGAAGACACAGAAACTGGGTTGGGGGGAACCACAGAGGGGGGCACAGGCAGAAGTACGCAGACAACAAGAGGATTAAGATGTGAAATAAAGACACTGCTTACCAAGGGTCACTAATGAGGCTGTTTCTACCAGGGCTGGGGATCTTTCTCTAATCCAAATGATAGCGGCAGGTCAGGGGTGACTGACACTCAGAGCCACTTCTTCATGTAGACACAATTACTGGAGACACGACACTCAGGGGATTCAGAGCTCCTGCCAGGGACAGCAGTATGGACCTTCTAGCAGGAATGCTGATCATCTTGCCATTGGTGAGGGGGTGGTCAACTCCCCATTGCTGCCCTGATAAAATATCACAGTGTTTTGGGAATCACAGCTTCTTATCAGGAAGATGCTCTCTGGGCTGAGAACTCACTAACCAATCAACCCACCAAGTTGATTTATAGGGATAGAAATATTTCCAAGCAAACAAAAACTACTAAGAAACTGAACTACTAACTAAGAAAAGGTGAAAAGAAAGAAGAAAGAAAAGGGGAAGGAAGAAGGGAGGGAGGGAGAGAGAGAGAAGGGAGGGAAAGAGAGAGAAGGGAGGGAAAGAGAGAGAAGGGAGGGAGAGAGAAAGAAGGAAGGGAGGGAAGAAGGAAGGGAAAGAAAGAAAGAAAAAGAGACAGGGAGAGGGAGAGAGGGAGGGAGAGAGGGAGAGAGGGAGGGAGGGAGGAAGAAAGGAAGGAAGGAAGAGATGGAGGGAGGGAGGGAGGAAGGAAGGAAGAAAGGGAGGGGGAGGGAAGAGGGAGGGAGGGTGAAGAAAGGAGGGAGGGCAGGAGGGAGGAAGGGAGTAAAGAAAGGACGAAAGCAGAAATCCTATAAAACTTTTTTCACAGATCTCCAGAAAACATCAGAGATTGAAAACGACTTGTTTCATGAATGTGTAGGATATATTTTCAATACTGATATAGGATTCTCATTTTTGATACTGAGATCTTAAGTTATTATGGACAGTGACGACATGTGTAGCATTTTCACAGTACAATTTCAGTGGCAGAAGATTAAGATGCAGCCACTGCAGTTAGTGTC